>NW_026783467.1:1879113-2505484 GCF_949774975.1 Lagenorhynchus albirostris
TACACGGAATGTAAACTTGGCTACACAGGAACTGAATTACAAAACAGAACAGGGTCTCAAATTTAGAAACCCAACTTATGCTTGCTTAAGGGGAAAGGTGAGTTGGGGTGCTGCATAAAACCAGAGATTGAAATGAGCACAGATAAAGTTCCTTAAGCCAAATATGGAATAGACAAGAGCTACTCCTTGCTCAACGAAATGGACTCAACACCCCATATTAAATGCCTAAGAGTGTACCTGACTAGGAAGTATCTTAAAACCTATGGATTGCTATGTCTCTGAAAGAGAATCAAGTGTGTGTACAGGGGCATAAACGCAGCAGTGATAGGATTGGAGAGGTTCGGTGAGCAAATGAAGACCCTTTGAAGTCATATTGCATGGTACCCATTCCACGGGTCTCAACTCTCCAGGTTTAAGTTATTCTTCCTTCAGCTAAAACATGCATGTGGAACCCAGAGTATGATCAACCGTGTGATCGGGAGACGTGTTCCAATATGTCTCAGTTTTCATCCCCTGGTACTCGGGTGCAACATTCCAGACGCTTTACTAACACTCTCCCGACTTGGAGAGTCAGTGCCTTTAACCTCCTGTTTGGCCCAGTTTGCAATTTCTGCGGAAGATGAACAGGAATAGGGAGAACCAATGACAGACTAGCTGGAGGTGTCTGGACGGGCAAATTTAACTCTCATTTCCCACCAGGAAGAGGAATTAACCAAAGGCTCAGCGTGCCGTGCCGGAACCAGATTAGGGCCTGAAGCCATCCTGCGGGGTTGCGGCCAGCTCACGAGAAAGCGAGTTGAAGAAAGGAGCTCAGGGGCACTGTAATTCACAAACCTGCAGAGTTATAAATGACAGCTATCGTCCAAAAATATACTGAAGTAAGGCTGCCAAGAGGACTTGAAAGCGGGGCAGAATTGCAGGAAACCGATTTCAGGAGGTAGACTGGAATTGCATTTAAAGCATAGGAAAAGAGGCAGAACGTCCACAATGATGCACTTGGCCAAAAAGGGCGTATGCGTTTTTTCCTGAATATATTCAGGAAAAAACGCATACGCCCTTTTTGGCCAACCAAGCAAGCTTGCAAAGGAAATCTGCACTACAGTGAAGTCTCACTTCCCCCCGGTCAAAAGGGCCATCTGAAAAAAGTGTAAAATCCAGAAAGGCAGGACAGGCCATGGAGAACTGGGAGCCTTGTTATGCTGATGGGCGGGATGTAAATTGCCAACAGCCACTCGGGAGAAGTGTATGGTGTTTCCTGAAACATCTAAAAAACAAAGCAACAGAGCCTAGGGCACTTCCACTTATGGTCCTATAGCTTAGGGAAATTAAAATCAAAAGACACAGCCACCCCAAAGGTTGGGACGGCTCTGTTTACAAGAACCTGGTTTACGGTACAAGTTCAATATCGCAGAAAGTGAAAAATGGATAAAGAAGTTGTGGTACTTACGTACAATGCAGTATCACTCAGCAATGAAATCTATGTCATCAGGCCCGTAGCAGCATAATGAGTGGATTCAGGTACGATGATTCTAACTGAAATAAGTCACACAGGAAAAGAAACATCATAAGATATCACTAATACACGGAATGTAAACTTGGCTACACAGGAACTGAATTACAAAACAGAACAGGGTCTCAAATTTAGAAACCCAACTTATGCTTGCTTAAGGGGAAAGGTGAGTTGGGGTGCTGCATAAAACCAGAGATTGAAATGAGCACAGATAAAGTTCCTTAAGCCAAATATGGAATAGACAAGAGCTACTCCTTGCTCAACGAAATGGACTCAACACCCCATATTAAATGCCTAAGAGTGTACCTGACTAGGAAGTATCTTAAAACCTATGGATTGCTATGTCTCTGAAAGAGAATCAAGTGTGTGTACAGGGGCATAAACGCAGCAGTGATAGGATTGGAGAGGTTCGGTGAGCAAATGAAGACCCTTTGAAGTCATATTGCATGGTACCCATTCCACGAGTCTCAACTCTCCAGGTTTAAGGTATTCTTCCTTCAGCTAAAACATGCATGTGGAACCCAGAGTATGATCAACCGTGTGATCGGGAGACGTGTTCCAATATGTCTCAGTTTTCGTCCCCTGGTACTCGGGTGCAACATTCCAGACGCTTTACTAACACTCTCCCGACTTGGAGAGTCAGTGCCTTTAACCTCCTGTTTGGCCCAGTTTGCAATTTCTGCGGAAGATGAACAGGAATAGGGAGAACCAATGACAGACTAGCTGGAGGTGTCTGGACGGGCAAATTTAACTCTCATTTCCCACCAGGAAGAGGAATTAACCAAAGGCTCAGCGTGCCGTGCCGGAACCAGATTAGGGCCTGAAGCCATCCTGCGGGGTTGCGGCCAGCTCACGAGAAAGCGAGTTGAAGAAAGGAGCTCAGGGGCACTGTAATTCACAAACCTGCAGAGTTATAAATGACAGCTATCGTCCAAAAATATACTGAAGTAAGGCTGCCAAGAGGACTTGAAAGCGGGGCAGAATTGCAGGAAACCGATTTCAGGAGGTAGACTGGAATTGCATTTAAAGCATAGGAAAAGAGGCAGAACGTCCACAATGATGCACTTGGCCAAAAAGGGCGTATGCGTTTTTTCCTGAATATATTCAGGAAAAAACGCATACGCCCTTTTTGGCCAACCAAGCAAGCTTGCAAAGGAAATCTGCACTACAGTGAAGTCTCACTTCCCCCCGGTCAAAAGGCCCATCTGAAAAAAGTGTAAAATCCAGAAAGGCAGGACAGGCCATGGAGAACTGGGAGCCTTGTTATGCTGATGGGCGGGATGTAAATTGCCAACAGCCACTCCGGAGAAGTGTATGGTGTTTCCTGAAACATCTAAAAAACAAAGCAACAGAGCCTAGGGCACTTCCACTTATGGTCCTATAGCTTAGGGAAATTAAAATCAAAAAGACACAGCCACCCCAAAGGTTGGGACGGCTCTGTTTACAAGAACCTGGTTTACGGTACAAGTTCAATATCGCAGAAAGTGAAAAATGGATAAAGAAGTTGTGGTACTTACGTACAATGCAGTATCACTCAGCAATGAAATCTATGTCATCAGGCCCGTAGCAGCATAATGAGTGGATTCAGGTACGATGATTCTAACTGAAATAAGTCACACAGGAAAAGAAACATCATAAGATATCACTAATACACGGAATGTAAACTTGGCTACACAGGAACTGAATTACAAAACAGAACAGGGTCTCAAATTTAGAAACCCAACTTATGCTTGCTTAAGGGGAAAGGTGAGTTGGGGTGCTGCATAAAACCAGAGATTGAAATGAGCACAGATAAAGTTCCTTAAGCCAAATATGGAATAGACAAGAGCTACTCCTTGCTCAACGAAATGGACTCAACACCCCATATTAAATGCCTAAGAGTGTACCTGACTAGGAAGTATCTTAAAACCTATGGATTGCTATGTCTCTGAAAGAGAATCAAGTGTGTGTACAGGGGCATAAACGCAGCAGTGATAGGATTGGAGAGGTTCGGTGAGCAAATGAAGACCCTTTGAAGTCATATTGCATGGTACCCATTCCACGAGTCTCAACTCTCCAGGTTTAAGGTATTCTTCCTTCAGCTAAAACATGCATGTGGAACCCAGAGTATGATCAACCGTGTGATCGGGAGACGTGTTCCAATATGTCTCAGTTTTCGTCCCCTGGTACTCGGGTGCAACATTCCAGACGCTTTACTAACACTCTCCCGACTTGGAGAGTCAGTGCCTTTAACCTCCTGTTTGGCCCAGTTTGCAATTTCTGCGGAAGATGAACAGGAATAGGGAGAACCAATGACAGACTAGCTGGAGGTGTCTGGACGGGCAAATTTAACTCTCATTTCCCACCAGGAAGAGGAATTAACCAAAGGCTCAGCGTGCCGTGCCGGAACCAGATTAGGGCCTGAAGCCATCCTGCGGGGTTGCGGCCAGCTCACGAGAAAGCGAGTTGAAGAAAGGAGCTCAGGGGCACTGTAATTCACAAACCTGCAGAGTTATAAATGACAGCTATCGTCCAAAAATATACTGAAGTAAGGCTGCCAAGAGGACTTGAAAGCGGGGCAGAATTGCAGGAAACCGATTTCAGGAGGTAGACTGGAATTGCATTTAAAGCATAGGAAAAGAGGCAGAACGTCCACAATGATGCACTTGGCCAAAAAGGGCGTATGCGTTTTTTCCTGAATATATTCAGGAAAAAACGCATACGCCCTTTTTGGCCAACCAAGCAAGCTTGCAAAGGAAATCTGCACTACAATGAAGTCTCACTTCCCCCCGGTCAAAAGGCCCATCTGAAAAAAGTGTAAAATCCAGAAAGGCAGGACAGGCCATGGAGAACTGGGAGCCTTGTTATGCTGATGGGCGGGATGTAAATTGCCAACAGCCACTCCGGAGAAGTGTATGGTGTTTCCTGAAACATCTAAAAAACAAAGCAACAGAGCCTAGGGCACTTCCACTTATGGTCCTATAGCTTAGGGAAATTAAAATCAAAAAGACACAGCCACCCCAAAGGTTGGGACGGCTCTGTTTACAAGAACCTGGTTTACGGTACAAGTTCAATATCGCAGAAAGTGAAAAATGGATAAAGAAGTTGTGGTACTTACGTACAATGCAGTATCACTCAGCAATGAAATCTATGTCATCAGGCCCGTAGCAGCATAATGAGTGGATTCAGGTACGATGATTCTAACTGAAATAAGTCACACAGGAAAAGAAACATCATAAGATATCACTAATACACGGAATGTAAACTTGGCTACACAGGAACTGAATTACAAAACAGAACAGGGTCTCAAATTTAGAAACCCAACTTATGCTTGCTTAAGGGGAAAGGTGAGTTGGGGTGCTGCATAAAACCAGAGATTGAAATGAGCACAGATAAAGTTCCTTAAGCCAAATATGGAATAGACAAGAGCTACTCCTTGCTCAACGAAATGGACTCAACACCCCATATTAAATGCCTAAGAGTGTACCTGACTAGGAAGTATCTTAAAACCTATGGATTGCTATGTCTCTGAAAGAGAATCAAGTGTGTGTACAGGGGCATAAACGCAGCAGTGATAGGATTGGAGAGGTTCGGTGAGCAAATGAAGACCCTTTGAAGTCATATTGCATGGTACCCATTCCACGGGTCTCAACTCTCCAGGTTTAAGGTATTCTTCCTTCAGCTAAAACATGCATGTGGAACCCAGAGTATGATCAACCGTGTGATCGGGAGACGTGTTCCAATATGTCTCAGTTTTCGTCCCCTGGTACTCGGGTGCAACATTCCAGACGCTTTACTAACTCTCCCGACTTGGAGAGTCAGTGCCTTTAACCTCCTGTTTGGCCCAGTTTGCAATTTCTGCGGAAGATGAACAGGAATAGGCAGAACCAATGACAGACTAGCTGGAGGTGTCTGGACGGGCAAATTTAACTCTCATTTCCCACCAGGAAGAGGAATTAACCAAAGGCTCAGCGTGCCGTGCCGGAACCAGATTAGGGCCTGAAGCCATCCTGCGGGGTTGCGGCCAGCTCACGAGAAAGCGAGTTGAAGAAAGGAGCTCAGGGGCACTGTAATTCACAAACCTGCAGAGTTATAAATGACAGCTATCGTCCAAAAATATACTGAAGTAAGGCTGCCAAGAGGACTTGAAAGCGGGGCAGAATTGCAGGAAACCGATTTCAGGAGGTAGACTGGAATTGCATTTAAAGCATAGGAAAAGAGGCAGAACGTCCACAATGATGCACTTGGCCAAAAAGGGCGTATGCGTTTTTTCCTGAATATATTCAGGAAAAAACGCATACGCCCTTTTTGGCCAACCAAGCAAGCTTGCAAAGGAAATCTGCACTACAGTGAAGTCTCACTTCCCCCCGGTCAAAAGGGCCATCTGAAAAAAGTGTAAAATCCAGAAAGGCAGGACAGGCCATGGAGAACTGGGAGCCTTGTTATGCTGATGGGCGGGATGTAAATTGCCAACAGCCACTCGGGAGAAGTGTATGGTGTTTCCTGAAACATCTAAAAAACAAAGCAACAGAGCCTAGGGCACTTCCACTTATGGTCCTATAGCTTAGGGAAATTAAAATCAAAAGACACAGCCACCCCAAAGGTTGGGACGGCTCTGTTTACAAGAACCTGGTTTACGGTACAAGTTCAATATCGCAGAAAGTGAAAAATGGATAAAGAAGTTGTGGTACTTACGTACAATGCAGTATCACTCAGCAATGAAATCTATGTCATCAGGCCCGTAGCAGCATAATGAGTGGATTCAGGTACGATGATTCTAACTGAAATAAGTCACACAGGAAAAGAAACATCATAAGATATCACTAATACACGGAATGTAAACTTGGCTACACAGGAACTGAATTACAAAACAGAACAGGGTCTCAAATTTAGAAACCCAACTTATGCTTGCTTAAGGGGAAAGGTGAGTTGGGGTGCTGCATAAAACCAGAGATTGAAATGAGCACAGATAAAGTTCCTTAAGCCAAATATGGAATAGACAAGAGCTACTCCTTGCTCAACGAAATGGACTCAACACCCCATATTAAATGCCTAAGAGTGTACCTGACTAGGAAGTATCTTAAAACCTATGGATTGCTATGTCTCTGAAAGAGAATCAAGTGTGTGTACAGGGGCATAAACGCAGCAGTGATAGGATTGGAGATGTTCGGTGAGCAAATGAAGACCCTTTGAAGTCATATTGCATGGTACCCATTCCACGAGTCTCAACTCTCCAGGTTTAAGGTATTCTTCCTTCAGCTAAAACATGCATGTGGAACCCAGAGTATGATCAACCGTGTGATCGGGAGACGTGTTCCAATATGTCTCAGTTTTCGTCCCCTGGTACTCGGGTGCAACATTCCAGACGCTTTACTAACACTCTCCCGACTTGGAGAGTCAGTGCCTTTAACCTCCTGTTTGGCCCAGTTTGCAATTTCTGCGGAAGATGAACAGGAATAGGCAGAACCAATGACAGACTAGCTGGAGGTGTCTGGACGGGCAAATTTAACTCTCATTTCCCACCAGGAAGAGGAATTAACCAAAGGCTCAGCGTGCCGTGCCGGAACCAGATTAGGGCCTGAAGCCATCCTGCGGTGTTGCGGCCAGCTCACGAGAAAGCGAGTTGAAGAAAGGAGCTCAGGGGCACTGTAATTCACAAACCTGCAGAGTTATAAATGACAGCTATCGTCCAAAAATATACTGAAGTAAGGCTGCCAAGAGGACTTGAAAGCGGGGCAGAATTGCAGGAAACCGATTTCAGGAGGTAGACTGGAATTGCATTTAAAGCATAGGAAAAGAGGCAGAACGTCCACAATGATGCACTTGGCCAAAAAGGGCGTATGCGTTTTTTCCTGAATATATTCAGGAAAAAACGCATACGCCCTTTTTGGCCAACCAAGCAAGCTTGCAAAGGAAATCTGCACTACAATGAAGTCTCACTTCCCCCCGGTCAAAAGGGCCATCTGAAAAAAGTGTAAAATCCAGAAAGGCAGGACAGGCCATGGAGAACTGGGAGCCTTGTTATGCTGATGGGCGGGATGTAAATTGCCAACAGCCACTCGGGAGAAGTGTATGGTGTTTCCTGAAACATCTAAAAAACAAAGCAACAGAGCCTAGGGCACTTCCACTTATGGTCCTATAGCTTAGGGAAATTAAAATCAAAAGACACAGCCACCCCAAAGGTTGGGACGGCTCTGTTTACAAGAACCTGGTTTACGGTACAAGTTCAGTATCGCAGAAAGTGAAAAATGGATAAAGAAGTTGTGGTACTTACGTACAATGCAGTATCACTCAGCAATGAAATCTATGTCATCAGGCCCGTAGCAGCATAATGAGTGGATTCAGGTACGATGATTCTAACTGAAATAAGTCACACAGGAAAAGAAACATCATAAGATATCACTAATACACGGAATGTAAACTTGGCTACACAGGAACTGAATTACAAAACAGAACAGGGTCTCAAATTTAGAAACCCAACTTATGCTTGCTTAAGGGGAAAGGTGAGTTGGGGTGCTGCATAAAACCAGAGATTGAAATGAGCACAGATAAAGTTCCTTAAGCCAAATATGGAATAGACAAGAGCTACTCCTTGCTCAACGAAATGGACTCAACACCCCATATTAAATGCCTAAGAGTGTACCTGACTAGGAAGTATCTTAAAACCTATGGATTGCTATGTCTCTGAAAGAGAATCAAGTGTGTGTACAGGGGCATAAACGCAGCAGTGATAGGATTGGAGAGGTTCGGTGAGCAAATGAAGACCCTTTGAAGTCATATTGCATGGTACCCATTCCACGGGTCTCAACTCTCCAGGTTTAAGGTATTCTTCCTTCAGCTAAAACATGCATGTGGAACCCAGAGTATGATCAACCGTGTGATCGGGAGACGTGTTCCAATATGTCTCAGTTTTCGTCCCCTGGTACTCGGGTGCAACATTCCAGACGCTTTACTAACACTCTCCCGACTTGGAGAGTCAGTGCCTTTAACCTCCTGTTTGGCCCAGTTTGCAATTTCTGCGGAAGATGAACAGGAATAGGGAGAACCAATGACAGACTAGCTGGAGGTGTCTGGACGGGCAAATTTAACTCTCATTTCCCACCAGGAAGAGGAATTAACCAAAGGCTCAGCGTGCCATGCCGGAACCAGATTAGGGCCTGAAGCCATCCTGCGGGGTTGCGGCCAGCTCACGAGAAAGCGAGTTGAAGAAAGGAGCTCAGGGGCACTGTAATTCACAAACCTGCAGAGTTATAAATGACAGCTATCGTCCAAAAATATACTGAAGTAAGGCTGCCAAGAGGACTTGAAAGCGGGGCAGAATTGCAGGAAACCGATTTCAGGAGGTAGACTGGAATTGCATTTAAAGCATAGGAAAAGAGGCAGAACGTCCACAATGATGCACTTGGCCAAAAAGGGCGTATGCGTTTTTTCCTGAATATATTCAGGAAAAAACGCATACGCCCTTTTTGGCCAACCAAGCAAGCTTGCAAAGGAAATCTGCACTACAGTGAAGTCTCACTTCCCCCCGGTCAAAAGGGCCATCTGAAAAAAGTGTAAAATCCAGAAAGGCAGGACAGGCCATGGAGAACTGGGAGCCTTGTTATGCTGATGGGCGGGATGTAAATTGCCAACAGCCACTCGGGAGAAGTGTATGGTGTTTCCTGAAACATCTAAAAAACAAAGCAACAGAGCCTAGGGCACTTCCACTTATGGTCCTATAGCTTAGGGAAATTAAAATCAAAAGACACAGCCACCCCAAAGGTTGGGACGGCTCTGTTTACAAGAACCTGGTTTACGGTACAAGTTCAGTATCGCAGAAAGTGAAAAATGGATAAAGAAGTTGTGGTACTTACGTACAATGCAGTATCACTCAGCAATGAAATCTATGTCATCAGGCCCGTAGCAGCATAATGAGTGGATTCAGGTACGATGATTTTAACTGAAATAAGTCACACAGGAAAAGAAACATCATAAGATATCACTAATACACGGAATGTAAACTTGGCTACACAGGAACTGAATTACAAAACAGAACAGGGTCTCAAATTTAGAAACCCAACTTATGCTTGCTTAAGGGGAAAGGTGAGTTGGGGTGCTGCATAAAACCAGAGATTGAAATGAGCACAGATAAAGTTCCTTAAGCCAAATATGGAATAGACAAGAGCTACTCCTTGCTCAACGAAATGGACTCAACACCCCATATTAAATGCCTAAGAGTGTACCTGACTAGGAAGTATCTTAAAACCTATGGATTGCTATGTCTCTGAAAGAGAATCAAGTGTGTGTACAGGGGCATAAACGCAGCAGTGATAGGATTGGAGAGGTTCGGTGAGCAAATGAAGACCCTTTGAAGTCATATTGCATGGTACCCATTCCACGGGTCTCAACTCTCCAGGTTTAAGGTATTCTTCCTTCAGCTAAAACATGCATGTGGAACCCAGAGTATGATCAACCGTGTGATCGGGAGACGTGTTCCAATATGTCTCAGTTTTCGTCCCCTGGTACTCGGGTGCAACATTCCAGACGCTTTACTAACACTCTCCCGACTTGGAGAGTCAGTGCCTTTAACCTCCTGTTTGGCCCAGTTTGCAATTTCTGCGGAAGATGAACAGGGATAGGGAGAACCAATGAGAGACTAGCTGGAGGTGTCTGGACGGGCAAATTTAACTCTCATTTCCCACCAGGAAGAGGAATTAACCAAAGGCTCAGCGTGCCGTGCCGGAACCAGATTAGGGCCTGAAGCCATCCTGCGGGGTTGCGGCCAGCTCACGAGAAAGCGAGTTGAAGAAAGGAGCTCAGGGGCACTGTAATTCACAAACCTGCAGAGTTATAAATGACAGCTATCATCCAAAAATATACTGAAGTAAGGCTGCCAAGAGGACTTGAAAGCGGGGCAGAATTGCAGGAAACCGATTTCAGGAGGTAGACTGGAATTGCATTTAAAGCATAGGAAAAGAGGCAGAACGTCCACAATGATGCACTTGGCCAAAAAGGGCGTATGCGTTTTTTCCTGAATATATTCAGGAAAAAACGCATACGCCCTTTTTGGCCAACCAAGCAAGCTTGCAAAGGAAATCTGCACTACAGTGAAGTCTCACTTCCCCCCGGTCAAAAGGGCCATCTGAAAAAAGTGTAAAATCCAGAAAGGGAGGACAGGCCATGGAGAACTGGGAGCCTTGTTATGCTGATGGGCGGGATGTAAATTGCCAACAGCCACTCGGGAGAAGTGTATGGTGTTTCCTGAAACATCTAAAAAACAAAGCAACAGAGCCTAGGGCACTTCCACTTATGGTCCTATAGCTTAGGGAAATTAAAATCAAAAGACACAGCCACCCCAAAGGTTGGGACGGCTCTGTTTACAAGAACCTGGTTTATGGTACAAGTTCAGTATCGCAGAAAGTGAAAAATGGATAAAGAAGTTGTGGTACTTACGTACAATGCAGTATCACTCAGCAATGAAATCTATGTCATCAGGCCCGTAGCAGCATAATGAGTGGATTCAGGTACGATGATTCTAACTGAAATAAGTCACACAGGAAAAGAAACATCATAAGATATCACTAATACACGGAATGTAAACTTGGCTACACAGGAACTGAATTACAAAACAGAACAGGGTCTCAAATTTAGAAACCCAACTTATGCTTGCTTAAGGGGAAAGGTGAGTTGGGGTGCTGCATAAAACCAGAGATTGAAATGAGCACAGATAAAGTTCCTTAAGCCAAATATGGAATAGACAAGAGCTACTCCTTGCTCAATGAAATGGACTCAACACCCCATATTAAATGCCTAAGAGTGTACCTGACTAGGAAGTATCTTAAAACCTATGGATTGCTATGTCTCTGAAAGAGAATCAAGTGTGTGTACAGGGGCATAAACGCAGCAGTGATAGGATTGGAGAGGTTCGGTGAGCAAATGAAGACCCTTTGAAGTCATATTGCATGGTACCCATTCCACGGGTCTCAACTCTCCAGGTTTAAGGTATTCTTCCTTCAGCTAAAACATGCATGTGGAACCCAGAGTATGATCAACCGTGTGATCGGGAGACGTGTTCCAATATGTCTCAGTTTTCGTCCCCTGGTACTCGGGTGCAACATTCCAGACGCTTTACTAACACTCTCCCGACTTGGAGAGTCAGTGCCTTTAACCTCCTGTTTGGCCCAGTTTGCAATTTCTGCGGAAGATGAACAGGGATAGGGAGAACCAATGACAGACTAGCTGGAGGTGTCTGGACGGGCAAATTTAACTCTCATTTCCCACCAGGAAGAGGAATTAACCAAAGGCTCAGCGTGCCGTGCCGGAACCAGATTAGGGCCTGAAGCCATCCTGCGGGGTTGCGGCCAGCTCACGAGAAAGCGAGTTGAAGAAAGGAGCTCAGGGGCACTGTAATTCACAAACCTGCAGAGTTATAAATGACAGCTATCATCCAAAAATATACTGAAGTAAGGCTGCCAAGAGGACTTGAAAGCGGGGCAGAATTGCAGGAAACCGATTTCAGGAGGTAGACTGGAATTGCATTTAAAGCAAAGGAAAAGAGGCAGAACGTCCACAATGATGCACTTGGCCAAAAAGGGCGTATGCGTTTTTTCCTGAATATATTCAGGAAAAAACGCATACGCCCTTTTTGGCCAACCAAGCAAGCTTGCAAAGGAAATCTGCACTACAGTGAAGTCTCACTTCCCCCCGGTCAAAAGGGCCATCTGAAAAAAGTGTAAAATCCAGAAAGGGAGGACAGGCCATGGAGAACTGGGAGCCTTGTTATGCTGATGGGCGGGATGTAAATTGCCAACAGCCACTCGGGAGAAGTGTATGGTGTTTCCTGAAACATCTAAAAAACAAAGCAACAGAGCCTAGGGCACTTCCACTTATGGTCCTATAGCTTAGGGAAATTAAAATCAAAAGACACAGCCACCCCAAAGGTTGGGACGGCTCTGTTTACAAGAACCTGGTTTACGGTACAAGTTCAGTATCGCAGAAAGTGAAAAATGGATAAAGAAGTTGTGGTACTTACGTACAATGCAGTATCACTCAGCAATGAAATCTATGTCATCAGGCCCGTAGCAGCATAATGAGTGGATTCAGGTACGATGATTCTAACTGAAATAAGTCACACAGGAAAAGAAACATCATAAGATATCACTAATACACGGAATGTAAACTTGGCTACACAGGAACTGAATTACAAAACAGAACAGGGTCTCAAATTTAGAAACCCAACTTATGCTTGCTTAAGGGGAAAGGTGAGTTGGGGTGCTGCATAAAACCAGAGATTGAAATGAGCACAGATAAAGTTCCTTAAGCCAAATATGGAATAGACAAGAGCTACTCCTTGCTCAACGAAATGGACTCAACACCCCATATTAAATGCCTAAGAGTGTACCTGACTAGGAAGTATCTTAAAACCTATGGATTGCTATGTCTCTGAAAGAGAATCAAGTGTGTGTACAGGGGCATAAACGCAGCAGTGATAGGATTGGAGAGGTTCGGTGAGCAAATGAAGACCCTTTGAAGTCATATTGCATGGTACCCATTCCACGGGTCTCAACTCTCCAGGTTTAAGGTATTCTTCCTTCAGCTAAAACATGCATGTGGAACCCAGAGTATGATCAACCGTGTGATCGGGAGACGTGTTCCAATATGTCTCAGTTTTCGTCCCCTGGTACTCGGGTGCAACATTCCAGACGCTTTACTAACACTCTCCCGACTTGGAGAGTCAGTGCCTTTAACCTCCTGTTTGGCCCAGTTTGCAATTTCTGCGGAAGATGAACAGGAATAGGGAGAACCAATGACAGACTAGCTGGAGGTGTCTGGACGGGCAAATTTAACTCTCATTTCCCACCAGGAAGAGGAATTAACCAAAGGCTCAGCGTGCCGTGCCAGAACCAGATTAGGGCCTGAAGCCATCCTGCGGGGTTGCGGCCAGCTCACGAGAAAGCGAGTTGAAGAAAGGAGCTCAGGGGCACTGTAATTCACAAACCTGCAGAGTTATAAATGACAGCTATCGTCCAAAAATATACTGAAGTAAGGCTGCCAAGAGGACTTGAAAGCGGGGCAGAATTGCAGGAAACCGATTTCAGGAGGTAGACTGGAATTGCATTTAAAGCATAGGAAAAGAGGCAGAACGTCCACAATGATGCACTTGGCCAAAAAGGGCGTATGCGTTTTTTCCTGAATATATTCAGGAAAAAACGCATACGCCCTTTTTGGCCAACCAAGCAAGCTTGCAAAGGAAATCTGCACTACAGTGAAGTCTCACTTCCCCCCGGTCAAAAGGGCCATCTGAAAAAAGTGTAAAATCCAGAAAGGCAGGACAGGCCATGGAGAACTGGGAGCCTTGTTATGCTGATGGGCGGGATGTAAATTGCCAACAGCCACTCGGGAGAAGTGTATGGTGTTTCCTGAAACATCTAAAAAACAAAGCAACAGAGCCTAGGGCACTTCCACTTATGGTCCTATAGCTTAGGGAAATTAAAATCAAAAGACACAGCCACCCCAAAGGTTGGGACGGCTCTGTTTACAAGAACCTGGTTTACGGTACAAGTTCAATATCGCAGAAAGTGAAAAATGGATAAAGAAGTTGTGGTACTTACGTACAATGCAGTATCACTCAGCAATGAAATCTATGTCATCAGGCCCGTAGCAGCATAATGAGTGGATTCAGGTACGATGATTCTAACTGAAATAAGTCACACAGGAAAAGAAACATCATAAGATATCACTAATACACGGAATGTAAACTTGGCTACACAGGAACTGAATTACAAAACAGAACAGGGTCTCAAATTTAGAAAACCAACTTATGCTTGCTTAAGGGGAAAGGTGAGTTGGGGTGCTGCATAAAACCAGAGATTGAAATGAGCACAGATAAAGTTCCTTAAGCCAAATATGGAATAGACAAGAGCTACTCCTTGCTCAACGAAATGGACTCAACACCCCATATTAAATGCCTAAGAGTGTACCTGACTAGGAAGTATCTTAAAACCTATGGATTGCTATGTCTCTGAAAGAGAATCAAGTGTGTGTACAGGGGCATAAACGCAGCAGTGATAGGACTGGAGAGGTTCGGTGAGCAAATGAAGACCCTTTGAAGTCATATTGCATGGTACCCATTCCACGAGTCTCAACTCTCCAGGTTTAAGGTATTCTTCCTTCAGCTAAAACATGCATGTGGAACCCAGAGTATGATCAACCGTGTGATCGGGAGACGTGTTCCAATATGTCTCAGTTTTCGTCCCCTGGTACTCGGGTGCAACATTCCAGACGCTTTACTAACACTCTCCCGACTTGGAGAGTCAGTGCCTTTAACCTCCTGTTTGGCCCAGTTTGCAATTTCTGCGGAAGATGAACAGGAATAGGGAGAACCAATGACAGACTAGCTGGAGGTGTCTGGACGGGCAAATTTAACTCTCATTTCCCACCAGGAAGAGGAATTAACCAAAGGCTCAGCGTGCCGTGCCGGAACCAGATTAGGGCCTGAAGCCATCATGCGGTGTTGCGGCCAGCTCACGAGAAAGCGAGTTGAAGAAAGGAGCTCAGGGGCACTGTAATTCACAAACCTGCAGAGTTATAAATGACAGCTATCGTCCAAAAATATACTGAAGTAAGGCTGCCAAGAGGACTTGAAAGCGGGGCAGAATTGCAGGAAACCGATTTCAGGAGGTAGACTGGAATTGCATTGAAAGCATAGGAAAAGAGGCAGAACGTCCACAATGATGCACTTGGCCAAAAAGGGCGTATGCGTTTTTTCCTGAATATATTCAGGAAAAAACGCATACGCCCTTTTTGGCCAACCAAGCAAGCTTGCAAAGGAAATCTGCACTACAATGAAGTCTCACTTCCCCCCGGTCAAAAGGGCCATCTGAAAAAAGTGTAAAATCCAGAAAGGCAGGACAGGCCATGGAGAACTGGGAGCCTTGTTATGCTGATGGGCGGGATGTAAATTGCCAACAGCCACTCGGGAGAAGTGTATGGTGTTTCCTGAAACATCTAAAAAACAAAGCAACAGAGCCTAGGGCACTTCCACTTATGGTCCTATAGCTTAGGGAAATTAAAATCAAAAGACACAGCCACCCCAAAGGTTGGGACGGCTCTGTTTACAAGAACCTGGTTTACGGTACAAGTTCAGTATCGCAGAAAGTGAAAAATGGATAAAGAAGTTGTGGTACTTACGTACAATGCAGTATCACTCAGCAATGAAATCTATGTCATCAGGCCCGTAGCAGCATAATGAGTGGATTCAGGTACGATGATTCTAACTGAAATAAGTCACACAGGAAAAGAAACATCATAAGATATCACTAATACACGGAATGTAAACTTGGCTACACAGGAACTGAATTACAAAACAGAACAGGGTCTCAAATTTAGAAACCCAACTTATGCTTGCTTAAGGGGAAAGGTGAGTTGGGGTGCTGCATAAAACCAGAGATTGAAATGAGCACAGATAAAGTTCCTTAAGCCAAATATGGAATAGACAAGAGCTACTCCTTGCTCAACGAAATGGACTCAACACCCCATATTAAATGCCTAAGAGTGTACCTGACTAGGAAGTATCTTAAAACCTATGGATTGCTATGTCTCTGAAAGAGAATCAAGTGTGTGTACAGGGGCATAAACGCAGCAGTGATAGGACTGGAGAGGTTCGGTGAGCAAATGAAGACCCTTTGAAGTCATATTGCATGGTACCCATTCCACGGGTCTCAACTCTCCAGGTTTAAGTTATTCTTCCTTCAGCTAAAACATGCATGTGGAACCCAGAGTATGATCAACCGTGTGATCGGGAGACGTGTTCCAATATGTCTCAGTTTTCGTCCCCTGGTACTCGGGTGCAACATTCCAGACGCTTTACTAACACTCTCCCGACTTGGAGAGTCAGTGCCTTTAACCTCCTGTTTGGCCCAGTTTGCAATTTCTGCGGAAGATGAACAGGAATAGGGAGAACCAATGACAGACTAGCTGGAGGTGTCTGGACGGGCAAATTTAACTCTCATTTCCCACCAGGAAGAGGAATTAACCAAAGGCTCAGCGTGCCGTGCCGGAACCAGATTAGGGCCTGAAGCCATCCTGCGGGGTTGCGGCCAGCTCACGAGAAAGCGAGTTGAAGAAAGGAGCTCAGGGGCACTGTAATTCACAAACCTGCAGAGTTATAAATGACAGCTATCGTCCAAAAATATACTGAAGTAAGGCTGCCAAGAGGACTTGAAAGCGGGGCAGAATTGCAGGAAACCGATTTCAGGAGGTAGACTGGAATTGCATTTAAAGCATAGGAAAAGAGGCAGAACGTCCACAATGATGCACTTGGCCAAAAAGGGCGTATGCGTTTTTTCCTGAATATATTCAGGAAAAAACGCATACGCCCTTTTTGGCCAACCAAGCAAGCTTGCAAAGGAAATCTGCACTACAGTGAAGTCTCACTTCCCCCCGGTCAAAAGGGCCATCTGAAAAAAGTGTAAAATCCAGAAAGGCAGGACAGGCCATGGAGAACTGGGAGCCTTGTTATGCTGATGGGCGGGATGTAAATTGCCAACAGCCACTCGGGAGAAGTGTATGGTGTTTCCTGAAACATCTAAAAAACAAAGCAACAGAGCCTAGGGCACTTCCACTTATGGTCCTATAGCTTAGGGAAATTAAAATCAAAAGACACAGCCACCCCAAAGGTTGGGACGGCTCTGTTTACAAGAACCTGGTTTACGGTACAAGTTCAATATCGCAGAAAGTGAAAAATGGATAAAGAAGTTGTGGTACTTACGTACAATGCAGTATCACTCAGCAATGAAATCTATGTCATCAGGCCCGTAGCAGCATAATGAGTGGATTCAGGTACGATGATTCTAACTGAAATAAGTCACACAGGAAAAGAAACATCATAAGATATCACTAATACACGGAATGTAACCTTGGCTACACAGGAACTGAATTACAAAACAGAACAGGGTCTCAAATTTAGAAACCCAACTTATGCTTGCTTAAGGGGAAAGGTGAGTTGGGGTGCTGCATAAAACCAGAGATTGAAATGAGAACAGATAAAGTTCCTTAAGCCAAATATGGAATAGACAAGAGCTACTCCTTGCTCAACGAAATGGACTCAACACCCCATATTAAATGCCTAAGAGTGTACCTGACTAGGAAGTATCTTAAAACCTATGGATTGCTATGTCTCTGAAAGAGAATCAAGTGTGTGTACAGGGGCATAAACGCAGCAGTGATAGGATTGGAGAGGTTCGGTGAGCAAATGAAGACCCTTTGAAGTCATATTGCATGGTACCCATTCCACGAGTCTCAACTCTCCAGGTTTAAGGTATTCTTCCTTCAGCTAAAACATGCATGTGGAACCCAGAGTATGATCAACCGTGTGATCGGGAGACGTGTTCCAATATGTCTCAGTTTTCGTCCCCTGGTACTCGGGTGCAACATTCTAGACGCTTTACTAACACTCTCCCGACTTGGAGAGTCAGTGCCTTTAACCTCCTGTTTGGCCCAGTTTGCAATTTCTGCGGAAGATGAACAGGAATAGGGAGAACCAATGACAGACTAGCTGGAGGTGTCTGGACGGGCAAATTTAACTCTCATTTCCCACCAGGAAGAGGAATTAACCAAAGGCTCAGCGTGCCGTGCCGGAACCAGATTAGGGCCTGAAGCCATCCTGCGGGGTTGCGGCCAGCTCACGAGAAAGCGAGTTGAAGAAAGGAGCTCAGGGGCACTGTAATTCACAAACCTGCAGAGTTATAAATGACAGCTATCGTCCAAAAATATACTGAAGTAAGGCTGCCAAGAGGACTTGAAAGCGGGGCAGAATTGCAGGAAACCGATTTCAGGAGGTAGACTGGAATTGCATTTAAAGCATAGGAAAAGAGGCAGAACGTCCACAATGATGCACTTGGCCAAAAAGGGCGTATGCGTTTTTTCCTGAATATATTCAGGAAAAAACGCATACGCCCTTTTTGGCCAACCAAGCAAGCTTGCAAAGGAAATCTGCACTACAATGAAGTCTCACTTCCCCCCGGTCAAAAGGGCCATCTGAAAAAAGTGTAAAATCCAGAAAGGCAGGACAGGCCATGGAGAACTGGGAGCCTTGTTATGCTGATGGGCGGGATGTAAATTGCCAACAGCCACTCCGGAGAAGTGTATGGTGTTTCCTGAAACATCTAAAAAACAAAGCAACAGAGCCTAGGGCACTTCCACTTATGGTCCTATAGCTTAGGGAAATTAAAATCAAAAAGACACAGCCACCCCAAAGGTTGGGACGGCTCTGTTTACAAGAACCTGGTTTACGGTACAAGTTCAATATCGCAGAAAGTGAAAAATGGATAAAGAAGTTGTGGTACTTACGTACAATGCAGTATCACTCAGCAATGAAATCTATGTCATCAGGCCCGTAGCAGCATAATGAGTGGATTCAGGTACGATGATTCTAACTGAAATAAGTCACACAGGAAAAGAAACATCATAAGATATCACTAATACACGGAATGTAAACTTGGCTACACAGGAACTGAATTACAAAACAGAACAGGGTCTCAAATTTAGAAACCCAACTTATGCTTGCTTAAGGGGAAAGGTGAGTTGGGGTGCTGCATAAAACCAGAGATTGAAATGAGCACAGATAAAGTTCCTTAAGCCAAATATGGAATAGACAAGAGCTACTCCTTGCTCAACGAAATGGACTCAACACCCCATATTAAATGCCTAAGAGTGTACCTGACTAGGAAGTATCTTAAAACCTATGGATTGCTATGTCTCTGAAAGAGAATCAAGTGTGTGTACAGGGGCATAAACGCAGCAGTGATAGGATTGGAGAGGTTCGGTGAGCAAATGAAGACCCTTTGAAGTCATATTGCATGGTACCCATTCCACGGGTCTCAACTCTCCAGGTTTAAGGTATTCTTCCTTCAGCTAAAACATGCATGTGGAACCCAGAGTATGATCAACCGTGTGATCGGGAGACGTGTTCCAATATGTCTCAGTTTTCGTCCCCTGGTACTCGGGTGCAACATTCCAGACGCTTTACTAACACTCTCCCGACTTGGAGAGTCAGTGCCTTTAACCTCCTGTTTGGCCCAGTTTGCAATTTCTGCGGAAGATGAACAGGAATAGGGAGAACCAATGACAGAATAGCTGGAGGTGTCTGGACGGGCAAATTTAACTCTCATTTCCCACCAGGAAGAGGAATTAACCAAAGGCTCAGCGTGCCGTGCCGGAACCAGATTAGGGCCTGAAGCCATCCTGCGGGGTTGCGGCCAGCTCACGAGAAAGCGAGTTGAAGAAAGGAGCTCAGGGGCACTGTAATTCACAAACCTGCAGAGTTATAAATGACAGCTATCGTCCAAAAATATACTGAAGTAAGGCTGCCAAGAGGACTTGAAAGCGGGGCAGAATTGCAGGAAACCGATTTCAGGAGGTAGACTGGAATTGCATTTAAAGCATAGGAAAAGAGGCAGAACGTCCACAATGATGCACTTGGCCAAAAAGGGCGTATGCGTTTTTTCCTGAATATATTCAGGAAAAAACGCATACGCCCTTTTTGGCCAACCAAGCAAGCTTGCAAAGGAAATCTGCACTACAGTGAAGTCTCACTTCCCCCCGGTCAAAAGGGCCATCTGAAAAAAGTGTAAAATCCAGAAAGGCAGGACAGGCCATGGAGAACTGGGAGCCTTGTTATGCTGATGGGCGGGATGTAAATTGCCAACAGCCACTCGGGAGAAGTGTATGGTGTTTCCTGAAACATCTAAAAAACAAAGCAACAGAGCCTAGGGCACTTCCACTTATGGTCCTATAGCTTAGGGAAATTAAAATCAAAAGACACAGCCACCCCAAAGGTTGGGACGGCTCTGTTTACAAGAACCTGGTTTACGGTACAAGTTCAATATCGCAGAAAGTGAAAAATGGATAAAGAAGTTGTGGTACTTACGTACAATGCAGTATCACTCAGCAATGAAATCTATGTCATCAGGCCCGTAGCAGCATAATGAGTGGATTCAGGTACGATGATTCTAACTGAAATAAGTCACACAGGAAAAGAAACATCATAAGATATCACTAATACACGGAATGTAACCTTGGCTACACAGGAACTGAATTACAAAACAGAACAGGGTCTCAAATTTAGAAACCCAACTTATGCTTGCTTAAGGGGAAAGGTGAGTTGGGGTGCTGCATAAAACCAGAGATTGAAATGAGCACAGATAAAGTTCCTTAAGCCAAATATGGAATAGACAAGAGCTACTCCTTGCTCAACGAAATGGACTCAACACCCCATATTAAATGCCTAAGAGTGTACCTGACTAGGAAGTATCTTAAAACCTATGGATTGCTATGTCTCTGAAAGAGAATCAAGTGTGTGTACAGGGGCATAAACGCAGCAGTGATAGGATTGGAGAGGTTCGGTGAGCAAATGAAGACCCTTTGAAGTCATATTGCATGGTACCCATTCCACGAGTCTCAACTCTCCAGGTTTAAGGTATTCTTCCTTCAGCTAAAACATGCATGTGGAACCCAGAGTAGATCAACCATGTGATCGGGAGACGTGTTCCAATATGTCTCAGTTTTCGTCCCCTGGTACTCGGGTGCAACATTCCAGACGCTTTACTAACACTCTCCCGACTTGGAGAGTCAGTGCCTTTAACCTCCTGTTTGGCCCAGTTTGCAATTTCTGCGGAAGATGAACAGGAATAGGCAGAACCAATGACAGACTAGCTGGAGGTGTCTGGACGGGCAAATTTAACTCTCATTTCCCACCAGGAAGAGGAATTAACCAAAGGCTCAGCGTGCCGTGCCGGAACCAGATTAGGGCCTGAAGCCATCCTGCGGTGTTGCGGCCAGCTCACGAGAAAGCGAGTTGAAGAAAGGAGCTCAGGGGCACTGTAATTCACAAACCTGCAGAGTTATAAATGACAGCTATCGTCCAAAAATATACTGAAGTAAGGCTGCCAAGAGGACTTGAAAGCGGGGCAGAATTGCAGGAAACCGATTTCAGGAGGTAGACTGGAATTGCATTTAAAGCATAGGAAAAGAGGCAGAACGTCCACAATGATGCACTTGGCCAAAAAGGGCGTATGCGTTTTTTCCTGAATATATTCAGGAAAAAACGCATACGCCCTTTTTGGCCAACCAAGCAAGCTTGCAAAGGAAATCTGCACTACAATGAAGTCTCACTTCCCCCCGGTCAAAAGGGCCATCTGAAAAAAGTGTAAAATCCAGAAAGGCAGGACAGGCCATGGAGAACTGGGAGCCTTGTTATGCTGATGGGCGGGATGTAAATTGCCAACAGCCACTCGGGAGAAGTGTATGGTGTTTCCTGAAACATCTAAAAAACAAAGCAACAGAGCCTAGGGCACTTCCACTTATGGTCCTATAGCTTAGGGAAATTAAAATCAAAAGACACAGCCACCCCAAAGGTTGGGACGGCTCTGTTTACAAGAACCTGGTTTACGGTACAAGTTCAGTATCGCAGAAAGTGAAAAATGGATAAAGAAGTTGTGGTACTTACGTACAATGCAGTATCACTCAGCAATGAAATCTATGTCATCAGGCCCGTAGCAGCATAATGAGTGGATTCAGGTACGATGATTCTAACTGAAATAAGTCACACAGGAAAAGAAACATCATAAGATATCACTAATACACGGAATGTAAACTTGGCTACACAGGAACTGAATTACAAAACAGAACAGGGTCTCAAATTTAGAAACCCAACTTATGCTTGCTTAAGGGGAAAGGTGAGTTGGGGTGCTGCATAAAACCAGAGATTGAAATGAGCACAGATAAAGTTCCTTAAGCCAAATATGGAATAGACAAGAGCTACTCCTTGCTCAATGAAATGGACTCAACACCCCATATTAAATGCCTAAGAGTGTACCTGACTAGGAAGTATCTTAAAACCTATGGATTGCTATGTCTCTGAAAGAGAATCAAGTGTGTGTACAGGGGCATAAACGCAGCAGTGATAGGATTGGAGAGGTTCGGTGAGCAAATGAAGACCCTTTGAAGTCATATTGCATGGTACCCATTCCACGGGTCTCAACTCTCCAGGTTTAAGGTATTCTTCCTTCAGCTAAAACATGCATGTGGAACCCAGAGTATGATCAACCGTGTGATCGGGAGACGTGTTCCAATATGTCTCAGTTTTCGTCCCCTGGTACTCGGGTGCAACATTCCAGACGCTTTACTAACACTCTCCCGACTTGGAGAGTCAGTGCCTTTAACCTCCTGTTTGGCCCAGTTTGCAATTTCTGCGGAAGATGAACAGGAATAGGGAGAACCAATGACAGACTAGCTGGAGGTGTCTGGACGGGCAAATTTAACTCTCATTTCCCACCAGGAAGAGGAATTAACCAAAGGCTCAGCGTGCCATGCCGGAACCAGATTAGGGCCTGAAGCCATCCTGCGGGGTTGCGGCCAGCTCACGAGAAAGCGAGTTGAAGAAAGGAGCTCAGGGGCACTGTAATTCACAAACCTGCAGAGTTATAAATGACAGCTATCGTCCAAAAATATACTGAAGTAAGGCTGCCAAGAGGACTTGAAAGCGGGGCAGAATTGCAGGAAACCGATTTCAGGAGGTAGACTGGAATTGCATTTAAAGCATAGGAAAAGAGGCAGAACGTCCACAATGATGCACTTGGCCAAAAAGGGCGTATGCGTTTTTTCCTGAATATATTCAGGAAAAAACGCATACGCCCTTTTTGGCCAACCAAGCAAGCTTGCAAAGGAAATCTGCACTACAGTGAAGTCTCACTTCCCCCCGGTCAAAAGGGCCATCTGAAAAAAGTGTAAAATCCAGAAAGGCAGGACAGGCCATGGAGAACTGGGAGCCTTGTTATGCTGATGGGCGGGATGTAAATTGCCAACAGCCACTCGGGAGAAGTGTATGGTGTTTCCTGAAACATCTAAAAAACAAAGCAACAGAGCCTAGGGCACTTCCACTTATGGTCCTATAGCTTAGGGAAATTAAAATCAAAAGACACAGCCACCCCAAAGGTTGGGACGGCTCTGTTTACAAGAACCTGGTTTACGGTACAAGTTCAGTATCGCAGAAAGTGAAAAATGGATAAAGAAGTTGTGGTACTTACGTACAATGCAGTATCACTCAGCAATGAAATCTATGTCATCAGGCCCGTAGCAGCATAATGAGTGGATTCAGGTACGATGATTTTAACTGAAATAAGTCACACAGGAAAAGAAACATCATAAGATATCACTAATACACGGAATGTAAACTTGGCTACACAGGAACTGAATTACAAAACAGAACAGGGTCTCAAATTTAGAAACCCAACTTATGCTTGCTTAAGGGGAAAGGTGAGTTGGGGTGCTGCATAAAACCAGAGATTGAAATGAGCACAGATAAAGTTCCTTAAGCCAAATATGGAATAGACAAGAGCTACTCCTTGCTCAACGAAATGGACTCAACACCCCATATTAAATGCCTAAGAGTGTACCTGACTAGGAAGTATCTTAAAACCTATGGATTGCTATGTCTCTGAAAGAGAATCAAGTGTGTGTACAGGGGCATAAACGCAGCAGTGATAGGATTGGAGAGGTTCGGTGAGCAAATGAAGACCCTTTGAAGTCATATTGCATGGTACCCATTCCACGGGTCTCAACTCTCCAGGTTTAAGGTATTCTTCCTTCAGCTAAAACATGCATGTGGAACCGAGAGTATGATCAACCGTGTGATCGGGAGACGTGTTCCAATATGTCTCAGTTTTCGTCCCCTGGTACTCGGGTGCAACATTCCAGACGCTTTACTAACACTCTCCCGACTTGGAGAGTCAGTGCCTTTAACCTCCTGTTTGGCCCAGTTTGCAATTTCTGCGGAAGATGAACAGGGATAGGGAGAACCAATGAGAGACTAGCTGGAGGTGTCTGGACGGGCAAATTTAACTCTCATTTCCCACCAGGAAGAGGAATTAACCAAAGGCTCAGCGTGCCGTGCCGGAACCAGATTAGGGCCTGAAGCCATCCTGCGGGGTTGCGGCCAGCTCACGAGAAAGCGAGTTGAAGAAAGGAGCTCAGGGGCACTGTAATTCACAAACCTGCAGAGTTATAAATGACAGCTATCATCCAAAAATATACTGAAGTAAGGCTGCCAAGAGGACTTGAAAGCGGGGCAGAATTGCAGGAAACCGATTTCAGGAGGTAGACTGGAATTGCATTTAAAGCATAGGAAAAGAGGCAGAACGTCCACAATGATGCACTTGGCCAAAAAGGGCGTATGCGTTTTTTCCTGAATATATTCAGGAAAAAACGCATACGCCCTTTTTGGCCAACCAAGCAAGCTTGCAAAGGAAATCTGCACTACAATGAAGTCTCACTTCCCCCCGGTCAAAAGGGCCATCTGAAAAAAGTGTAAAATCCAGAAAGGGAGGACAGGCCATGGAGAACTGGGAGCCTTGTTATGCTGATGGGCGGGATGTAAATTGCCAACAGCCACTCGGGAGAAGTGTATGGTGTTTCCTGAAACATCTAAAAAACAAAGCAACAGAGCCTAGGGCACTTCCACTTATGGTCCTATAGCTTAGGGAAATTAAAATCAAAAGACACAGCCACCCCAAAGGTTGGGACGGCTCTGTTTACAAGAACCTGGTTTACGGTACAAGTTCAATATCGCAGAAAGTGAAAAATGGATAAAGAAGTTGTGGTACTTACGTACAATGCAGTATCACTCAGCAATGAAATCTATGTCATCAGGCCCGTAGCAGCATAATGAGTGGATTCAGGTACGATGATTCTAACTGAAATAAGTCACACAGGAAAAGAAACATCATAAGATATCACTAATACACGGAATGTAAACTTGGCTACACAGGAACTGAATTACAAAACAGAACAGGGTCTCAAATTTAGAAACCCAACTTATGCTTGCTTAAGGGGAAAGGTGAGTTGGGGTGCTGCATAAAACCAGAGATTGAAATGAGCACAGATAAAGTTCCTTAAGCCAAATATGGAATAGACAAGAGCTACTCCTTGCTCAACGAAATGGACTCAACACCCCATATTAAATGCCTAAGAGTGTACCTGACTAGGAAGTATCTTAAAACCTATGGATTGCTATGTCTCTGAAAGAGAATCAAGTGTGTGCACAGGGGCATAAACGCAGCAGTGATAGGATTGGAGAGGTTCGGTGAGCAAATGAAGACCCTTTGAAGTCATATTGCATGGTACCCATTCCACGGGTCTCAACTCTCCAGGTTTAAGGTATTCTTCCTTCAGCTAAAACATGCATGTGGAACCCAGAGTATGATCAACCGTGTGATCGGGAGACGTGTTCCAATATGTCTCAGTTTTCGTCCCCTGGTACTCGGGTGCAACATTCCAGACGCTTTACTAACACTCTCCCGACTTGGAGAGTCAGTGCCTTTAACCTCCTGTTTGGCCCAGTTTGCAATTTCTGCGGAAGATGAACAGGAATAGGGAGAACCAATGACAGACTAGCTGGAGGTGTCTGGACGGGCAAATTTAACTCTCATTTCCCACCAGGAAGAGGAATTAACCAAAGGCTCAGCGTGCCGTGCCGGAACCAGATTAGGGCCTGAAGCCATCCTGCGGGGTTGCGGCCAGCTCACGAGAAAGCGAGTTGAAGAAAGGAGCTCAGGGGCACTGTAATTCACAAACCTGCAGAGTTATAAATGACAGCTATCGTCCAAAAATATACTGAAGTAAGGCTGCCAAGAGGACTTGAAAGCGGGGCAGAATTGCAGGAAACCGATTTCAGGAGGTAGACTGGAATTGCATTTAAAGCATAGGAAAAGAGGCAGAACGTCCACAATGATGCACTTGGCCAAAAAGGGCGTATGCGTTTTTTCCTGAATATATTCAGGAAAAAACGCATACGCCCTTTTTGGCCAACCAAGCAAGCTTGCAAAGGAAATCTGCACTACAGTGAAGTCTCACTTCCCCCCGGTCAAAAGGGCCATCTGAAAAAAGTGTAAAATCCAGAAAGGCAGGACAGGCCATGGAGAACTGGGAGCCTTGTTATGCTGATGGGCGGGATGTAAATTGCCAACAGCCACTCGGGAGAAGTGTATGGTGTTTCCTGAAACATCTAAAAAACAAAGCAACAGAGCCTAGGGCACTTCCACTTATGGTCCTATAGCTTAGGGAAATTAAAATCAAAAGACACAGCCACCCCAAAGGTTGGGACGGCTCTGTTTACAAGAACCTGGTTTACGGTACAAGTTCAATATCGCAGAAAGTGAAAAATGGATAAAGAAGTTGTGGTACTTACGTACAATGCAGTATCACTCAGCAATGAAATCTATGTCATCAGGCCCGTAGCAGCATAATGAGTGGATTCAGGTACGATGATTCTAACTGAAATAAGTCACACAGGAAAAGAAACATCATAAGATATCACTAATACACGGAATGTAAACTTGGCTACACAGGAACTGAATTACAAAACAGAACAGGGTCTCAAATTTAGAAACCCAACTTATGCTTGCTTAAGGGGAAAGGTGAGTTGGGGTGCTGCATAAAACCAGAGATTGAAATGAGCACAGATAAAGTTCCTTAAGCCAAATATGGAATAGACAAGAGCTACTCCTTGCTCAACGAAATGGACTCAACACCCCATATTAAATGCCTAAGAGTGTACCTGACTAGGAAGTATCTTAAAACCTATGGATTGCTATGTCTCTGAAAGAGAATCAAGTGTGTGTACAGGGGCATAAACGCAGCAGTGATAGGATTGGAGAGGTTCGGTGAGCAAATGAAGACCCTTTGAAGTCATATTGCATGGTACCCATTCCACGGGTCTCAACTCTCCAGGTTTAAGGGATTCTTCCTTCAGCTAAAACATGCATGTGGAACCCAGAGTATGATCAACCGTGTGATCGGGAGACGTGTTCCAATATGTCTCAGTTTTCGTCCCCTGGTACTCGGGTGCAACATTCCAGACGCTTTACTAACACTCTCCCGACTTGGAGAGTCAGTGCCTTTAACCTCCTGTTTGGCCCAGTTTGCAATTTCTGCGGAAGATGAACAGGAATAGGGAGAACCAATGACAGACTAGCTGGAGGTGTCTGGACGGGCAAATTTAACTCTCATTTCCCACCAGGAAGAGGAATTAACCAAAGGCTCAGCGTGCCGTGCCGGAACCAGATTAGGGCCTGAAGCCATCCTGCGGGGTTGCGGCCAGCTCACGAGAAAGCGAGTTGAAGAAAGGAGCTCAGGGGCACTGTAATTCACAAACCTGCAGAGTTATAAATGACAGCTATCGTCCAAAAATATACTGAAGTAAGGCTGCCAAGAGGACTTGAAAGCGGGGCAGAATTGCAGGAAACCGATTTCAGGAGGTAGACTGGAATTGCATTTAAAGCATAGGAAAAGAGGCAGAACGTCCACAATGATGCACTTGGCCAAAAAGGGCGTATGCGTTTTTTCCTGAATATATTCAGGAAAAAATGCATACGCCCTTTTTGGCCAACCAAGCAAGCTTGCAAAGGAAATCTGCACTACAGTGAAGTCTCACTTCCCCCCGGTCAAGAGGGCCATCTGAAAAAAGTGTAAAATCCAGAAAGGCAGGACAGGCCATGGAGAACTGGGAGCCTTGTTATGCTGATGGGCGGGATGTAAATTGCCAACAGCCACTCGGGAGAAGTGTATGGTGTTTCCTGAAACATCTAAAAAACAAAGCAACAGAGCCTAGGGCACTTGCACTTATGGTCCTATAGCTTAGGGAAATTAAAATCAAAAGACACAGCCACCCCAAAGGTTGGGACGGCTCTGTTTACAAGAACCTGGTTTACGGTACAAGTTCAATATCGCAGAAAGTGAAAAATGGATAAAGAAGTTGTGGTACTTACGTACAATGCATTATCACTCAGCAATGATATCTATGTCATCAGGCCCATAGCAGCATAATGAGTGGATTCAGGTACGATGATTCTAACTGAAATAAGTCACACAGAAAAAGAAACATCATAAGATATCACTAATACACGGAATGTAAACTTGGCTACACAGGAACTGAATTACAAAACAGAACAGGGTCTCAAATTTAGAAACCCAACTTATGCTTGCTTAAGGGGAAAGGTGAGTTGGGGTGCTGCATAAAACCAGAGATTGAAATGAGCACAGATAAAGTTCCTTAAGCCAAATATGGAATAGACAAGAGCTACTCCTTGCTCAACGAAATGGATTCAACACCCCATATTAAACGCCTAAGAATATAACTGACTAGGAAGTATCTTAAAACCTATGGATTGCTATGTCTCCGAAAGAGAATCAAGCGTGTGTACAGGGGCATAAACGCAGCAGTGATAGGATTGGAGAGGTTCGGTGAGCAAATGAAGACCCTTTGAAGTCATATTGCATGGTACCCATTCCACGGGTCTCAACTCTCCAGGTTTAAGGTATTCTTCCTTCAGCTAAAACATGCATGTGGAACCCAGAGTATGATCAACCGTGTGATCGGGAGACGTGTTCCAATATGTCTCAGTTTTCGTCCCCTGGTACTCGGGTGCAACATTCCAGACGCTTTACTAACACTCTCCCGACTTGGAGAGTCAGTGCCTTTAACCTCCTGTTTGGCCCAGTTTGCAATTTCTGCGGAAGATGAACAGGAATAGGGAGAACCAATGACAGACTAGCTGGAGGTGTCTGGACGGGCAAATTTAACTCTCATTTCCCACCAGGAAGAGGAATTAACCAAAGGCTCAGCGTGCCGTGCCAGAACCAGATTAGGGCCTGAAGCAATCCTGCGGTGTTGCAGCCAGCTCACGAGAAAGCGAGTTGAAGAAAGGAGCTCAGGGGCACTGTAATTCACAAACCTGCAGAGTTATAAATGACAGCTATCGTCCAAAAATATACTGAAGTAAGGCTGCCAAGAGGACTTGAAAGCGGGGCAGAATTGCAGGAAACCGATTTCAGGAGGTAGACTGGAATTGCATTTAAAGCATAGGAAAAGAGGCAGAACGTCCCCAATGATGCACTTGGCCAAAAAGGGCGTATGCGTTTTTTCCTGAATATATTCAGGAAAAAACGCATACGCCCTTTTTGGCCAACCAAGCAAGCTTGCAAAGGAAATCTGCACTACAATGAAGTCTCACTTCCCCCCGGTCAAAAGGGCCATCTGAAAAAAGTGTAAAATCCAGAAAGGCAGGACAGGCCATGGAGAACTGGGAGCCTTGTTATGCTGATGGGCGGGATGTAAATTGCCAACAGCCACTCGGGAGAAGTGTATGGTGTTTCCTGAAACATCTAAAAAACAAAGCAACAGAGCCTAGGGCACTTCCACTTATGGTCCTATAGCTTAGGGAAATTAAAATCAAAAAGACACAGCCACCCCAAAGGTTGGGACGGCTCTGTTTACAAGAACCTGGTTTACGGTACAAGTTCAATATCGCAGAAAGTGAAAAATGGATAAAGAAGTTGTGGTACTTACGTACAATGCAGTATCACTCAGCAATGAAATCTATGTCATCAGGCCCGTAGCAGCATAATGAGTGGATTCAGGTACGATGATTCTAACTGAAATAAGTCACACAGAAAAAGAAACATCATAAGATATCACTAATACACGGAATATAAACTTGGCTACACAGGAACTGAATTACAAAACAGAACAGGGTCTCAAATTTAGAAACCCAACTTATGCTTGCTTAAGGGGAAAGGTGAGTTGGGGTGCTGCATAAAACCAGAGATTGAAATGAGCACAGATAAAGTTCCTTAAGCCAAATATGGAATAGACAAGAGCTACTCCTTGCTCAACGAAATGGACTCAACACCCCATATTAAATGCCTAAGAGTGTACCTGACTAGGAAGTATCTTAAAACCTATGGATTGCTATGTCTCTGAAAGAGAATCAAGTGTGTGTACAGGGGCATAAACGCAGCAGTGATAGGATTGGAGAGGTTCGGTGAGCAAATGAAGACCCTTTGAAGTCATATTGCATGGTACCCATTCCACGGGTCTCAACTCTCCAGGTTTAAGGTATTCTTCCTTCAGCTAAAACATGCATGTGGAACCCAGAGTATGATCAACCGTGTGATCGGGAGACGTGTTCCAATATGTCTCAGTTTTCGTCCCCTGGTACTCGGGTGCAACATTCCAGACGCTTTACTAACACTCTCCCGACTTGGAGAGTCAGTGCCTTTAACCTCCTGTTTGGCCCAGTTTGCAATTTCTGCGGAAGATGAACAGGAATAGGGAGAACCAATGACAGACTAGCTGGAGGTGTCTGGACGGGCAAATTTAACTCTCATTTCCCACCAGGAAGAGGAATTAACCAAAGGCTCAGCGTGCCGTGCCGGAACCAGATTAGGGCCTGAAGCCATCCTGCGGTGTTGCGGGCAGCTCACGAGAAAGCGAGTTGAAGAAAGGAGCTCAGGGGCACTGTAATTCACAAACCTGCAGAGTTATAAATGACAGCTATCGTCCAAAAATATACTGAAGTAAGGCTGCCAAGAGGACTTGAAAGCGGGGCAGAATTGCAGGAAACCGATTTCAGGAGGTAGACTGGAATTGCATTGAAAGCATAGGAAAAGAGGCAGAACGTCCACAATGATGCACTTGGCCAAAAAGGGCATATGAGTTTTTTCATGAATATATTCAGGAAAAAATGCATACGCCCTTTTTGGCCAACCAAGCAAGCTTGCAAAGGAAATCTGCACTACAGTGAAGTCTCACTTCCCCCCGGTCAAAAGGGCCATCTGAAAAAAGTGTAAAATCCAGAAAGGCAGGACAGGCCATGGAGAACTGGGAGCCTTGTTATGCTGATGGGCGGGATGTAAATTGCCAACAGCCACTCGGGAGAAGTGTATGGTGTTTCCTGAAACATCTAAAAAACAAAGCAACAGAGCCTAGGGCACTTCCACTTATGGTCCTATAGCTTAGGGAAATTAAAATCAAAAGACACAGCCACCCCAAAGGTTGGGACGGCTCTGTTTACAAGAACCTGGTTTACGGTACAAGTTCAATATCGCAGAAAGTGAAAAATGGATAAAGAAGTTGTGGTACTTACGTACAATGCAGTATCACTCAGCAATGAAATCTATGTCATCAGGCCCGTAGCAGCATAATGAGTGGATTCAGGTACGATGATTCTAACTGAAATAAGTCACACAGGAAAAGAAACATCATAAGATATCACTAATAAACGGAATGTAAACTTGGCTACACAGGAACTGAATTACAAAACAGAACAGGGTCTCAAATTTAGAAACCCAACTTATGCTTGCTTAAGGGGAAAGGTGAGTTGGGGTGCTGCATAAAACCAGAGATTGAAATGAGCACAGATAAAGTTCCTTAAGCCAAATATGGAATAGACAAGAGCTACTCCTTGCTCAACGAAATGGACTCAACACCCCATATTAAATGCCTAAGAGTGTACCTGACTAGGAAGTATCTTAAAACCTATGGATTGCTATGTCTCCGAAAGAGAATCAAGTGTGTGTACAGGGGCATAAACGCAGCTGTGATAGGATTGGAGAGGTTCGGTGAGCAAATGAAGACCCTTTGAAGTCATATTGCATGGTACCCATTCCACGAGTCTCAACTCTCCAGGTTTAAGGTATTCTTCCTTCAGCTAAAACATGCATGTGGAACCCAGAGTATGATCAACCGTGTGATCGGGAGACGTGTTCCAATATGTCTCAGTTTTCGTCCCCTGGTACTCGGGTGCAACATTCCAGACGCTTTACTAACACTCTCCCGACTTGGAGAGTCAGTGCCTTTAACCTCCTGTTTGGCCCAGTTTGCAATTTCTGCGGAAGATGAACAGGAATAGGGAGAACCAATGAGAGACTAGCTGGAGGTGTCTGGACGGGCAAATTTAACTCTCATTTCCCACCAGGAAGAGGAATTAACCAAAGGCTCAGCGTGCCGTGCCGGAACCAGATTAGGGCCTGAAGCCATCCTGCGGGGTTGCGGCCAGCTCACGAGAAAGCGAGTTGAAGAAAGGAGCTCAGGGGCACTGTAATTCACAAACCTGCAGAGTTATAAATGACAGCTATCGTCCAAAAATATACTGAAGTAAGGCTGCCAAGAGGACTTGAAAGCGGGGCAGAATTGCAGGAAACCGATTTCAGGAGGTAGACTGGAATTGCATTTAAAGCATAGGAAAAGAGGCAGAACGTCCACAATGATGCACTTGGCCAAAAAGGGCGTATGCGTTTTTTCCTGAATATATTCAGGAAAAAATGCATACGCCCTTTTTGGCCAACCAAGCAAGCTTGCAAAGGAAATCTGCACTACAGTGAAGTCTCACTTCCCCCCGGTCAAAAGGGCCATCTGAAAAAAGTGTAAAATCCAGAAAGGCAGGACAGGCCATGGAGAACTGGGAGCCTTGTTATGCTGATGGGCAGGATGTCAATTGCCAACAGCCACTCGGGAGAAGTGTATGGTGTTTCCTGAAACATCTAAAAAACAAAGCAACAGAGCCTAGGGCACTTCCACTTATGGTCCTATAGCTTAGGGAAATTAAAATCAAAAGACACAGCCACCCCAAAGGTTGGGACGGCTCTGTTTACAAGAACCTGGTTTACGGTACAAGTTCAATATCGCAGAAAGTGAAAAATGGATAAAGAAGTTGTGGTACTTACGTACAATGCAGTATCACTCAGCAATGAAATCTATGTCATCAGGCCCGTAGCAGCATAATGAGTGGATTCAGGTACGATGATTCTAACTGAAATAAGTCACACAGGAAAAGAAACATCATAAGATATCACTAATACACGGAATGTAAACTTGGCTACACAGGAACTGAATTACAAATCAGAACATGGTCTCAAATTTAGAAACCCAATTTATGCTTGCTTAAGGGGAAAGGTGAGTTGGGGTGCTGCATAAAACCAGAGATTGAAATGAGCACAGATAAAGTTCCTTAAGCCAAATATGGAATAGACAAGAGCTACTCCTTGCTCAACGAAATGGACTCAACACCCCATATTAAATGCCTAAGAGTGTACCTGACTAGGAAGTATCTTAAAACCTATGGATTGCTATGTCTCTGAAAGAGAATCAAGTGTGTGTACAGGGGCATAAAGGCAGCAGTGATAGGATTGGAGAGGTTCGGTGAGCAAATGAAGACCCTTTGAAGTCATATTGCATGGTACCCATTCCACGGGTCTCAACTCTCCAGGTTTAAGGTATTCTTCCTTCAGCTACAACATGCATGTGGAACCCAGAGTATGATCAACTGTGTGATCGGGAGACGTGTTCCAATATGTCTCAGTTTTCGTCCCCTGGTACTCGGGTGCAACATTCCAGACGCTTTACTAACACTCTCCCGACTTGGAGAGTCAGTGCCTTTAACCTCCTGTTTGGCCCAGTTTGCAATTTCTGCGGAAGATGAACAGGAATAGGGAGAACCAATGACAGACTAGCTGGAGGTGTCTGGACGGGCAAATTTAACTCTCATTTCCCACCAGGAAGAGGAATTAACCAAAGGCTCAGCGTGCCGTGCCGGAACCAGATTAGGGCCTGAAGCCATCCTGCGGTGTTGCGGCCAGCTCACGAGAAAGCGAGTTGAAGAAAGGAGCTCAGGGGCACTGTAATTCACAAACCTGCAGAGTTATAAATGACAGCTATCGTCCAAAAATATACTGAAGTAAGGCTGCCAAGAGGACTTGAAAGCGGGGCAGAATTGCAGGAAACCGATTTCAGGAGGTAGACTGGAATTGCATTGAAAGCATAGGAAAAGAGGCAGAACGTCCACAATGATGCACTTGGCCAAAAAGGGCGTATGCGTTTTTTCCTGAATATATTCAGGAAAAAACGCATACGCCCTTTTTGGCCAACCAAGCAAGCTTGCAAAGGAAATCTGCACTACAATGAAGTCTCACTTCCCCCCGGTCAAAAGGGCCATCTGAAAAAAGTGTAAAATCCAGAAAGGCAGGACAGGCCATGGAGAACTGGGAGCCTTGTTATGCTGATGGGCGGGATGTAAATTGCCAACAGCCACTCGGGAGAAGTGTATGGTGTTTCCTGAAACATCTAAAAAACAAAGCAACAGAGCCTAGGGCACTTCCACTTATGGTCCTATAGCTTAGGGAAATTAAAATCAAAAGACACAGCCACCCCAAAGGTTGGGACGGCTCTGTTTACAAGAACCTGGTTTACGGTACAAGTTCAGTATCGCAGAAAGTGAAAAATGGATAAAGAAGTTGTGGTACTTACGTACAATGCAGTATCACTCAGCAATGAAATCTATGTCATCAGGCCCGTAGCAGCATAATGAGTGGATTCAGGTACGATGATTCTAACTGAAATAAGTCACACAGGAAAAGAAACATCATAAGATATCACTAGTACACGGAATGTAAACTTGGCTACACAGGAACTGAATTACAAAACAGAACAGGGTCTCAAATTTAGAAAACCAACTTATGCTTGCTTAAGGGGAAAGGTGAGTTGGGGTGCTGCATAAAACCAGAGATTGAAATGAGCACAGATAAAGTTCCTTAAGCCAAATATGGAATAGACAAGAGCTACTCCTTGCTCAACGAAATGGACTCAACACCCCATATTAAATGCCTAAGAGTGTACCTGACTAGGAAGTATCTTAAAACCTATGGATTGCTATGTCTCTGAAAGAGAATCAAGTGTGTGTACAGGGGCATAAACGCAGCAGTGATAGGATTGGAGAGGTTCGGTGAGCAAATGAAGACCCTTTGAAGTCATATTGCATGGTACCCATTCCACGGGTCTCAACTCTCCAGGTTTAAGGTATTCTTCCTTCAGCTAAAACATGCATGTGGAACCCAGAGTATGATCAACCGTGTGATCGGGAGACGTGTTCCAATATGTCTCAGTTTTCGTCCCCTGGTACTCGGGTGCAACATTCCAGACGCTTTACTAACACTCTCCCGACTTGGAGAGTCAGTGCCTTTAACCTCCTGTTTGGCCCAGTTTGCAATTTCTGCGGAAGATGAACAGGAATAGGGAGAACCAATGACAGACTAGCTGGAGGTGTCTGGACGGGCAAATTTAACTCTCATTTCCCACCAGGAAGAGGAATTAACCAAAGGCTCAGCGTGCCGTGCCGGAACCAGATTAGGGCCTGAAGCCATCCTGCGGGGTTGCGGCCAGCTCACGAGAAAGCGAGTTGAAGAAAGGAGCTCAGGGGCACTGTAATTCACAAACCTGCAGAGTTATAAATGACAGCTATCGTCCAAAAATATACTGAAGTAAGGCTGCCAAGAGGACTTGAAAGCGGGGCAGAATTGCAGGAAACCGATTTCAGGAGGTAGACTGGAATTGCATTGAAAGCATAGGAAAAGAGGCAGAACGTCCACAATGATGCACTTGGCCAAAAAGGGCGTATGCGTTTTTTCCTGAATATATTCAGGAAAAAACGCATACGCCCTTTTTGGCCAACCAAGCAAGCTTGCAAAGGAAATCTGCACTACAATGAAGTCTCACTTCCCCCTGGTCAAAAGGGCCATCTGAAAAAAGTGTAAAATCCAGAAAGGCAGGACAGGCCATGGAGAACTGGGAGCCTTGTTATGCTGATGGGCGGGATGTAAATTGCCAACAGCCACTCGGGAGAAGTGTATGGTGTTTCCTGAAACATCTAAAAAACAAAGCAACAGAGCCTAGGACACTTCCACTTATGGTCCTATAGCTTAGGGAAATTAAAATCAAAAGACACAGCCACCCCAAAGGTTGGGACGGCTCTGTTTACAAGAACCTGGTTTACGGTACAAGTTCAGTATCGCAGAAAGTGAAAATGGATAAAGAAGTTGTGGTACTTACGTACAATGCAGTATCACTCAGCAATGAAATCTATGTCATCAGGCCCGTAGCAGCATAATGAGTGGATTCAGGTACGATGATTCTAACTGAAATAAGTCACACAGGAAAAGAAACATCATAAGATATCACTAATACACGGAATGTAACCTTGGCTACACAGGAACTGAATTCCAAAACAGAACAGGGTCTCAAATTTAGAAAACCAACTTATGCTTGCTTAAGGGGAAAGGTGAGTTGGGGTGCTGCATAAAACCAGAGATTGAAATGAGCACAGATAAAGTTCCTTAAGCCAAATATGGAATAGACAAGAGCTACTCCTTGCTCAACGAAATGGACTCAACACCCCATATTAAATGCCTAAGAGTGTACCTGACTAGGAAGTATCTTAAAACCTATGGATTGCTATGTCTCTGAAAGAGAATCAAGTGTGTGTACAGGGGCATAAACGCAGCAGTGATAGGATTGGAGAGGTTCGGTGAGCAAATGAAGACCCTTTGAAGTCATATTGCATGGTACCCATTCCACGGGTCTCAACTCTCCAGGTTTAAGGTATTCTTCCTTCAGCTAAAACATGCATGTGGAACCCAGAGTATGATCAACCGTGTGATCGGGAGACGTGTTCCAATATGTCTCAGTTTTCGTCCCCTGGTACTCGGGTGCAACATTCCAGACGCTTTACTAACACTCTCCCGACTTGGAGAGTCAGTGCCTTTAACCTCCTGTTTGGCCCAGTTTGCAATTTCTGCGGAAGATGAACAGGAATAGGGAGAACCAATGACAGACTAGCTGGAGGTGTCTGGACGGGCAAATTTAACTCTCATTTCCCACCAGGAAGAGGAATTAACCAAAGGCTCAGCGTGCCGTGCCGGAACCAGATTAGGGCCTGAAGCCATCCTGCGGTGTTGCGGCCAGCTCACGAGAAAGCGAGTTGAAGAAAGGAGCTCAGGGGCACTGTAATTCACAAACCTGCAGAGTTATAAATGACAGCTATCGTCCAAAAATATACTGAAGTAAGGCTGCCAAGAGGACTTGAAAGCGGGGCAGAATTGCAGGAAACCGATTTCAGGAGGTAGACTGGAATTGCATTTAAAGCATAGGAAAAGAGGCAGAACGTCCACAATGATGCACTTGGCCAAAAAGGGCGTATGCGTTTTTTCCTGAATATATTCAGGAAAAAACGCATACGCCCTTTTTGGCCAACCAAGCAAGGTTGCAAAGAAAGTCTGCACTACAGTGAAGTCTCACTTCCCCCCGGTCAAAAGGGCCATCTGAAAAAAGTGTAAAATCCAGAAAGGCAGGACAGGCCATGGAGAACTGGGAGCCTTGTTATGCTGATGGGCGGGATGTCAATTGCCAACAGCCACTCGGGAGAAGTGTATGGTGTTTCCTGAAACATCTAAAAAACAAAGCAACAGAGCCTAGGGCACTTCCACTTATGGTCCTATAGCTTAGGGAAATTAAAATCAAAAGACACAGCCACCCCAAAGGTTGGGACGGCTCTGTTTACAAGAACCTGGTTTACGGTACAAGTTCAATATCGCAGAAAGTGAAAAATGGATAAAGAAGTTGTGGTACTTACGTACAATGCAGTATCACTCAGCAATGAAATCTATGTCATCAGGCCCGTAGCAGCATAATGAGTGGATTCAGGTACGATGATTCTAACTGAAATAAGTCACACAGGAAAAGAAACATCATAAGATATCACTAATACACGGAATGTAACCTTGGCTACACAGGAACTGAATTACAAAACAGAACAGGGTCTCAAATTTAGAAAACCAACTTATGCTTGCTTAAGGGGAAAGGTGAGTTGGGGTGCTGCATAAAACCAGAGATTGAAATGAGCACAGATAAAGTTCCTTAAGCCAAATATGGAATAGACAAGAGCTACTCCTTGCTCAACGAAATGGACTCAACACCCCATATTAAATGCCTAAGAGTGTACCTGACTAGGAAGTATCTTAAAACCTATGGATTGCTATGTCTCTGAAAGAGAATCAAGTGTGTGTACAGGGGCATAAACGCAGCAGTGATAGGATTGGAGAGGTTCGGTGAGCAAATGAAGACCCTTTGAAGTCATATTGCATGGTACCCATTCCACGGGTCTCAACTCTCCAGGTTTAAGGTATTCTTCCTTCAGCTAAAACATGCATGTGGAACCCAGAGTATGATCAACCGTGTGATCGGGAGACGTGTTCCAATATGTCTCAGTTTTCGTCCCCTGGTACTCGGGTGCAACATTCCAGACGCTTTACTAACACTCTCCCGACTTGGAGAGTCAGTGCCTTTAACCTCCTGTTTGGCCCAGTTTGCAATTTCTGCGGAAGATGAACAGGAATAGGGAGAACCAATGACAGACTAGCTGGAGGTGTCTGGACGGGCAAATTTAACTCTCATTTCCCACCAGGAAGAGGAATTAACCAAAGGCTCAGCGTGCCGTGCCGGAACCAGATTAGGGCCTGAAGCCATCCTGCGGTGTTGCGGCCAGCTCACGAGAAAGCGAGTTGAAGAAAGGAGCTCAGGGGCACTGTAATTCACAAACCTGCAGAGTTATAAATGACAGCTATCGTCCAAAAATATACTGAAGTAAGGCTGCCAAGAGGACTTGAAAGCGGGGCAGAATTGCAGGAAACCGATTTCAGGAGGTAGACTGGAATTGCATTTAAAGCATAGGAAAAGAGGCAGAACGTCCACAATGATGCACTTGGCCAAAAAGGGCGTATGCGTTTTTTCCTGAATATATTCAGGAAAAAACGCATACGCCCTTTTTGGCCAACCAAGCAAGGTTGCAAAGAAAGTCTGCACTACAGTGAAGTCTCACTTCCCCCCGGTCAAAAGGGCCATCTGAAAAAAGTGTAAAATCCAGAAAGGCAGGACAGGCCATGGAGAACTGGGAGCCTTGTTATGCTGATGGGCGGGATGTAAATTGCCAACAGCCACTCGGGAGAAGTGTATGGTGTTTCCTGAAACATCTAAAAAACAAAGCAACAGAGCCTAGGGCACTTCCACTTATGGTCCTATAGCTTAGGGAAATTAAAATCAAAAGACACAGCCACCCCAAAGGTTGGGACGGCTCTGTTTACAAGAACCTGGTTTACGGTACAAGTTCAATATCGCAGAAAGTGAAAAATGGATAAAGAAGTTGTGGTACTTACGTACAATGCAGTATCACTCAGCAATGAAATCTATGTCATCAGGCCCGTAGCAGCATAATGAGTGGATTCAGGTACGATGATTCTAACTGAAATAAGTCACACAGGAAAAGAAACATCATAAGATATCACTAATACACGGAATGTAACCTTGGCTACACAGGAACTGAATTACAAAACAGAACAGGGTCTCAAATTTAGAAAACCAACTTATGCTTGCTTAAGGGGAAAGGTGAGTTGGGGTGCTGCATAAAACCAGAGATTGAAATGAGCACAGATAAAGTTCCTTAAGCCAAATATGGAATAGACAAGAGCTACTCCTTGCTCAACGAAATGGACTCAACACCCCATATTAAATGCCTAAGAGTGTACCTGACTAGGAAGTATCTTAAAACCTATGGATTGCTATGTCTCTGAAAGAGAATCAAGTGTGTGTACAGGGGCATAAACGCAGCAGTGATAGGATTGGAGAGGTTCGGTGAGCAAATGAAGACCCTTTGAAGTCATATTGCATGGTACCCATTCCACGGGTCTCAACTCTCCAGGTTTAAGGTATTCTTCCTTCAGCTAAAACATGCATGTGGAACCCAGAGTATGATCAACCGTGTGATCGGGAGACGTGTTCCAATATGTCTCAGTTTTCGTCCCCTGGTACTCGGGTGCAACATTCCAGACGCTTTACTAACACTCTCCCGACTTGGAGAGTCAGTGCCTTTAACCTCCTGTTTGGCCCAGTTTGCAATTTCTGCGGAAGATGAACAGGAATAGGGAGAACCAATGACAGACTAGCTGGAGGTGTCTGGACGGGCAAATTTAACTCTCATTTCCCACCAGGAAGAGGAATTAACCAAAGGCTCAGCGTGCCGTGCCAGAACCAGATTAGGGCCTGAAGCCATCCTGCGGTGTTGCGGCCAGCTCACGAGAAAGCGAGTTGAAGAAAGGAGCTCAGGGGCACTGTAATTCACAAACCTGCAGAGTTATAAATGACAGCTATCGTCCAAAAATATACTGAAGTAAGGCTGCCAAGAGGACTTGAAAGCGGGGCAGAATTGCAGGAAACCGATTTCAGGAGGTAGACTGGAATTGCATTTAAAGCATAGGAAAAGAGGCAGAACGTCCACAATGATGCACTTGGCCAAAAAGGGCGTATGCGTTTTTTCCTGAATATATTCAGGAAAAAACGCATACGCCCTTTTTGGCCAACCAAGCAAGCTTGCAAAGGAAATCTGCACTACAATGAAGTCTCACTTCCCCCCGGTCAAAAGGGCCATCTGAAAAAAGTGTAAAATCCAGAAAGGCAGGACAGGCCATGGAGAACTGGGAGCCTTGTTATGCTGATGGGCGGGATGTAAATTGCCAACAGCCACTCGGGAGAAGTGTATGGTGTTTCCTGAAACATCTAAAAAACAAAGCAACAGAGCCTAGGGCACTTCCACTTATGGTCCTATAGCTTAGGGAAATTAAAATCAAAAAGACACAGCCACCCCAAAGGTTGGGACGGCTCTGTTTACAAGAACCTGGTTTACGGTACAAGTTCAATATCGCAGAAAGTGAAAAATGGATAAAGAAGTTGTGGTACTTACGTACAATGCAGTATCACTCAGCAATGAAATCTATGTCATCAGGCCCGTAGCAGCATAATGAGTGGATTCAGGTACGATGATTCTAACTGAAATAAGTCACACAGGAAAAGAAACATCATAAGATATCACTAATACACGGAATGTAAACTTGGCTACACAGGAACTGAATTACAAAACAGAACAGGGTCTCAAATTTAGAAAACCAACTTATGCTTGCTTAAGGGGAAAGGTGAGTTGGGGTGCTGCATAAAACCAGAGATTGAAATGAGCACAGATAAAGTTCCTTAAGCCAAATATGGAATAGACAAGAGCTACTCCTTGCTCAACGAAATGGACTCAACACCCCATATTAAATGCCTAAGAGTGTACCTGACTAGGAAGTATCTTAAAACCTATGGATTGCTATGTCTCTGAAAGAGAATCAAGTGTGTGTACAGGGGCATAAACGCAGCAGTGATAGGATTGGAGAGGTTCGGTGAGCAAATGAAGACCCTTTGAAGTCATATTGCATGGTACCCATTCCACGGGTCTCAACTCTCCAGGTTTAAGGTATTCTTCCTTCAGCTAAAACATGCATGTGGAACCCAGAGTATGATCAACCGTGTGATCGGGAGACGTGTTCCAATATGTCTCAGTTTTCGTCCCCTGGTACTCGGGTGCAACATTCCAGACGCTTTACTAACACTCTCCCGACTTGGAGAGTCAGTGCCTTTAACCTCCTGTTTGGCCCAGTTTGCAATTTCTGCGGAAGATGAACAGGAATAGGGAGAACCAATGACAGACTAGCTGGAGGTGTCTGGACGGGCAAATTTAACTCTCATTTCCCACCAGGAAGAGGAATTAACCAAAGGCTCAGCGTGCCGTGCCGGAACCAGATTAGGGCCTGAAGCCATCCTGCGGTGTTGCGGCCAGCTCACGAGAAAGCGAGTTGAAGAAAGGAGCTCAGGGGCACTGTAATTCACAAACCTGCAGAGTTATAAATGACAGCTATCGTCCAAAAATATACTGAAGTAAGGCTGCCAAGAGGACTTGAAAGCGGGGCAGAATTGCAGGAAACCGATTTCAGGAGGTAGACTGGAATTGCATTTAAAGCATAGGAAAAGAGGCAGAACGTCCACAATGATGCACTTGGCCAAAAAGGGCGTATGCGTTTTTTCCTGAATATATTCAGGAAAAAACGCATACGCCCTTTTTGGCCAACCAAGCAAGGTTGCAAAGAAAGTCTGCACTACAGTGAAGTCTCACTTCCCCCCGGTCAAAAGGGCCATCTGAAAAAAGTGTAAAATCCAGAAAGGCAGGACAGGCCATGGAGAACTGGGAGCCTTGTTATGCTGATGGGCGGGATGTAAATTGCCAACAGCCACTCGGGAGAAGTGTATGGTGTTTCCTGAAACATCTAAAAAACAAAGCAACAGAGCCTAGGGCACTTCCACTTATGGTCCTATAGCTTAGGGAAATTAAAATCAAAAGACACAGCCACCCCAAAGGTTGGGACGGCTCTGTTTACAAGAACCTGGTTTACGGTACAAGTTCAATATCGCAGAAAGTGAAAAATGGATAAAGAAGTTGTGGTACTTACGTACAATGCAGTATCACTCAGCAATGAAATCTATGTCATCAGGCCCGTAGCAGCATAATGAGTGGATTCAGGTACGATGATTCTAACTGAAATAAGTCACACAGGAAAAGAAACATCATAAGATATCACTAATACACGGAATGTAACCTTGGCTACACAGGAACTGAATTACAAAACAGAACAGGGTCTCAAATTTAGAAAACCAACTTATGCTTGCTTAAGGGGAAAGGTGAGTTGGGGTGCTGCATAAAACCAGAGATTGAAATGAGCACAGATAAAGTTCCTTAAGCCAAATATGGAATAGACAAGAGCTACTCCTTGCTCAACGAAATGGACTCAACACCCCATATTAAATGCCTAAGAGTGTACCTGACTAGGAAGTATCTTAAAACCTATGGATTGCTATGTCTCTGAAAGAGAATCAAGTGTGTGTACAGGGGCATAAACGCAGCAGTGATAGGATTGGAGAGGTTCGGTGAGCAAATGAAGACCCTTTGAAGTCATATTGCATGGTACCCATTCCACGGGTCTCAACTCTCCAGGTTTAAGGTATTCTTCCTTCAGCTAAAACATGCATGTGGAACCCAGAGTATGATCAACCGTGTGATCGGGAGACGTGTTCCAATATGTCTCAGTTTTCGTCCCCTGGTACTCGGGTGCAACATTCCAGACGCTTTACTAACACTCTCCCGACTTGGAGAGTCAGTGCCTTTAACCTCCTGTTTGGCCCAGTTTGCAATTTCTGCGGAAGATGAACAGGAATAGGGAGAACCAATGACAGACTAGCTGGAGGTGTCTGGACGGGCAAATTTAACTCTCATTTCCCACCAGGAAGAGGAATTAACCAAAGGCTCAGCGTGCCGTGCCAGAACCAGATTAGGGCCTGAAGCCATCCTGCGGTGTTGCGGCCAGCTCACGAGAAAGCGAGTTGAAGAAAGGAGCTCAGGGGCACTGTAATTCACAAACCTGCAGAGTTATAAATGACAGCTATCGTCCAAAAATATACTGAAGTAAGGCTGCCAAGAGGACTTGAAAGCGGGGCAGAATTGCAGGAAACCGATTTCAGGAGGTAGACTGGAATTGCATTTAAAGCATAGGAAAAGAGGCAGAACGTCCACAATGATGCACTTGGCCAAAAAGGGCGTATGCGTTTTTTCCTGAATATATTCAGGAAAAAACGCATACGCCCTTTTTGGCCAACCAAGCAAGCTTGCAAAGGAAATCTGCACTACAATGAAGTCTCACTTCCCCCCGGTCAAAAGGGCCATCTGAAAAAAGTGTAAAATCCAGAAAGGCAGGACAGGCCATGGAGAACTGGGAGCCTTGTTATGCTGATGGGCGGGATGTAAATTGCCAACAGCCACTCGGGAGAAGTGTATGGTGTTTCCTGAAACATCTAAAAAACAAAGCAACAGAGCCTAGGGCACTTCCACTTATGGTCCTATAGCTTAGGGAAATTAAAATCAAAAAGACACAGCCACCCCAAAGGTTGGGACGGCTCTGTTTACAAGAACCTGGTTTACGGTACAAGTTCAATATCGCAGAAAGTGAAAAATGGATAAAGAAGTTGTGGTACTTACGTACAATGCAATATCACTCAGCAATGAAATCTATGTCATCAGGCCCGTAGCAGCATAATGAGTGGATTCAGGTACGATGATTCTAACTGAAATAAGTCACACAGAAAAAGAAACATCATAAGATATCACTAATACACGGAATGTAAACTTGGCTACACAGGAACTGAATTACAAAACAGAACAGGGTCTCAAATTTAGAAAACCAACTTATGCTTGCTTAAGGGGAAAGGTGAGTTGGGGTGCTGCATAAAACCAGAGATTGAAATGAGCACAGATAAAGTTCCTTAAGCCAAATATGGAATAGACAAGAGCTACTCCTTGCTCAACGAAATGGACTCAACACCCCATATTAAATGCCTAAGAGTGTACCTGACTAGGAAGTATCTTAAAACCTATGGATTGCTATGTCTCTGAAAGAGAATCAAGTGTGTGTACAGGGGCATAAACGCAGCAGTGATAGGATTGGAGAGGTTCGGTGAGCAAATGAAGACCCTTTGAAGTCATATTGCATGGTACCCATTCCACGGGTCTCAACTCTCCAGGTTTAAGGGATTCTTCCTTCAGCTAAAACATGCATGTGGAACCCAGAGTATGATCAACCGTGTGATCGGGAGACGTGTTCCAATATGTCTCAGTTTTCGTCCCCTGGTACTCGGGTGCAACATTCCAGACGCTTTACTAACACTCTCCCGACTTGGAGAGTCAGTGCCTTTAACCTCCTGTTTGGCCCAGTTTGCAATTTCTGCGGAAGATGAACAGGAATAGGGAGAACCAATGACAGACTAGCTGGAGGTGTCTGGACGGGCAAATTTAACTCTCATTTCCCACCAGGAAGAGGAATTAACCAAAGGCTCAGCGTGCCGTGCCGGAACCAGATTAGGGCCTGAAGCCATCCTGCGGTGTTGCGGCCAGCTCACGAGAAAGCGAGTTGAAGAAAGGAGCTCAGGGGCACTGTAATTCACAAACCTGCAGAGTTATAAATGACAGCTATCGTCCAAAAATATACTGAAGTAAGGCTGCCAAGAGGACTAGAAAGCGGGGCAGAATTGCAGGAAACCGATTTCAGGAGGTAGACTGGAATTGCATTTAAAGCATAGGAAAAGAGGCAGAACGTCCACAATGATGCACTTGGCCAAAAAGGGCGTATGCGTTTTTTCCTGAATATATTCAGGAAAAAACGCATACGCCCTTTTTGGCCAACCAAGCAAGCTTACAAAGGAAATCTGCACTACAATGAAGTCTCACTTCCCCCCGGTCAAAAGGGCCATCTGAAAAAAGTGTAAAATCCAGAAAGGCAGGACAGGCCATGGAGAACTGGGAGCCTTGTTATGCTGATGGGCGGGATGTCAATTGCCAACAGCCACTCGGGAGAAGTGTATGGTGTTTCCTGAAACATCTAAAAAACAAAGCAACAGAGCCTAGGGCACTTCCACTTATGGTCCTATAGCTTAGGGAAATTAAAATAAAAAAGACACAGCCACCCCAAAGGTTGGGACGGCTCTGTTTACAAGAACCTGGTTTACGGTACAAGTTCAATATCGCAGAAAGTGAAAAATGGATAAAGAAGTTGTGGTACTTACGTACAATGCAGTATCACTCAGCAATGAAATCTATGTCATCAGGCCCGTAGCAGCATAATGAGTGGATTCAGGTACGATGATTCTAACTGAAATAAGTCACACAGAAAAAGAAACATCATAAGATATCACTAATACACGGAATGTAAACTTGGCTACACAGGAACTGAATTACAAAACAGAACAGGGTCTCAAATTTGGAAAACCAACTTATGCTTGCTTAAGGGGAAAGGTGAGTTGGGGTGCTGCATAAAACCAGAGATTGAAATGAGCACAGATATAGTTCCTTAAGCCAAATATGGAATAGACAAGAGCTACTCCTTGCTCAACGAAATGGACTCAACACCCCATATTAAATGCCTAAGAGTGTACCTGACTAGGAAGTATCTTAAAACCTATGGATTGCTATGTCTCTGAAAGAGAATCAAGTGTGTGTACAGGGGCATAAACGCAGCAGTGATAGGATTGGAGAGGTTCGGTGAGCAAATGAAGACCCTTTGAAGTCATAATGCATGGTACCCATTCCACGGGTCTCAACTCTCCAGGTTTAAGGTATTCTTCCTTCAGCTAAAACATGCATGTGGAACCCAGAGTATGATCAACCGTGTGATCGGGAGACGTGTTCCAATATGTCTCAGTTTTCGTCCCCTGGTACTCGGGTGCAACATTCCAGACGCTTTACTAACACCCTCCCGACTTGGAGAGTCAGTGCCTTTAACCTCCTGTTTGGCCCAGTTTGCAATTTCTGCGGAAGATGAACAGGAATAGGGAGAACCAATGACAGACTAGCTGGAGGTGTCTGGACGGGCAAATTTAACTCTCATTTCCCACCAGGAAGAGGAATTAACCAAAGGCTCAGCGTGCCGTGCCGGATCCAGATTAGGGCCTGAAGCCATCCTGCGGTGTTGCGGCCAGCTCACGAGAAAGCGAGTTGAAGAAAGGAGCTCAGGGGCACTGTAATTCACAAACCTGCAGAGTTATAAATGACAGCTATCGTCCAAAAATATACTGAAGTAAGGCTGCCAAGAGGACTTGAAAGCGGGGCAGAATTGCAGGAAACCGATTTCAGGAGGTAGACTGGAATTGCATTTAAAGCATAGGAAAAGAGGCAGAACGTCCACAATGATGCACTTGGCCAAAAAGGGCGTATGCGTTTTTTCCTGAATATATTCAGGAAAAAACGCATACGCCCTTTTTGGCCAACTAAGCAAGCTTGCAAAGGAAATCTGCACTACAATGAAGTCTCACTTCCCCCCGGTCAAAAGGGCCATCTGAAAAAAGTGTAAAATCCAGAAAGGCAGGACAGGCCATGGAGAACTGGGAGCCTTGTTATGCTGATGGGCGGGATGTAAATTGCCAACAGCCACTCGGGAGAAGTGTATGGTGTTTCCTGAAACATCTAAAAAACAAAGCAACAGAGCCTAGGGCACTTCCACTTATGGTCCTATAGCTTAGGGAAATTAAAATCAAAAGACACAGCCACCCCAAAGGTTGGGACGGCTCTGTTTACAAGAACCTGGTTTACGGTACAAGTTCAATATCGCAGAAAGTGAAAAATGGATAAAGAAGTTGTGGTACTTACGTACAATGCAGTATCACTCAGCAATGAAATCTATGTCATCAGGCCCGTAGCAGCATAATGAGTGGATTCAGGTACGATGATTCTAACTGAAATAAGTCACACAGGAAAAGAAACATCATAAGATATCACTAATACACGGAATGTAACCTTGGCTACACAGGAACTGAATTACAAAACAGAACAGGGTCTCAAATTTAGAAAACCAACTTATGCTTGCTTAAGGGGAAAGGTGAGTTGGGGTGCTGCATAAAACCAGAGATTGAAATGAGCACAGATAAAGTTCCTTAAGCCAAATATGGAATAGACAAGAGCTACTCCTTGCTCAACGAAATGGACTCAACACCCCATATTAAATGCCTAAGAGTGTACCTGACTAGGAAGTATCTTAAAACCTATGGATTGCTATGTCTCTGAAAGAGAATCAAGTGTGTGTACAGGGGCATAAACGCAGCAGTGATAGGATTGGAGAGGTTCGGTGAGCAAATGAAGACCCTTTGAAGTCATATTGCATGGTACCCATTCCACGGGTCTCAACTCTCCAGGTTTAAGGTATTCTTCCTTCAGCTAAAACATGCATGTGGAACCCAGAGTATGATCAACCGTGTGATCGGGAGACGTGTTCCAATATGTCTCAGTTTTCGTCCCCTGGTACTCGGGTGCAACATTCCAGACGCTTTACTAACACTCTCCCGACTTGGAGAGTCAGTGCCTTTAACCTCCTGTTTGGCCCAGTTTGCAATTTCTGCGGAAGATGAACAGGAATAGGGAGAACCAATGACAGACTAGCTGGAGGTGTCTGGACGGGCAAATTTAACTCTCATTTCCCACCAGGAAGAGGAATTAACCAAAGGCTCAGCGTGCCGTGCCAGAACCAGATTAGGGCCTGAAGCCATCCTGCGGTGTTGCGGCCAGCTCACGAGAAAGCGAGTTGAAGAAAGGAGCTCAGGGGCACTGTAATTCACAAACCTGCAGAGTTATAAATGACAGCTATCGTCCAAAAATATACTGAAGTAAGGCTGCCAAGAGGACTTGAAAGCGGGGCAGAATTGCAGGAAACCGATTTCAGGAGGTAGACTGGAATTGCATTTAAAGCATAGGAAAAGAGGCAGAACGTCCACAATGATGCACTTGGCCAAAAAGGGCGTATGCGTTTTTTCCTGAATATATTCAGGAAAAAACGCATACGCCCTTTTTGGCCAACCAAGCAAGCTTGCAAAGGAAATCTGCACTACAATGAAGTCTCACTTCCCCCCGGTCAAAAGGGCCATCTGAAAAAAGTGTAAAATCCAGAAAGGCAGGACAGGCCATGGAGAACTGGGAGCCTTGTTATGCTGATGGGCGGGATGTAAATTGCCAACAGCCACTCGGGAGAAGTGTATGGTGTTTCCTGAAACATCTAAAAAACAAAGCAACAGAGCCTAGGGCACTTCCACTTATGGTCCTATAGCTTAGGGAAATTAAAATCAAAAGACACAGCCACCCCAAAGGTTGGGACGGCTCTGTTTACAAGAACCTGGTTTACGGTACAAGTTCAATATCGCAGAAAGTGAAAAATGGATAAAGAAGTTGTGGTACTTACGTACAATGCAGTATCACTCAGCAATAAAATCTATGTCATCAGGCCCGTAGCAGCATAATGAGTGGATTCAGGTATGATGATTCTAACTGAAATAAGTCACACAGGAAAAGAAACATCATAAGATATCACTAATACACGGAATGTAACCTTGGCTACACAGGAACTGAATTACAAAACAGAACAGGGTCTCAAATTTAGAAAACCAACTTATGCTTGCTTAAGGGGAAAGGTGAGTTGGGGTGCTGCATAAAACCAGAGATTGAAATGAGCACAGATAAAGTTCCTTAAGCCAAATATGGAATAGACAAGAGCTACTCCTTGCTCAACGAAATGGATTCAACACCCCATATTAAATGCCTAAGAGTGTACCTGACTAGGAAGTATCTTAAAACCTATGGATTGCTATGTCTCCGAAAGAGAATCAAGCGTGTGTACAGGGGCATAAACGCAGCAGTGATAGGACTGGAGAGGTTCAGTGAGCAAATGAAGACCCTTTGAAGTCATATTGCATGGAACCCATTCCACGGGTCTCAACTCTCCAGGTTTAAGGTATTCTTCCTTCAGCTAAAACATGCATGTGGAACCCAGAGTGTGATCAACCGTGTGATCGGGAGACGTGTTCCAATATGTCTCAGTTTTCGTCCCCTGGTACTCAGGTGCAACATTCCAGACGCTTTACTAACACTCTCCCGACTTGGAGAGTCAGTGCCTTTAACCTCCTGTTTGGCCCAGTTTGCAATTTCTGCGGAAGATGAACAGGAATAGGGAGAACCAATGACAGACTAGCTGGAGGTGTCTGGACGGGCAAATTTAACTCTCATTTCCCACCAGGAAGAGGAATTAACCAAAGGCTCAGCGTGCCGTGCCGGAACCAGATTAGGGCCTGAAGCCATCCTGCGGTATTGTGGCCAGCTCACAAGAAAGCGAGTTGAAGAAAGGAGCTCAGGGGCACTGTAATTCACAAACCTGCAGAGTTATAAATGACAGCTATCGTCCAAAAATATACTGAAGTAAGGCTGCCAAGAGGACTTGAAAGCGGGGCAGAATTGCAGGAAACCGATTTCAGGAGGTAGACTGGAATTGCATTTAAAGCATAGGAAAAGAGGCAGAACGTCCACAATGATGCACTTGGCCAAAAAGGGCGTATGCGTTTTTTCCTGAATATATTCAGGAAAAAACGCATACGCCCTTTTTGGCCAACCAAGCAAGCTTGCAAAGGAAATCTGCACTACAATGAAGTCTCACTTCCCCCCGGTCAAAAGGGCCATCTGAAAAAAGTGTAAAATCCAGAAAGGCAGGACAGGCCATGGAGAACTGGGAGCCTTGTTATGCTGATGGGCGGGATGTCAATTGCCAACAGCCACTCGGGAGAAGTGTATGGTGTTTCCTGAAACATCTAAAAAACAAAGCAACAGAGCCTAGGGCACTTCCACTTATGGTCCTATAGCTTAGGGAAATTAAAATCAAAAAGACACAGCCACCCCAAAGGTTGGGACGGCTCTGTTTACAAGAACCTGGTTTACGGTACAAGTTCAATATCGCAGAAAGTGAAAAATGGATAAAGAAGTTGTGGTACTTACGTACAATGCAGTATCACTCAGCAATGAAATCTATGTCATCAGGCCCGTAGCAGCATAATGAGTGGATTCAGGTACGATGATTCTAACTGAAATAAGTCACACAGAAAAAGAAACATCATAAGATATCACTAATACACGGAATGTAAACTTGGCTACACAGGAACTGAATTACAAAACAGAACAGGGTCTCAAATTTGGAAAACCAACTTATGCTTGCTTAAGGGGAAAGGTGAGTTGGGGTGCTGCATAAAACCAGAGATTGAAATGAGCACAGATAAAGTTCCTTAAGCCAAATATGGAATAGACAAGAGCTACTCCTTGCTCAACGAAATGGACTCAACACCCCATATTAAATGCCTAAGAGTGTACCTGACTAGGAAGTATCTTAAAACCTATGGATTGCTATGTCTCTGAAAGAGAATCAAGTGTGTGTACAGGGGCATAAACGCAGCAGTGATAGGATTGGAGAGGTTCGGTGAGCAAATGAAGACCCTTTGAAGTCATAATGCATGGTACCCATTCCACGGGTCTCTACTCTCCAGGTTTAAGGTATTCTTCCTTCAGCTAAAACATGCATGTGGAACCCAGAGTATGATCAACCGTGTGATCGGGAGACGTGTTCCAATATATCTCAGTTTTCGTCCCCAGGTACTCGGGTGCAACATTCCAGACGCTTTACTAACACCCTCCCGACTTGGAGAGTCAGTGCCTTTAACCTCCTGTTTGGCCCAGTTTGCAATTTCTGCGGAAGATGAACAGGAATAGGGAGAACCAATGACAGACTAGCTGGAGGTGTCTGGACGGGCAAATTTAACTCTCATTTCCCACCAGGAAGAGGAATTAACCAAAGGCTCAGCGTGCCGTGCCGGAACCAGATTAGGGCCTGAAGCCATCCTGCGGTGTTGCGGCCAGCTCACGAGAAAGCGAGTTGAAGAAAGGAGCTCAGGGGCACTGTAATTCACAAACCTGCAGAGTTATAAATGACAGCTATCGTCCAAAAATATACTGAAGTAAGGCTGCCAAGAGGACTTGAAAGCGGGGCAGAATTGCAGGAAACCGATTTCAGGAGGTAGACTGGAATTGCATTTAAAGCATAGGAAAAGAGGCAGAACGTCCACAATGATGCACTTGGCCAAAAAGGGCGTATGCGTTTTTTCCTGAATATATTCAGGAAAAAACGCATACGCCCTTTTTGGCCAACCAAGCAAGCTTGCAAAGGAAATCTGCACTACAATGAAGTCTCACTTCCCCCCGGTCAAAAGGGCCATCTGAAAAAAGTGTAAAATCCAGAAAGGCAGGACAGGCCATGGAGAACTGGGAGCCTTGTTATGCTGATGGGCGGGATGTAAATTGCCAACAGCCACTCGGGAGAAGTGTATGGTGTTTCCTGAAACATCTAAAAAACAAAGCAACAGAGCCTAGGGCACTTCCACTTATGGTCCTATAGCTTAGGGAAATTAAAATCAAAAGACACAGCCACCCCAAAGGTTGGGACGGCTCTGTTTACAAGAACCTGGTTTACGGTACAAGTTCAATATTGCAGAAAGTGAAAAGTGGATAAAGAAGATGTGGTACTTACGTACAATGCAATATCACTCAGCAATGAAATCTATGTCATCAGGCCTGTAGCAGCATAATGAGTGGATTCAGGTACGATGATTCTAACTGAAATAAGTCACACAGGAAAAGAAACATCATAAGATATCACTAATACACGGAATGTAACCTTGGCTACACAGGAACTGAATTACAAAACAGAACAGGGTCTCAAATTTAGAAAACCAACTTATGCTTGCTTAAGGGGAAAGGTGAGTTGGGGTGCTGCATAAAACCAGAGATTGAAATGAGCACAGATAAAGTTCCTTAAGCCAAATATGGAATAGACAAGAGCTACTCCTTGCTCAACGAAATGGACTCAACACCCCATATTAAATGCCTAAGAGTGTACCTGACTAGGAAGTATCTTAAAACCTATGGATTGCTATGTCTCTGAAAGAGAATAAAGTGTGTGTACAGGGGCATAAAAGCAGCAGTGATAGGATTGGAGAGGTTCGGTGAGCAAATGAAGACCCTTTGAAGTCATATTGCATGGTACCCATTCCACGGGTCTCAACTCTCCAGGTTTAAGGGATTCTTCCTTCAGCTAAAACATGCATGTGGAACCCAGAGTGTGATCAACTGTGTGATCGGGAGACGTGTTCCAATATGTCTCAGTTTTCGTCCCCTGGTACTCGGGTGCAACATTCCAGACGCTTTACTAACACTCTCCCGACTTGGAGAGTCAGTGCCTTTAACCTCCTGTTTGGCCCAGTTTGCAATTTCTGCGGAAGATGAACAGGAATAGGGAGAACCAATGACAGACTAGCTGGAGGTGTCTGGACGGGCAAATTTAACTCTCATTTCCCACCAGGAAGAGGAATTAACCAAAGGCTCAGCGTGCCGTGCCGGAACCAGATTAGGGCCTGAAGCCATCCTGCGGTGTTGCGGCCAGCTCACGAGAAAGCGAGTTGAAGAAAGGAGCTCAGGGGCACTGTAATTCACAAACCTGCAGAGTTATAAATGACAGCTATCGTCCAAAAATATACTGAAGTAAGGCTGCCAAGAGGACTTGAAAGCGGGGCAGAATTGCAGGAAACCGATTTCAGGAGGTAGACTGGAATTGCATTTAAAGCATAGGAAAAGAGGCAGAACGTCCACAATGATGCACTTGGCCAAAAAGGGCGTATGCGTTTTTTCCTGAATATATTCAAGAAAAAACGCATACGCCCTTTTTGGCCAACCAAGCAAGCTTGCAAAGGAAATCTGCACTACAATGAAGTCTCACTACCCCCCGGTCAAAAGGGCCATCTGAAAAAAGTGTAAAATCCAGAAAGGCAGGACAGGCCATGGAGAACTGGGAGCCTTGTTATGCTGATGGGCAGGATGTAAATTGCCAACAGCCACTCGGGAGAAGTGTATGGTGTTTCCTGAAACATCTAAAAAACAAAGCAACAGAGCCTAGGGCACTTCCACTTATGGTCCTATAGCTTAGGGAAATTAAAATCAAAAAGACACAGCCACCCCAAAGGTTGGGACGGCTCTGTTTACAAGAACCTGGTTTACGGTACAAGTTCAATATCGCAGAAAGTGAAAAATGGATAAAGAAGTTGTGGTACTTACGTACAATGCAGTATCACTCAGCAATGAAATCTATGTCATCAGGCCCGTAGCAGCATAATGAGTGGATTCAGGTACGATGATTCTAACTGAAATAAGTCACACAGAAAAAGAAACATCATAAGATATCACTAATACACGGAATGTAAACTTGGCTACACAGGAACTGAATTACAAAACAGAACAGGGTCTCAAATTTGGAAAACCAACTTATGCTTGCTTAAGGGGAAAGGTGAGTTGGGGTGCTGCATAAAACCAGAGATTGAAATGAGCACAGATAAAGTTCCTTAAGCCAAATATGGAATAGACAAGAGCTACTCCTTGCTCAACGAAATGGACTCAACACCCCATATTAAATGCCTAAGAGTGTACCTGACTAGGAAGTATCTTAAAACCTATGGATTGCTATGTCTCTGAAAGAGAATCAAGTGTGTGTACAGGGGCATAAACGCAGCAGTGATAGGATTGGAGAGGTTCGGTGAGCAAATGAAGACCCTTTGAAGTCATAATGCATGGTACCCATTCCACGGGTCTCTACTCTCCAGGTTTAAGGTATTCTTCCTTCAGCTAAAACATGCATGTGGAACCCAGAGTATGATCAACCGTGTGATCGGGAGACGTGTTCCAATATGTCTCAGTTTTCGTCCCCAGGTACTCGGGTGCAACATTCTAGACGCTTTACTAACACCCTCCCGACTTGGAGAGTCACTGCCTTTAACCTCCTGTTTGGCCCAGTTTGCAATTTCTGCGGAAGATGAACAGGAATAGGGAGAACCAATGACAGACTAGCTGGAGGTGTCTGGACGGGCAAATTTAACTCTCATTTCCCACCAGGAAGAGGAATTAACCAAAGGCTCAGCGTGCCGTGCCGGAACCAGATTAGGGCCTGAAGCCATCCTGCGGTGTTGCGGCCAGCTCACGAGAAAGCGAGTTGAAGAAAGGAGCTCAGGGGCACTGTAATTCACAAACCTGCAGAGTTATAAATGACAGCTATCGTCCAAAAATATACTGAAGTAAGGCTGCCAAGAGGACTTGAAAGCGGGGCAGAATTGCAGGAAACCGATTTCAGGAGGTAGACTGGAATTGCATTTAAAGCATAGGAAAAGAGGCAGAACGTCCACAATGATGCACTTGGCCAAAAAGGGCGTATGCGTTTTTTCCTGAATATATTCAGGAAAAAACGCATACGCCCTTTTTGGCCAACCAAGCAAGCTTGCAAAGGAAATCTGCACTACAATGAAGTCTCACTTCCCCCCGGTCAAAAGGGCCATCTGAAAAAAGTGTAAAATCCAGAAAGGCAGGACAGGCCATGGAGAACTGGGAGCCTTGTTATGCTGATGGGCGGGATGTAAATTGCCAACAGCCACTCGGGAGAAGTGTATGGTGTTTCCTGAAACATCTAAAAAACAAAGCAACAGAGCCTAGGGCACTTCCACTTATGGTCCTATAGCTTAGGGAAATTAAAATCAAAAGACACAGCCACCCCAAAGGTTGGGACGGCTCTGTTTACAAGAACCTGGTTTACGGTACAAGTTCAATATCGCAGAAAGTGAAAAGTGGATAAAGAAGATGTGGTACTTACGTACAATGCAATATCACTCAGCAATGAAATCTATGTCATCAGGCCCGTAGCAGCATAATGAGTGGATTCAGGTACGATGATTCTAACTGAAATAAGTCACACAGGAAAAGAAACATCATAAGATATCACTAATACACGGAATGTAACCTTGGCTACACAGGAACTGAATTACAAAACAGAACAGGGTCTCAAATTTAGAAAACCAACTTATGCTTGCTTAAGGGGAAAGGTGAGTTGGGGTGCTGCATAAAACCAGAGATTGAAATGAGCACAGATAAAGTTCCTTAAGCCAAATATGGAATAGACAAGAGCTACTCCTTGCTCAACGAAATGGACTCAACACCCCATATTAAATGCCTAAGAGTGTACCTGACTAGGAAGTATCTTAAAACCTATGGATTGCTATGTCTCTGAAAGAGAATAAAGTGTGTGTACAGGGGCATAAAAGCAGCAGTGATAGGATTGGAGAGGTTCGGTGAGCAAATGAAGACCCTTTGAAGTCATATTGCATGGTACCCATTCCACGGGTCTCAACTCTCCAGGTTTAAGGGATTCTTCCTTCAGCTAAAACATGCATGTGGAACCCAGAGTGTGATCAACTGTGTGATCGGGAGACGTGTTCCAATATGTCTCAGTTTTCGTCCCCTGGTACTCGGGTGCAACATTCCAGACGCTTTACTAACACTCTCCCGACTTGGAGAGTCAGTGCCTTTAACCTCCTGTTTGGCCCAGTTTGCAATTTCTGCGGAAGATGAACAGGAATAGGGAGAACCAATGACAGACTAGCTGGAGGTGTCTGGACGGGCAAATTTAACTCTCATTTCCCACCAGGAAGAGGAATTAACCAAAGGCTCAGCGTGCCGTGCCGGAACCAGATTAGGGCCTGAAGCCATCCTGCGGTGTTGCGGCCAGCTCACGAGAAAGCGAGTTGAAGAAAGGAGCTCAGGGGCACTGTAATTCACAAACCTGCAGAGTTATAAATGACAGCTATCGTCCAAAAATATACTGAAGTAAGGCTGCCAAGAGGACTTGAAAGCGGGGCAGAATTGCAGGAAACCGATTTCAGGAGGTAGACTGGAATTGCATTTAAAGCATAGGAAAAGAGGCAGAACGTCCACAATGATGCACTTGGCCAAAAAGGGCGTATGCGTTTTTTCCTGAATATATTCAGGAAAAAACGCATACGCCCTTTTTGGCCAACCAAGCAAGCTTGCAAAGGAAATCTGCACTACAATGAAGTCTCACTTCCCCCCGGTCAAAAGGGCCATCTGAAAAAAGTGTAAAATCCAGAAAGGCAGGACAGGCCATGGAGAACTGGGAGCCTTGTTATGCTGATGGGCGGGATGTAAATTGCCAACAGCCACTCGGGAGAAGTGTATGGTGTTTCCTGAAACATCTAAAAAACAAAGCAACAGAGCCTAGGGCACTTCCACTTATGGTCCTATAGCTTAGGGAAATTAAAATCAAAAAGACACAGCCACCCCAAAGGTTGGGACGGCTCTGTTTACAAGAACCTGGTTTACGGTACAAGTTCAATATTGCAGAAAGTGAAAAATGGATAAAGAAGTTGTGGTACTTACGTACAATGCAATATCACTCAGCAATGAAATCTATGTCATCAGGCCCGTAGCAGCATAATGAGTGGATTCAGGTACGATGATTCTAACTGAAATAAGTCACACAGAAAAAGAAACATCATAAGATATCACTAATACACGGAATGTAAACTTGGCTACACAGGAACTGAATTACAAAACAGAACAGGGTCTCAAATTTAGAAACCCAACTTATGCTTGCTTAAGGGGAAAGGTGAGTTGGGGTGCTGCATAAAACCAGAGATTGAAATGAGCACAGATAAAGTTCCTTAAGCCAAATATGGAATAGACAAGAGCTACTCCTTGCTCAACGAAATGGACTCAACACCCCATATTAAATGCCTAAGAGTGTACCTGACTAGGAAGTATCTTAAAACCTATGGATTGCTATGTCTCTGAAAGAGAATCAAGTGTGTGTACAGGGGCATAAACGCAGCAGTGATAGGATTGGAGAGGTTCGGTGAGCAAATGAAGACCCTTTGAAGTCATATTGCATGGTACCCATTCCACGGGTCTCAACTCTCCAGGTTTAAGGTATTCTTCCTTCAGCTAAAACATGCATGTGGAACCCAGAGTATGATCAACTGTGTGATCGGGAGACGTGTTCCAATATGTCTCAGTTTTCGTCCCCTGGTACTCGGGTGCAACATTCCAGACGCTTTACTAACACTCTCCCGACTTGGAGAGTCAGTGCCTTTAACCTCCTGTTTGGCCCAGTTTGCAATTTCTGCGGAAGATGAACAGGAATAGGGAGAACCAATGACAGACTAGCTGGAGGTGTCTGGACGGGCAAATTTAACTCTCATTTCCCACCAGGAAGAGGAATTAACCAAAGGCTCAGCGTGCCGTGCCGGAACCAGATTAGGGCCTGAAGCCATCCTGCGGTGTTGCGGCCAGCTCACGAGAAAGCGAGTTGAAGAAAGGAGCTCAGGGGCACTGTAATTCACAAACCTGCAGAGTTATAAATGACAGCTATCGTCCAAAAATATACTGAAGTAAGGCTGCCAAGAGGACTTGAAAGCGGGGCAGAATTGCAGGAAACCGATTTCAGGAGGTAGACTGGAATTGCATTTAAAGCATAGGAAAAGAGGCAGAACGTCCACAATGATGCACTTGGCCAAAAAGGGCATATGCGTTTTTTCCTGAATATATTCAGGAAAAAACGCATACGCCCTTTTTGGCCAACCAAGCAAGCTTGCAAAGGAAATCTGCACTACAATGAAGTCTCACTTCCCCCCGGTCAAAAGGGCCATCTGAAAAAAGTGTAAAATCCAGAAAGGCAGGACAGGCCATGGAGAACTGGGAGCCTTGTTATGCTGATGGGCGGGATGTCAATTGCCAACAGCCACTCGGGAGAAGTGTATGGTGTTTCCTGAAACATCTAAAAAACAAAGCAACAGAGCCTAGGGCACTTCCACTTATGGTCCTATAGCTTAGGGAAATTAAAATCAAAAAGACACAGCCACCCCAAAGGTTGGGACGGCTCTGTTTACAAGAACCTGGTTTACGGTACAAGTTCAATATCGCAGAAAGTGAAAAATGGATAAAGAAGTTGTGGTACTTACGTACAATGCAGTATCACTCAGCAATGAAATCTATGTCATCAGGCCCGTAGAAGCATAATGAGTGGATTCAGGTACGATGATTCTAACTGAAATAAGTCACACAGAAAAAGAAACATCATAAGATATCACTAATACACGGAATGTAAACTTGGCTACACAGGAACTGAATTACAAAACAGAACAGGGTCTCAAATTTGGAAAACCAACTTATGCTTGCTTAAGGGGAAAGGTGAGTTGGGGTGCTGCATAAAACCAGAGATTGAAATGAGCACAGATAAAGTTCCTTAAGCCAAATATGGAATAGACAAGAGCTACTCCTTGCTCAACGAAATGGACTCAACACCCCATATTAAATGCCTAAGAGTGTACCTGACTAGGAAGTATCTTAAAACCTATGGATTGCTATGTCTCTGAAAGAGAATCAAGTGTGTGTACAGGGGCATAAACGCAGCAGTGATAGGATTGGAGAGGTTCGGTGAGCAAATGAAGACCCTTTGAAGTCATAATGCATGGTACCCATTCCACGGGTCTCAACTCTCCAGGTTTAAGGTATTCTTCCTTCAGCTAAAACATGCATGTGGAACCCAGAGTATGATCAACCGTGTGATCGGGAGACGTGTTCCAATATGTCTCAGTTTTCATCCCCTGGTACTCGGGTGCAACATTCCAGACGCTTTACTAACACCCTCCCGACTTGGAGAGTCAGTGCCTTTAACCTCCTGTTTGGCCCAGTTTGCAATTTCTGCGGAAGATGAACAGGAATAGGGAGAACCAATGACAGACTAGCTGGAGGTGTCTGGACGGGCAAATTTAACTCTCATTTCCCACCAGGAAGAGGAATTAACCAAAGGCTCAGCGTGCCGTGCCGGAACCAGATTAGGGCCTGAAGCCATCCTGCGGTGTTGCGGCCAGCTCACGAGAAAGCGAGTTGAAGAAAGGAGCTCAGGGGCACTGTAATTCACAAACCTGCAGAGTTATAAATGACAGCTATCGTCCAAAAATATACTGAAGTAAGGCTGCCAAGAGGACTTGAAAGCGGGGCAGAATTGCAGGAAACCGATTTCAGGAGGTAGACTGGAATTGCATTTAAAGCATAGGAAAAGAGGCAGAACGTCCACAATGATGCACTTGGCCAAAAAGGGCGTATGCGTTTTTTCCTGAATATATTCAGGAAAAAACGCATACGCCCTTTTTGGCCAACCAAGCAAGCTTGCAAAGGAAATCTGCACTACAATGAAGTCTCACTTCCCCCCGGTCAAAAGGGCCATCTGAAAAAAGTGTAAAATCCAGAAAGGCAGGACAGGCCATGGAGAACTGGGAGCCTTGTTATGCTGATGGGCGGGATGTCAATTGCCAACAGCCACTCGGGAGAAGTGTATGGTGTTTCCTGAAACATCTAAAAAACAAAGCAACAGAGCCTAGGGCACTTCCACTTATGGTCCTATAGCTTAGGGAAATTAAAATCAAAAAGACACAGCCACCCCAAAGGTTGGGACGGCTCTGTTTACAAGAACCTGGTTTACGGTACAAGTTCAATATTGCAGAAAGTGAAAAGTGGATAAAGAAGATGTGGTACTTACGTACAATGCAATATCACTCAGCAATGAAATCTATGTCATCAGGCCTGTAGCAGCATAATGAGTGGATTCAGGTACGATGATTCTAACTGAAATAAGTCACACAGAAAAAGAAACATCATAAGATATCACTAATACACGGAATGTAACCTTGGCTACACAGGAACTGAATTACAAAACAGAACAGGGTCTCAAATTTAGAAACCCAACTTATGCTTGCTTAAGGGGAAAGGTGAGTTGGGGTGCTGCATAAAACCAGAGATTGAAATGAGCACAGATAAAGTTCCTTAAGCCAAATATGGAATAGACAAGAGCTACTCCTTGCTCAACGAAATGGACTCAACACCCCATATTAAATGCCTAAGAGTGTACCTGACTAGGAAGTATCTTAAACCTATGGATTGCTATGTCTCTGAAAGAGAATAAAGTGTGTGTACAGGGGCATAAAAGCAGCAGTGATAGGATTGGAGAGGTTCGGTGAGCAAATGAAGACCCTTTGAAGTCATATTGCATGGTACCCATTCCACGGGTCTCAACTCTCCAGGTTTAAGGTATTCTTCCTTCAGCTAAAACATGCATGTGGAACCCAGAGTATGATCAACCGTGTGATCGGGAGACGTGTTCCAATATGTCTCAGTTTTCGTCCCCTGGTACTCGGGTGCAACATTCCAGACGCTTTACTAACACTCTCCCGACTTGGAGAGTCAGTGCCTTTAACCTCCTGTTTGGCCCAGTTTGCAATTTCTGCGGAAGATGAACAGGAATAGGGAGAACCAATGACAGACTAGCTGGAGGTGTCTGGACGGGCAAATTTAACTCTCATTTCCCACCAGGAAGAGGAATTAACCAAAGGCTCAGCGTGCCGTGCCTGAACCAGATTAGGGCCTGAAGCCATCCTGCGGTGTTGCGGCCAGCTCACGAGAAAGCGAGTTGAAGAAAGGAGCTCAGGGGCACTGTAATTCACAAACCTGCAGAGTTATAAATGACAGCTATCGTCCAAAAATATACTGAAGTAAGGCTGCCAAGAGGACTTGAAAGCGGGGCAGAATTGCAGGAAACCGATTTCAGGAGGTAGACTGGAATTGCATTTAAAGCATAGGAAAAGAGGCAGAACGTCCACAATGATGCACTTGGCCAAAAAGGGCGTATGCGTTTTTTCCTGAATATATTCAGGAAAAAACGCATACGCCCTTTTTGGCCAACCAAGCAAGCTTGCAAAGGAAATCTGCACTACAATGAAGTCTCACTTCCCCCCGGTCAAAAGGGCCATCTGAAAAAAGTGTAAAATCCAGAAAGGCAGGACAGGCCATGGAGAACTGGGAGCCTTGTTATGCTGATGGGCGGGATGTAAATTGCCAACAGCCACTCGGGAGAAGTGTATGGTGTTTCCTGAAACATCTAAAAAACAAAGCAACAGAGCCTAGGGCACTTCCACTTATGGTCCTATAGCTTAGGGAAATTAAAATCAAAAGACACAGCCACCCCAAAGGTTGGGACGGCTCTGTTTACAAGAACCTGGTTTACGGTACAAGTTCAATATCGCAGAAAGTGAAAAATGGATAAAGAAGTTGTGGTACTTACGTACAATGCAGTATCACTCAGCAATGAAATCTATGTCATAAGGCCCGTAGCAGCATAATGAGTGGATTCAGGTATGATGATTCTAACTGAAATAAGTCACACAGGAAAAGAAACATCATAAGATATCACTAATACACGGAATGTAACCTTCGCTACACAGGAACTGAATTACAAAACAGAACAGGGTCTCAAATTTAGAAAACCAACTTATGCTTGCTTAAGGGGAAAGGTGAGTTGGGGTGCTGCATAAAACCAGAGATTGAAATGAGCACAGATAAAGTTCCTTAAGCCAAATATGGAATAGACAAGAGCTACTCCTTGCTCAACGAAATGGACTCAACACCCCATATTAAATGCCTAAGAGTGTACCTGACTAGGAAGTATCTTAAAACCTATAGATTGCTATGTCTCCGAAAGAGAATCAAGCGTGTGTACAGGGGCATAAACGCAGCAGTGATAGGACTGGAGAGGTTCAGTGAGCAAATGAAGACCCTTTGAAGTCATATTGCATGGAACCCATTCCACGGGTCTCAACTCTCCAGGTTTAAGGTATTCTTCCTTCAGCTAAAACATGCATGTGGAACCCAGAGTGTGATCAACCGTGTGATCGGGAGACGTGTTCCAATATGTCTCAGTTTTCGTCCCCTGGTACTCAGGTGCAACATTCCAGACGCTTTACTAACACTCTCCCGACTTGGAGAGTCAGTGCCTTTAACCTCCTGTTTGGCCCAGTTTGCAATTTCTGCGGAAGATGAACAGGAATAGGGAGAACCAATGACAGACTAGCTGGAGGTGTCTGGACGGGCAAATTTAACTCTCAGTTCCCACCAGGAAGAGGAATTAACCAAAGGCTCAGCGTGCCGTGCCGGAACCAGATTAGGGCCTGAACCATCCTGCGGTATTGTGGCCAGCTCACAAGAAAGCGACTTGAAGAAAGGAGCTCAGGGGCACTGTAATTCACAAACCTGCAGAGTTATAAATGACAGCTATCGTCCAAAAATATACTGAAGTAAGGCTGCCAAGAGGACTTGAAAGCGGGGCAGAATTGCAGGAAACCGATTTCAGGAGGTAGACTGGAATTGCATTTAAAGCATAGGAAAAGAGGCAGAACGTCCACAATGATGCACTTGGCCAAAAAGGGCGTATGCGTTTTTTCCTGAATATATTCAGGAAAAAACGCATACGCCCTTTTTGGCCAACCAAGCAAGCTTGCAAAGGAAATCTGCACTACAATGAAGTCTCACTTCCCCCCGGTCAAAAGGGCCATCTGAAAAAAGTGTAAAATCCAGAAAGGCAGGACAGGCCATGGAGAACTGGGAGCCTTGTTATGCTGATGGGCGGGATGTCAATTGCCAACAGCCACTCGGGAGAAGTGTATGGTGTTTCCTGAAACATCTAAAAAACAAAGCAACAGAGCCTAGGGCACTTCCACTTATGGTCCTATAGCTTAGGGAAATTAAAATCAAAAAGACACAGCCACCCCAAAGGTTGGGACGGCTCTGTTTACAAGAACCTGGTTTACGGTACAAGTTCAGTATCGCAGAAAGTGAAAAATGGATAAAGAAGTTGTGGTACTTACGTACAATGCAGTATCACTCAGCAATGAAATCTATGTCATCAGGCCCGTAGCAGCATAATGAGTGGATTCAGGTACGATGATTCTAACTGAAATAAGTCACACAGAAAAAGAAACATCATAAGATATCACTAATACACGGAATGTAAACTTGGCTACACAGGAACTGAATTACAAAACAGAACAGGGTCTCAAATTTGGAAAACCAACTTATGCTTGCTTAAGGGGAAAGGTGAGTTGGGGTGCTGCATAAAACCAGAGATTGAAATGAGCACAGATAAAGTTCCTTAAGCCAAATATGGAATAGACAAGAGCTACTCCTTGCTCAACGAAATGGACTCAACACCCCATATTAAATGCCTAAGAGTGTACCTGACTAGGAAGTATCTTAAAACCTATGGATTGCTATGTCTCTGAAAGAGAATCAAGTGTGTGTACAGGGGCATAAACGCAGCAGTGATAGGATTGGAGAGGTTCGGTGAGCAAATGAAGACCCTTTGAAGTCATAATGCATGGTACCCATTCCACGGGTCTCAACTCTCCAGGTTTAAGGTATTCTTCCTTCAGCTAAAACATGCATGTGGAACCCAGAGTATGATCAACCGTGTGATCGGGAGACGTGTTCCAATATGTCTCAGTTTTCGTCCCCTGGTACTCGGGTGCAACATTCCAGACGCTTTACTAACACCCTCCCGACTTGGAGAGTCACTGCCTTTAACCTCCTGTTTGGCCCAGTTTGCAATTTCTGCGGAAGATGAACAGGAATAGGCAGAACCAATGACAGACTAGCTGGAGGTGTCTGGACGGGCAAATTTAACTCTCATTTCCCACCAGGAAGAGGAATTAACCAAAGGCTCAGCGTGCCGTGCCGGAACCAGATTAGGGCCTGAAGCCATCCTGCGGTGTTGCGGCCAGCTCACGAGAAAGCGAGTTGAAGAAAGGAGCTCAGGGGCACTGTAATTCACAAACCTGCAGAGTTATAAATGACAGCTATCGTCCAAAAATATACTGAAGTAAGGCTGCCAAGAGGACTTGAAAGCGGGGCAGAATTGCAGGAAACCGATTTCAGGAGGTAGACTGGAATTGCATTTAAAGCATAGGAAAAGAGGCAGAACGTCCACAATGATGCACTTGGCCAAAAAGGGCGTATGCGTTTTTTCCTGAATATATTCAGGAAAAAACGCATACGCCCTTTTTGGCCAACCAAGCAAGCTTGCAAAGGAAATCTGCACTACAATGAAGTCTCACTTCCCCCCGGTCAAAAGGGCCATCTGAAAAAAGTGTAAAATCCAGAAAGGCAGGACAGGCCATGGAGAACTGGGAGCCTTGTTATGCTGATGGGCGGGATGTAAATTGCCAACAGCCACTCGGGAGAAGTGTATGGTGTTTCCTGAAACATCTAAAAAACAAAGCAACAGAGCCTAGGGCACTTCCACTTATGGTCCTATAGCTTAGGGAAATTAAAATCAAAAGACACAGCCACCCCAAAGGTTGGGACGGCTCTGTTTACAAGAACCTGGTTTACGGTACAAGTTCAATATTGCAGAAAGTGAAAAGTGGATAAAGAAGATGTGGTACTTACGTACAATGCAATATCACTCAGCAATGAAATCTATGTCATCAGGCCTGTAGCAGCATAATGAGTGGATTCAGGTACGATGATTCTAACTGAAATAAGTCACACAGGAAAAGAAACATCATAAGATATCACTAATACACGGAATGTAACCTTGGCTACACAGGAACTGAATTACAAAACAGAACAGGGTCTCAAATTTAGAAAACCAACTTATGCTTGCTTAAGGGGAAAGGTGAGTTGGGGTGCTGCATAAAACCAGAGATTGAAATGAGCACAGATAAAGTTCCTTAAGCCAAATATGGAATAGACAAGAGCTACTCCTTGCTCAACGAAATGGACTCAACACCCCATATTAAATGCCTAAGAGTGTACCTGACTAGGAAGTATCTTAAAACCTATGGATTGCTATGTCTCTGAAAGAGAATAAAGTGTGTGTACAGGGGCATAAAAGCAGCAGTGATAGGATTGGAGAGGTTCGGTGAGCAAATGAAGACCCTTTGAAGTCATATTGCATGGTACCCATTCCACGGGTCTCAACTCTCCAGGTTTAAGGGATTCTTCCTTCAGCTAAAACATGCATGTGGAACCCAGAGTGTGATCAACTGTGTGATCGGGAGACGTGTTCCAATATGTCTCAGTTTTCGTCCCCTGGTACTCGGGTGCAACATTCCAGACGCTTTACTAACACTCTCCCGACTTGGAGAGTCAGTGCCTTTAACCTCCTGTTTGGCCCAGTTTGCAATTTCTGCGGAAGATGAACAGGAATAGGGAGAACCAATGACAGACTAGCTGGAGGTGTCTGGACGGGCAAATTTAACTCTCATTTCCCACCAGGAAGAGGAATTAACCAAAGGCTCAGCGTGCCGTGCCGGAACCAGATTAGGGCCTGAAGCCATCCTGCGGTGTTGCGGCCAGCTCACGAGAAAGCGAGTTGAAGAAAGGAGCTCAGGGGCACTGTAATTCACAAACCTGCAGAGTTATAAATGACAGCTATCGTCCAAAAATATACTGAAGTAAGGCTGCCAAGAGGACTTGAAAGCGGGGCAGAATTGCAGGAAACCGATTTCAGGAGGTAGACTGGAATTGCATTTAAAGCATAGGAAAAGAGGCAGAACGTCCACAATGATGCACTTGGCCAAAAAGGGCGTATGCGTTTTTTCCTGAATATATTCAGGAAAAAACGCATACGCCCTTTTTGGCCAACCAAGCAAGCTTGCAAAGGAAATCTGCACTACAATGAAGTCTCACTTCCCCCCGGTCAAAAGGGCCATCTGAAAAAAGTGTAAAATCCAGAAAGGCAGGACAGGCCATGGAGAACTGGGAGCCTTGTTATGCTGATGGGCGGGATGTAAATTGCCAACAGCCACTCGGGAGAAGTGTATGGTGTTTCCTGAAACATCTAAAAAACAAAGCAACAGAGCCTAGGGCACTTCCACTTATGGTCCTATAGCTTAGGGAAATTAAAATCAAAAAGACACAGCCACCCCAAAGGTTGGGACGGCTCTGTTTACAAGAACCTGGTTTACGGTACAAGTTCAATATCGCAGAAAGTGAAAAATGGATAAAGAAGTTGTGGTACTTACGTACAATGCAATATCACTCAGCAATGAAATCTATGTCATCAGGCCCGTAGCAGCATAATGAGTGGATTCAGGTACGATGATTCTAACTGAAATAAGTCACACAGAAAAAGAAACATCATAAGATATCACTAATACACGGAATGTAAACTTGGCTACACAGGAACTGAATTACAAAACAGAACAGGGTCTCAAATTTAGAAAACCAACTTATGCTTGCTTAAGGGGAAAGGTGAGTTGGGGTGCTGCATAAAACCAGAGATTGAAATGAGCACAGATAAAGTTCCTTAAGCCAAATATGGAATAGACAAGAGCTACTCCTTGCTCAACGAAATGGACTCAACACCCCATATTAAATGCCTAAGAGTGTACCTGACTAGGAAGTATCTTAAAACCTATGGATTGCTATGTCTCTGAAAGAGAATCAAGTGTGTGTACAGGGGCATAAACGCAGCAGTGATAGGATTGGAGAGGTTCGGTGAGCAAATGAAGACCCTTTGAAGTCATATTGCATGGTACCCATTCCACGGGTCTCAACTCTCCAGGTTTAAGGTATTCTTCCTTCAGCTAAAACATGCATGTGGAACCCAGAGTATGATCAACTGTGTGATCGGGAGACGTGTTCCAATATGTCTCAGTTTTCGTCCCCTGGTACTCGGGTGCAACATTCCAGACGCTTTACTAACACTCTCCCGACTTGGAGAGTCAGTGCCTTTAACCTCCTGTTTGGCCCAGTTTGCAATTTCTGCGGAAGATGAACAGGAATAGGGAGAACCAATGACAGACTAGCTGGAGGTGTCTGGACGGGCAAATTTAACTCTCATTTCCCACCAGGAAGAGGAATTAACCAAAGGCTCAGCGTGCCGTGCCGGAACCAGATTAGGGCCTGAAGCCATCCTGTGGTGTTGCGGCCAGCTCACGAGAAAGCGAGTTGAAGAAAGGAGCTCAGGGGCACTGTAATTCACAAACCTGCAGAGTTATAAATGACAGCTATCGTCCAAAAATATACTGAAGTAAGGCTGCCAAGAGGACTTGAAAGCGGGGCAGAATTGCAGGAAACCGATTTCAGGAGGTAGACTGGAATTGCATTTAAAGCATAGGAAAAGAGGCAGAACGTCCACAATGATGCACTTGGCCAAAAAGGGCATATGCGTTTTTTCCTGAATATATTCAGGAAAAAACGCATACGCCCTTTTTGGCCAACCAAGCAAGCTTGCAAAGGAAATCTGCACTACAATGAAGTCTCACTTCCCCCCGGTCAAAAGGGCCATCTGAAAAAAGTGTAAAATCCAGAAAGGCAGGACAGGCCATGGAGAACTGGGAGCCTTGTTATGCTGATGGGCGGGATGTAAATTGCCAACAGCCACTCGGGAGAAGTGTATGGTGTTTCCTGAAACATCTAAAAAACAAAGCAACAGAGCCTAGGGCACTTCCACTTATGGTCCTATAGCTTAGGGAAATTAAAATCAAAAAGACACAGCCACCCCAAAGGTTGGGACGGCTCTGTTTACAAGAACCTGGTTTACGGTACAAGTTCAATATCGCAGAAAGTGAAAAATGGATAAAGAAGTTGTGGTACTTACGTACAATGCAGTATCACTCAGCAATGAAATCTGTGTCATCAGGCCCGTAGAAGCATAATGAGTGGATTCAGGTACGATGATTCTAACTGAAATAAGTCACACAGAAAAAGAAACATCATAAGATATCACTAATACACGGAATGTAAACTTGGCTACACAGGAACTGAATTACAAAACAGAACAGGGTCTCAAATTTGGAAAACCAACTTATGCTTGCTTAAGGGGAAAGGTGAGTTGGGGTGCTGCATAAAACCAGAGATTGAAATGAGCACAGATAAAGTTCCTTAAGCCAAATATGGAATAGACAAGAGCTACTCCTTGCTCAACGAAATGGACTCAACACCCCATATTAAATGCCTAAGAGTGTACCTGACTAGGAAGTATCTTAAAACCTATGGATTGCTATGTCTCTGAAAGAGAATCAAGTGTGTGTACAGGGGCATAAACGCAGCAGTGATAGGATTGGAGAGGTTCGGTGAGCAAATGAAGACCCTTTGAAGTCATAATGCATGGTACCCATTCCACGGGTCTCAACTCTCCAGGTTTAAGGTATTCTTCCTTCAGCTAAAACATGCATGTGGAACCCAGAGTATGATCAACCGTGTGATCGGGAGACGTGTTCCAATATGTCTCAGTTTTCGTCCCCTGGTACTCGGGTGCAACATTCCAGACGCTTTACTAACACCCTCCCGACTTGGAGAGTCAGTGCCTTTAACCTCCTGTTTGGCCCAGTTTGCAATTTCTGCGGAAGATGAACAGGAATAGGGAGAACCAATGACAGACTAGCTGGAGGTGTCTGGACGGGCAAATTTAACTCTCATTTCCCACCAGGAAGAGGAATTAACCAAAGGCTCAGCGTGCCGTGCCGGAACCAGATTAGGGCCTGAAGCCATCCTGCGGTGTTGCGGCCAGCTCACGAGAAAGCGAGTTGAAGAAAGGAGCTCAGGGGCACTGTAATTCACAAACCTGCAGAGTTATAAATGACAGCTATCGTCCAAAAATATACTGAAGTAAGGCTGCCAAGAGGACTTGAAAGCGGGGCAGAATTGCAGGAAACCGATTTCAGGAGGTAGACTGGAATTGCATTTAAAGCATAGGAAAAGAGGCAGAACGTCCACAATGATGCACTTGGCCAAAAAGGGCGTATGCGTTTTTTCCTGAATATATTCAGGAAAAAACGCATACGCCCTTTTTGGCCAACCAAGCAAGCTTGCAAAGGAAATCTGCACTACAATGAAGTCTCACTTCCCCCCGGTCAAAAGGGCCATCTGAAAAAAGTGTAAAATCCAGAAAGGCAGGACAGGCCATGGAGAACTGGGAGCCTTGTTATGCTGATGGGCGGGATGTCAATTGCCAACAGCCACTCGGGAGAAGTGTATGGTGTTTCCTGAAACATCTAAAAAACAAAGCAACAGAGCCTAGGGCACTTCCACTTATGGTCCTATAGCTTAGGGAAATTAAAATCAAAAAGACACAGCCACCCCAAAGGTTGGGACGGCTCTGTTTACAAGAACCTGGTTTACGGTACAAGTTCAATATTGCAGAAAGTGAAAAGTGGATAAAGAAGATGTGGTACTTACGTACAATGCAATATCACTCAGCAATGAAATCTATGTCATCAGGCCTGTAGCAGCATAATGAGTGGATTCAGGTACGATGATTCTAACTGAAATAAGTCACACAGAAAAAGAAACATCATAAGATATCACTAATACACGGAATGTAACCTTGGCTACACAGGAACTGAATTACAAAACAGAACAGGGTCTCAAATTTAGAAACCCAACTTATGCTTGCTTAAGGGGAAAGGTGAGTTGGGGTGCTGCATAAAACCAGAGATTGAAATGAGCACAGATAAAGTTCCTTAAGCCAAATATGGAATAGACAAGAGCTACTCCTTGCTCAACGAAATGGACTCAACACCCCATATTAAATGCCTAAGAGTGTACCTGACTAGGAAGTATCTTAAACCTATGGATTGCTATGTCTCTGAAAGAGAATAAAGTGTGTGTACAGGGGCATAAAAGCAGCAGTGATAGGATTGGAGAGGTTCGGTGAGCAAATGAAGACCCTTTGAAGTCATATTGCATGGTACCCATTCCACGGGTCTCAACTCTCCAGGTTTAAGGTATTCTTCCTTCAGCTAAAACATGCATGTGGAACCCAGAGTATGATCAACCGTGTGATCGGGAGACGTGTTCCAATATGTCTCAGTTTTCGTCCCCTGGTACTCGGGTGCAACATTCCAGACGCTTTACTAACACTCTCCCGACTTGGAGAGTCAGTGCCTTTAACCTCCTGTTTGGCCCAGTTTGCAATTTCTGCGGAAGATGAACAGGAATAGGGAGAACCAATGACAGACTAGCTGGAGGTGTCTGGACGGGCAAATTTAACTCTCATTTCCCACCAGGAAGAGGAATTAACCAAAGGCTCAGCGTGCCGTGCCGGAACCAGATTAGGGCCTGAAGCCATCCTGCGGTGTTGCGGCCAGCTCACGAGAAAGCGACTTGAAGAAAGGAGCTCAGGGGCACTGTAATTCACAAACCTGCAGAGTTATAAATGACAGCTATCGTCCAAAAATATACTGAAGTAAGGCTGCCAAGAGGACTTGAAAGCGGGGCAGAATTGCAGGAAACCGATTTCAGGAGGTAGACTGGAATTGCATTTAAAGCATAGGAAAAGAGGCAGAACGTCCACAATGATGCACTTGGCCAAAAAGGGCGTATGCGTTTTTTCCTGAATATATTCAGGAAAAAACGCATACGCCCTTTTTGGCCAACCAAGCAAGCTTGCAAAGGAAATCTGCACTACAATGAAGTCTCACTTCCCCCCGGTCAAAAGGGCCATCTGAAAAAAGTGTAAAATCCAGAAAGGCAGGACAGGCCATGGAGAACTGGGAGCCTTGTTATGCTGATGGGCGGGATGTAAATTGCCAACAGCCACTCGGGAGAAGTGTATGGTGTTTCCTGAAACATCTAAAAAACAAAGCAACAGAGCCTAGGGCACTTCCACTTATGGTCCTATAGCTTAGGGAAATTAAAATCAAAAGACACAGCCACCCCAAAGGTTGGGACGGCTCTGTTTACAAGAACCTGGTTTACGGTACAAGTTCAATATCGCAGAAAGTGAAAAATGGATAAAGAAGTTGTGGTACTTACGTACAATGCAGTATCACTCAGCAATGAAATCTATGTCATAAGGCCCGTAGCAGCATAATGAGTGGATTCAGGTATGATGATTCTAACTGAAATAAGTCACACAGGAAAAGAAACATCATAAGATATCACTAATACACGGAATGTAACCTTCGCTACACAGGAACTGAATTACAAAACAGAACAGGGTCTCAAATTTAGAAAACCAACTTATGCTTGCTTAAGGGGAAAGGTGAGTTGGGGTGCTGCATAAAACCAGAGATTGAAATGAGCACAGATAAAGTTCCTTAAGCCAAATATGGAATAGACAAGAGCTACTCCTTGCTCAATGAAATGGACTCAACACCCCATATTAAATGCCTAAGAGTGTACCTGACTAGGAAGTATCTTAAAACCTATAGATTGCTATGTCTCCGAAAGAGAATCAAGCGTGTGTACAGGGGCATAAACGCAGCAGTGATAGGACTGGAGAGGTTCAGTGAGCAAATGAAGACCCTTTGAAGTCATATTGCATGGAACCCATTCCACGGGTCTCAACTCTCCAGGTTTAAGGTATTCTTCCTTCAGCTAAAACATGCATGTGGAACCCAGAGTGTGATCAACCGTGTGATCGGGAGACGTGTTCCAATATGTCTCAGTTTTCGTCCCCTGGTACTCAGGTGCAACATTCCAGACGCTTTACTAACACTCTCCCGACTTGGAGAGTCAGTGCCTTTAACCTCCTGTTTGGCCCAGTTTGCAATTTCTGCGGAAGATGAACAGGAATAGGGAGAACCAATGACAGACTAGCTGGAGGTGTCTGGACGGGCAAATTTAACTCTCAGTTCCCACCAGGAAGAGGAATTAACCAAAGGCTCAGCGTGCCGTGCCGGAACCAGATTAGGGCCTGAAGCCATCCTGCGGTATTGTGGCCAGCTCACAAGAAAGCGACTTGAAGAAAGGAGCTCAGGGGCACTGTAATTCACAAACCTGCAGAGTTATAAATGACAGCTATCGTCCAAAAATATACTGAAGTAAGGCTGCCAAGAGGACTTGAAAGCGGGGCAGAATTGCAGGAAACCGATTTCAGGAGGTAGACTGGAATTGCATTTAAAGCATAGGAAAAGAGGCAGAACGTCCACAATGATGCACTTGGCCAAAAAGGGCGTATGCGTTTTTTCCTGAATATATTCAGGAAAAAACGCATACGCCCTTTTTGGCCAACCAAGCAAGCTTGCAAAGGAAATCTGCACTACAATGAAGTCTCACTTCCCCCCGGTCAAAAGGGCCATCTGAAAAAAGTGTAAAATCCAGAAAGGCAGGACAGGCCATGGAGAACTGGGAGCCTTGTTATGCTGATGGGCGGGATGTCAATTGCCAACAGCCACTCGGGAGAAGTGTATGGTGTTTCCTGAAACATCTAAAAAACAAAGCAACAGAGCCTAGGGCACTTCCACTTATGGTCCTATAGCTTAGGGAAATTAAAATCAAAAAGACACAGCCACCCCAAAGGTTGGGACGGCTCTGTTTACAAGAACCTGGTTTACGGTACAAGTTCAATATCACAGAAAGTGAAAAATGGATAAAGAAGTTGTGGTACTTACGTACAATGCAGTATCACTCAGCAATGAAATCTATGTCATCAGGCCCGTAGCAGCATAATGAGTGGATTCAGGTACGATGATTCTAACTGAAATAAGTCACACAGAAAAAGAAACATCATAAGATATCACTAATACACGGAATGTAAACTTGGCTACACAGGAACTGAATTACAAAACAGAACAGGGTCTCAAATTTGGAAAACCAACTTATGCTTGCTTAAGGGGAAAGGTGAGTTGGGGTGCTGCATAAAACCAGAGATTGAAATGAGCACAGATAAAGTTCCTTAAGCCAAATATGGAATAGACAAGAGCTACTCCTTGCTCAACGAAATGGACTCAACACCCCATATTAAATGCCTAAGAGTGTACCTGACTAGGAAGTATCTTAAAACCTATGGATTGCTATGTCTCTGAAAGAGAATCAAGTGTGTGTACAGGGGCATAAACGCAGCAGTGATAGGATTGGAGAGGTTCGGTGAGCAAATGAAGACCCTTTGAAGTCATAATGCATGGTACCCATTCCACGGGTCTCAACTCTCCAGGTTTAAGGTATTCTTCCTTCAGCTAAAACATGCATGTGGAACCCAGAGTATGATCAACCGTGTGATCGGGAGACGTGTTCCAATATGTCTCAGTTTTCGTCCCCTGGTACTCGGGTGCAACATTCCAGACGCTTTACTAACACCCTCCCGACTTGGAGAGTCACTGCCTTTAACCTCCTGTTTGGCCCAGTTTGCAATTTCTGCGGAAGATGAACAGGAATAGGCAGAACCAATGACAGACTAGCTGGAGGTGTCTGGACGGGCAAATTTAACTCTCATTTCCCACCAGGAAGAGGAATTAACCAAAGGCTCAGCGTGCCGTGCCGGAACCAGATTAGGGCCTGAAGCCATCCTGCGGTGTTGCGGCCAGCTCACGAGAAAGCGAGTTGAAGAAAGGAGCTCAGGGGCACTGTAATTCACAAACCTGCAGAGTTATAAATGACAGCTATCGTCCAAAAATATACTGAAGTAAGGCTGCCAAGAGGACTTGAAAGCGGGGCAGAATTGCAGGAAACCGATTTCAGGAGGTAGACTGGAATTGCATTTAAAGCATAGGAAAAGAGGCAGAACGTCCACAATGATGCACTTGGCCAAAAAGGGCGTATGCGTTTTTTCCTGAATATATTCAGGAAAAAACGCATACGCCCTTTTTGGCCAACCAAGCAAGCTTGCAAAGGAAATCTGCACTACAATGAAGTCTCACTTCCCCCCGGTCAAAAGGGCCATCTGAAAAAAGTGTAAAATCCAGAAAGGCAGGACAGGCCATGGAGAACTGGGAGCCTTGTTATGCTGATGGGCGGGATGTAAATTGCCAACAGCCACTCGGGAGAAGTGTATGGTGTTTCCTGAAACATCTAAAAAACAAAGCAACAGAGCCTAGGGCACTTCCACTTATGGTCCTATAGCTTAGGGAAATTAAAATCAAAAGACACAGCCACCCCAAAGGTTGGGACGGCTCTGTTTACAAGAACCTGGTTTACGGTACAAGTTCAATATTGCAGAAAGTGAAAAGTGGATAAAGAAGATGTCGTACTTACGTACAATGCAATATCACTCAGCAATGAAATCTATGTCATCAGGCCTGTAGCAGCATAATGAGTGGATTCAGGTACGATGATTCTAACTGAAATAAGTCACACAGAAAAAGAAACATCATAAGATATCACTAATACACGGAATGTAACCTTGGCTACACAGGAACTGAATTACAAAACAGAACAGGGTCTCAAATTTAGAAAACCAACTTATGCTTGCTTAAGGGGAAAGGTGAGTTGGGGTGCTGCATAAAACCAGAGATTGAAATGAGCACAGATAAAGTTCCTTAAGCCAAATATGGAATAGACAAGAGCTACTCCTTGCTCAACGAAATGGACTCAACACACCATATTAAATGCCTAAGAGTGTACCTGACTAGGAAGTATCTTAAAACCTATGGATTGCTATGTCTCTGAAAGAGAATAAAGTGTGTGTACAGGGGCATAAAAGCAGCAGTGATAGGATTGGAGAGGTTCGGTGAGCAAATGAAGACCCTTTGAAGTCATATTGCATGGTACCCATTCCACGGGTCTCAACTCTCCAGGTTTAAGGGATTCTTCCTTCAGCTAAAACATGCATGTGGAACCCAGAGTATGATCAACCGTGTGATCGGGAGACGTGTTCCAATATGTCTCAGTTTTCGTCCCCTGGTACTCGGGTGCAACATTCCAGACGCTTTACTAACACTCTCCCGACTTGGAGAGTCAGTGCCTTTAACCTCCTGTTTGGCCCAGTTTGCAATTTCTGCGGAAGATGAACAGGAATAGGGAGAACCAATGACAGACTAGCTGGAGGTGTCTGGACGGGCAAATTTAACTCTCATTTCCCACCAGGAAGAGGAATTAACCAAAGGCTCAGCGTGCCGTGCCGGAACCAGATTAGGGCCTGAAGCCATCCTGCGGTGTTGCGGCCAGCTCACGAGAAAGCGAGTTGAAGAAAGGAGCTCAGGGGCACTGTAATTCACAAACCTGCAGAGTTATAAATGACAGCTATCGTCCAAAAATATACTGAAGTAAGGCTGCCAAGAGGACTTGAAAGCGGGGCAGAATTGCAGGAAACCGATTTCAGGAGGTAGACTGGAATTGCATTTAAAGCATAGGAAAAGAGGCAGAACGTCCACAATGATGCACTTGGCCAAAAAGGGCGTATGCGTTTTTTCCTGAATATATTCAGGAAAAAACGCATACGCCCTTTTTGGCCAACCAAGCAAGCTTGCAAAGGAAATCTGCACTACAATGAAGTCTCACTTCCCCCCGGTCAAAAGGGCCATCTGAAAAATGTGTAAAATCCAGAAAGGCAGGACAGGCCATGGAGAACTGGGAGCCTTGTTATGCTGATGGGCGGGATGTCAATTGCCAACAGCCACTCGGGAGAAGTGTATGGTGTTTCCTGAAACATCTAAAAAACAAAGCAACAGAGCCTAGGGCACTTCCACTTATGGTCCTATAGCTTAGGGAAATTAAAATCAAAAAGACACAGCCACCCCAAAGGTTGGGACGGCTCTGTTTACAAGAACCTGGTTTACGGTACAAGTTCAATATCGCAGAAAGTGAAAAATGGATAAAGAAGTTGTGGTACTTACGTACAATGCAATATCACTCAGCAATGAAATCTATGTCATCAGGCCCGTAGCAGCATAATGAGTGGATTCAGGTACGATGATTCTAACTGAAATAAGTCACACAGAAAAAGAAACATCATAAGATATCACTAATACACGGAATGTAAACTTGGCTACACAGGAACTGAATTACAAAACAGAACAGGGTCTCAAATTTAGAAACCCAACTTATGCTTGCTTAAGGGGAAAGGTGAGTTGGGGTGCTGCATAAAACCAGAGATTGAAATGAGCACAGATAAAGTTCCTTAAGCCAAATATGGAATAGACAAGAGCTACTCCTTGCTCAACGAAATGGACTCAACACCCCATATTAAATGCCTAAGAGTGTACCTGACTAGGAAGTATCTTAAAACCTATGGATTGCTATGTCTCTGAAAGAGAATCAAGTGTGTGTACAGGGGCATAAACGCAGCAGTGATAGGATTGGAGAGGTTCGGTGAGCAAATGAAGACCCTTTGAAGTCATATTGCATGGTACCCATTCCACGGGTCTCAACTCTCCAGGTTTAAGGTATTCTTCCTTCAGCTAAAACATGCATGTGGAACCCAGAGTATGATCAACCGTGTGATCGGGAGACGTGTTCCAATATGTCTCAGTTTTCGTCCCCTGGTACTCGGGTGCAACATTCCAGACGCTTTACTAACACTCTCCCGACTTGGAGAGTCAGTGCCTTTAACCTCCTGTTTGGCCCAGTTTGCAATTTCTGCGGAAGATGAACAGGAATAGGGAGAACCAATGACAGACTAGCTGGAGGTGTCTGGACGGGCAAATTTAACTCTCATTTCCCACCAGGAAGAGGAATTAACCAAAGGCTCAGCGTGCCGTGCCGGAACCAGATTAGGGCCTGAAGCCATCCTGCGGTGTTGCGGCCAGCTCACGAGAAAGCGAGTTGAAGAAAGGAGCTCAGGGGCACTGTAATTCACAAACCTGCAGAGTTATAAATGACAGCTATCGTCCAAAAATATACTGAAGTAAGGCTGCCAAGAGGACTTGAAAGCGGGGCAGAATTGCAGGAAACCGATTTCAGGAGGTAGACTGGAATTGCATTGAAAGCATAGGAAAAGAGGCAGAACGTCCACAATGATGCACTTGGCCAAAAAGGGCGTATGCGTTTTTTCCTGAATATATTCAGGAAAAAACGCATACGCCCTTTTTGGCCAACCAAGCAAGCTTGCAAAGGAAATCTGCACTACAATGAAGTCTCACTTCCCCCCGGTCAAAAGGGCCATCTGAAAAAAGTGTAAAATCCAGAAAGGCAGGATAGGCCATGGAGAACTGGGAGCCTTGTTATGCTGATGGGCGGGATGTCAATTGCCAACAGCCACTCGGGAGAAGTGTATGGTGTTTCCTGAAACATCTAAAAAACAAAGCAACAGAGCCTAGGGCACTTCCACTTATGGTCCTATAGCTTAGGGAAATTAAAATCAAAAGACACAGCCACCCCAAAGGTTGGGACGGCTCTGTTTACAAGAACCTGGTTTACAGTACAAGTTCAATATTGCAGAAAGTGAAAAGTGGATAAAGAAGATGTGGTACTTACGTACAATGCAATATCACTCAGCAATGAAATCTATGTCATCAGGCCTGTAGCAGCATAATGAGTGGATTCAGGTACGATGATTCTAACTGAAATAAGTCACACAGAAAAAGAAACATCATAAGATATCACTAATACACGGAATGTAACCTTGGCTACACAGGAACTGAATTACAAAACAGAACAGGGTCTCAAATTTAGAAAACCAACTTATGCTTGCTTAAGGGGAAAGGTGAGTTGGGGTGCTGCATAAAACCAGAGATTGAAATGAGCACAGATAAAGTTCCTTAAGCCAAATATGGAATAGACAAGAGCTACTCCTTGCTCAACGAAATGGACTCAACACCCCATATTAAATGCCTAAGAGTGTACCTGACTAGGAAGTATCTTAAAACCTATGGATTGCTATGTCTCTGAAAGAGAATAAAGTGTGTGTACAGGGGCATAAAAGCAGCAGTGATAGGATTGGAGAGGTTCGGTGAGCAAATGAAGACCCTTTGAAGTCATATTGCATGGTACCCATTCCACGGGTCTCAACTCTCCAGGTTTAAGGGATTCTTCCTTCAGCTAAAACATGCATGTGGAACCCAGAGTGTGATCAACCGTGTGATTGGGAGACGTGTTCCAATATGTCTCAGTTTTCGTCCCCTGGTACTCAGGTGCAACATTCCAGACGCTTTACTAACACTCTCCCGACTTGGAGAGTCAGTGCCTTTAACCTCCTGTTTGGCCCAGTTTGCAATTTCTGCGGAAGATGAACAGGAATAGGGAGAACCAATGACAGACTAGCTGGAGGTGTCTGGACGGGCAAATTTAACTCTCATTTCCCACCAGGAAGAGGAATTAACCAAAGGCTCAGCGTGCCGTGCCGGAACCAGATTAGGGCCTGAAGCCATCCTGCGGTGTTGCGGCCAGCTCACGAGAAAGCGAGTTGAAGAAAGGAGCTCAGGGGCACTGTAATTCACAAACCTGCAGAGTTATAAATGACAGCTATCGTCCAAAAATATACTGAAGTAAGGCTGCCAAGAGGACTTGAAAGCGGGGCAGAATTGCAGGAAACCGATTTCAGGAGGTAGACTGGAATTGCATTTAAAGCATAGGAAAAGAGGCAGAACGTCCACAATGATGCACTTGGCCAAAAAGGGCGTATGCGTTTTTTCCTGAATATATTCAGGAAAAAACGCATACGCCCTTTTTGGCCAACCAAGCAAGCTTGCAAAGGAAATCTGCACTACAATGAAGTCTCACTTCCCCCCGGTCAAAAGGGCCATCTGAAAAAAGTGTAAAATCCAGAAAGGCAGGACAGGCCATGGAGAACTGGGAGCCTTGTTATGCTGATGGGCGGGATGTCAATTGCCAACAGCCACTCCGGAGAAGTGTATGGTGTTTCCTGAAACATCTAAAAAACAAAGCAACAGAGCCTAGGGCACTTCCACTTATGGTCCTATAGCTTAGGGAAATTAAAATCAAAAAGACACAGCCACCCCAAAGGTTGGGACGGCTCTGTTTACAAGAACCTGGTTTACGGTACAAGTTCAATATCGCAGAAAGTGAAAAATGGATAAAGAAGTTGTGGTACTTACGTACAATGCAGTATCACTCAGCAATGAAATCTATGTCATCAGGCCCGTAGCAGCATAATGAGTGGATTCAGGTACGATGATTCTAACTGAAATAAGTCACACAGGAAAAGAAACATCATAAGATATCACTAATACACGGAATGTAACCTTCGCTACACAGGAACTGAATTACAAAACAGAACAGGGTCTCAAATTTAGAAAACCAACTTATGCTTGCTTAAGGGGAAAGGTGAGTTGGGGTGCTGCATAAAACCAGAGATTGAAATGAGCACAGATAAAGTTCCTTAAGCCAAATATGGAATAGACAAGAGCTACTCCTTGCTCAACGAAATGGACTCAACACCCCATATTAAATGCCTAAGAGTGTACCTGACTAGGAAGTATCTTAAAACCTATAGATTGCTATGTCTCCGAAAGAGAATCAAGCGTGTGTACAGGGGCATAAACGCAGCAGTGATAGGACTGGAGAGGTTCAGTGAGCAAATGAAGACCCTTTGAAGTCATATTGCATGGAACCCATTCCACGGGTCTCAACTCTCCAGGTTTAAGGTATTCTTCCTTCAGCTAAAACATACATGTGGAACCCAGAGTGTGATCAACCGTGTGATCGGGAGACGTGTTCCAATATGTCTCAGTTTTCTTCCCCTGGTACTCAGGTGCAACATTCCAGACGCTTTACTAACACTCTCCCGACTTGGAGAGTCAGTGCCTTTAACCTCCTGTTTGGCCCAGTTTGCAATTTCTGCGGAAGATGAACAGGAATAGGGAGAACCAATGACAGACTAGCTGGAGGTGTCTGGACGGGCAAATTTAACTCTCATTTCCCACCAGGAAGAGGAATTAACCAAAGGCTCAGCGTGCCGTGCCGGAACCGGATTAGGGCCTGAAGCCATCCTGCGGTGTTGCGGCCAGCTCACGAGAAAGCGAGTTGAAGAAAGGAGCTCAGGGGCACTGTAATTCACAAACCTGCAGAGTTATAAATGACAGCTATCGTCCAAAAATATACTGAAGTAAGGCTGCCAAGAGGACTTGAAAGCGGGGCAGAATTGCAGGAAACCGATTTCAGGAGGTAGACTGGAATTGCATTTAAAGCATAGGAAAAGAGGCAGAACGTCCACAATGATGCACTTGGCCAAAAAGGGCGTATGCGTTTTTTCCTGAATATATTCAGGAAAAAACGCATACGCCCTTTTTGGCCAACCAAGCAAGCTTGCAAAGGAAATCTGCACTACAATGAAGTCTCACTTCCCCCCGGTCAAAAGGGCCATCTGAAAAAAGTGTAAAATCCAGAAAGGCAGGACAGGCCATGGAGAACTGGGAGCCTTGTTATGCTGATGGGCGGGATGTAAATTGCCAACAGCCACTCGGGAGAAGTGTATGGTGTTTCCTGAAACATCTAAAAAACAAAGCAACAGAGCCTAGGGCACTTCCACTTATGGTCCTATAGCTTAGGGAAATTAAAATCAAAAGACACAGCCACCCCAAAGGTTGGGACGGCTCTGTTTACAAGAACCTGGTTTACGGTACAAGTTCAATATCGCAGAAAGTGAAAAATGGATAAAGAAGTTGTGGTACTTACGTACAATGCAGTATCACTCAGCAATGAAATCTATGTCATCAGGCCCGTAGCAGCATAATGAGTGGATTCAGGTATGATGATTCTAACTGAAATAAGTCACACAGGAAAAGAAACATCATAAGATATCACTAATACACGGAATGTAACCTTCGCTACACAGGAACTGAATTACAAAACAGAACAGGGTCTCAAATTTAGAAAACCAACTTATGCTTGCTTAAGGGGAAAGGTGAGTTGGGGTGCTGCATAAAACCAGAGATTGAAATGAGCACAGATAAAGTTCCTTAAGCCAAATATGGAATAGACAAGAGCTACTCCTTGCTCAACGAAATGGACTCAACACCCCATATTAAATGCCTAAGAGTGTACCTGACTAGGAAGTATCTTAAAACCTATGGATTGCTATGTCTCCGAAAGAGAATCAAGCGTGTGTACAGGGGCATAAACGCAGCAGTGATAGGACTGGAGAGGTTCAGTGAGCAAATGAAGACCCTTTGAAGTCATATTGCATGGAACCCATTCCACGGGTCTCAACTCTCCAGGTTTAAGGTATTCTTCCTTCAGCTAAAACATGCATGTGGAACCCAGAGTATGATCAACCGTGTGATTGGGAGACGTGTTCCAATATGTCTCAGTTTTCGTCCCCTGGTACTCAGGTGCAACATTCCAGACGCTTTACTAACACTCTCCCGACTTGGAGAGTCAGTGCCTTTAACCTCCTGTTTGGCCCAGTTTGCAATTTCTGCGGAAGATGAACAGGAATAGGGAGAACCAATGACAGACTAGCTGGAGGTGTCTGGACGGGCAAATTTAACTCTCATTTCCCACCAGGAAGAGGAATTAACCAAAGGCTCAGCGTGCCGTGCCGGAACCAGATTAGGGCCTGAAGCCATCCTGCGGTATTGTGGCCAGCTCACAAGAAAGCGACTTGAAGAAAGGAGCTCAGGGGCACTGTAATTCACAAACCTGCAGAGTTATAAATGACAGCTATCGTCCAAAAATATACTGAAGTAAGGCTGCCAAGAGGACTTGAAAGCGGGGCAGAATTGCAGGAAACCGATTTCAGGAGGTAGACTGGAATTGCATTTAAAGCATAGGAAAAGAGGCAGAACGTCCACAATGATGCACTTGGCCAAAAAGGGCGTATGCGTTTTTTCCTGAATATATTCAGGAAAAAACGCATACGCCCTTTTTGGCCAACCAAGCAAGCTTGCAAAGGAAATCTGCACTACAATGAAGTCTCACTTCCCCCCGGTCAAAAGGGCCATCTGAAAAAAGTGTAAAATCCAGAAAGGCAGGACAGGCCATGGAGAACTGGGAGCCTTGTTATGCTGATGGGCGGGATGTAAATTGCCAACAGCCACTCGGGAGAAGTGTATGGTGTTTCCTGAAACATCTAAAAAACAAAGCAACAGAGCCTAGGGCACTTCCACTTATGGTCCTATAGCTTAGGGAAATTAAAATCAAAAAGACACAGCCACCCCAAAGGTTGGGACGGCTCTGTTTACAAGAACCTGGTTTACGGTACAAGTTCAATATCGCAGAAAGTGAAAAATGGATAAAGAAGTTGTGGTACTTACGTACAATGCAATATCACTCAGCAAGGAAATCTATGTCATCAGGCCCGTAGCAGCATAATGAGTGGATTCAGGTACGATGATTCTAACTGAAATAAGTCACACAGAAAAAGAAACATCATAAGATATCACTAATACACGGAATGTAAACTTGGCTACACAGGAACTGAATTACAAAACAGAACAGGGTCTCAAATTTAGAAAACCAACTTATGCTTGCTTAAGGGGAAAGGTGAGTTGGGGTGCTGCATAAAACCAGAGATTGAAATGAGCACAGATAAAGTTCCTTAAGCCAAATATGGAATAGACAAGAGCTACTCCTTGCTCAACGAAATGGACTCAACACCCCATATTAAATGCCTAAGAGTGTACCTGACTAGGAAGTATCTTAAAACCTATGGATTGCTATGTCTCTGAAAGAGAATCAAGTGTGTGTACAGGGGCATAAACGCAGCAGTGATAGGATTGGAGAGGTTCGGTGAGCAAATGAAGACCCTTTGAAGTCATATTGCATGGTACCCATTCCACGGGTCTCAACTCTCCAGGTTTAAGGTATTCTTCCTTCAGCTAAAACATGCATGTGGAACCCAGAGTATGATCAACCGTGTGATCGGGAGACGTGTTCCAATATGTCTCAGTTTTCGTCCCCTGGTACTCGGGTGCAACATTCCAGACGCTTTACTAACACTCTCCCGACTTGGAGAGTCAGTGCCTTTAACCTCCTGTTTGGCCCAGTTTGCAATTTCTGCGGAAGATGAACAGGAATAGGGAGAACCAATGACAGACTAGCTGGAGGTGTCTGGACGGGCAAATTTAACTCTCATTTCCCACCAGGAAGAGGAATTAACCAAAGGCTCAGCGTGCCGTGCCGGAACCAGATTAGGGCCTGAAGCCATCCTGCGGTGTTGCGGCCAGCTCACGAGAAAGCGAGTTGAAGAAAGGAGCTCAGGGGCACTGTAATTCACAAACCTGCAGAGTTATAAATGACAGCTATCGTCCAAAAATATACTGAAGTAAGGCTGCCAAGAGGACTTGAAAGCGGGGCAGAATTGCAGGAAACCGATTTCAGGAGGTAGACTGGAATTGCATTGAAAGCATAGGAAAAGAGGCAGAACGTCCACAATGATGCACTTGGCCAAAAAGGTCGTATGCGTTTTTTCCTGAATATATTCAGGAAAAAACGCATACGCCCTTTTTGGCCAACCAAGCAAGCTTGCAAAGGAAATCTGCACTACAATGAAGTCTCACTTCCCCCCGGTCAAAAGGGCCATCTGAAAAAAGTGTAAAATCCAGAAAGGCAGGACAGGCCATGGAGAACTGGGAGCCTTGTTATGCTGATGGGCGGGATGTCAATTGCCAACAGCCACTCGGGAGAAGTGTATGGTGTTTCCTGAAACATCTAAAAAACAAAGCAACAGAGCCTAGGGCACTTCCACTTATGGTCCTATAGCTTAGGGAAATTAAAATCAAAAAGACACAGCCACCCCAAAGGTTGGGACGGCTCTGTTTACAAGAACCTGGTTTACGGTACAAGTTCAATATCGCAGAAAGTGAAAAATGGATAAAGAAGTTGTGGTACTTACGTACAATGCAGTATCACTCAGCAATGAAATCTATGTCATCAGGCCCGTAGCAGCATAATGAGTGGATTCAGGTATGATGATTCTAACTGAAATAAGTCACACAGGAAAAGAAACATCATAAGATATCACTAATACACGGAATGTAAACTTGGCTACACAGGAACTGAATTACAAAACAGAACAGGGTCTCAAATTTGGAAAACCAACTTATGCTTGCTTAAGGGGAAAGGTGAGTTGGGGTGCTGCATAAAACCAGAGATTGAAATGAGCACAGATAAAGTTCCTTAAGCCAAATATGGAATACACAAGAGCTACTCCTTGCTCAACGAAATGGACTCAACACCCCATATTAAATGCCTAAGAGTGTACCTGACTAGGAAGTATCTTAAAACCTATGGATTGCTATGTCTCTGAAAGAGAATCAAGTGTGTGTACAGGGGCATAAACGCAGCAGTGATAGGATTGGAGAGGTTCGGTGAGCAAATGAAGACCCTTTGAAGTCATAATGCATGGTACCCATTCCACGGGTCTCAACTCTCCAGGTTTAAGGTATTCTTCCTTCAGCTAAAACATGCATGTGGAACCCAGAGTATGATCAACCGTGTGATCGGGAGACGTGTTCCAATATGTCTCAGTTTTCGTCCCCTGGTACTCGGGTGCAACATTCCAGACGCTTTACTAACACTCTCCCGACTTGGAGAGTCAGTGCCTTTAACCTCCTGTTTGGCCCAGTTTGCAATTTCTGCGGAAGATGAACAGGAATAGGGAGAACCAATGACAGACTAGCTGGAGGTGTCTGGACGGGCAAATTTAACTCTCATTTCCCACCAGGAAGAGGAATTAACCAAAGGCTCAGCGTGCCGTGCCTGAACCAGATTAGGGCCTGAAGCCATCCTGCGGTGTTGCGGCCAGCTCACGAGAAAGCGAGTTGAAGAAAGGAGCTCAGGGGCACTGTAATTCACAAACCTGCAGAGTTATAAATGACAGCTATCGTCCAAAAATATACTGAAGTAAGGCTGCCAAGAGGACTTGAAAGCGGGGCAGAATTGCAGGAAACCGATTTCAGGAGGTAGACTGGAATTGCATTTAAAGCATAGGAAAAGAGGCAGAACGTCCACAATGATGCACTTGGCCAAAAAGTGCGTATGCGTTTTTTCCTGAATATATTCAGGAAAAAACGCATACGCCCTTTTTGGCCAACCAAGCAAGCTTGCAAAGGAAATCTGCACTACAATGAAGTCTCACTTCCCCCCGGTCAAAAGGGCCATCTGAAAAAAGTGTAAAATCCAGAAAGGCAGGACAGGCCATGGAGAACTGGGAGCCTTGTTATGCTGATGGGCGGGATGTAAATTGCCAACAGCCACTCGGGAGAAGTGTATGGTGTTTCCTGAAACATCTAAAAAACAAAGCAGCAGAGCCTAGGGCACTTCCACTTATGGTCCTATAGCTTAGGGAAATTAAAATCAAAAGACACAGCCACCCCAAAGGTTGGGACGGCTCTGTTTACAAGAACCTGGTTTACGGTACAAGTTCAATATCGCAGAAAGTGAAAAATGGATAAAGAAGTTGTGGTACTTACGTACAATGCAGTATCACTCAGCAATGAAATCTATGTCATCAGGCCCGTAGCAGCATAATGAGTGGATTCAGGTATGATGATTCTAACTGAAATAAGTCACACAGGAAAAGAAACATCATAAGATATCACTAATACACGGAATGTAACCTTGGCTACACAGGAACTGAATTACAAAACAGAACAGGGTCTCAAATTTAGAAACCCAACTTATGCTTGCTTAAGGGGAAAGGTGAGTTGGGGTGATACGTAAAACCAGAGATTGAAATGAGCACAGATAAAGTTCCTTAAGCCAAATATGGAATAGACAAGAGCTACTCCTTGCTCAACGAATTGGATTCAACACCTCATATTAAATGCCTATGTGTGTACCTGACTAGGAAGTATCTTAAAACCTATGGATTGCTATGTCTCTGAAAGAGAATCAAGCGTGTGTACAGGGGCATAAACGCAGCAGTGATAGGATTGGAGAGGTTCGGTGAGCAAATGAAGACCCTTTGAAGTCATATTGCATGGAACCCATTCCACGGGTCTCAACTCTCCAGGTTTAAGGTATTCTTCCTTCAGCTAAAACATGCATGTGGAACCCAGAGTATGATCAACCGTGTGATCGGGAGACGTGTTCCAATATGTCTCAGTTTTCGTCCCCTGGTACTCGGGTGCAACATTCCAGACGCTTTACTAACACTCTCCCGACTTGGAGAGTCAGTGCCTTTAACCTCCTGTTTGGCCCAGTTTGCAATTTCTGCGGAAGATGAACAGGAAAGGGAGAACCAATGACAGACTAGATGGAGGTGTCTGGACGGGCAAATTTAACTCTCATTTCCCACCAGGAAGAGGAAATAACCAAAGGCTCAGCGTGCCGTGCCGGAACCAGAATAGGGCCTGAAGCCATCCTGCGGTGTTGCGGCCAGCTCACGAGAAAGCGAGTTGAAGAAAGGAGCTCAGGGGCACTGTAATTCACAAACCTGCAGAGTTATAAATGACAGCTATCGTCCAAAAATATACTGAAGTAAGGCTGCCAAGAGGACTTGAAAGCGGGGCAGAATTGCAGGAAACCGATTTCAGGAGGTAGACTGGAATTGCATTTAAAGCATAGGAAAAGAGGCAGAACGTCCACAATGATGCACTTGGCCAAAAAGGGCGTATGCGTTTTTTCCTGAATATATTCAGGAAAAAACGCATACGCCCTTTTTGGCCAACCAAGCAAGCTTGCAAAGGAAATCTGCACTACAATGAAGTCTCACTTCCCCCCGGTCAAAAGGGCCATCTGAAAAATGTATAAAATGCAGAAAGGCAGGACAGGCCATGGAGAACTGGGAGCCTTGTTATGCTGATGGGCGGGATGTAAATTGCCAACAGCCACTCTGGAGAAGTGTATGGTGTTTCCTGAAACATCTAAAAAACAAAGCAACAGAGCCTAGGGCACTTCCAATTATGGTCCTATAGCTTAGGGAAATTAAAATCAAAAAGACACAGCCACCCCAAAGGTTGGGACGGCTCTGTTTACAAGAACCTGGTTTACGGTACAAGTTCAATATCGCAGAAAGTGAAAAATGGATAAAGAAGTTGTGGTACTTACGTACAATGCAGTATCACTCAGCAAGGAAATCTATGTCATCAGGCCCATAGCAGCATAATGAGTGGATTCAGGTACGATGATTCTAACTGAAATAAGTCTCACAGAAAAAGAAACATCATAAGGTATCACTAATACACGGAATGTAAACTTGGCTACACAAGAACTGAATTACAAAACAGAACAGGGTCTCAAATTTAGAAACCCAACTTATGCTTGCTTAAGGGGAAAGGTGAGTTGGGGTGCTGCATAAAACCAGAGATTGAAATGAGCACAGATAAAGTTCCTTAAGCCAAATATGGAATAGACAAGAGCTACTCCTTGCTCAACGAAATGGACTCAACACCCCATATTCAACGCCTAGGCATATACCTGACTAGTAAGAATCATAAAACCTATGGATTTATATATCTCTGTAAGAGAATCAAGAGTGTGTACAGCGGCATTAAAGCACTGAAAATCAGGTAAATCCCATAATAAAAATAAATTTCTTAAACAAAACACAATTACAGTGAAATAGAGAGAAATACTTAAGTAATTCATTCAAGGCTTCTGATGCAACCTGCATTTACCACATCTACACCCAGAGCTGGGTGACACATAAGGCTGGACACTTGGGGCTCATAAGTTTGGTGAGGTTCTGTGAGCAAATGAAGACCTTTGAAGTCATATTGCATGGTACCCATTCCATGGGTCTCAACTCTCCAGGTTTAAGGGATACTTCCTTCAGCTAAAACATGCATGTGGAACCCAGAGTTTGATCCACCATGTGATCGAGAAACATGTTCAAATGTGTCTCACATTTCGTTCCCTGTTACTCAGGTGCAACATGCCAGACGCTTTACTAAAACTCTCCCGACTTGGAGAGTGAGTGCCTTTAACCTCCTGTTTGGCCCAGTTTGCAATTTCTGTGGAAGATGAACAGGAATAGGGAGAACAATTGAGAGACCAGCAGGAGGTGTCTGGACGGGCAAATTTAACTCTCATTTCCCACCAGGAAGAGGAATTAACCAAAGGCTCAGCGTGCAGTGCCGGAACCAGATTAGGGCCTGAAGCAATCCTGCGGTGTTGCGGCCAGCTCACGGGAAAGCGAGTTGAAGAAAGGAGCTCAGGGGCACTGTAATTCACAAAACTGCAGAGTTATAAATGACAGCTATCGTCCAAAAATATACTGAAGTAAGGCTGCCAAGAGGACTTGAAAGCGGGGCAGAATTGCAGGAAACCGATTTCAAGAGGTAGACTGGAATTGCATTTAAAGCATAGGAAAAGAGGCAGAACGTCCACAATGATGCACTTGGCCAAAAAGGGCGTATGCGTTTTTTCCTGAATATATTCAGGAAAAAACGCATACGCCCTTTTTGGCCAACCAAGCAAGCTTGCAAAGGAAATCTGCACTACAATGAAGTCTCACTTCCCCCCGGTCAAAAGGGCCATCTGAAAAAAGTGTAAACTCCAGAAAGGCAGGACAGGCCATGGAGAACTGGGAACCTTGTTATGTTGATGGGCGGGATGTAAATTGCCAACAGCCACTCGGGAGAAGTGTATGGTGTTTCCTGAAACATCTAAAAAACAAAGCAACAGAGCCTAGGGCACTTCCACTTATGGTCCTATAGCTTAGGGAAATTAAAATCAAAAAGACACAGCCACCCCAAAGGTTGGGACGGCTCTGTTTACAAGAACCTGGTTTACGGTACAAGTTCAATATCGCAGAAAGTGAAAAATGGATAAAGAAGTTGTGGTACTTACGTACAATGCAGTATCACTCAGCAATGAAATCTATGTCATCAGGCCCGTAGCAGCATAATGAGTGGATTCAGGTATTATGATTCTAACTGAAATAAGTCACAGAGAAAAAGAAACATCATAAGATATCACTAATACACGGAATGTAAACTTGGCTACACAGGATCTGAATTACAAAACAGAACAGGGTCTCAAATTTAGAAAACCAACTTATGCTTGCTTAAGGGGAAAGGTGAGTTGGGGTGCTGCATAAAACCAGAGATTGAAATGAGCACAGATAAAGTTCCTTAAGCCAAATATGGAATAGACAACAGCTACTCCTTGCTCAACGAAACGGACTCATCACCCCATATTAAACGCCTAAGAATGTACCTGACTACGAAGTAGCTTAAAACCTAGGGAATGCTATGTCTCCGAAAGAGAATCAAGCGTGTGTACAGGGGCATAAACGCAGCAGTGATAAAACTGGAGGGGTTCGGTGAGCAAATGAAGACCCTTTGAAGTCATATTGCATGGTACCCATTCCACGGGTCTCAACTCTCCAGGTTTAAGGTATTCTTCCTTCAGCTAAAACATGCATGTGGAACCCAGAGTATGATCAACCGTGTGATCGGGAGACGTGTTCCAATATGTGTCAGTTTTCGTCCCCTGGTACTCGGGTGCAACATTCCAGATTCTTTACTAACACTCTCCCTACTTGCAGAGTCAGTGCCTTTAACCTCCTGTTTGGCCCAGTTTGCAATTTCTGCGGAAGATGAACAGGAATAGGGAGAACCAATGAGAGACTAGCTGGAGGTGTCTGGACGGGCAAATTTAACTCTCATTTCCCACCAGGAAGAGGAATTAACCAAAGGCTCAGCGTGCCGTGTCGGAACCAGATTAGGGCCTGAAGCAATCTTGCGGTGTTGTGGCCAGCTCACGAGAAAGCGAGTTGAAGAAAGGAGCTCAGGGGCACTGTAATTCACAAACCTGCAGAGTTATAAATGACAGCTATCGTCCAAAAATATACTGAAGTAAGGCTGCCAAGAGGACTTGAAAGCGGGGCAGAATTGCAGGAAACCGATTTCAGGAGGTAGACTGGAATTGCATTTAAAGCATAGGAAAAGAGGCAGAACGTCCACAATGATGCACTTGGCCAAAAAGGGCGTATGCGTTTTTTCCTGAATATATTCAGAAAAAAACGCATACGCCCTTTTTGGCCAACCAAGCAAGCTTGCAAAGGAAATCTGCACTACAATGAAGTCGCACTTCCCCCCGGTCAAAAGGGCCATCTGAAAAAAGTGTAAAATCCAGAAAGGCAGGACAGGCCATGGAGAACTGGGGGCCTTGTTATGCTGCTGGGCGTGATTTAAATTGCCAACAGCCATTCTGGAGAAGTGTATGGTGTTTCCTGAAACTTCTAAAAAACAAAGCAACAGAGCCTAGGGCACTTCCACTTATGGTCCTATAGCTTAGGGAAATTAAAATCAAAAAGACAGAGCCAACCAAAAGGTTGGGGCGGCTCTGTTTATAAGAAACTCATTTACGGTACAAGTTCAATATCGCAGAAAGTGAAAAATGGATAAAGAAGTTGTTGTACTTACGTACAATGCAATATCACTCAGCAAGGAAATCTATGTCATCAGGCCCGTAGCAGCATAATGAGTGGATTCAGGTACGATGATTCTAACTGAAATAAGTCACACAGAAAAACAAACATCATAAGATATCACTAATACACGGAATGTAAACTTGGCTACATAGGAACTGAATTACGAAACAGAACAGGGTCTCAAATTTAGAAAACCAACTTATGCTTGCTTAAGGGGAAAGGTGAGTTGGGGTGCTGCATAAAACCAGAGATTGAAATGAGCACAGATAAAGTTCCTTAAGCCAAATATGGAATAGACAAGAGCTACTCCTTGCTCAACGAAATGAACTTAACACCCCATATTAAACGCCTAAGAATGTACCTGACTAGGAAGTATCTTAAAACCTATGGATTGCTATGTCTCCGAAAGAGAATCAAGCGTGTGTACAGGGCCATAAACGCAGCAGTGATAGGATTGGAGAGGTTCGGTGAGCAAATGAAGACCCTTTGAAATCATATTGCATGGTACCCATTCCACCGGTCTCAACTCTCCAGGTTTAAGGTATTCTTCCTTCAGCTAAACATGCACGTGGAACCCAGAGTATGATCAACCGTGTGATCGGGAGATGTGTTCCAATATGTCTCAGTTTTCATCCCCTGGTACTCGGGTGCAACATGCCAGACGCTTTACTAAAACTCTCCCTACTTGGAGAGTCACTGCCTTTAACCTCCTGTTTGGCCCAGTTTTCAATTTCTGCGGAAGATGAACAGGAATAGGGAGAACCAATGACAGACTAGATGGAGGTGTCTGGACGGGCAAATTTAACTCTCATTTCGCACCAGGAAGAGGAAATAACCAAAGGCTCAGCGTGCCGTGCCGGAATCAGATTAGGGCCTGAAGCAATCCTGCGGTGTTGCGGCCAGCTCACGAGAAAGCGAGTTGAAGAAAGGAGCTCAGGGGCACTGTAATTCACAAACCTGCAGAGTTATAAATGACAGCTATCGTCCAAAAATATACTGAAGTAAGGCTGCCAAGAGGCCTTGAAAGCGGGGCAGAATTGCAGGAAACCGATTTCAGGAGGTAGACTGGAATTGCATTTAAAGCATAGGAAAAGAGGCAGAACGTCCACAATGATGCACTTGGCCAAAAAGGGCGTATGCGTTTTTTCCTGAATATATTCAGGAAAAAACGCATACGCCCTTTTTGGCCAACCAAGCAAGCTTGCAAAGGAAATCTGCACTACAATGAAGTCTCACTTCCCCCCGGTCAAAAGGGCCATCTGAAAAAAGTGTAAAATCCAGAAAGGCAATACAGGCCATGGAGAACTGGGAGCCTTGTTATGCTGATGGGCGGGATGTAAATTGCCAACAGCCACTCAGGAGAAGTGTATGGTGTTTCCTGAAACATCTAAAAAACAAAGCAACAGAGCCTAGGGCACTTCCACTTATGGTCCTATTGCTTAGTTAATTTAAAATCTAAAAGACACAGCCACCCCAAAGGTTGGGACGGTTCTTTTTACTGGAATCTCTTCTACGGCACAAGTTAAATATCCCAGAGAGCAAATAATGGATAAAGAAGTTGCGGTACTTATGTACAACAGAATACCACTCAGCAATGAAATCTATGTCACCAGGTCCGTACCAGCATAATGAGTGGATTGAGGCACGATGATTCTAAGTGAAATAAGTCACACAGAAAAAGAAACATCATAAGGTATCACTAATACACGGAATGTGAACTTGGCTACACATGAACTGAATTACAAAACAGAACAGGGTCTCAAGTTTAGAAAACTAACTTATGCTTGCTTAAGGGGGAAGGTGAGTTGGGGTGCTGCATTAAACCAGAGTTTGAAATTAGCACAGATACCGTTCCATAAGCCAAATATGGAATAGACAAGACCTACCCCTTGCTCAACAAAATGGATTCAACAATGAGGTATCACCTCACACCTGGTAGAATAGGCATCATAGAAAATCTACAAGCAAAAAATGCTGGAAAGGGTGTGGAGAAAAGGAACCCTCTTCCACTATTGTTGGGAATATAAATTGATACAGTCACTATGGAGAACAATATGGAATTTCTTAAGAAACTAACAATAGAATTACCATATGATACAGCAATCCCAGTACTGGACATATACCCAGACAAAACCATAAATCAAAAAGAGACATTCACCGCAATGTTCATTGCATCACTATTTACAATATCGAGGTAATGGAAGCAACCTAAATGCCCACAGACAGACGAATGCATAAAGCTGTGGTACATATATAAAATGGAATATTACTAAGCCATGAAAAGGAATGAAATTGGGTCATTTGTAGAGACGTCGATGCATCTAGAGACTGTCATACAGAGTGAAGTAAGTCAGAAAGAGTAAAACAAATCTTGTATATTCATGCATATATGTGGAACCTAGAAAACCTGTACAGATTAACCATTTTGCAAGGCATAAATAGAGCAACAGATGTAGACAACAAACGTATGGACAACAAGGGGGGAAAGCTGTTGGGGGGGGTGGTGGGAGGAGTTGAGAGACTGGGATTGGTATGTATACATTTATATGTATAAAATAGATAACCAATAAGAACCTGCTGTATAAAAATATAAAATAAAATTCAAAATTAAAAAGAAATAAAATTTAAAAAATAGAAAAAACAATTATTCCCTTCACATACATGTATTTATATGAATAAATTATTTCCATGCTTATATCTGTAAATACAAAAAAGAGGAATAAAATCTACCTTGAACCCAAAACGAAAAAGAGAAAAAAAACACAGAACCCACCAGTTCCACAGAGGAAAACCGTATCAGGGCACTTGCTCCAGTTGTAAACAATTCTGAAGTTGGTCAGTGGTGGGGAATCATCTCCCATTCAGCCAGCAGCCCCCACGCAACAAGCGTCCTCATTGCAAAGCTGGGGCACCGTGCCGAGGCATCTGTGAATAAACGTGAGCTGAGCCCCAGGCCAGTTGCTGCTGAACTATTCCCACCCATCCCAGGTAAAACACCTGAATATATACAAGGACTTGAAAGCCTAGAGGGAGGGCCATAGAGCCACACGAGTGACAGCATGCCGGCCGACTTGGTGCCTGCAGGCCAGCCAGGATGGTCCTGGCCCTGGGTGCTCTTCTGGAAGATTTCCATTTCCCTGCCTGAGATACCCGTCCTGTCCCTGCCCCCACTGCTTGTTTCCTTCCTCACCTCTGCCCAGGGAGAAATTCCAGCAGCAGGTATGGGTGACACATCTTCTTCTTTAGCAGGTGGCAGCCTGGCAACTGCTGCAGAAAGTCCAGCAGAGCCCCACTCACACTGGGCCACCCACAAAGCCGTGGCCTCTCACTCCCTCCCACCAGCCCAGCCCCGAGACTGCTGACAGGGCAGAGGAAATGGCGTCAGGCATGGCTGCAGGGGCTCTTGCTGCCTGGAGTGGTATTTATAGTGATCTCAACCCAGGCACACCTGGGGAGGGCTGGCCGGCACGGTAAGGCTGCCCAGGTCAGCCAATCATCACCCCTCAGGGGCTCACAGTTGCAGAAAATGGAACTTGCTGAACCGGCCAGGTCCAAGGAACAGGTGTGGGCTCCTGAGAGTCAGGATAGACAAGGGGCTGCAGCTTTGGCTTGTTTTCTAATCATTTTATCTGGCCCATGAGTGGGAGACAACTTCAAGAAAACCCTCTCCTAATGAGAGGAACCCAGGAGTCAGGGAGAGGAGGGGTGGGTGGTGGTTGGAGACAGAGGCCTGGTGCCCCGGGTGCAGTGGAAGTCTCTGGAAGACCAGGTGGAGGGAGGCCTCACGGAGTGATGCCCAGGGTCACAGACCTGTCGCAGCTGCTGTTTGTTAGTTCAAGTCCTGCTCTGAGGTGCTCTGTGTCAGCTCTGAGTGACAGGTGAGCTGGGGGTGCTCTGCAATGAGGGCTATGTGCACGGTTCCTGTGTGCCCAGCCCTGCCACGGTACCTGCAAGGGTAGCTCTGTATCCTGGGAGGGGCCTGACCACGAGAGCCCTGTGGGCTGGGGTGGGGGTGGGGTACCTGCCCAGGTGAGCTCCATATTCTGGGATTGGTCTGACCACGAGAGCCCCATGGGCTGCTGGGGACCTGGTAAAGGATGTCAGGACAGTCAGTGAAGCCACCGAGGATATACCTCCAGTTGCTCCTAATTCCTACACCCTGCTGGTCATTCTACCAACCACCAGGACATGGTATTCTGTATTAGTCTTCAATGATGCCTTCTTTTGTATTCCATTAGTCCCAGAGTCACAAGAAATTTTGGCTTGTGAGTGGCAGGACTCAACATACAACTAAAACAATACTTCCGGGCCGTCTGGCCCCAAGGGTGCAAAAATTCCCACACCATCTTTGGGGAAAGCTTAGCTAAAGACCTAAAAGTTCTACCTCTGGAAAAGGAAACCCTCCTTCAATATGCAGACGACATTCTGATCGCCAGCCCTACTAAGGAGGCCTCTGAACTACCAAGCCAATAAAGGATAGAAGTTGTCCAAGAAAAAGCTCAAATATCACAGACTGCCGTGACCTGCCTGGGCTTCATTCTCACAGAAGGTTGGAGAAGTCCATCCCAGGAAAGGGAAGAAACCATTTTCAGCCTTACCCCTTTCTAAAACTAGAAGACAGCTTAGGGGTTCCTGGGGAGGCCAGGGTTTGCTGCTTCTGGATCCCTAACTACAGTCTACTAGCTGGGCCTCTATATGAAACACTGAAAGGAAAAGATGATGATCCTTTTGAATAGAATCCAGAAGTGGCCTTTCAAGAATGGAAAGAGCAGTCAATTCAGACCCTTGCCCTGGAACTCCCTAATTTAGCTAAACCCTTTGACCTTTACATTCCCGGTGAAAGGTGAATCGCCATTGGAGAATTAGTGCAAAACCTGGGACCACTTGAAATGGAACAATGCAAGAATGCCATCCAGGTAGGATAAACTATGGTCACCAAGGGGCTTGGCCCACTGCCACATCTGGCCAAGATACTGGCGGTATCTAAAACCCTGGAAATCAGCAGCCCAAAAGGCCACCTCCCTCCTAAGGGAAAAGGACCCCACGTGGTGATCCTAACCACCAACCATGCCCTGAAGTTGCAGGGTTCGTTCCGTGGGCACACCGACCTCGAGTGAGGAGGCCCTCCAACTCCAACATCCAGAGAGATAACCGGGGGCAACAGGGCACCATGACGACTCGTGTGAACATCACTTGACCTGGAGTTTCTCTCATAAAACAACAAGAGTGTGTCCCAAAAGAGTAGACTACTGCTTGCCGGACTTACTGCACCCAGAGGGGAGCTAATAATCTTGGCGGGGGAACCGTATATCACACTGTCACCATAGAAAAGCCTACAGACACCGTGATGATGGTGGCCAGTAAGACCGGCTGGACTCTTGTTTACTTCAAAAGGCTGTTGACTCAGTGGCCATCATGGTCCTTGATCACCACTGACCCTGGACTGTCTGGGAGTTGAGCGGGCAGGGCTCTGACACCTGGTGCTGTTTGTACGTTAATTCAGGGGCCTAATTGAAGAAAGCGCAGACTACTGGTCAGAGCATCTAGGCTGGCAGAAACGGTCGGCCTAAGGTGGCCGAACAAATGTGGGGCGGGGTGAAACCGGCCCCCACAGCGTCTCTGCACATCTCTTTCCTGGACCCTTAAAGGTCATTAGAATCTATAACACTTCCAATGCTGCTGCTCAGGTGGACGAGCAGGGAGGCAGGGGGCCTGGGGACAATCAACGTCACCTGGAGGCTGCTGGGGAGAAGCTCTGACCCTCGCCCCAGGGTATGAGGGCTCCCAACTCAGCACTCAGCAGTTACAGAAGAAGGGTCTGCACCCTCAGCACTCCAAGAATGAGGAACGGGACAAAAGGCAGAGGGGGGGGTTTGTCCCCAGCAAAGCCCATTAAAAATCCCTGGGAGATAAAAATAGAATCTGGGCAATAAAGTCAAGTCTAACCTTTTTTATCCTTTGTGCTTTGTCTAATTTCACGTGCTCCTAGGGTCCCGCATGCAGAGGTTCCACACCCGGCACTTCAGACCAGATTTCCTAGTGCAGAATGGCTGGGTCGACACCTCAGCTCCTGGGGCCCAGTGCAGACTCCGCGATATAGAGCCTGAGCTACAGCCAACCCGGCCCTCGAGAGCTCCGCCCCCTCCCTCCCACTGACTCTGACAGGATCTCTACACAGCAGCCCAGCCCACAGCCCACGGGGTAGTACATGCTCTCACCTCTCCATTCTCTGATCAAAATATAAAGTTTCCTTTGCTTGTGAACCAAACTCAGTCTCGATCTGTTGGCCCCAATGACACTGGGCAGGGGGACACTTGTTGGGGTCCACTCTGGAGGATCAGTAACAGAAATTGAGACTATTGTAACCTCAATGAACAGATGTGTGAGCCAAAGTGTAGTTAACATAGAACAGTGTATAAGGCTCGGGTAAAATAAGATGTTTCTAACACTTCCATTGGATATTTCCATCACTTTATTATAAGCAAGTTCAGTGAAAAGGTTTGTCTTATTTGTCAGCTCAATATTAGAGAAATGAAGTGATTTCTTTCCAAGGATGTACATCTAATAATCTTGGTTAAACCTTCAATCTTGTTTTAAATGCTTTTCCATTGAAAATGATACCTCTCTTTCAGCTCCCCCATTTCTGAGAAGTATAAAATCTTATAATTTATTATTACCAAAGGGGAAAGGTGGGAGGAGGGATAAATTAACAGTTTGGGATTAACACATACACACTGCTATGTATAAAATAGATCATCAACAAGGAACTACTGTATAGCACAGGGAACTACACTCAACATTTTGCAATAACCTATAAGGGGAAATAATCTGAAAAAGAATAGATATTTTTATTGACATCATCTATCAATGACAGTTAAAGTGTAACCTAAGGGAAGCTGGTGGTGAGTGCTTCTGACCCTGAAGACTTCAATCATCTAAAGTTTGGACTCTGCCTACTTCCCAAGGCCCTTAATGAACATATGTGTAGCCGTAGCTTAAAAAATTCCCCAGTTTGGGTTTCGGGGAGACACTGATTTTGAAAAAGCCCTGGTGTTCTCCTTACATGAATGGGACTCTTCCTACTGCTAAAACATGTCTGTCACACCCAGAGGATGGTATACCGTCTGATCGGGAAGAGTTTGGAAAAGGCATCTCATCTCCTCATCTCCTGGTGCTCGGGTTCACCCCTCCAGCGTCTTTACTAACAGTCTCCCCACTTGGAGATGTCAGCACTGTCAACATCCTGTTGCGTACAGTTTGGAATTTGTCCAGAGGATGAAGCGGAAGGATGAGGAACAATGAGAGACAAGTCCTACGTGTTCAGACAGGCACATGTCACTCTAATTTCCAATCAGGAAGACGAATTGACCAAAGGCTAGGGTTGCCCATGGAAACAGTATAGGGCTTGAGGAAATCCCGCTGCTTTGTGGCCAGTTCCCATAAACACAAGTTGAACAATAGAACTCAGGGGCAGTAAAATTCACAAAACTGCAGAGTTGAAAATATCCATCACTGAAAAATGTCTTGAGGAAAGTCAGAGAAAAGGACTTGTAAGCAAGGGAGAATGGCAGGAAAGGGATTTGAGGAGGTAGAAAGGACTCGCCATTAAGCACAAGAAAAGGAGCTGAACATTGCCAACATTGCAGTTGGCCAAAAAGGGTGTATGCGTTTTTTTGTGTATATATTCAAGAAAAGAGCGTACACCTTTTTAGCCAACCAAACAGGTGGGCACTGGAAGTCAATACTACAAAAGACATCACTTCGCATCAGTCAGAAGAGCCATCCTCATAAAGCGTAAACAACAGAAATGCAGGACAGGGCAAGGAGAAGAGGGAGCCCTGTGAGACTTATAGTGGAAATGTATATTGCCAACGGCCATTCTGGAGAAGTGTATTGTGTTTACTAAAGCATCTAAACAATGAGCTACAGAGCATAGGGCACTTGCACTCATGGGCGTATATCTTGGGAAAAACAAAAATCGAGAGGACACAGGCACCCCAATGTTTACCCCCTCTCTGTTTAAAAGATCCTCGACTAAGATATAACTTAAATGTCTCTGGAGGGAAAAAATGGATAGAGATGTGGTACTTAGGTAGAGTGGAATATTATTCAGCCTGGAAATCAATGAAATATGGCCAGCTGTAACAACTCTGGAGGAGTTACGTATGATCATTCTAAGTGACAGAATTCAAAAAGAAGAAGACACATATCATAAGATATCACTTAAAGGTGGAATCCAAAATGGCTACACATGAAATAAATTACAAAACAAAAACATAGTCAAATATGTAGAAAACACGCATAAGGCTGCTAAACGGGAAAGGTGGGGAGGGGTGAGGCATCATCCAGGAGGTTGAAATTAGCAAAGATACCATTCCAAATACCAAACTGATAATCAACAAGGCCTACACGGTAGCTAAAAGAACTGCACTCAGCACACTCAAGTCACCAGAAAAGAATATATACGACTGGTAAGAATCTGAAAAAGAATTTATTGATGTCTCTCTGTACGTGAATCAAGTGGATGTACAGCAGCAAGAAACAGAGCTTTGAAAATCAGCTGTAACCAATATAGTAATAAATTGAAAAAAATAAACGACAGAGAGACAGAGAAAACCTCTTACAACTTTTCCTCAGGGACGGTGATGCAACATGGATTGAACACATCTAGACCCACAGCAGGATGAGACATAAGGCTGGAAACTGTTTGCGCTAAGAGAAATGTGAGGTTGGGTGAGGAAATGCACACCCTTTAAAGTAATACTACCTGGTACCCATTCAATGGGTCCCAAATCTGCAGGTTCAAGGGATCTTCCTACAGCTAAAACATGCATGGAAAACCCAGAGGACTGTACACCATGTGATCGGGAGATGTGTCTAAAATGCACCTCATTTATCCTCTCCTGGTGCTCCTGTTCACCATTCCAGCCACGTTACTTAGAAGCTCCCCACTTGGAGAATCAGCACATTTAAACTTCTGTTTCACACATTTTGCAAATTGTGAGGAGGATGAACGGGAAGAGGGGGAACCAATGAGAGAAGAGTTGTAGGGGTTTGGACGGGCACATATCACTCTAATTTCCCATTAAGAATAAGAATTAAAAAAAGGCTCAGCCTGCCTCGCCGGAGCCAAAATAGGGCCTGAAGCAATCCTGCGGGTTTGAGGCCAGCTCACAAAAGAGCAACTTAAAACATGGAGCTCAGGGTCACTGCAATTCACAAACCTGCAGAGTTATAAATGAAAACTAACGTCCAAAAATATGTTGAGGTAAGGCAAAGAAGAGGATCTGAATGCAAGACAGAATTGCAAGAAACAGATTTCAAGAGATAGATTGGACTCGTCTTTAACGCACATGAAAAGCGGCAGAATTTCGACAATGATGCAGTTGGCCCAAAAGGGCGTATGCGATTTTTCCTGATTATATCCAGGAAAAAACGCATACGCACTTTATGGGCAACGAAGCAAGCAAGCAATGCAAATGTGCACAACAAAGAAGTCTCATTTCCCACCGGTCAAAAGAGCCATCCTAAAAAATTGTAAAAACCAGAAATGCAGGACAGGCCATGGAGAACAGGGAGCCTTTATACGCTGATGGGCAGTGTGTGAACTGCCGAGAGCCACTCTGGAGAAGTGTATGGTGGTTCCTAAATCATCTAAAAACAGAGCTACAGAGCATAGGACACTTCCAATCATGGGAGTATATCTAGGGAAGTCTAAAAATCAACAAGACACAAGCACACCACAGTTTAGGGCTACTCTGTTTACAAGAACCTCAACTTCAGTACACCTTAAATATCCCAGGAAAGAGAACAATGGATAAAGAAGATGTGGTACTTATGTACAATGGAATATCTCTTCACCATGAAATCAATGTAATAAGGCTAGTAGAAGGATAAAGAGTGGATTTAGGTCCGATAATACTACTTGAAATAAGTCAAACAGAAAAAGAAACATATCATAAGATATCACTTATAGAGGGAGGGTAAATATGGCTGCACAAGAAATGAATTACAGAACAGAACAGTGTCTCACATTTAGAAAACACACTTATGTCAGCTTAAGGGGAAAGGAGAGGTGGGGTGATGCATAAAACCAGAGTTTGAAATTAGCACAGATACCGTTCAAGAAACCAAATAGGTATTAGACAAGATCTACACCTTGCTCAATGAACTGGCCTCAACACACCCTATACACCGCAGAGAAATATATCTGAGTAATAAGAATCTTAAAACCCATGTATTGATATATCTCCATAAGGGAATCAAGTGTGTGCAGAGCGGCACAAACACAGCAGTGAAAATGAGCTAAACCCCATTATAGAAATAAATTTTAAAAACAAAACGCAGAAACAATGAAAGAGAGAAAAATTCTTACAAAATTCGCTCAGGGGCTGTGATGCAACCTGGATTGACCACATATAAACCCACAGCTGGATAAGACATAAGGCTGGACACTTGGGGCTGAGAGGATTGGTGAGCTTCGGTGAGCAACTACCGAAAGTTTAATGCAATACTTCATGCTACTCATTCCAAGGGTCCCAACACTCCAGGTTGAAGGGAATCTTCCTACAGCTAAACCATGCTTGGGAAACCCAGCGACTGGTATACCATATGAAAGGGAAAGGTTTCTAAAACGCACCACATTTTTCCTCTCCTGGGGCTCCGGATCGACATTCCAGCCGCTTTACTAACAACATCCCCACATGGAGAGTCAATGCCTTTAAGTTCTGGTATCGCACAGTCTTCAGTTAGTGCGGAGGATGAATGGGAATAGGGGGAACCAGTGAGAAACTAGCTGTAGCGGTTTCAATGGGCACATGTCACTCTAATTTCACATCAGTAAGAAGAATGAACCAAAGGCACAGCAAGGTGCCCCAGAAGAAGAATAGGGCTTCAAGGAATCCTGTGGTTATGGGGCAAGATCACAAAAGTAAGAGCTGAAAAATGGAGCTAAGGGCCACTGCAATTCAAAAACCTGACTTGCCCAAAAAGGGCGTATGTGTTTTTTCCTGAATATATTCAGGAAAAAACGCATACGCCCTTTTTGGCCAACCAAGCAAGCTTGCAAAGGAAATCTGCACTACAATGAAGTCTCAATTCCCCCTGGTCAAAAGGGCCATCTGAAAAAAGTGTAAAATCCATAAAGGCAGGACAGGCCATGGAGAACTGGGAGCCATCTTATGCTGATGGGCAGGATGTAAATTGCCAACAGCCACTCTGGAGAAGTGTTTGGTGTTTCCTGAAACATCTAAAAAACAAAGCAACAGAGCCTAGGGCACTTCCACTTATGGTACTATAGTTTAGGGCAATTAAAATCAAAAAGACACAGCCACCCCAAAGGTTGGGACGGCTCTGTTTACAAGAACCTCATATACGGTACAAGTTCAATATCGCAGAAAGTGAAAAATGGATAAAGAAGTTGTGGTACTTACGTACAATGCAATATCACTCAGCAATGAAATCTATGTCATCAGCCCCGTAGTAGCATAATGAGTGGATTCAGGTATGATGATTCTAACTGAAATAAGTCACACAGAAAAAGAAACATCATAAGATATCACTAATACACGGAATATAAACTTGGCTACACAGGAACTGAATTGCAAAACAGAACAGGGTCTCAAATTTAGAAAACCAACTTATGCTTGCTTAAGGGGAAAGGTGAGTTGGGGAGCTGCATAAAACCAGAGATTGAAATGAGCACAGATAAAGTTCCTTAAGCCAAGTATGGAATAGACAAGAGCTACTCCTTGCTCAACGAAATGGACTCAACACCCCATATTAAACGCCTAAGAATGTACCTGACTAGGAAGTATCTTAAAACCTATGGATTGCTATGTCTCCGAAAGAGAATCAAGCGTGTGTACAGGGGCATAAACGCAGCAGTGATAGGATTGGAGAGGTTCGGTGAGCAAATGAAGACCCTTTGAAGTCATATTGCATGGTACCCATTCCACGGGTCTCAACTCTCCAGGTTTAAGGTATTCTTCCTTCAGCTAAAACATGCATGTGGAACCCAGAGTATGATCAACCGTGTGATCGGGAGACGTGTTCCAATATACGTCAGTTTCCGTCCCCTGGTACTCGGGTGCAACATTCGAGACGCTTTACTAACACTCTCCCGACTTGGAGAGTCAGCGCCTTTAACCTCCTGTTTGGCCCAGTTTGCAATTTCTGCGGAAGATGTACAGGAATAGGGAGAACCAAAGAGAGACTAGCTGGAGGTGTCTGGACGGGCAAATTTAACTCTCATTTCCCACCAGGAAGAGGAATTAACCAAAGGCTCAGCGTGCCGTGCCGGAACCAGATTAGGGCCTAAAGCAATCCTGCGGTGTTGCGGCCAGCTCACGAGAAAGCGAGTTGAAGAAAGGAGCTCAGGGGCACTGTAATTCACAAACCTGCAGAGTTATAAATGACAGCTATCGTCCAAAAATATACTGAAGTAAGGCTGCCAAGAGGACTTGAAAGCGGGGCAGAATTGCAGGAAACCGATTTCAGGAGGTACACTGGAATTGCATTTAAAGCATAGGAAAAGAGGCAGAACGTCCACAATGATGCACTTGGCCAAAAAGGGCGTATGCGTTTTTTCCTGAATATATTCAGGAAAAAACGCATACGCCCTTTTTGGCCAACCAAGCAAGCTTGCAAAGGAAATCTGCACTACAATGAAGTCTCACTTCCCCCCGGTCAAAAGGGCCATCTGAAAAAAGTGTAAAATCCAGAAAGGCAGGACAGGCCATGGAGAACTGGGAGCCTTGTTATGCTGATGGGCGGGATGTAAATTGCCAACAGCCACTCGGGAGAAGTGTATGGTGTTTCCTGAAACATCTAAAAAACAAAGCAACAGAGCCTAGGGCACTTCCACTTATGGTCCTATAGCTTAGGGAAATTAAAATAAAAAAGACACAGCCACGCCAAAGTTTGGCACGGCTGTGTCTACAAGAACCACGTTTATGGTACAAGTTCAATATCGCAGAAAGTGAAAAATGGATAAAGAAGTTGTGGTACTTACGTACAATGCAATATAACTCAGCAAGGAAATCTATGTCATCAGGCCCGTAGCAGCATAATGAGTGGATTCAGTTATGATGATTCTAACTGAAATAAGTCACACAGAAAGAGAAACATCATAAGATATCACTAATACACGGAATGTAAACTTGGCTACACAGGAACTGAATTACAAAACAGAACAGGGTCTCAAATTTAGAAAACCAACTTATGCTTCCTTAAGGGGAAAGGTGAGTTGGGGTAATGCATAAAATCAGAGATTGAAATGAGCACAGATAAAGTTCCTTAAGCCAAATATGGAATAGACAAGAGCTATTCCTTGCTCAACGAAATAGACTCAACACCCCATATTAAACGCCTAAGAATATACCTGACTAGGAAGTATCTTAAAACCTATGGACTGCTATGTCTCCGAAAGAGAATCAAGCGAGTGTACAGGGGCATAAACGCAGCAGTGATAGGATTGGAGAGGTTCGGTGAGCAAATGAAGACCCTTTGAAGTCATATTGCATGGTACCCATTCCACGGGTCTCAACTCTCCAGGTTTAAGGTATTCTTCCTTCAGCTAAAACATGCATGTGGAACCCAGAGTATGATCAACCGTGTGATCGGGAGACGTGTTCCAATATGTGTCAGTTTTCGTCCCCTGGTACTCGGGTGCAACATTCCAGACGCTTTACTAACACTCTCCCGACTTGGAGAGTCAGCGCCTTTAACCTCCTGTTTGGCCCAGTTTGCAATTTCTGCGGAAGATGAACAGGAATAGGGAGAACCAATGACAGACTAGCTGGAGGTGTCTGGACGGGCAAATTTAACTCTCATTTCCCACCAGGAAGAGGAATTAACCAAAGGCTCAGCGTGCCGTGCCGGAACCAGATTAGGGCCTGAAGCCATCCTGTGGTGTTGCGGCCAGCTCACAAGAAAGCGAGTTGAAGAAAGGAGCTCAGGGGCACTGTAATTCACAAACCTGCAGAGTTATAAATGACAGCTATCGTCCAAAAATATACTGAAGTAAGGCTGCCAAGAGGACTTGAAAGCGGGGCAGAATTGCAGGAAACCGATTTCAGGAGGTAGACTGGAATTGCATTTAAAGCATAGGAAAAGAGGCAGAACGTCCACAATGATGCACTTGGCCAAAAAGCGCGTATGCGTTTTTTCCTAAATATATTCAGGAAAAAACGCATACGCCCTTTTTGGCCAACCAAGCAAGCTTGCAAAGGAAATCTGCACTACAATGAAGTCTCACTTCCCCCCGGTCAAAAGGGCCATCTGAAAAAAGTGTAAAATCCAGAAAGGCAGGACAGGCCATGGAGAACTGGGAGCCTTGTTATGCTGATGGGCGGGATGTAAATTGCCAACAGCCACTCGGGAGAAGTGTATGGTGTTTCCTGAAACATCTAAAAAACAAAGCAACAGAGCCTAGGGCACTTCCACTTATGGTCCTACAGCTTAGGGAAATTAAAATCAAAAAGCCACAGCAACCCCAAAGGTTGGGACGGCTCTGTTGCCAAGAACCTGGTTTACGGTACAAGTTCAATATCGCAGAAAGTGAAAAATGGATAAAGAAGTTGTGGTACTTACTTACAATGCAATATCACACAGCAATGAAATCTATGTCATCAGGCCCGTAGCAGCATAATGAGTGGATTCAGGTATGATGATTCTAACTGAAATAAGTCACACAGAAAAAGAAACATCATAAGATATCACTAATACACGGAATGAAAACTTGGCTACACAGGAACTGAATTGCAAAACAGAACAGGGTCTCAAATTTCGAAAACCAACTTATGCTTGCTTAAGGGGAAAGGTGAGTTGGGGTGCTGCATAAAACCAGAGATTGAAATGTGCACAGATAAAGTTCCTTAAGCCAAGTATGGAATAGACAAGAGCTACTCCTTGCTCAAGGAAATGGACTCAACACCCCATATTAAACGCCTAAGAATGTACCTGACTAGGAAGTATCTTAAAACCTATGGATTGCTATGTCTCCGAAAGAGAATCAAGCGTGTGTACAGGGGCATAAACGCAGCAGTGATAGGACTGGAGAGGTTCGGTGAGCAAATGAAGACCCTTTGAAATCATATTGCATGTTTCCCATTCCACGGGTCTCAACTCTCCAGGTTTAAGGTATTCTTCCTTCAGCTAAAACATGCATGTGGAACCCAGAGTATGATCAACCGTGTGATCGGGAGACGTGTTCAAATATGTCTTAGTTTTCGTCCCCTGGTACTCGGGTGCAACATTCCAGACGCTTTACTAACACTCTCCCGACTTGGAGAGTCAGTGCCTTTAACCTCCTGTTTGGCCCAGTTTGCAATTTCTGCGGAAGATGAACAGGAATAGGGAGAACCAATGAGAGACTAGCTGGAGGTGTCTAGACGGGCAAATTTAACTCTCATTTCCCACCAGGAAGAGGAATTAACCAAAGGCTCAGCGTGCCGTGCTGGAACCAGATTAGGGCCTGAAGCCATCCTGCGGTGTTGCGGCCAGCTCACGAGAAAGCGAGTTGAAGAAAGGAGCTCAGGGGCACTGTAATTCACAAACCTGCAGAGTTATAAATGACAGCTATCGTCCAAAAATATACTGAAGTAAGGCTGCCAAGAGGACTTGAAAGCGGGGCAGAATTGCAGGAAACCGATTTCAGGAGGTAGACTGGAATTGCATTTAAAGCATAGGAAAAGAGGCAGAACGTCCACAATGATGCACTTGGCCAAAAAGGGCGTATGCGTTTTTTCCTGAATATATTCAGGAAAAAACGCATACGCCCTTTTTGGCCAACCAAGCAAGCTTGCAAAGGAAATGGGCACTACAATGAAGTCTCACTTCCCCCCGGTCAAAAGGGCCATCTGAAAAAAGTGTAATATCCAGAAACACAGGATAGGCCATGGAGAACTGGGAGCCTTTTTATGCTGATGGGCGGGATGTAAATTGCCAACAGCCACTCGGGAGAAGTGTATGGTGTTTCCTGAAACATCTAAAAAACAAAGCAACAGAGCCTAGGGCACTTCCACTTATGGTCCTATAGCTTAGGGAAATTAAAATCAAAAAGACACAGCCACCCCAAAGTTTGGCACGGCTCTGTTTACAAGAACCTGGTTTACGGTACAAGTTCAGTATCGCAGAAAGTGAAAAATGGATAAAGAAGTTGTGGTACTTACGTACAATGCAATATCACTCAGCAAGGAAATCTATGTCATCAGGCCCGTAGCAGCATAATGAGTGGATTCAGGTATGATGATTCTAACTGAAATAAGTCACACAGGAAAAGAAACATCATAAGATATCACTAATACACGGAATGTAACCTTGGCTACACAGGAACTGAATTACAAAACAGAACAGGGTCTCAAATTAAGAAACCCAACTTATGCTTCCTTAAGGGGAAAGGTGAGTTGGGGTGCTCCATAAAACCAGAGATTGAAATGAGCACAGATAAAGTTCCTTAAGCCAAATATGGAATAGACAAGAGCTATTCCTTGCTCAACGAAATGGACTCAACACCCCATATTAATCGCCTAAGAATGTACCTAACTAGGAAGTATCTTAAAACCTATGGACTGCTATGTCTCCGAAAGAGAATCAAGCGAGTGTACAGGGGCATAAACGCAGCAGTGATAGGATTGGAGAGGTTCGGTGAGCAAATGAAGACCCTTTGAAGTCATATTGCATGGTACCCATTCCACGGGTCTCAACTCTCCAGGTTTAAGGTATTCTTCCTTCAGCTAAAACATGCATGTGGAACCCAGAGTATGATCAACCGTGTGATCGGGAGACGTGTTCCAATATGTGTCAGTTTTCGTCCCCTGGTACTCGGGTGCAACATTCCAGACGCTTTACTAACACTCTCCCGACTTGGAGAGTCAGTGCCTTTAACCTCCTGTTTGGCCCAGTTTGCAATTTCTGCGGAAGATGAACAGGAATAGGGAGAACCAATGACAGACTAGATGGAGGTGTCTGGACGGGCAAATTTAACTCTCATTTCCCACCAGGAAGAGGAATTAACCAAAGGCTCAGCGTGCTGTGCCGGAACCACATTAGGGCCTGAAGCAATCCTGCGGTGTTGCGGCCAGCTCACAAGAAAGCGAGTTGAAGAAAGGAGCTCAGGGGCACTGTAATTCACAAACCTGCAGAGTTATAAATGACAGCTATCGTCCAAAAATATACTGAAGTAAGGCTGCCAAGAGGACTTGAAAGCGGGGCAGAATTGCAGGAAACCGATTTCAGGAGGTAGACTGGAATTGCATTTAAAGCATAGGAAAAGAGGCAGAACGTCCACAATGATGCACTTGGCCAAAAAGGGCGTATGCGTTTTTTCCTGAATATATTCAGGAAAAAACGCATACGCCCATTTTGGCCAACCAAGCAAGCTTGCAAAGGAAATCTGCACTACAATGAAGTCTCACTTCCCCCCGGTCAAAAGGGCCATCTGAAAAAAGTGTAAAATCCAGAAAGGCAGGACAGGCCATGGAGAACTGGGAGCCTTGTTATGCTGATGGGCAGGATGTAACTTGCCAACAGCCACTCCGGAGAAGTGTATGGCGTTTCCTGAAACATCTAAAAAACAAAGCAACAGAGCGTAGGGCACTTCCACTTATGGTCCTATAGCTTAGGGAAATTAAAATCAAAAGACACAGCCACCCCAAAGGTTGGGACGGCTCTGTTTACAAGAACCTGGTTTACGGTACAAGTTCAATATCGCAGAAAGTGAAAAATGGATAAAGAAGTTGTGGTACTTACGTACAATGCAATATCACTCAGCAATGAAATCTATGTCATCAGGCCCGTAGCAGCATAATGAGTGGATTCAGGTATGATGATTCTAACTGAAATAAGTCACACAGAAAAAGAAACATCATAAGATATCACTAATACACGGAATATAAACTTGGCTACACAGGAACTGAATTGCAAAACAGAACAGGGACTCAAATTTAGAAAACCAACTTATGCTTGCTTAAGGGGAAAGGTGAGTTGGGGAGCTGCATAAAACCAGAGATTGAAATGAGCACAGATAAAGTTCCTTAAGCCAAGTATGGAATAGACAAGAGCTACTCCTTGCTCAAGGAAATGGACTCAGCACCCCATATTAAACGCCTAAGAATGTACCTGACTAGGAAGTATCTTAAAACCTATGGATTGCTATGTCTCCGAAAGAGAATCAAGCGTGTGTACAGGGGCATAAACGCAGCAGTGATAGATCTGGAGAGTTTCGGTGAGCAAATGAAGACCCTTTGAAATCATATTGCATGGTACCCATTCCACGGGTCTCAACTCTCCAGGTTTAAGGTATTCTTCTTTCAGCTAAAACGTGCATGTGGAACCCAGAGTATGATCAACCGTGTGATCAGGAGACGTGTTCCAATATGTGTCAGTTTTCGTCCCCTGGTACTCGGGTGCAACATTCCAGACGCTTTACTAACACTCTCCCGACTTGGAGAGTCAGTGCCTTTAACCTCCTGTTTGGCCCAGTTTGCAATTTCTGCGGAAGATGAACAGGAATAGGGAGAACCAATGAGAGACTAGCTGGAGGTGTCTGGACGGGCAAATTTAACTCTCATTTCGCACCAGGAAGAGGAATTAACCAAAGGCTCAGCGTGCCGTGCCGGAACCAGATTAGGGCCTGAAGCCATCCTGCGGTGTTGCGGCCAGCTCACGAGAAAGCGAGTTGAAGAAAGGAGCTCAGGGGCACTGTAATTCACAAACCTGCAGAGTTATAAATGACAGCTATCGTCCAAAAATATACTGAAGTAAGGCTGCCAAGAGGACTTGAAAGCGGGGCAGAATTGCAGGAAACCGATTTCAGGAGGTAGACTGGAATTGCATTGAAAGCATAGGAAAAGAGGCAGAACGTCCACAATGATGCACTTGGCCAAAAAGGGCGTATGCGTTTTTTCCTGAATATATTCAGGAAAAAACGCATACGCCCTTTTTGGCCAACCAAGCAAGCTTGCAAAGGAAATCTGCACTACAATGAAGTCTCACTTCCCCCCGGTCAAAAGGGCCATCTGAAAAAAGTGTAAAATCCAGAAAGGCAGGACAGGCCATGGAGAACTGGGAGCCTTGTTATGCTGATGGGCGGGATGTAAATTGCCAACAGCCACTCGGGAGAAGTGTATGGTGTTTCCTGAAACATCTAAAAAACAAAGCAACAGAGCCTAGGGCACTTCCACTTATGGTCCTATAGCTTAGGGAAATTAAAAGCAAAAAGACACAGCCACCCCAAAGGTTGGGACGGCTCTGTTTACAAGAACCTGGTTTACGGTACAAGTTCAATATCGCAGAAAGTGAAAAATGGATAAAGAAGTTGTGGTACTTACGTACAATGCAGTATCACTCAGCAATGAAATCTATGTCATCAGGCCCGTAGCAGCATAATGAGTGGATTCAGGTACGATGATTCTAACTGAAATAAGTCACACAGAAAAAGAAACATCATAAGATATCACTAATACACGGAATGTAAACTTGGCTACACAGGAACTGAATTACAAAACAGAACAGGGTCTCAAATTTAGAAAACAAACTTATGCTTGCTTAAGGGGAAAGGTGAGTTGGGGTGCTGCATAAAACCAGAGATTGAAATGAGCACAGATAAAGTTCCTTAAGCCAAATATGGAATAGACAAGAGCTGCTCCTTGCTCAACGAAATGGATTCAACACCCCATATTAAATGCCTAAGAGTGTACCTGACTAGGAAGTATCTTAAAACCTATGGATTGCTATGTCTCTGAAAGAGAATCAAGTGTGTGTACAGGGGCATAAACGCAGCAGTGATAGGATTGGAGAGGTTCGGTGAGCAAATGAAGACCCTTTGAAGTCATATTGCATGGTACCCATTCCACGGGTCTCAACTCTCCAGGTTTAAGGTATTCTTCCTTCAGCTAAAACATGCATGTGTAACCCAGAGTATGATCAACCGTGTGATCGGGAGATGTGTTCCAATATGTCTCAGTTTTCGTCCCCTGGTACTCGGGTGCAACATTCCAGACGCTTTACTAACACTCTCCCGACTTGGAGAGTCAGTGCCTTTAACCTCCTGTTTGGCCCAGTTTGCAATTTCTGCGGAAGATGAACAGGAATAGGGAGAACCAATGAGAGACTAGCTGGAGGTGTCTGGACGGGCAAATTTAACTCTCATTTCCCACCAGGAAGAGGAATTAACCAAAGGCTCAGCATGCCGTGCGGGAACAAGATTAGGGCCTGAAGCCATCCTGCGGTGTTGCGGCCAGCTCACGAGAAAGCGAGTTGAAGAAAGGAGCTCAGGGGCACTGTAATTCACAAACCTGCAGAGTTATAAATGACAGCTATCGTCCAAAAATATACTGAAGTAAGGCTGCCAAGAGGACTTGAAAGCGGGGCAGAATTGCAGGAAACCGATTTCAGGAGGTAGACTGGAATTGCATTTAAAGCATAGGAAAAGAGGCAGAACGTCCACAATGATGCACTTGGCCAAAAAGGGCGTATGCGTTTTTTCCTGAATATATTCAGGAAAAAACGCATACGCCCTTTTTGGCCAACCAAGCAAGCTTGCAAAGGAAATCTGCACTACAATGAAGTCTCACTTCCCCCCGGTCAAAAGGGCCATCTGAAAAAAGTGTAAAATCCAGAAAGGCAGGACAGGCCATGGAGAACTGGGAGCCTTGTTATGCTGATGGGCGGGATGTAACTTGCCAACAGCCACTCGGGAGAAGTGTATGGTGTTTCCTGAAACATCTAAAAAACAAAGCAACAGAGCCTAGGGCACTTCCACTTATGGTCCTATAGCTTAGGGAAATTAAAATCAAAAGACACAGCCACCCCAAAGGTTGGGACGGCTCTGTTTACAAGAACCTGGTTTACGGTACAAGTTCAATATCGCAGAAAGTGAAAAATGGATAAAGAAGTTGTGGTACTTACGTACAATGCAGTATCACTCAGAAATGAAATCTATGTCATCAGGCCTGTAGCAGCATAATGAGTGGATTCAGGTATGATGATTCTAACTGAAATAAGTCACACAGGAAAAGAAACATCATAAGATATCACTAATACACGGAATGTAAACTTGGCTACACAGGAACTGAATTACAAAACAGAACAGGGTCTCAAATTTAGAAAACCAACTTATGCTTGCTTAAAGGGAAAGGTGAGTTGGGGTGCTGCATAAAACCAGAGATTGAAATGAGCACAGATAAAGTTCCTTAAGCCAAATATGGAATAGACAAGAGCTACTCCTTGCTCAACGAAATGGACTCAACACCCCATATTAAATGCCTAAGAGTGTACCTGACTAGGAAGTATCTTAAAACCTATGGATTGCTATGTCTCTGAAAGAGAATCAAGTGTGTGTACAGGGGCATAAACGCAGCAGTGATAGGATTGGAGAGGTTCGGTGAGCAAATGAAGACCCTTTGAACTCATATTGCATGGTACCCATTCCACGGGTCTCAACTCTCCAGGTTTAAGGTATTCTTCCTTCAGCTAAAACATGCATGTGGAACGCAGAGTATGATCAACCGTGTGATCGGGAGCCGTGTTCCAATATGTCTCAGTTTTCGTTCCCTGGTACTCGGGTGCAACATTCCAGACGCTTTACTAACACTCTCCCGACTTGGAGAGTCAGTGCCTTTAACCTCCTGTTTGGCCCAGTTTGCAATTTCTGCGGAAGATGAACAGGAATAGGGAGAACCAATGACAGACTAGATGGAGGTGTCTGGACGGGCAAATTTAACTCTCATTTCCCACCAGGAAGAGGAATTAACCAAAGGCTCAGCGTGCCGTGCCGGAACCAGATTAGGGCCTGAAGCCATCCTGCGGGGTTGCGGCCAGCTCACGAGAAAGCGAGTTGAAGAAAGGAGCTCAGGGGCACTGTAATTCACAAACCTGCAGAGTTATAAATGACAGCTATCGTCCAAAAATATACTGAAGTAAGGCTGCCAAGAGGACTTGAAAGCGGGGCAGAATTGCAGGAAACCGATTTCAGGAGGTAGACTGGAATTGCATTTAAAGCATAGGAAAAGAGGCAGAACGTCCACAATGATGCAGTTGGCCAAAAAGGGCGTATGCGTTTTTTCCTAAATATATTCAGGAAAAAACGCATACGCCCTTTTTGGCCAACCAAGCAAGCTTGCAAAGGAAATCTGCACTACAATGAAGACTCACTTCCCCCCGGTCAAAAGGGCCATCTGAAAAAAGTGTAAAATCCAGAAAGGCAGGACAGGCCATGGAGAACTGGGAGCCTTGTTATGCTGATGGGCGGGATGTAAATTGCCAACAGCCACTCGGGAGAAGTGTATGGTGTTTCCTGAAACATCTAAAAAACAAAGCAACAGAGCCTAGGGCACTTCCACTTATGGTCCTATAGCTTAGGGAAATTAAAATCAAAAGACACAGCCACCCCAAAGGTTGGGACGGCTCTGTTTACAAGAACCTGGTTTACGGTACAAGTTCAATATCGCAGAAAGTGAAAAATGGATAAAGAAGTTGTGGTACTTACGTACAATGCAATATCACTCAGCAATGAAATCTATGTCATCAGGCCCGTAGCAGCATAATGAGTGGATTCAGGTATGATGATTCTAACTGAAATAAGTCACACAGGAAAAGAAACATCATAAGATATCACTAATACACGGAATGTAACCTTGGCTACACAGGAACTGAATTACAAAACAGAACAGGGTCTCAAATTTAGAAAACCAACTTATGCTTGCTTAAGGGGAAAGGTGAGTTGGGGTGCTGCATAAAACCAGAGATTGAAATGAGCACAGATAAAGTTCCTTAAGCCAAATATGGAATAGACAAGAGCTACTCCTTGCTCAACGAAATGGATTCAACTCCCCATATTAAACCCCTAAGAATATACCTGACTAGGAAGTATCTTAAAACCTATGGATTGCTATGTCTCCGAAAGAGAATCAAGCGTGTGTACAGGGGCATAAACGCAGCAGTGATAGGACTGGAGAGGTTCGGTGAGCAAATGAAGACCCTTTGAAGTCATATTGCATGGTACCCATTCCACGGGTCTCAACTCTCCAGGTTTAAGGTATTCTTCTTTCAGCTAAAACGTGCATGTGGAACCCAGAGTATGATCAACCGTGTGATCAGGAGACGTGTTCCAATATGTGTCAGTTTTCGTCCCCTGGTACTCGGGTGCAACATTCCAGACGCTTTACTAACACTCTCCCGACTTGGAGAGTCAGTGCCTTTAACCTCCTGTTTGGCCCAGTTTGCAATTTCTGCGGAAGATGAACAGGAATAGGGAGAACCAATGAGAGACTAGCTGGAGGTGTCTGGACGGGCAAATTTAACTCTCATTTCCCACCAGGAAGAGGAATTAACCAAAGGCTCAGCGTGCCGTGCCGGAACCAGATTAGGGCCTGAAGCCATCCTGCGGTGTTGTGGCCAGCTCACGAGAAAGCGAGTTGAAGAAAGGAGCTCAGGGGCACTGTAATTCACAAACCTGCAGAGTTATAAATGACAGCTATCGTCCAAAAATATACTGAAGTAAGGCTGCCAAGAGGACTTGAAAGCGGGGCAGAATTGCAGGAAACCGATTTCAGGAGGTAGACTGGAATTGCATTGAAAGCATAGGAAAAGAGGCAGAACGTCCACAATGATGCACTTGGCCAAAAAGGGCGTATGCGTTTTTTCCTGAATATATTCAGGAAAAAACGCATACGCCCTTTTTGGCCAACCAAGCAAGCTTGCAAAGGAAATCTGCACTACAATGAAGTCTCACTTCCCCCCGGTCAAAAGGGCCATCTGAAAAAAGTGTAAAATCCAGAAAGGCAGGACAGGCCATGGAGAACTGGGAGCCTTGTTATGCTGATGGGCGGGATGTAAATTGCCAACAGCCACTCGGGAGAAGTGTATGGTGTTTCCTGAAACATCTAAAAAACAAAGCAACAGAGCCTAGGGCACTTCCACTTATGGTCCTATAGCTTAGGGAAATTAAAAGCAAAAAGACACAGCCACCCCAAAGGTTGGGACGGCTCTGTTTACAAGAACCTGGTTTATGGTACAAGTTCAATATCGCAGAAAGTGAAAAATGGATAAAGAAGTTGTGGTACTTACGTACAATGCAGTATCACTCAGCAATGAAATCTATGTCATCAGGCCCGTAGCAGCATAATGAGTGGATTCAGGTACGATGATTCTAACTGAAATAAGTCACACAGAAAAAGAAACATCATAAGATATCACTAATACACGGAATGTAAACTTGGCTACACAGGAACTGAATTACAAAACAGAACAGGGTCTCAAATTTAGAAAACCAACTTATGCTTGCTTAAGGGGAAAGGTGAGTTGGGGTGCTGCATAAAACCAGAGATTGAAATGAGCACAGATAAAGTTCCTTAAGCCAAATATGGAATAGACAAGAGCTACTCCTTGCTCAACGAAATGGACTCAACACCCCATATTAAATGCCTAAGAGTGTACCTGACTAGGAAGTATCTTAAAACCTATGGATTGCTATGTCTCTGAAAGAGAATCAAGTGTGTGTACAGGGGCATAAACGCAGCAGTGATAGGATTGGAGAGGTTCGGTGAGCAAATGAAGACCCTTTGAAATCATATTGCATGGTACCCATTCCACGGGTCTCAACTCTCCAGGTTTAAGGTATTCTTCCTTCAGCTAAAACATGCATGTGTAACCCAGAGTATGATCAACCGTGTGATCGGGAGACGTGTTCCAATATGTGTCAGTTTTCGTCCCCTGGTACTCGGGTGCAACATTCCAGACGCTTTACTAACACTCTCCCGACTTGGAGAGTCAGTGCCTTTAACCTCCTGTTTGGCCCAGTTTGCAATTTCTGCGGAAGATGAACAGGAATAGGGAGAACCAATGAGAGACTAGCTGGAGGTGTCTGGACGGGCAAATTTAACTCTCATTTCCCACCAGGAAGAGGAATTAACCAAAGGCTCAGCATGCCGTGCGGGAACAAGATTAGGGCCTGAAGCCATCCTGCGATGTTGCGGCCAGCTCACGAGAAAGCGAGTTGAAGAAAGGAGCTCAGGGGCACTGTAATTCACAAACCTGCAGAGTTATAAATGACAGCTATCGTCCAAAAATATACTGAAGTAAGGCTGCCAAGAGGACTTGAAAGCGGGGCAGAATTGCAGGAAACCGATTTCAGGAGGTAGACTGGAATTGCATTTAAAGCATAGGAAAAGAGGCAGAACGTCCACAATGATGCACTTGGCCAAAAAGGGCGTATGCGTTTTTTCCTGAATATATTCAGGAAAAAACGCATACGCCCTTTTTGGCCAACCAAGCAAGCTTGCAAAGGAAATCTGCACTACAATGAAGTCTCACTTCCCCCCAGTCAAAAGAGCCATCTGAAAAAAGTGTAAAATCCAGAAAGGCAGGACAGGCCATGGAGAACTGGGAGCCTTGTTATGCTGATGGGCGGGATGTAAATTGCCAACAGCCACTCGGGAGAAGTGTATGGTGTTTCCTGAAACATCTAAAAAACAAAGCAACAGAGCCTAGGGCACTTCCACTTATGGTCCTATAGCTTAGGGAAATTAAAATCAAAAAGACACAGCCACCCCAAAGGTTGGGACGGCTCTGTTTACAAGAACCTGGTTTACGGTACAAGTTCACTATCGCAGAAAGTGAAAAATGGATAAAGAAGTTGTGGTACTTACGTACAATGCAGTATCACTCAGCAAGGAAATCTATGTCATCAGGCCCGTAGCAGCATAATGAGTGGATTCAGGTATGATGATTCTAACTGAAATAAGTCACACAGAAAAAGAAACATCATAAGATATCACTAATACACGGAATGTAAACTTGGCTACACAGGAACTGAATTTCAAAACAGAACAGGGTCTCTAATTTAGAAAACCAACTTATGCTTGCTTCAGGGGAAAGGTGAGTTGGGGTGCCGCATAAAACCAGAGATTGAAATGAGCACAGATAAAGTTCCTTAAGCCAAATATGTAATAGACAAGAGCTACTCCTTGCTCAACGAAATGGATTCAACACCCCATATTAAACACCTAAGAATGTACCTGACTAGGAAGTATCTTAAAACCTATGGATTGCTATGTCTCCAAAAGAGAATCAAGCGTGTGTGCAGGGGCATAAACGCAGCAGTGATAGGATTGGAGAGGTTCGGTGAGCAAATGAAGACCCTTTGAAGTCATATTGCATGGTACCCATTCCACGGGTCTCAACTCTCCAGGTTTAAGGTATTCTTCCTTCAGCTAAAACATGCATGTGGAACCCAGAGTATGATCAACCGTGTGATCGGGAGACGTGTTCCAATACGTCTCAGTTTTCGTCCCCTGGTACTTGGGTGCAACATTCCAGACGCTTTACTAACACTCTCCCGACTTGGAGAGTCAGTGCCTTTAACCTCCTGTTTGGCCCAGTTTGCAATTTCTGCGGAAGATGAACAGGAATAGGGAGAACCAATGACAGACTAGCTGGAGGTGTCTGGACGGGCAAATTTAACTCTCATTTCCTACCAGGAAGAAGAATTAACCAAAGGTTCAGCGTGCCGTGCCGGAACCAGATTAGGGCCTGAAGCAATCCTGCGGTGTTGCGGCCAGCTCACGAGAAAGCGACTTGAAGAAAGGAGCTCAGGGGCACTGTAATTCACAAACCTGCAGAGTTATAAATGACAGCTATCGTCCAAAAATATACTGAAGTAAGGCTGCCAAGAGGACTTGAAAGCGGGGCAGAATTGCAGGAAACCGATTTCAGGAGGTAGACTGGAATTGCATTGAAAGCATAGGAAAAGAGGCAGAACGTCCACAATGATGCACTTGGCCAAAAAGGGCGTATGCGTTTTTTCCTCAGGAAAAAACGCATACGCCCTTTTTGGCCAACCAAGCAAGCTTGCAAAGGAAATCTGCACTACAATGAAGTCTCACTTCCCCCCGGTCAAAAGGGCCATCTGAAAAAAGTGTAAAATCCAGAAAGGCAGGACAGGCCATGGAGAACTGGGAGCCTTGTTATGCTGATGGGCGGGATGTCAATTGCCAACAGCCACTCGGGAGAAGTGTATGGTGTTTCCTGAAACATCTAAAAAACAAAGCAACAGAGCCTAGGGCACTTCCACTTATGGTCCTATAGCTTAGGGAAATTAAAATCAAAAGACACAGCCACCCCAAAGGTTGGGACGGCTCTGTTTACAAGAACCTGGTTTACGGTACAAGTTCAATATCGCAGAAAGTGAAAAATGGATAAAGAAGTTGTGGTACTTACGTACAATGCAATATCACTCAGCAATGAAATCTATGTCATCAGGCCCGTAGCAGCATAATGAGTGGATTCAGGTATGATGATTCTAACTGAAATAAGTCACACAGAAAAAGTAACATCATAAGATATCACTAATACACGGAATGTAAACTTGGCTACACAGGAACTGAATTCCAAAACAGAACAGGGTCTCAAATTTAGAAAACCAACTTATGCTTGCTTAAGGGGAAAGGTGAGTTGGGGTGCTGCATAAAACCAGAGATTGAAATGAGCACAGATAAAGTTCCTTAAGCCAAATATGGAATAGACAAGAGCTACTCCTTGCTCAACGAAATGGATTCAACACCCCATATTAAACACCTAAGAATATACCTGACTAGGAAGTATCTTAAAACCTATGGATTGCTATGTCTCCGAAAGAGAATCAAGCGTGTGTGCAGGGGCATAAACGCAGCAGTGATAGGACTGGAGAGGTTCGGTGAGCAAATGAAGACCCTTTGAAATCATATTGCATGTTACCCATTCCACGGGTCTCAACTCTCCAGGTTTAAGGTATTCTTCCTTCAGCTAAAACATGCATGTGGAACCCAGAGTATGATCAACCATGTGATCGGGAGATGTGTTCCAATATGTCTCAGTTTTCGTCCCCTGGTACTCGGGTGCAACATTCCAGATGCTTTACTAACACTCTCCCGACTTGGAGAGTCAGTGCCTTTAACCTCCTGTTTGGCCCAGTTTGCAATTTCTGCGGAAGATGAACAGGAATAGGGAGAACCAATGACAGACTAGATGGAGGTGTCTGGATGGGCAAATTTAATTCTCATTTCGCACCAGGAAGAGGAATTAACCAAAGGCTCAGCGTGCCGTGCCGGAAGCAGATTAGGGCCTGAAGCCATCCTGCGGTGTTGCGGCCAGCTCACGAGAAAGCGAGTTGAAGAAAGGAGCTCAGGGGCACTGTAATTCACAAACCTGCAGAGTTATAAATGACAGCTATCGTCCAAAAATATACTGAAGTAAGGCTGCCAAGAGGACTTGAAAGCGGGGCAGAATTGCAGGAAACCGATTTCAGGAGGTAGACTGGAATTGCATTGAAAGCATAGGAAAAGAGGCAGAACGTCCACAATGATGCACTTGGCCAAAAAGGGCGTATGCGTTTTTTCCTCAGGAAAAAACGCATACGCCCTTTTTGGCCAACCAAGCAAGCTTGCAAAGGAAATCTGCACTACAATGAAGTCTCACTTCCCCCCGGTCAAAAGGGCCATCTGAAAAAAGTGTAAAATCCAGAAAGGCAGGACAGGCCATGGAGAACTGGGAGCCTTGTTATGCTGATGGGCGGGATGTCAATTGCCAACAGCCACTCGGGAGAAGTGTATGGTGTTTCCTGAAACATCTAAAAAACAAAGCAACAGAGCCTAGGGCACTTCCACTTATGGTCCTATAGCTTAGGGAAATTAAAATCAAAAGACACAGCCACCCCAAAGGTTGGGACGGCTCTGTTTACAAGAACCTGGTTTACGGTACAAGTTCAATATCGCAGAAAGTGAAAAATGGATAAAGAAGTTGTGGTACTTACGTACAATGCAGTATCACTCAGCAATGAAATCTATGTCATCAGGCCCGTAGCAGCATAATGAGTGGATTCAGGTACGATGATTCTAACTGAAATAAGTCACACAGAAAAAGAAACATCACAAGATATCACTAATACACGGAATGTAAACTTGGCTACACAGGAACTGAATTACAAAACAGAACAGGGTCTCAAATTTAGAAAACCAACTTATGCTTGCTTAAGGGGAAAGGTGAGTTGGGGTGCTGCATAAAACCAGAGATTGAAATGAGCACAGATAAAGTTCCTTAAGCCAAATATGGAATAGACAAGAGCTACTCCTTGCTCAACGAAATGGACTCAACACCCCATATTAAATGCCTAAGAGTGTACCTGACTAGGAAGTATCTTAAAACCTATGGATTGCTATGTCTCTGAAAGAGAATCAAGCGTTTGTACAGGGGCATAAACGCAGCAGTGATAGGACTGGAGAGGTTCGGTGAGCAAATGAAGACCCTTTGAAGTCATATTGCATGGTACCCATTCCACGGGTCTCAACTCTCCAGGTTTAAGGTATTCTTCTTTCAGCTAAAACGTGCATGTGGAACCCAGAGTATGATCAACCGTGTGATCAGGAGACGTGTTCCAATATGTGTCAGTTTTCGTCCCCTGGTACTCGGGTGCAACATTCCAGACGCTTTACTAACACTCTCCCGACTTGGAGAGTCAGTGCCTTTAACCTCCTGTTTGGCCCAGTTTGCAATTTCTGCGGAAGATGAACAGGAATAGGGAGAACCAATGAGAGACTAGCTGGAGGTGTCTGGACGGGCAAATTTAACTCTCATTTCCCACCAGGAAGAGGAATTAACCAAAGGCTCAGCGTGCCGTGCCGGAACCAGATTAGGGCCTGAAGCCATCCTGCGGTGTTGCGGCCAGCTCACGAGAAAGCGACTTGAAGAAAGGAGCTCAGGGGCACTGTAATTCACAAACCTGCAGAGTTATAAATGACAGCTATCGTCCAAAAATATACTGAAGTAAGGCTGCCAAGAGGACTTGAAAGCGGGGCAGAATTGCAGGAAACCGATTTCAGGAGGTAGACTGGAATTGCATTGAAAGCATAGGAAAAGAGGCAGAACGTCCACAATGATGCACTTGGCCAAAAAGGGCGTATGCGTTTTTTCCTGAATATATTCAGGAAAAAACGCATACGCCCTTTTTGGCCAACCAAGCAAGCTTGCAAAGGAAATCTGCACTACAATGAAGTCTCACTTCCCCCCGGTCAAAAGGGCCATCTGAAAAAAGTGTAAAATCCAGAAAGGCAGGACAGGCCATGGAGAACTGGGAGCCTTGTTATGCTGATGGGCGGGATGTCAATTGCCAACAGCCACTCGGGAGAAGTGTATGGTGTTTCCTGAAACATCTAAAAAACAAAGCAACAGAGCCTAGGGCACTTCCACTTATGGTCCTATAGCTTAGGGAAATTAAAAGCAAAAAGACACAGCCACCCCAAATGTTGGGACGGCTCTGTTTACAAGAACCTGGTTTACGGTACAAGTTCAATATCGCAGAAAGTGAAAAATGGATAAAGAAGTTGTGGTACTTACGTACAATGCAGTATCACTCAGCAATGAAATCTATGTCATCAGGCCCGTAGCAGCATAATGAGTGGATTCAGGTACGATGATTCTAACTGAAATAAGTCACACAGAAAAAGAAACATCATAAGATATCACTAATACACGGAATGTAAACTTGGCTACACAGGAACTGAATTACAAAACAGAACAGGGTCTCAAATTTAGAAAACCAACTTATGCTTGCTTCAGGGGAAAGGTGAGTTGGGGTGCCGCATAAAACCAGAGATTGAAATGAGCACAGATAAAGTTCCTTAAGCCAAATATGTAATAGACAAGAGCTACTCCTTGCTCAACGAAATGGATTCAACACCCCATATTAAACACCTAAGAATGTACCTGACTAGGAAGTATCTTAAAACCTATGGATTGCTATGTCTCCAAAAGAGAATCAAGCGTGTGTGCAGGGGCATAAACGCAGCAGTGATAGGATTGGAGAGGTTCGGTGAGCAAATGAAGACCCTTTGAAGTCATATTGCATGGTACCCATTCCACGGGTCTCAACTCTCCAGGTTTAAGGTATTCTTCCTTCAGCTAAAACATGCATGTGGAACCCAGAGTATGATCAACCGTGTGATCGGGAGACGTGTTCAAATACGTCTCAGTTTTCGTCCCCTGGTACTTGGGTGCAACATTCCAGACGCTTTACTAACACTCTCCCGACTTGGAGAGTCAGTGCCTTTAACCTCCTGTTTGGCCCAGTTTGCAATTTCTGCGGAAGATGAACAGGAATAGGGAGAACCAATGACAGACTAGCTGGAGGTGTCTGGACGGGCAAATTTAACTCTCATTTCCTACCAGGAAGAAGAATTAACCAAAGGTTCAGCGTGCCGTGCCGGAACCAGATTAGGGCCTGAAGCAATCCTGCGGTGTTGCGGCCAGCTCACGAGAAAGCGAGTTGAAGAAAGGAGCTCAGGGGCACTGTAATTCACAAACCTGCAGAGTTATAAATGACAGCTATCGTCCAAAAATATACTGAAGTAAGGCTGCCAAGAGGACTTGAAAGCGGGGCAGAATTGCAGGAAACCGATTTCAGGAGGTAGACTGGAATTGCATTGAAAGCATAGGAAAAGAGGCAGAACGTCCACAATGATGCACTTGGCCAAAAAGGGCGTATGCGTTTTTTCCTCAGGAAAAAACGCATACGCCCTTTTTGGCCAACCAAGCAAGCTTGCAAAGGAAATCTGCACTACAATGAAGTCTCACTTCCCCCCGGTCAAAAGGGCCATCTGAAAAAAGTGTAAAATCCAGAAAGGCAGGACAGGCCATGGAGAACTGGGAGCCTTGTTATGCTGATGGGCGGGATGTCAATTGCCAACAGCCACTCGGGAGAAGTGTATGGTGTTTCCTGAAACATCTAAAAAACAAAGCAACAGAGCCTAGGGCACTTCCACTTATGGTCCTATAGCTTAGGGAAATTAAAATCAAAAGACACAGCCACCCCAAAGGTTGGGACGGCTCTGTTTACAAGAACCTGGTTTACGGTACAAGTTCAATATCGCAGAAAGTGAAAAATGGATAAAGAAGTTGTGGTACTTACGTACAATGCAATATCACTCAGCAATGAAATCTATGTCATCAGGCCCGTAGCAGCATAATGAGTGGATTCAGGTATGATGATTCTAACTGAAATAAGTCACACAGAAAAAGTAACATCATAAGATATCACTAATACACGGAATGTAAACTTGGCTACACAGGAACTGAATTCCAAAACAGAACAGGGTCTCAAATTTAGAAAACCAACTTATGCTTGCTTAAGGGGAAAGGTGAGTTGGGGTGCTGCATAAAACCAGAGATTGAAATGAGCACAGATAAAGTTCCTTAAGCCAAATATGGAATAGACAAGAGCTACTCCTTGCTCAACGAAATGGATTCAACACCCCATATTAAACACCTAAGAATATACCTGACTAGGAAGTATCTTAAAACCTATGGATTGCTATGTCTCCGAAAGAGAATCAAGCGTGTGTGCAGGGGCATAAACGCAGCAGTGATAGGACTGGAGAGGTTCGGTGAGCAAATGAAGACCCTTTGAAATCATATTGCATGTTACCCATTCCACGGGTCTCAACTCTCCAGGTTTAAGGTATTCTTCCTTCAGCTAAAACATGCATGTGGAACCCAGAGTATGATCAACCATGTGATCGGGAGATGTGTTCCAATATGTCTCAGTTTTCGTCCCCTGGTACTCGGGTGCAACATTCCAGATGCTTTACTAACACTCTCCCGACTTGGAGAGTCAGTGCCTTTAACCTCCTGTTTGGCCCAGTTTGCAATTTCTGCGGAAGATGAACAGGAATAGGGAGAACCAATGACAGACTAGATGGAGGTGTCTGGATGGGCAAATTTAATTCTCATTTCGCACCAGGAAGAGGAATTAACCAAAGGCTCAGCGTGCCGTGCCGGAAGCAGATTAGGGCCTGAAGCCATCCTGCGGTGTTGCGGCCAGCTCACGAGAAAGCGAGTTGAAGAAAGGAGCTCAGGGGCACTGTAATTCACAAACCTGCAGAGTTATAAATGACAGCTATCGTCCAAAAATATACTGAAGTAAGGCTGCCAAGAGGACTTGAAAGCGGGGCAGAATTGCAGGAAACCGATTTCAGGAGGTAGACTGGAATTGCATTGAAAGCATAGGAAAAGAGGCAGAACGTCCACAATGATGCACTTGGCCAAAAAGGGCGTATGCGTTTTTTCCTCAGGAAAAAACGCATACGCCCTTTTTGGCCAACCAAGCAAGCTTGCAAAGGAAATCTGCACTACAATGAAGTCTCACTTCCCCCCGGTCAAAAGGGCCATCTGAAAAAAGTGTAAAATCCAGAAAGGCAGGACAGGCCATGGAGAACTGGGAGCCTTGTTATGCTGATGGGCGGGATGTCAATTGCCAACAGCCACTCGGGAGAAGTGTATGGTGTTTCCTGAAACATCTAAAAAACAAAGCAACAGAGCCTAGGGCACTTCCACTTATGGTCCTATAGCTTAGGGAAATTAAAATCAAAAGACACAGCCACCCCAAAGGTTGGGACGGCTCTGTTTACAAGAACCTGGTTTACGGTACAAGTTCAATATCGCAGAAAGTGAAAAATGGATAAAGAAGTTGTGGTACTTACGTACAATGCAATATCACTCAGCAATGAAATCTATGTCATCAGGCCCGTAGCAGCATAATGAGTGGATTCAGGTATGATGATTCTAACTGAAATAAGTCACACAGAAAAAGTAACATCATAAGATATCACTAATACACGGAATGTAAACTTGGCTACACAGGAACTGAATTCCAAAACAGAACAGGGTCTCAAATTTAGAAAACCAACTTATGCTTGCTTAAGGGGAAAGGTGAGTTGGGGTGCTGCATAAAACCAGAGATTGAAATGAGCACAGATAAAGTTCCTTAAGCCAAATATGGAATAGACAAGAGCTACTCCTTGCTCAACGAAATGGATTCAACACCCCATATTAAACACCTAAGAATATACCTGACTAGGAAGTATCTTAAAACCTATGGATTGCTATGTCTCCGAAAGAGAATCAAGCGTGTGTGCAGGGGCATAAACGCAGCAGTGATAGGACTGGAGAGGTTCGGTGAGCAAATGAAGACCCTTTGAAATCATATTGCATGTTACCCATTCCACGGGTCTCAACTCTCCAGGTTTAAGGTATTCTTCCTTCAGCTAAAACATGCATGTGGAACCCAGAGTATGATCAACCATGTGATCGGGAGATGTGTTCCAATATGTCTCAGTTTTCGTCCCCTGGTACTCGGGTGCAACATTCCAGATGCTTTACTAACACTCTCCCGACTTGGAGAGTCAGTGCCTTTAACCTCCTGTTTGGCCCAGTTTGCAATTTCTGCGGAAGATGAACAGGAATAGGGAGAACCAATGACAGACTAGATGGAGGTGTCTGGATGGGCAAATTTAATTCTCATTTCGCACCAGGAAGAGGAATTAACCAAAGGCTCAGCGTGCCGTGCCGGAAGCAGATTAGGGCCTGAAGCCATCCTGCGGTGTTGCGGCCAGCTCACGAGAAAGCGAGTTGAAGAAAGGAGCTCAGGGGCACTGTAATTCACAAACCTGCAGAGTTATAAATGACAGCTATCGTCCAAAAATATACTGAAGTAAGGCTGCCAAGAGGACTTGAAAGCGGGGCAGAATTGCAGGAAACCGATTTCAGGAGGTAGACTGGAATTGCATTGAAAGCATAGGAAAAGAGGCAGAACGTCCACAATGATGCACTTGGCCAAAAAGGGCGTATGCGTTTTTTCCTCAGGAAAAAACGCATACGCCCTTTTTGGCCAACCAAGCAAGCTTGCAAAGGAAATCTGCACTACAATGAAGTCTCACTTCCCCCCGGTCAAAAGGGCCATCTGAAAAAAGTGTAAAATCCAGAAAGGCAGGACAGGCCATGGAGAACTGGGAGCCTTGTTATGCTGATGGGCGGGATGTCAATTGCCAACAGCCACTCGGGAGAAGTGTATGGTGTTTCCTGAAACATCTAAAAAACAAAGCAACAGAGCCTAGGGCACTTCCACTTATGGTCCTATAGCTTAGGGAAATTAAAAGCAAAAAGACACAGCCACCCCAAATGTTGGGACGGCTCTGTTTACAAGAACCTGGTTTACGGTACAAGTTCAATATCGCAGAAAGTGAAAAATGGATAAAGAAGTTGTGGTACTTACGTACAATGCAGTATCACTCAGCAATGAAATCTATGTCATCAGGCCCGTAGCAGCATAATGAGTGGATTCAGGTACGATGATTCTAACTGAAATAAGTCACACAGAAAAAGAAACATCATAAGATATCACTAATACACGGAATGTAAACTTGGCTACACAGGAACTGAATTACAAAACAGAACAGGGTCTCAAATTTAGAAAACCAACTTATGCTTGCTTCAGGGGAAAGGTGAGTTGGGGTGCCGCATAAAACCAGAGATTGAAATGAGCACAGATAAAGTTCCTTAAGCCAAATATGTAATAGACAAGAGCTACTCCTTGCTCAACGAAATGGATTCAACACCCCATATTAAACACCTAAGAATGTACCTGACTAGGAAGTATCTTAAAACCTATGGATTGCTATGTCTCCAAAAGAGAATCAAGCGTGTGTGCAGGGGCATAAACGCAGCAGTGATAGGATTGGAGAGGTTCGGTGAGCAAATGAAGACCCTTTGAAGTCATATTGCATGGTACCCATTCCACGGGTCTCAACTCTCCAGGTTTAAGGTATTCTTCCTTCAGCTAAAACATGCATGTGGAACCCAGAGTATGATCAACCGTGTGATCGGGAGACGTGTTCAAATACGTCTCAGTTTTCGTCCCCTGGTACTTGGGTGCAACATTCCAGACGCTTTACTAACACTCTCCCGACTTGGAGAGTCAGTGCCTTTAACCTCCTGTTTGGCCCAGTTTGCAATTTCTGCGGAAGATGAACAGGAATAGGGAGAACCAATGACAGACTAGATGGAGGTGTCTGGATGGGCAAATTTAATTCTCATTTCGCACCAGGAAGAGGAATTAACCAAAGGCTCAGCGTGCCGTGCCGGAAGCAGATTAGGGCCTGAAGCCATCCTGCGGTGTTGCGGCCAGCTCACGAGAAAGCGAGTTGAAGAAAGGAGCTCAGGGGCACTGTAATTCACAAACCTGCAGAGTTATAAATGACAGCTATCGTCCAAAAATATACTGAAGTAAGGCTGCCAAGAGGACTTGAAAGCGGGGCAGAATTGCAGGAAACCGATTTCAGGAGGTAGACTGGAATTGCATTGAAAGCATAGGAAAAGAGGCAGAACGTCCACAATGATGCACTTGGCCAAAAAGGGCGTATGCGTTTTTTCCTGAATATATTCAGGAAAAAACGCATACGCCCTTTTTGGCCAACCAAGCAAGCTTGCAAAGGAAATCTGCACTACAATGAAGTCTCACTTCCCCCCGGTCAAAAGGGCCATCTGAAAAAAGTGTAAAATCCAGAAAGGCAGGACAGGCCATGGAGAACTGGGAGCCTTGTTATGCTGATGGGCGGGATGTCAATTGCCAACAGCCACTCGGGAGAAGTGTATGGTGTTTCCTGAAACATCTAAAAAACAAAGCAACAGAGCCTAGGGCACTTCCACTTATGGTCCTATAGCTTAGGGAAATTAAAAGCAAAAAGACACAGCCACCCCAAATGTTGGGACGGCTCTGTTTACAAGAACCTGGTTTACGGTACAAGTTCAATATCGCAGAAAGTGAAAAATGGATAAAGAAGTTGTGGTACTTACGTACAATGCAGTATCACTCAGCAATGAAATCTATGTCATCAGGCCCGTAGCAGCATAATGAGTGGATTCAGGTACGATGATTCTAACTGAAATAAGTCACACAGAAAAAGAAACATCATAAGATATCACTAATACACGGAATGTAAACTTGGCTACACAGGAACTGAATTACAAAACAGAACAGGGTCTCAAATTTAGAAAACCAACTTATGCTTGCTTCAGGGGAAAGGTGAGTTGGGGTGCCGCATAAAACCAGAGATTGAAATGAGCACAGATAAAGTTCCTTAAGCCAAATATGTAATAGACAAGAGCTACTCCTTGCTCAACGAAATGGATTCAACACCCCATATTAAACACCTAAGAATGTACCTGACTAGGAAGTATCTTAAAACCTATGGATTGCTATGTCTCCAAAAGAGAATCAAGCGTGTGTGCAGGGGCATAAACGCAGCAGTGATAGGATTGGAGAGGTTCGGTGAGCAAATGAAGACCCTTTGAAGTCATATTGCATGGTACCCATTCCACGGGTCTCAACTCTCCAGGTTTAAGGTATTCTTCCTTCAGCTAAAACATGCATGTGGAACCCAGAGTATGATCAACCGTGTGATCGGGAGACGTGTTCAAATACGTCTCAGTTTTCGTCCCCTGGTACTTGGGTGCAACATTCCAGACGCTTTACTAACACTCTCCCGACTTGGAGAGTCAGTGCCTTTAACCTCCTGTTTGGCCCAGTTTGCAATTTCTGCGGAAGATGAACAGGAATAGGGAGAACCAATGACAGACTAGCTGGAGGTGTCTGGACGGGCAAATTTAACTCTCATTTCCTACCAGGAAGAAGAATTAACCAAAGGTTCAGCGTGCCGTGCCGGAACCAGATTAGGGCCTGAAGCAATCCTGCGGTGTTGCGGCCAGCTCACGAGAAAGCGACTTGAAGAAAGGAGCTCAGGGGCACTGTAATTCACAAACCTGCAGAGTTATAAATGACAGCTATCGTCCAAAAATATACTGAAGTAAGGCTGCCAAGAGGACTTGAAAGCGGGGCAGAATTGCAGGAAACCGATTTCAGGAGGTAGACTGGAATTGCATTGAAAGCATAGGAAAAGAGGCAGAACGTCCACAATGATGCACTTGGCCAAAAAGGGCGTATGCGTTTTTTCCTCAGGAAAAAACGCATACGCCCTTTTTGGCCAACCAAGCAAGCTTGCAAAGGAAATCTGCACTACAATGAAGTCTCACTTCCCCCCGGTCAAAAGGGCCATCTGAAAAAAGTGTAAAATCCAGAAAGGCAGGACAGGCCATGGAGAACTGGGAGCCTTGTTATGCTGATGGGCGGGATGTCAATTGCCAACAGCCACTCGGGAGAAGTGTATGGTGTTTCCTGAAACATCTAAAAAACAAAGCAACAGAGCCTAGGGCACTTCCACTTATGGTCCTATAGCTTAGGGAAATTAAAATCAAAAGACACAGCCACCCCAAAGGTTGGGACGGCTCTGTTTACAAGAACCTGGTTTACGGTACAAGTTCAATATCGCAGAAAGTGAAAAATGGATAAAGAAGTTGTGGTACTTACGTACAATGCAATATCACTCAGCAATGAAATCTATGTCATCAGGCCCGTAGCAGCATAATGAGTGGATTCAGGTATGATGATTCTAACTGAAATAAGTCACACAGAAAAAGTAACATCATAAGATATCACTAATACACGGAATGTAAACTTGGCTACACAGGAACTGAATTCCAAAACAGAACAGGGTCTCAAATTTAGAAAACCAACTTATGCTTGCTTAAGGGGAAAGGTGAGTTGGGGTGCTGCATAAAACCAGAGATTGAAATGAGCACAGATAAAGTTCCTTAAGCCAAATATGGAATAGACAAGAGCTACTCCTTGCTCAACGAAATGGATTCAACACCCCATATTAAACACCTAAGAATATACCTGACTAGGAAGTATCTTAAAACCTATGGATTGCTATGTCTCCGAAAGAGAATCAAGCGTGTGTGCAGGGGCATAAACGCAGCAGTGATAGGACTGGAGAGGTTCGGTGAGCAAATGAAGACCCTTTGAAATCATATTGCATGTTACCCATTCCACGGGTCTCAACTCTCCAGGTTTAAGGTATTCTTCCTTCAGCTAAAACATGCATGTGGAACCCAGAGTATGATCAACCATGTGATCGGGAGATGTGTTCCAATATGTCTCAGTTTTCGTCCCCTGGTACTCGGGTGCAACATTCCAGATGCTTTACTAACACTCTCCCGACTTGGAGAGTCAGTGCCTTTAACCTCCTGTTTGGCCCAGTTTGCAATTTCTGCGGAAGATGAACAGGAATAGGGAGAACCAATGACAGACTAGATGGAGGTGTCTGGATGGGCAAATTTAATTCTCATTTCGCACCAGGAAGAGGAATTAACCAAAGGCTCAGCGTGCCGTGCCGGAAGCAGATTAGGGCCTGAAGCCATCCTGCGGTGTTGCGGCCAGCTCACGAGAAAGCGAGTTGAAGAAAGGAGCTCAGGGGCACTGTAATTCACAAACCTGCAGAGTTATAAATGACAGCTATCGTCCAAAAATATACTGAAGTAAGGCTGCCAAGAGGACTTGAAAGCGGGGCAGAATTGCAGGAAACCGATTTCAGGAGGTAGACTGGAATTGCATTGAAAGCATAGGAAAAGAGGCAGAACGTCCACAATGATGCACTTGGCCAAAAAGGGCGTATGCGTTTTTTCCTCAGGAAAAAACGCATACGCCCTTTTTGGCCAACCAAGCAAGCTTGCAAAGGAAATCTGCACTACAATGAAGTCTCACTTCCCCCCGGTCAAAAGGGCCATCTGAAAAAAGTGTAAAATCCAGAAAGGCAGGACAGGCCATGGAGAACTGGGAGCCTTGTTATGCTGATGGGCGGGATGTCAATTGCCAACAGCCACTCGGGAGAAGTGTATGGTGTTTCCTGAAACATCTAAAAAACAAAGCAACAGAGCCTAGGGCACTTCCACTTATGGTCCTATAGCTTAGGGAAATTAAAATCAAAAGACACAGCCACCCCAAAGGTTGGGACGGCTCTGTTTACAAGAACCTGGTTTACGGTACAAGTTCAATATCGCAGAAAGTGAAAAATGGATAAAGAAGTTGTGGTACTTACGTACAATGCAATATCACTCAGCAATGAAATCTATGTCATCAGGCCCGTAGCAGCATAATGAGTGGATTCAGGTATGATGATTCTAACTGAAATAAGTCACACAGAAAAAGTAACATCATAAGATATCACTAATACACGGAATGTAAACTTGGCTACACAGGAACTGAATTCCAAAACAGAACAGGGTCTCAAATTTAGAAAACCAACTTATGCTTGCTTAAGGGGAAAGGTGAGTTGGGGTGCTGCATAAAACCAGAGATTGAAATGAGCACAGATAAAGTTCCTTAAGCCAAATATGGAATAGACAAGAGCTACTCCTTGCTCAACGAAATGGATTCAACACCCCATATTAAACACCTAAGAATATACCTGACTAGGAAGTATCTTAAAACCTATGGATTGCTATGTCTCCGAAAGAGAATCAAGCGTGTGTGCAGGGGCATAAACGCAGCAGTGATAGGACTGGAGAGGTTCGGTGAGCAAATGAAGACCCTTTGAAATCATATTGCATGTTACCCATTCCACGGGTCTCAACTCTCCAGGTTTAAGGTATTCTTCCTTCAGCTAAAACATGCATGTGGAACCCAGAGTATGATCAACCATGTGATCGGGAGATGTGTTCCAATATGTCTCAGTTTTCGTCCCCTGGTACTCGGGTGCAACATTCCAGATGCTTTACTAACACTCTCCCGACTTGGAGAGTCAGTGCCTTTAACCTCCTGTTTGGCCCAGTTTGCAATTTCTGCGGAAGATGAACAGGAATAGGGAGAACCAATGACAGACTAGATGGAGGTGTCTGGATGGGCAAATTTAATTCTCATTTCGCACCAGGAAGAGGAATTAACCAAAGGCTCAGCGTGCCGTGCCGGAAGCAGATTAGGGCCTGAAGCCATCCTGCGGTGTTGCGGCCAGCTCACGAGAAAGCGAGTTGAAGAAAGGAGCTCAGGGGCACTGTAATTCACAAACCTGCAGAGTTATAAATGACAGCTATCGTCCAAAAATATACTGAAGTAAGGCTGCCAAGAGGACTTGAAAGCGGGGCAGAATTGCAGGAAACCGATTTCAGGAGGTAGACTGGAATTGCATTGAAAGCATAGGAAAAGAGGCAGAACGTCCACAATGATGCACTTGGCCAAAAAGGGCGTATGCGTTTTTTCCTCAGGAAAAAACGCATACGCCCTTTTTGGCCAACCAAGCAAGCTTGCAAAGGAAATCTGCACTACAATGAAGTCTCACTTCCCCCCGGTCAAAAGGGCCATCTGAAAAAAGTGTAAAATCCAGAAAGGCAGGACAGGCCATGGAGAACTGGGAGCCTTGTTATGCTGATGGGCGGGATGTCAATTGCCAACAGCCACTCGGGAGAAGTGTATGGTGTTTCCTGAAACATCTAAAAAACAAAGCAACAGAGCCTAGGGCACTTCCACTTATGGTCCTATAGCTTAGGGAAATTAAAATCAAAAGACACAGCCACCCCAAAGGTTGGGACGGCTCTGTTTACAAGAACCTGGTTTACGGTACAAGTTCAATATCGCAGAAAGTGAAAAATGGATAAAGAAGTTGTGGTACTTACGTACAATGCAATATCACTCAGCAATGAAATCTATGTCATCAGGCCCGTAGCAGCATAATGAGTGGATTCAGGTATGATGATTCTAACTGAAATAAGTCACACAGAAAAAGTAACATCATAAGATATCACTAATACACGGAATGTAACCTTGGCTACACAGGAACTGAATTCCAAAACAGAACAGGGTCTCAAATTTAGAAAACCAACTTATGCTTGCTTAAGGGGAAAGGTGAGTTGGGGTGTTGCATAAAACCAGAGATTGAAATGAGCACAGATAAAGTTCCTTAAGCCAAATATGGAATAGACAAGAGCTACTCCTTGCTCAACGAAATGGATTCAACACCCCATATTAAACACCTAAGAATATACCTGACTAGGAAGTATCTTAAAACCTATGGATTGCTATGTCTCCGAAAGAGAATCAAGCGTGTGTGCAGGGGCATAAACGCAGCAGTGATAGGACTGGAGAGGTTCGGTGAGCAAATGAAGACCCTTTGAAATCATATTGCATGTTACCCATTCCACGGGTCTCAACTCTCCAGGTTTAAGGTATTCTTCCTTCAGCTAAAACATGCATGTGGAACCCAGAATATGATCAACCATGTGATCGGGAGATGTGTTCCAATATGTCTCAGTTTTCGTCCCCTGGTACTCGGGTGCAACATTCCAGATGCTTTACTAACACTCTCCCGACTTGGAGAGTCAGTGCCTTTAACCTCCTGTTTGGCCCAGTTTGCAATTTCTGCGGAAGATGAACAGGAATAGGGAGAACCAATGACAGACTAGATGGAGGTGTCTGGATGGGCAAATTTAATTCTCATTTCGCACCAGGAATAGGAATTAACCAAAGGCTCAGCGTGCCGTGCCGGAAGCAGATTAGGGCCTGAAGCCATCCTGCGGTGTTGCGGCCAGCTCACGAGAAAGCGAGTTGAAGAAAGGAGCTCAGGGGCACTGTAATTCACAAACCTGCAGAGTTATAAATGACAGCTATCGTCCAAAAATATACTGAAGTAAGGCTGCCAAGAGGACTTGAAAGCGGGGCAGAATTGCAGGAAACCGATTTCAGGAGGTAGACTGGAATTGCATTTAAAGCATAGGAAAAGAGGCAGAACGTCCACAATGATGCACTTGGCCAAAAAGGGCGTATGCGTTTTTTCCTAAATATATTCAGGAAAAAACGCATACGCCCTTTTTGGCCAACCAAGCAAGCTTGCAAAGGAAATCTGCACTACAATGAAGTCTCACTTCCCCCCGGTCAAAAGGGCCATCTGAAAAAAGTGTGAAATCCAGAAAGGCAGGACAGGCCATGGAGAACTGGGAGCCTTGTTATGCTGATGGGCGGGATGTCAATTGCCAACAGCCACTCGGGAGAAGTGTATGGTGTTTCCTGAAACATCTAAAAAACAAAGCAACAGAGCCTAGGGCACTTCCACTTATGGTCCTATAGCTTAGGGAAATTAAAATCAAAAAGACAGAGCCACCCAAAATGTTGGGACGGCTCTGTTTACTAGAAACTCATTTACGGTACAAGTTCAATATCTCAGAAAGTGAAAAATGGATAAAGAAGTTGTGGTACTTACGTACAATGCAATATCACTCAGCAATGAAATCTATGTCATCAGGCCCGTAGCAGCATAATAAGTGGATTCAGGTATGATGATTCTAACTGAAATAAGTCACACAGAAAAAGAAACATCATAAGATATCACTAATACACGGAATGTAAACTTGGCTACATAGGAACTGAATTACAATACAGAACAGGGTCTCAAATTTAGAAAACCAACTTATGCTTGCTTAAGGGGAAAGGTGAGTTGGGGTGCTGCATAAAACCAGAGATTGAATTGAGCACAGATAAAGTTCCTTAAGCCAAATATGGAATAGACAAGAGCTACTCCTTGCTCAACGAAATGGACTCAACACCCCATATTAAACACATAAAAATATACCTGACTAGGAAGAATCTTAAAATCTATGGATTGCTATGTCTCCGAAAGAGAATCAAGCGTGTGTACAGGGGCATAAACGCAGCAGTGATAGGATTGGAGAGGTTCGGTGAGCAAATGAAGACCCTTTGAAGTCATATTGCATGGTACCCATTCCACGGGTCTCAACTCTCCAGGTTTAAGGTATTCTTCCTTCAGCTAAAACATGCATGTGGAACCCAGAGTATGATCCACCATGTGATCGAGAAACATATTCAAATGTGTCTCACTTTTCGTTCCCTGGTACTCGGGTGCAACATGCCAGAGGCTTTACTAACACTCTCCCGACTTGGAGAGTCAGTGCCTTTAACCTCCTGTTTGGCCCAGTTTGCAATTTCTGCGGAAGATGAACAGGAATAGGGAGAACCAATGACAGACTAGATGGAGGTGTCTGGACGGGCAAATTTAACTCTCATTTCCCACCAGGAAGAGGAATTAACCAAAGGCTCAGCGTGCCGTGCCGGAACCACATTAGGGCCTGAAGCCATCCTGCGGTGTTGCGGCCAGCTCACGAGAAAGCGAGTTGAAGAAAGGAGCTCAGGGGCACTGTAATTCACAAACCTGCAGAGTTATAAATGACAGCTATCGTCCAAAAATATACTGAAGTAAGGCTGCCAAGAGGACTTGAAAGCGGGGCAGAATTGCAGGAAACCGATTTCAGGAGGTAGACTGGAATTGCATTTAAAGCATAGGAAAAGAGGCAGAACGTCCACAATGATGCACTTGGCCAAAAAGGGCGTATGCGTTTTTTCCTGAATATATTCAGGAAAAAACGCATACGCCCTTTTTGGCCAACCAAGCAAGCTTGCAAAGGAAATCTGCACTACAATGAAGTCTCACTTCCCCCCGGTCAAAAGGGCCATCTGAAAAAAGTGTAAAATCCAGAAAGGCAGGACAGGCCATGGAGAACTGGGAGCCTTGTTATGCTGATGGGCGGGATGTAAATTGCCAACAGCCACTCGGGAGAAGTGTATGGTGTTTCCTGAAACATCTAAAAAACAAAGCAACAGAGCCTAGGGCACTTCCACTTATGGTCCTATAGCTTAGGGAAATTAAAATCAAAAGACACAGCCACCCCAAAGGTTGGGACGGCTCTGTTTACAAGAACCTGGTTTACGGTACAAGTTCAATATCGCAGAAAGTGAAAAATGGATAAAGAAGTTGTGGTACTTACGTACAATGCAGTATCACTCAGAAATGAAATCTATGTCATCAGGCCTGTAGCAGCATAATGAGTGGATTCAGGTATGATGATTCTAACTGAAATAAGTCACACAGGAAAAGAAACATCATAAGATATCACTAATACACGGAATGTAAACTTGGCTACACAGGAACTGAATTCCAAAACAGAACAGGGTCTCAAATTTAGAAAACCAACTTATGCTTGCTTAAGGGGAAAGGTGAGTTGGGGTGCTGCATAAAACCAGAGATTGAAATGAGCACAGATAAAGTTCCTTAAGCCAAATATGGAATAGACAAGAGCTACTCCTTGCTCAACGAAATGGACTCAACACCCCATATTAAATGCCTAAGAGTGTACCTGACTAGGAAGTATCTTAAAACCTATGGATTGCTATGTCTCTGAAAGAGAATCAAGTGTGTGTACAGGGGCATAAACGCAGCAGTGATAGGATTGGAGAGGTTCGGTGAGCAAATGAAGACCCTTTGAAGTCATATTGCATGGTACCCATTCCACGGGTCTCAACTCTCCAGGTTTAAGGTATTCTTCCTTCAGCTAAAACATGCATGTGGAACCCAGAGTATGATCAAACGTGTGATCGGGAGACGTGTTCAAATATGTCTCAGTTTTCGTCCCCTGGTACTCGGGTGCAACATTCCAGACGCTTTACTAACACTCTCCCGACTTGGAGAGTCAGTGCCTTTAACCTCCTGTTTGGCCCAGTTTGCAATTTCTGCGGAAGATGAACAGGAATAGGGAGAACCAATGACAGACTAGCTGGAGGTGTCTGGACGGGCAAATTTAACTCTCATTTCCCACCAGGAAGAGGAATTAACCAAAGGCTCAGCGTGCCGTGCCGGAACCAGATTAGGGCCTGAAGCCATCCTGCGGTGTTGCGGCCAGCTCACGAGAAAGCGAGTTGAAGAAAGGAGCTCAGGGGCACTGTAATTCACAAACCTGCAGAGTTATAAATGACAGCTATCGTCCAAAAATATACTGAAGTAAGGCTGCCAAGAGGACTTGAAAGCGGGGCAGAATTGCAGGAAACCGATTTCAGGAGGTAGACTGGAATTGCATTTAAAGCATAGGAAAAGAGGCAGAACGTCCACAATGATGCACTTGGCCAAAAAGGGCGTATGCGTTTTTTCCTGAGGAAAAAACGCATACGCCCTTTTTGGCCAACCAAGCAAGCTTGCAAAGGAAATCTGCACTACAATGAAGTCTCACTTCCCCCCGGTCAAAAGGGCCATCTGAAAAAAGTGTGAAATCCAGAAAGGCAGGACAGGCCATGGAGAACTGGGAGCCTTGTTATGCTGATGGGCGGGATGTAAATTGCCAACAGCCACTCGGGAGAAGTGTATGGTGTTTCCTGAAACATCTAAAAAACAAAGCAACAGAGCCTAGGGCACTTCCACTTATGGTCCTATAGCTTAGGGAAATTAAAATCAAAAGACACAGCCACCCCAAAGGTTGGGAGGGCTCTGTTTACAAGAACCTGGTTTACGGTACAAGTTCAATATCGCAGAAAGTGAAAAATGGATAAAGAAGTTGTGGTACTTACGTACAATGCAATATCACTCAGCAAGGAAATCTATGTCATCAGGCCCGTAGCAGCATAATGAGTGGATTCAGGTATGATGATTCTAACTGAAATAAGTCACACAGAAAAAGAAACATCATAAGATATCACTAATACACGGAATGTAAACTTGGCTACACAGGAACTGAATTCCAAAACAGAACAGGGTCTCAAATTTAGAAACCCAACTTATGCTTGCTTAAGGGGAAAGGTGAGTTGGGGTGCTGCATAAAACCAGAGATGGAATTGAGCACAGATAAAGTTCCTTAAGCCAAATATGGAATAGACAAGAGCTACTCCTTGCTCAACGAAATGGACTCAACACCCCATATTAAATGCCTAAGAGTGTACCTGACTAGGAGGTATCTTAAAACCTATGGATTGCTATGTCTCCGAAAGAGAATCAAGCGTGTGTACAGGGGCATAAACGCAGCAGTGATAGGATTGGAGAAGTTCGGTGAGCAAATGAAGACCCTTTGAAGTCATATTGCATGGTACCCATTCCACGGGTCTCAACTCTCCAGGTTTAAGGTATTCTTCCTTCAGCTAAAACATGCATGTGGAACCCAGAGTATGATCAACCGTGTGATCGGGAGACGTGTTCCAATATGTCTCAGTTTCCGTCCCCTGGTACTCGGGTGCAACATTCCAGACGCTTTACTAACACTCTCCCGACTTGGAGAGTCAGCGCCTTTAACCTCCTGTTTGGCCCAGTTTGCAATTTCTGCGGAAGATGTACAGGAATAGGGAGAACCAATGACAGACTAGCTGGAGGTGTCTGGACGGGCAAATTTAACTCTCATTTCCCACCAGGAAGAGGAATTAACCAAAGGCTCAGCGTGCCGTGCCGGAACCAGATTAGGGCCTGAAGCCATCCTGCGGTGTTGCGGCCAGCTCACGAGAAAGCGAGTTGAAGAAAGGAGCTCAGGGGCACTGTAATTCACAAACTTGCAGAGTTATAAATGACAGCTATCGTCCAAAAATATACTGAAGTAAGGCTGCCAAGAGGACTTGAAAGCGGGGCAGAATTGCAGGAAACCGATTTCAGGAGGTAGACTGGAATTGCATTTAAAGCATAGGAAAAGAGGCAGAACATCCACAATGATGCACTTGGCCAAAAAGGGCGTATGCGTTTTTTCCTGAATATATTCAGGAAAAAACGCATACGCGCTTTTTGGCCAACAAAGCAAGCTTGCAAAGGAAATCTGCACTACAATGAAGTCTCACTTCCCCCCGGTCAAAAGGGCCATCTGAAAAAAGTGTAAAATCCAGAAAGGCAGGACAGGCCATGGAGAACTGGGAGCCTTGTTATGCTGATGGGCGGGATGTCAATTGCCAACAGCCACTCGGGAGAAGTGTATGGTGTTTCCTGAAACATCTAAAAAACAAAGCAACAGAGCCTAGGGCACTTCCACTTATGGTCCTATAGCTTAGGGAAATTAAAATCAAAAGACACAGCCACCCCAAAGGTTGGGACGGCTCTGTTTACAAGAACCTGGTTTACGGTACAAGTTCAATATCTCAGAAAGTGAAAAATGGATAAAGAAGTTGTGGTACTTACGTACAATGCAATATCACTCAGCAATGAAATCTATGTCATCAGGCCCGTAGCAGCATAATAAGTGGATTCAGGTACGATGATTCTAACTGAAATAAGTCACACAGAAAAAGAAACATCATAAGATATCACTAATACACAGAATGTAAACTTGGCTACATAGGAACTGAATTACAATACAGAACAGGGTCTCAAATTTAGAAAACCAACTTATGCTTGCTTAAGGGGAAAGGTGAGTTGGGGTGCTGCATAAAACCAGAGATGGAATTGAGCACAGATAAAGTTCCTTAAGCCAAATATGGAATAGACAAGAGCTACTCCTTGCTCAACGAAATGGACTCAACACCCCATATTAAATGCCTAAGAGTGTACCTGACTAGGAAGTATCTTAAAACCTATGGATTGCTATGTCTCCGAAAGAGAATCAAGCGTGTGTACAGGGGCATAAACGCAACAGTGATAGGATTGGAGAAGTTCGGTGAGCAAATGAAGACCCTTTGAAGTCATATTGCATGGTACCCATTCCACGGGTCTCAACTCTCCAGGTTTAAGGTATTCTTCCTTCAGCTAAAACATGCATGTGGAACCCAGAGTATGATCAACCGTGTGATCGGGAGACGTGTTCCAATATGTGTCAGTTTTCGTCCCCTGGTACTCGGGTGCAACATTCCAGACGCTTTACTAACACTCTCCTGACTTGGAGAGTCAGCGCCTTTAACCTCCTGTTTGGCCCAGTTTGCAATTTCTGCGGAAGATGAACAGGAATAGGGAGAACCAATGAGAGACTAGCTGGAGGTGTCTGGACGGGCAAATTTAACTCTCATTTCCCACCAGGAAGAGGAATTAACCAAAGGCTCAGCGTGCCGTGCCGGAACCAGATTAGGGCCTGAAGCCATCCTGCGGTGTTGCGGCCAGCTCACGAGAAAGCGAGTTGAAGAAAGGAGCTCAGGGGCACTGTAATTCACAAACCTGCAGAGTTATAAATGACAGCTATCGTCCAAAAATATACTGAAGTAAGGCTGCCAAGAGGACTTGAATGCGGGGCAGAATTGCAGGAAACCGATTTCAGGAGGTAGACTGGAATTGCATTTAAAGCATAGGAAAAGAGGCAGAACGTCCACAATGATGCACTTGGCCAAAAAGGGCGTATGCGTTTTTTCCTGAGGAAAAAACGCATACGCCCTTTTTGGCCAACCAAGCAAGCTTGCAAAGGAAATCTGCACTACAATGAAGTCTCACTTCCCCCCGGTCAAAAGGGCCATCTGAAAAAAGTGTAAAATCCAGAAAGGCAGGACAGGCCATGGAGAACTGGGAGCCTTGTTATGCTGATGGGCGGGATGAAAATTGCCAACAGCCACTCGGGAGAAGTGTATGGTGTTTCCTGAAACATCTAAAAAACAAAGCAACAGAGCCTAGGGCACTTCCACTTATGGTCCTATAGCTTAGGGAAATTAAAATCAAAAGACACAGCCACCCCAAAGGTTGGGACGGCTCTGTTTACAAGAACCTGGTTTACGGTACAAGTTCAATATCGCAGAAAGTGAAAAATGGATAAAGAAGTTGTGGTACTTACGTACAATGCAATATCACTCAGCAAGGAAATCTATGTCATCAGGCCCGTAGCAGCATAATGAGTGGATTCAGGTATGATGATTCTAACTGAAATAAGTCACACAGAAAAACAAACATCATAAGATATCACTAATACACGGAATGTAAACTTGGCTACACAGGAACTGAATTCCAAAACAGAACAGGGTCTCAAATTTAGAAACCCAACTTATGCTTGCTTAAGGGGAAAGGTGAGTTGGGGTGCTGCATAAAACCAGAGATTGAAATGAGCACAGATAAAGTTCCTTAAGCCAAATATGGAATAGACAAGAGCTACTCCTTGCTCAACGAAATGGATTCAACACCCCATATTAAACACCTAAGAATATACCTGACTAGGAAGTATCTTAAAACCTATGGATTGCTATGTCTCCGAAAGAGAATCAAGCGTGTGTGCAGGGGCATAAACGCAGCAGTGATAGGACTGGAGAGGTTCGGTGAGCAAATGAAGACCCTTTGAAATCATATTGCATGTTACCCATTCCACGGGTCTCAACTCTCCAGGTTTAAGGTATTCTTCCTTCAGCTAAAACATGCATGTGGAACCCAGAGTATGATCAACCATGTGATCGGGAGATGTGTTCCAATATGTCTCAGTTTTCGTCCCCTGGTACTCGGGTGCAACATTCCAGATGCTTTACTAACACTCTCCCGACTTGGAGAGTCAGTGCCTTTAACCTCCTGTTTGGCCCAGTTTGCAATTTCTGCGGAAGATGAACAGGAATAGGGAGAACCAATGACAGACTAGATGGAGGTGTCTGGATGGGCAAATTTAATTCTCATTTCGCACCAGGAAGAGGAATTAACCAAAGGCTCAGCGTGCCGTGCCGGAACCAGATTAGGGCCTGAAGCAATCCTGCGGTGTTGCGGCCAGCTCACGAGAAAGCGACTTGAAGAAAGGAGCTCAGGGGCACTGTAATTCACAAACCTGCAGAGTTATAAATGACAGCTATCGTCCAAAAATATACTGAAGTAAGGCTGCCAAGAGGACTTGAAAGCGGGGCAGAATTGCAGGAAGCCGATTTCAGGAGGTAGACTGGAATTGCATTTAAAGCATAGGAAAAGAGGCAGAACGTCCACAATGATGCACTTGGCCAAAAAGGGCGTATGCGTTTTTTCCTAAATATATTCAGGAAAAAACGCGTACTCCCTTTTTGGCCAACCAAGCAAGCTTGCAAAGGAAATCTGCACTACAATGAAGTCTCACTTCCCCCCGGTCAAAAGGGCCATCTGAAAAAAGTGTGAAATCCAGAAAGGCAGGACAGGCCATGGAGAACTGGGAGCCTTGTTATGCTGATGGGCGGGATGTAAATTGCCAACAGCCACTGGGGAGAAGTGTATGGTGTTTCCTGAAACATCTAAAAAACAAAGCAACAGAGCCTAGGGCACTTCCACTTATGGTCCTATAGCTTAGGGAAATTAAAATCAAAAGACACAGCCACCCCAAAGGTTGGGACGGCTCTGTTTACAAGAACCTGGTTTATGGTACAAGTTCAATATCGCAGAAAGTGAAAAATGGATAAAGAAGTTGTGGTACTTACGTACAATGCAATATCACTCAGCAAGGAAATCTATGTCATCAGGCCCGTAGCAGCATAATAAGTGGATTCAGGTACGATGATTCTAACTGAAATAAGTCACACAGAAAAAGAAACATCATAAGATATCACTAATACACGGAATGTAAACTTGGCTACATAGGAACTGAATTACAATACAGAACAGGGTCTCAAATTTAGAAAACCAACTTATGCTTGCTTAAGGGGAAAGGTGAGTTGGGGTGCTGCATAAAACCAGAGATTGAATTGAGCACAGATAAAGTTCCTTAAGCCAAATATGGAATAGACAAGAGCTACTCCTTGCTCAACGAAATGGACTCAACACCCCATATTAAATGCCTAAGAGTGTACCTGACTAGGAAGTATCTTAAAACCTATGGATTGCTATGTCTCCGAAAGAGAATCAAGCGTGTGTACAGGGGCATAAATGCAGCAGTGATAGGATTGGAGAAGTTCGGTGAGCAAATGAAGACCCTTTGAAGTCATATTGCATGGTACCCATTCCACGGGTCTCAACTCTCCAGGTTTAAGGTATTCTTCCTTCAGCTAAAACATGCATGTGGAACCCAGAGTATGATCAACCGTGTGATCGGGACACGTGTTCCAATATGTGTCAGTTTTCGTCCCCTGGTACTCGGGTGCAACATTCCAGAAGCTTTACTAACACTCTCCCGACTTGGAGAGTCAGCGCCGTTAACCTCCTGTTTGGCCCAGTTTGCAATTTCTGCGGAAGATGAACAGGAATAGGGAGAACCAATGAGAGACTAGCTGGAGGTGTCTGGACGGGCAAATTTAACTCTCATTTCCCACCAGGAAGAGGAATTAACCAAAGGCTCAGCGTGCCGTGCCGGAACCAGATTAGGGCCTGAAGCCATCCTGCGGTGTTGCGGCCAGCTCACGAGAAAGCGAGTTGAAGAAAGGAGCTCAGGGGCACTGTAATTCACAAACCTGCAGAGTTATAAATGACAGCTATCGTCCAAAAATATACTGAAGTAAGGCTGCCAAGAGGACTTGAAAGCGGGGCAGAATTGCAGGAAACCGATTTCAGGAGGTAGACTGGAATTGCATTTAAAGCATAGGAAAAGAGGCAGAATGTCCACAATGATGCACTTGGCCAAAAAGGGCGTATGCGTTTTTTCCTCAGGAAAAAACGCATACGCCCTTTTTGGCCAACCAAGCAAGCTTGCAAAGGAAATCTGCACTACAATGAAGTCTCACTTCCCCCCGGTCAAAAGGGCCATCTGAAAAAAGTGTAAAATCCAGAAAGGCAAGACAGGCCATGGAGAACTGGGAGCCTTGTTATGCTGATGGGCGGGATGAAAATTGCCAACAGCCACTCGGGAGAAGTGTATGGTGTTTCCTGAAACATCTAAAAAACAAAGCAACAGAGCCTAGGGCACTTCCACTTATGGTCCTATAGCTTAGGGAAATTAAAATCAAAAGACACAGCCACCCCAAAGGTTGGGACGGCTCTGTTTACAAGAACCTGGTTTACGGTACAAGTTCAATATCGCAGAAAGTGAAAAATGGATAAAGAAGTTGTGGTACTTACGTACAATGCAATATCACTCAGCAAGGAAATCTATGTCATCAGGCCCGTAGCAGCATAATGAGTGGATTCAGGTATGATGATTCTAACTGAAATAAGTCACACAGAAAAACAAACATCATAAGATATCACTAATACACGGAATGTAAACTTGGCTACACAGGAACTGAATTCCAAAACAGAACAGGGTCTCAAATTTAGAAACCCAACTTATGCTTGCTTAAGGGGAAAGGTGAGTTGGGGTGCTGCATAAAACCAGAGATTGAAATGAGCACAGAAAAAGTTCCTTAAGCCAAATATGGAATAGACAAGAGCTACTCCTTGCTCAACGAAATGGATTCAACACCCCATATTAAACACCTAAGAATATACCTGACTAGGAAGTATCTTAAAACCTATGGATTGCTATGTCTCCGAAAGAGAATCAAGCGTGTGTGCAGGGGCATAAACACAGCAGTGATAGGACTGGAGAGGTTCGGTGAGCAAATGAAGACCCTTTGAAATCATATTGCATGTTACCCATTCCACGGGTCTCAACTCTCCAGGTTTAAGGTATTCTTCCTTCAGCTAAAACATGCATGTGGAACCCAGAGTATGATCAACCATGTGATCGGGAGATGTGTTCCAATATGTCTCAGTTTTCGTCCCCTGGTACTCGGGTGCAACATTCCAGATGCTTTACTAACACTCTCCCGACTTGGAGAGTCAGTGCCTTTAACCTCCTGTTTGGCCCAGTTTGCAATTTCTGCGGAAGATGAACAGGAATAGGGAGAACCAATGACAGACTAGATGGAGGTGTCTGGATGGGCAAATTTAATTCTCATTTCCCACCAGGAAGAGGAATTAACCAAAGGCTCAGCGTGCCGTGCCGGAACCAGATTAGGGCCTGAAGCAATCCTGCGGTGTTGCGGCCAGCTCACGAGAAAGCGACTTGAAGAAAGGAGCTCAGGGGCACTGTAATTCACAAACCTGCAGAGTTATAAATGACAGCTATCGTCCAAAAATATACTGAAGTAAGGCTGCCAAGAGGACTTGAAAGCGGGGCAGAATTGCAGGAAACCGATTTCAGGAGGTAGACTGGAATTGCATTTAAAGCATAGGAAAAGAGGCAGAACGTCCACAATGATGCACTTGGCCAAAAAGGGCGTATGCGTTTTTTCCTAAATATATTCAGGAAAAAACGCGTACTCCCTTTTTGGCCAACCAAGCAAGCTTGCAAAGGAAATCTGCACTACAATGAAGTCTCACTTCCCCCCGGTCAAAACGGCCATCTGAAAAAAGTGTGAAATCCAGAAAGGCAGGACAGGCCATGGAGAACTGGGAGCCTTGTTATGCTGATGGGCGGGATGTAAATTGCCAACAGCCACTGGGGAGAAGTGTATGGTGTTTCCTGAAACATCTAAAAAACAAAGCAACAGAGCCTAGGGCACTTCCACTTATGGTCCTATAGCTTAGGGAAATTAAAATCAAAAGACACAGCCACCCCAAAGGTTGGGACGGCTCTGTTTACAAGAACCTGGTTTACGGTACAAGTTCAATATCTCAGAAAGTGAAAAATGGATAAAGAAGTTGTGGTACTTACGTACAATGCAATATCACTCAGCAAGGAAATCTATGTCATCAGGCCCGTAGCAGCATAATAAGTGGATTCAGGTACGATGATTCTAACTGAAATAAGTCACACAGAAAAAGAAACATCATAAGATATCACTAATACACGGAATGTAAACTTGGCTACATAGCAACTGAATTACAATACAGAACAGGGTCTCAAATTTAGAAAACCAACTTATGCTTGCTTAAGGGGAAAGGTGAGTTGGGGTGCTGCATAAAACCAGAGATTGAATTGAGCACAGATAAAGTTCCTTAAGCCAAATATGGAATAGACAAGAGCTACTCCTTGCTCAACGAAATGGACTCAACACCCCATATTAAATGCCTAAGAGTGTACCTGACTAGGAAGTATCTTAAAACCTATGGATTGCTATGTCTCCGAAAGAGAATCAAGCGTGTGTACAGGGGCATAAATGCAGCAGTGATAGGATTGGAGAAGTTCGGTGAGCAAATGAAGACCCTTTGAAGTCATATTGCATGGTACCCATTCCACGGGTCTCAACTCTCCAGGTTTAAGGTATTCTTCCTTCAGCTAAAACATGCATGTGGAACCCAGAGTATGATCAACCGTGTGATCGGGAGACGTGTTCCAATATGTGTCAGTTTTCGTCCCCTGGTACTCGGGTGCAACATTCCAGACGCTTTACTAACACTCTCCCGACTTGGAGAGTCAGTGCCTTTAACCTCCTGTTTGGCCCAGTTTGCAATTTCTGCGGAAGATGAACAGGAATAGGGAGAACCAATGAGAGACTAGCTGGAGGTGTCTGGACGGGCAAATTTAACTCTCATTTCCCACCAGGAAGAGGAATTAACCAAAGGCTCAGCGTGCCGTGCCGGAACCAGATTAGGGCCTGAAGCCATCCTGCGGTGTTGCGGCCAGCTCACGAGAAAGCGAGTTGAAGAAAGGAGCTCAGGGGCACTGTAATTCACAAACCTGCAGAGTTATAAATGACAGCTATCGTCCAAAAATATACTGAAGTAAGGCTGCCAAGAGGACTTGAATGCGGGGCAGAATTGCAGGAAACCGATTTCAGGAGGTAGACTGGAATTGCATTTAAAGCATAGGAAAAGAGGCAGAACGTCCACAATGATGCACTTGGCCAAAAAGGGCGTATGCGTTTTTTCCTGAGGAAAAAACGCATACGCCCTTTTTGGCCAACCAAGCAAGCTTGCAAAGGAAATCTGCACTACAATGAAGTCTCACTTCCCCCCGGTCAAAAGGGCCATCTGAAAAAAGTGTAAAATCCAGAAAGGCAGGACAGGCCATGGAGAACTGGGAGCCTTGTTATGCTGATGGGCGGGATGAAAATTGCCAACAGCCACTCGGGAGAAGTGTATGGTGTTTCCTGAAACATCTAAAAAACAAAGCAACAGAGCCTAGGGCACTTCCACTTATGGTCCTATAGCTTAGGGAAATTAAAATCAAAAGACACAGCCACCCCAAAGGTTGGGACGGCTCTGTTTACAAGAACCTGGTTTACGGTACAAGTTCAATATCGCAGAAAGTGAAAAATGGATAAAGAAGTTGTGGTACTTACGTACAATGCAATATCACTCAGCAAGGAAATCTATGTCATCAGGCCCGTAGCAGCATAATGAGTGGATTCAGGTATGATGATTCTAACTGAAATAAGTCACACAGAAAAACAAACATCATAAGATATCACTAATACACGGAATGTAAACTTGGCTACACAGGAACTGAATTCCAAAACAGAACAGGGTCTCAAATTTAGAAACCCAACTTATGCTTGCTTAAGGGGAAAGGTGAGTTGGGGTGCTGCATAAAACCAGAGATTGAAATGAGCACAGATAAAGTTCCTTAAGCCAAATATGGAATAGACAAGAGCTACTCCTTGCTCAACGAAATGGATTCAACACCCCATATTAAACACCTAAGAATATACCTGACTAGGAAGTATCTTAAAACCTATGGATTGCTATGTCTCCGAAAGAGAATCAAGCGTGTGTGCAGGGGCATAAACGCAGCAGTGATAGGACTGGAGAGGTTCGGTGAGCAAATGAAGACCCTTTGAAATCATATTGCATGTTACCCATTCCACGGGTCTCAACTCTCCAGGTTTAAGGTATTCTTCCTTCAGCTAAAACATGCATGTGGAACCCAGAGTATGATCAACCATGTGATCGGGAGATGTGTTCCAATATGTCTCAGTTTTCGTCCCCTGGTACTCGGGTGCAACATTCCAGATGCTTTACTAACACTCTCCCGACTTGGAGAGTCAGCGCCTTTAACCTCCTGTTTGGCCCAGTTTGCAATTTCTGCGGAAGATGAACAGGAATAGGGAGAACCAATGACAGACTAGATGGAGGTGTCTGGACGGGCAAATTTAATTCTCATTTCGCACCAGGAAGAGGAATTAACCAAAGGCTCAGCGTGCCGTGCCGGAACCAGATTAGGGCCTGAAGCCATCCTGCGGTGTTGCGGCCAGCTCACGAGAAAGCGAGTTGAAGAAAGGAGCTCAGGGGCACTGTAATTCACAAACCTGCAGAGTTATAAATGACAGCTATCGTCCAAAAATATACTGAAGTAAGGCTGCCAAGAGGACTTGAAAGCGGGGCAGAATTGCAGGAAGCCGATTTCAGGAGGTAGACTGGAATTGCATTTAAAGCATAGGAAAAGAGGCAGAACGTCCACAATGATGCACTTGGCCAAAAAGGGCGTATGCGTTTTTTCCTAAATATATTCAGGAAAAAACGCGTACTCCCTTTTTGGCCAACCAAGCAAGCTTGCAAAGGAAATCTGCACTACAATGAAGTCTCACTTCCCCCCGGTCAAAACGGCCATCTGAAAAAAGTGTGAAATCCAGAAAGGCAGGACAGGCCATGGAGAACTGGGAGCCTTGTTATGCTGATGGGCGGGATGTAAATTGCCAACAGCCACTGGGGAGAAGTGTATGGTGTTTCCTGAAACATCTAAAAAACAAAGCAACAGAGCCTAGGGCACTTCCACTTATGGTCCTATAGCTTAGGGAAATTAAAATCAAAAGACACAGCCACCCCAAAGGTTGGGACGGCTCTGTTTACAAGAACCTGGTTTACGGTACAAGTTCAATATCGCAGAAAGTGAAAAATGGATAAAGAAGTTGTGGTACTTACGTACAATGCAATATCACTCAGCAAGGAAATCTATGTCATCAGGCCCGTAGCAGCATAATAAGTGGATTCAGGTACGATGATTCTAACTGAAATAAGTCACACAGAAAAAGAAACATCATAAGATATCACTAATACACGGAATGTAAACTTGGCTACATAGGAACTGAATTACAATACAGAACAGGGTCTCAAATTTAGAAAACCAACTTATGCTTGCTTAAGGGGAAAGGTGAGTTGGGGTGCTGCATAAAACCAGAGATTGAAATGAGCACAGAAAAAGTTCCTTAAGCCAAATATGGAATAGACAAGAGCTACTCCTTGCTCAACGAAATGGATTCAACACCCCATATTAAACACCTAAGAATATACCTGACTAGGAAGTATCTTAAAACCTATGGATTGCTATGTCTCCGAAAGAGAATCAAGCGTGTGTGCAGGGGCATAAACGCAGCAGTGATAGGATTGGAGAAGTTCGGTGAGCAAATGAAGACCCTTTGAAGTCATATTGCATGGTACCCATTCCACGGGTCTCAACTCTCCAGGTTTAAGGTATTCTTCCTTCAGCTAAAACATGCATGTGGAACCCAGAGTATGATCAACCATGTGATCGGGAGATGTGTTCCAATATGTCTCAGTTTTCGTCCCCTGGTACTCGGGTGCAACATTCCAGATGCTTTACTAACACTCTCCCGACTTGGAGAGTCAGTGCCTTTAACCTCCTGTTTGGCCCAGTTTGCAATTTCTGCGGAAGATGAACAGGAATAGGGAGAACCAATGACAGACTAGATGGAGGTGTCTGGATGGGCAAATTTAATTCTCATTTCGCACCAGGAAGAGGAATTAACCAAAGGCTCAGCGTGCCGTGCCGGAACCAGATTAGGGCCTGAAGCAATCCTGCGGTGTTGCGGCCAGCTCACGAGAAAGCGACTTGAAGAAAGGAGCTCAGGGGCACTGTAATTCACAAACCTGCAGAGTTATAAATGACAGCTATCGTCCAAAAATATACTGAAGTAAGGCTGCCAAGAGGACTTGAAAGCGGGGCAGAATTGCAGGAAACCGATTTCAGGAGGTAGACTGGAATTGCATTTAAAGCATAGGAAAAGAGGCAGAACGTCCACAATGATGCACTTGGCCAAAAAGGGCGTATGCGTTTTTTCCTAAATATATTCAGGAAAAAACGCGTACTCCCTTTTTGGCCAACCAAGCAAGCTTGCAAAGGAAATCTGCACTACAATGAAGTCTCACTTCCCCCCGGTCAAAACGGCCATCTGAAAAAAGTGTGAAATCCAGAAAGGCAGGACAGGCCATGGAGAACTGGGAGCCTTGTTATGCTGATGGGCGGGATGTAAATTGCCAACAGCCACTGGGGAGAAGTGTATGGTGTTTCCTGAAACATCTAAAAAACAAAGCAACAGAGCCTAGGGCACTTCCACTTATGGTCCTATAGCTTAGGGAAATTAAAATCAAAAGACACAGCCACCCCAAAGGTTGGGACGGCTCTGTTTACAAGAACCTGGTTTACGGTACAAGTTCAATATCTCAGAAAGTGAAAAATGGATAAAGAAGTTGTGGTACTTACGTACAATGCAATATCACTCAGCAAGGAAATCTATGTCATCAGGCCCGTAGCAGCATAATAAGTGGATTCAGGTACGATGATTCTAACTGAAATAAGTCACACAGAAAAAGAAACATCATAAGATATCACTAATACACGGAATGTAAACTTGGCTACATAGCAACTGAATTACAATACAGAACAGGGTCTCAAATTTAGAAAACCAACTTATGCTTGCTTAAGGGGAAAGGTGAGTTGGGGTGCTGCATAAAACCAGAGATTGAATTGAGCACAGATAAAGTTCCTTAAGCCAAATATGGAATAGACAAGAGCTACTCCTTGCTCAACGAAATGGACTCAACACCCCATATTAAATGCCTAAGAGTGTACCTGACTAGGAAGTATCTTAAAACCTATGGATTGCTATGTCTCCGAAAGAGAATCAAGCGTGTGTACAGGGGCATAAATGCAGCAGTGATAGGATTGGAGAAGTTCGGTGAGCAAATGAAGACCCTTTGAAGTCATATTGCATGGTACCCATTCCACGGGTCTCAACTCTCCAGGTTTAAGGTATTCTTCCTTCAGCTAAAACATGCATGTGGAACCCAGAGTATGATCAACCGTGTGATCGGGAGACGTGTTCCAATATGTGTCAGTTTTCGTCCCCTGGTACTCGGGTGCAACATTCCAGACGCTTTACTAACACTCTCCCGACTTGGAGAGTCAGTGCCTTTAACCTCCTGTTTGGCCCAGTTTGCAATTTCTGCGGAAGATGAACAGGAATAGGGAGAACCAATGAGAGACTAGCTGGAGGTGTCTGGACGGGCAAATTTAACTCTCATTTCCCACCAGGAAGAGGAATTAACCAAAGGCTCAACGTGCCGTGCCGGAACCAGATTAGGGCCTGAAGCCATCCTGCGGTGTTGCGGCCAGCTCACGAGAAAGCGAGTTGAAGAAAGGAGCTCAGGGGCACTGTAATTCACAAACCTGCAGAGTTATAAATGACAGCTATCGTCCAAAAATATACTGAAGTAAGGCTGCCAAGAGGACTTGAAAGCGGGGCAGAATTGCAGGAAACCGATTTCAGGAGGTAGACTGGAATTGCATTTAAAGCATAGGAAAAGAGGCAGAACGTCCACAATGATGCACTTGGCCAAAAAGGGCGTATGCGTTTTTTCCTCAGGAAAAAACGCATACGCCCTTTTTGGCCAACCAAGCAAGCTTGCAAAGGAAATCTGCACTACAATGAAGTCTCACTTCCCCCCGGTCAAAAGGGCCATCTGAAAAAAGTGTAAAATCCAGAAAGGCAAGACAGGCCATGGAGAACTGGGAGCCTTGTTATGCTGATGGGCGGGATGAAAATTGCCAACAGCCACTCGGGAGAAGTGTATGGTGTTTCCTGAAACATCTAAAAAACAAAGCAACAGAGCCTAGGGCACTTCCACTTATGGTCCTATAGCTTAGGGAAATTAAAATCAAAAGACACAGCCACCCCAAAGGTTGGGACGGCTCTGTTTACAAGAACCTGGTTTACGGTACAAGTTCAATATCTCAGAAAGTGAAAAATGGATAAAGAAGTTGTGGTACTTACGTACAATGCAATATCACTCAGCAAGGAAATCTATGTCATCAGGCCCGTAGCAGCATAATGAGTGGATTCAGGTATGATGATTCTAACTGAAATAAGTCACACAGAAAAACAAACATCATAAGATATCACTAATACACGGAATGTAAACTTGGCTACACAGGAACTGAATTCCAAAACAGAACAGGGTCTCAAATTTAGAAACCCAACTTATGCTTGCTTAAGGGGAAAGGTGAGTTGGGGTGCTGCATAAAACCAGAGATTGAAATGAGCACAGATAAAGTTCCTTAAGCCAAATATGGAATAGACAAGAGCTACTCCTTGCTCAACGAAATGGATTCAACACCCCATATTAAACACCTAAGAATATACCTGACTAGGAAGTATCTTAAAACCTATGGATTGCTATGTCTCCGAAAGAGAATCAAGCGTGTGTGCAGGGGCATAAACGCAGCAGTGATAGGACTGGAGAGGTTCGGTGAGCAAATGAAGACCCTTTGAAATCATATTGCATGTTACCCATTCCACGGGTCTCAATTCTCCAGGTTTAAGGTATTCTTCCTTCAGCTAAAACATGCATGTGGAACCCAGAGTATGATCAACCATGTGATCGGGAGATGTGTTCCAATATGTCTCAGTTTTCGTCCCTTGGTACTCGGGTGCAACATTCCAGATGCTTTACTAACACTCTCCCGACTTGGAGAGTCAGTGCCTTTAACCTCCTGTTTGGCCCAGTTTGCAATTTCTGCGGAAGATGAACAGGAATAGGGAGAACCAATGACAGACTAGCTGGAGGTGTCTGGATGGGCAAATTTAATTCTCATTTCGCACCAGGAAGAGGAATTAACCAAAGGCTCAGCGTGCCGTGCCGGAACCAGATTAGGGCTTGAAGCAATCCTGCGGTGTTGCGGCCAGCTCACGAGAAAGCGAGTTGAAGAAAGGAGCTCAGGGGCACTGTAATTCACAAACCTGCAGAGTTATAAATGACAGCTATCGTCCAAAAATATACTGAAGTAAGGCTGCCAAGAGGACTTGAAAGCGGGGCAGAATTGCAGGAAACCGATTTCAGGAGGTAGACTGGAATTGCATTTAAAGCATAGGAAAAGAGGCAGAACGTCCACAATGATGCACTTGGCCAAAAAGGGCGTATGCGTTTTTTCCTAAATATATTCAGGAAAAAACGCATACGCCCTTTTTGGCCAACCAAGCAAGCTTGCAAAGGAAATCTGCACTACAATGAAGTCTCACTTCCCCCCGGTCAAAAGGGCCATCTGAAAAAAGTGTGAAATCCAGAAAGGCAGGACAGGCCATGGAGAACTGGGAGCCTTGTTATGCTGATGGGCGGGATGTAAATTGCCAACAGCCACTCGGGAGAAGTGTATGGTGTTTCCTGAAACATCTAAAAAACAAAGCAACAGAGCCTAGGGCACTTCCACTTATGGTCCTATAGCTTAGGGAAATTAAAATCAAAAGACACAGCCACCCCAAAGGTTGGGACGGCTCTGTTTACAAGAACCTGGTTTACGGTACAAGTTCAATATCTCAGAAAGTGAAAAATGGATAAAGAAGTTGTGGTACTTACGTACAATGCAATATCACTCAGCAAGGAAATCTATGTCATCAGGCCCGTAGCAGCATAATAAGTGGATTCAGGTACGATGATTCTAACTGAAATAAGTCACACAGAAAAAGAAACATCATAAGATATCACTAATACACGGAATGTAAACTTGGCTACATAGCAACTGAATTACAATACAGAACAGGGTCTCAAATTTAGAAAACCAACTTATGCTTGCTTAAGGGGAAAGGTGAGTTGGGGTGCTGCATAAAACCAGAGATTGAATTGAGCACAGATAAAGTTCCTTAAGCCAAATATGGAATAGACAAGAGCTACTCCTTGCTCAACGAAATGGACTCAACACCCCATATTAAATGCCTAAGAGTGTACCTGACTAGGAAGTATCTTAAAACCTATGGATTGCTATGTCTCCGAAAGAGAATCAAGCGTGTGTACAGGGGCATAAATGCAGCAGTGATAGGATTGGAGAAGTTCGGTGAGCAAATGAAGACCCTTTGAAGTCATATTGCATGGTACCCATTCCACGGGTCTCAACTCTCCAGGTTTAAGGTATTCTTCCTTCAGCTAAAACATGCATGTGGAACCCAGAGTATGATCAACCGTGTGATCGGGAGACGTGTTCCAATATGTGTCAGTTTTCGTCCCCTGGTACTCGGGTGCAACATTCCAGACGCTTTACTAACACTCTCCCGACTTGGAGAGTCAGTGCCTTTAACCTCCTGTTTGGCCCAGTTTGCAATTTCTGCGGAAGATGAACAGGAATAGGGAGAACCAATGAGAGACTAGCTGGAGGTGTCTGGACGGGCAAATTTAACTCTCATTTCCCACCAGGAAGAGGAATTAACCAAAGGCTCAGCGTGCCGTGCCGGAACCAGATTAGGGCCTGAAGCCATCCTGCGGTGTTGCGGCCAGCTCACGAGAAAGCGAGTTGAAGAAAGGAGCTCAGGGGCACTGTAATTCACAAACCTGCAGAGTTATAAATGACAGCTATCGTCCAAAAATATACTGAAGTAAGGCTGCCAAGAGGACTTGAAAGCGGGGCAGAATTGCAGGAAACCGATTTCAGGAGGTAGACTGGAATTGCATTTAAAGCATAGGAAAAGAGGCAGAACGTCCACAATGATGCACTTGGCCAAAAAGGGCGTATGCGTTTTTTCCTCAGGAAAAAACGCATACGCCCTTTTTGGCCAACCAAGCAAGCTTGCAAAGGAAATCTGCACTACAATGAAGTCTCACTTCCCCCCGGTCAAAAGGGCCATCTGAAAAAAGTGTAAAATCCAGAAAGGCAAGACAGGCCATGGAGAACTGGGAGCCTTGTTATGCTGAAGGGCGGGATGAAAATTGCCAACAGCCACTCGGGAGAAGTGTATGGTGTTTCCTGAAACATCTAAAAAACAAAGCAACAGAGCCTAGGGCACTTCCACTTATGGTCCTATAGCTTAGGGAAATTAAAATCAAAAGACACAGCCACCCCAAAGGTTGGGACGGCTCTGTTTACAAGAACCTGGTTTACGGTACAAGTTCAATATCTCAGAAAGTGAAAAATGGATAAAGAAGTTGTGGTACTTACGTACAATGCAATATCACTCAGCAAGGAAATCTATGTCATCAGGCCCGTAGCAGCATAATGAGTGGATTCAGGTATGATGATTCTAACTGAAATAAGTCACACAGAAAAACAAACATCATAAGATATCACTAATACACGGAATGTAAACTTGGCTACACAGGAACTGAATTCCAAAACAGAACAGGGTCTCAAATTTAGAAACCCAACTTATGCTTGCTTAAGGGGAAAGGTGAGTTGGGGTGCTGCATAAAACCAGAGATTGAAATGAGCACAGATAAAGTTCCTTAAGCCAAATATGGAATAGACAAGAGCTACTCCTTGCTCAACGAAATGGATTCAACACCCCATATTAAACACCTAAGAATATACCTGACTAGGAAGTATCTTAAAACCTATGGATTGCTATGTCTCCGAAAGAGAATCAAGCGTGTGTGCAGGGGCATAAACGCAGCAGTGATAGGACTGGAGAGGTTCGGTGAGCAAATGAAGACCCTTTGAAATCATATTGCATGTTACCCATTCCACGGGTCTCAATTCTCCAGGTTTAAGGTATTCTTCCTTCAGCTAAAACATGCATGTGGAACCCAGAGTATGATCAACCATGTGATCGGGAGATGTGTTCCAATATGTCTCAGTTTTCGTCCCTTGGTACTCGGGTGCAACATTCCAGATGCTTTACTAACACTCTCCCGACTTGGAGAGTCAGTGCCTTTAACCTCCTGTTTGGCCCAGTTTGCAATTTCTGCGGAAGATGAACAGGAATAGGGAGAACCAATGACAGACTAGCTGGAGGTGTCTGGATGGGCAAATTTAATTCTCATTTCGCACCAGGAAGAGGAATTAACCAAAGGCTCAGCATGCCGTGCCGGAACCAGATTAGGGCTTGAAGCAATCCTGCGGTGTTGCGGCCAGCTCACGAGAAAGCGAGTTGAAGAAAGGAGCTCAGGGGCACTGTAATTCACAAACCTGCAGAGTTATAAATGACAGCTATCGTCCAAAAATATACTGAAGTAAGGCTGCCAAGAGGACTTGAAAGCGGGGCAGAATTGCAGGAAACCGATTTCAGGAGGTAGACTGGAATTGCATTTAAAGCATAGGAAAAGAGGCAGAACGTCCACAATGATGCACTTGGCCAAAAAGGGCGTATGCGTTTTTTCCTAAATATATTCAGGAAAAAACGCATACTCCCTTTTTGGCCAACCAAGCAAGCTTGCAAAGGAAATCTGCACTACAATGAAGTCTCACTTCCCCCCGGTCAAAAGGGCCATCTGAAAAAAGTGTGAAATCCAGAAAGGCAGGACAGGCCATGGAGAACTGGGAGCCTTGTTATGCTGATGGGCGGGATGTAAATTGCCAACAGCCACTCGGGAGAAGTGTATGGTGTTTCCTGAAACATCTAAAAAACAAAGCAACAGAGCCTAGGGCACTTCCACTTATGGTCCTATAGCTTAGGGAAATTAAAATCAAAAGACACAGCCACCCCAAAGGTTGGGACGGCTCTGTTTACAAGAACCTGGTTTACGGTACAAGTTCAATATCGCAGAAAGTGAAAAATGGATAAAGAAGTTGTGGTACTTACGTACAATGCAATATCACTCAGCAAGGAAATCTATGTCATCAGGCCCGTAGCAGCATAATAAGTGGATTCAGGTACGATGATTCTAACTGAAATAAGTCACACAGAAAAAGAAACATCATAAGATATCACTAATACACGGAATGTAAACTTGGCTACATAGCAACTGAATTACAATACAGAACAGGGTCTCAAATTTAGAAAACCAACTTATGCTTGCTTAAGGGGAAAGGTGAGTTGGGGTGCTGCATAAAACCAGAGATTGAATTGAGCACAGATAAAGTTCCTTAAGCCAAATATGGAATAAACAAGAGCTACTCCTTGCTCAACGAAATGGACTCAACACCCCATATTAAATGCCTAAGAGTGTACCTGACTAGGAAGTATCTTAAAACCTATGGATTGCTATGTCTCCGAAAGAGAATCAAGCGTGTGTACAGGGGCATAAATGCAGCAGTGATAGGATTGGAGAAGTTCGGTGAGCAAATGAAGACCCTTTGAAGTCATATTGCATGGTACCCATTCCACGGGTCTCAACTCTCCAGGTTTAAAGTATTCTTCCTTCAGCTAAAACATGCATGTGGAACCCAGAGTATGATCAACCGTGTGATCAGGAGACGTGTTCCAATATGTCTCAGTTTTCGTCCCCTGGTACTCGGGTGCAACATTCCAGACGCTTTACTAACACTCTCCCGACATGGAGAGTCAGTGCCTTTAACCTCCTGTTTGGCCCAGTTTGCAATTTCTGCGGAAGATGAACAGGAATAGGGAGAACCAATGAGAGACTAGCTGGAGGTGTCTGGACGGGCAAATTTAACTCTCATTTCGCACCAGGAAGAGGAATTAACCAAAGGCTCAGCTTGCCGTGCCGGAACCAGATTAGGGCCTGAAGCCATCCTGCGGTGTTGCGGCCAGCTCACGAGAAAGCGAGTTGAAGAAAGGAGCTCAGGGGCACTGTAATTCACAAACCTGCAGAGTTATAAATGACAGCTATCGTCCAAAAATATACTGAAGTAAGGCTGCCAAGAGGACTTGAAAGCGGGGCAGAATTGCAGGAAACCGATTTCAGGAGGTAGACTGGAATTGCATTTAAAGCATAGGAAAAGAGGCAGAACGTCCACAATGATGCACTTGGCCAAAAAGCGCGTATGCGTTTTTTCCTAAATATATTCAGGAAAAAACGCATACGCCCTTTTTGGCCAACCAAGCAAGCTTGCAAAGGAAATCTGCACTACAATGAAGTCTCACTTCCACCTGGTCAAAAGGGCCATCTGAAAAAAGTGTAAAATCCAGAAAGGCAGGACAGGCCATGGAGAACTGGGAGCCTTGTTATGCTGATGGGCGGGATGTCAATTGCCAACAGCCACTCGGGAGAAGTGTATGGTGTTTCCTGAAACATCTAAAAAACAAAGCAACAGAGCCTAGGGCACTTCCACTTATGGTCCTATAGCTTAGGGAAATTAAAATCAAAAGACACAGCCACCCCAAAGGTTGGGACGGCTCTGTTTACAAGAACCTGGTTTACGGTACAAGTTCAATATCGCAGAAAGTGAAAAATGGATAAAGAAGTTGTGGTACTTACGTACAATGCAATATCACTCAGCAATGAAATCTATGTCATCAGGCCCGTAGCAGCATAATAAGTGGATTCAGGTACGATGATTCTAACTGAAATAAGTCACACAGAAAAAGAAACATCATAAGATATCACTAATACACGGAATGTAAACTTGGCTACATAGGAACTGAATTACAATACAGAACAGTGTCTCAAATTTAGAAAACCAACTTATGCTTGCTTAAGGGGAAAGGTGAGTTGGGGTGCTGCATAAAACCAGAGATTGAAATGAGCACAGATAAAGTTCCTTAAGCCAAATATGGAATAGACAAGAGCTACTCCTTGCTCAACGAAATGGACTCAACACCCCATATTAAATGCCTAAGAGTGTACCTGACTAGGAAGTATCTTAAAACCTATGGATTGCTATGTCTCCGAAAGAGAATCAAGCGTGTGTACAGGGGCATAAATGCAGCAGTGATAGGATTGGAGAAGTTCGGTGAGCAAATAAAGACCCTTTGAAGTCATATTGCATGGTACCCATTCCACGGGTCTCAACTCTCCAGCTTTAAGGTATTCTTCCTTCAGCTAAAACATGCATGTGGAAACCAGAGTATGATCAACCGTGTGATCGGGAGATGTGTTCCAATATGTCTCAGTTTTCGTCCCCTGGTACTCGGGTGCAACATTCCAGACGCTTTACTAACACTCTCCCGACTTGGAGAGTCAGTGCCTTTAACCTCCTGTTTGGCCCAGTTTGCAATTTCTGCGGAAGATGAACAGGAATAGGGAGAACCAATGACAGACTAGCTGGAGGTGTCTGGACGGGCAAATTTAACTCTCATTTCCCACCAGGAAGAGGAATTAACCAAAGGCTCAGCGTGCCGTGCCGGAACCAGATTAGGGCCTGAAGCCATCCTGCGGTGTTGCGGCCAGCTCACGAGAAAGCGAGTTGAAGAAAGGAGCTCAGGGGCACTGTAATTCACAAACCTGCAGAGTTATAAATGACAGCTATCGTCCAAAAATATACTGAAGTAAGGCTGCCAAGAGGACTTGAAAGCGGGGCAGAATTGCAGGAAACCGATTTCAGGAGGTAGACTGGAATTGCATTTAAAGCATAGGAAAAGAGGCAGAACGTCCACAATGATGCACTTGGCCAAAAAGGGCGTATGCGTTTTTTCCTCAGGAAAAAACGCATACGCCCTTTTTGGCCAACCAAGCAAGCTTGCAAAGGAAATCTGCACTACAATGAAGTCTCACTTCCCCCCGGTCAAAAGGGCCATCTGAAAAAAGTGTAAAATCCAGAAAGGCAGGACAGGCCATGGAGAACTGGGAGCCTTGTTATGCTGATGGGCGGGATGAAAATTGCCAACAGCCACTCGGGAGAAGTGTATGGTGTTTCCTGAAACATCTAAAAAACAAAGCAACAGAGCCTAGGGCACTTCCACTTATGGTCCTATAGCTTAGGGAAATTAAAATCAAAAGACACAGCCACCCCAAAGGTTGGGACGGCTCTGTTTACAAGAACCTGGTTTACGGTACAAGTTCAATATCGCAGAAAGTGAAAAATGGATAAAGAAGTGGTGGTACTTACGTACAATGCAATATCACTCAGCAAGGATATCTATGTCATCAGGCCCGTAGCAGCATAATGAGTGGATTCAGGTATGATGATTCTAACTGAAATAAGTCACACAGAAAAAGAAACATCATAAGATATCACTAATACACGGAATGTAAACTTGGCTACACAGGAACTGAATTCCAAAACAGAACAGGGTCTCAAATTTAGAAACCCAACTTATGCTTGCTTAAGGGGAAAGGTGAGTTGGGGTGCTGCATAAAACCAGAGATTGAAATGAGCACAGATAAAGTTCCTTAAGCCAAATATGGAATAGACAAGAGCTACTCCTTGCTCAACGAAATGGATTCAACACCCCATATTAAACACCTAAGAATATACGTGACTAGGAAGTATCTTAAAACCTATGGATTGCTATGTCTCCGAAAGAGAATCAAGCGTGTGTGCAGGGGCATAAACGCAGCAGTGGTAGGACTGGAGAGGTTCAGTGAGCAAATGAAGACCCTTTGAAATCATATTGCATGTTACCCATTCCACGGGTCTCAACTCTCCAGGTTTAAGGTATTCTTCCTTCAGCTAAAACATGCATGTGGAACCCAGAGTATGATCAACCATGTGATCGGGAGATGTGTTCCAATATGTCTCAGTTTTCGTCCCCTGGTACTCGGGTGCAACATTCCAGATGCTTTACTAACACTCTCCCGACATGGAGAGTCAGTGCCTTTAACCTCCTGTTTGGCCCAGTTTGCAATTTCTGTGGAAGATGAACAGGAATAGGGAGAACCAATGACAGACTAGATGGAGGTGTCTGGATGGGCAAATTTAATTCTCATTTCGCACCAGGAAGAGGAATTAACCAAAGGCTCAGCGTGCCGTGCCGGAACCAGATTAGGGCTTGAAGCAATCCTTCGGTGTTGCGGCCAGCTCACGAGAAAGCGAGTTGAAGAAAGGAGCTCAGGGGCACTGTAATTCACAAACCTGCAGAGTTATAAATGACAGCTATCGTCCAAAAATATACTGAAGTAAGGCTGCCAAGAGGACTTGAAAGCGGGGCAGAATTGCAGGAAACCGATTCAGGAGGTAGACTGGAATTGCATTGAAAGCATAGGAAAAGAGGCAGAACGTCCACAATGATGCACTTGGCCAAAAAGGGCGTATGCGTTTTTTCCTAAATATATTCAGGAAAAAACGCATACGCCCTTTTTGGCCAACCAAGCAAGCTTGCAAAGGAAATCTGCACTACAATGAAGTCTCACTTCCCCCCGGTCAAAAGGGCCATCTGAAAAAAGTGTGAAATCCAGAAAGGCAGGACAGGCCATGGAGAACTGGGAGCCTTGTTATGCTGATGGACGGGATGTCAATTGCCAACAGCCACTCCGGAGAAGTGTATGGTGTTTCCTGAAACATCTAAAAAACAAAGCAACAGAGCCTAGGGCACTTCCACTTATGGTCCTATAGCTTAGGGAAATTAAAATCAAAAGACACAGCCACCCCAAAGGTTGGGACGGCTCTGTTTACAAGAACCTGGTTTACGGTACAAGTTCAATATCGCAGAAAGTGAAAAATGGATAAAGAAGTTGTGGTACTTACGTACAATGCAATATCACTCAGCAATGAAATCTATGTCATCAGGCCCGTAGCAGCATAATAAGTGGATTCAGGTACGATGATTCTAACTGAAATAAGTCACACAGAAAAAGAAACATCATAAGATATCACTAATACACGGAATGTAAACTTGGCTACATAGGAACTGAATTACAATACAGAACAGTGTCTCAAATTTAGAAAAACAACTTATGCTTGCTTAAGGGGAAAGGTGAGTTGGGGTGCTGCATAAAACCAGAGATTGAATTGAGCACAGATAAAGTTCCTTAAGCCAAATATGGAATAGACAAGAGCTACTCCTTGCTCAACGAAATGGACTCAACACCCCATATTAAATGCCTAAGAGTGTACCTGACTAGGAAGTATCTTAAAACCTATGGATTGCTATGTCTCCGAAAGAGAATCAAGCGTGTGTACAGGGGCATAAACGCAGCAGTGATAGGATTGGAGAAGTTCGGTGAGCAAATAAAGACCCTTTGAAGTCATATTGCATGGTACCCATTCCACGGGTCTCAACTCTCCAGGTTTAAGGTATTCTTCCTTCAGCTAAAACATGCATGTGGAAACCAGAGTATGATCAACCATGTGATCGGGAGATGTGTTCCAATATGTCTCAGTTTTCGTCCCCTGGTACTCGGGTGCAACATTCCAGACGCTTTACTAACACTCTCCCGACTTGGAGAGTCAGTGCCTTTAACCTCCTGTTTGGCCCAGTTTGCAATTTCTGCGGAAGATGAACAGGAATAGGGAGAACCAATGACAGACTAGCTGGAGGTGTCTGGACGGGCAAATTTAACTCTCATTTCCCACCAGGAAGAGGAATTAACCAAAGGCTCAGCGTGCCGTGCCGGAACCAGATTAGGGCCTGAAGCCATCCTGCGGTGTTGCGGACAGCTCACGAGAAAGTGAGTTGAAGAAAGGAGCTCAGGGGCACTGTAATTCACAAACCTGCAGAGTTATAAATGACAGCTATCGTCCAAAAATATACTGAAGTAAGGCTGCCAAGAGGACTTGAAAGCGGGGCAGAATTGCAGGAAACCGATTTCAGGAGGTAGACTGGAATTGCATTTAAAGCATAGGAAAAGAGGCAGAACGTCCACAATGATGCACTTGGCCAAAAAGGGCGTATGCGTTTTTTCCTCAGGAAAAAACGCATACGCCCTTTTTGGCCAACCAAGCAAGCTTGCAAAGGAAATCTGCACTACAATGAAGTCTCACTTCCCCCCGGTCAAAAGGGCCATCTGAAAAAAGTGTAAAATCCAGAAAGGCAGGACAGGCCATGGAGAACTGGGAGCCTTGTTATGCTGATGGGCGGGATGTCAATTGCCAACAGCCACTCGGGAGAAGTGTATGGTGTTTCCTGAAACATCTAAAAAACAAAGCAACAGAGCCTAGGGCACTTCCACTTATGGTCCTATAGCTTAGGGAAATTAAAATCAAAAGACACAGCCACCCCAAAGGTTGGGACGGCTCTGTTTACAAGAACCTGGTTTACGGTACAAGTTCAATATCGCAGAAAGTGAAAAATGGATAAAGAAGTGGTGGTACTTACGTACAATGCAATATCACTCAGCAAGGACATCTATGTCATCAGGCCCGTAGCAGCATAATGAGTGGATTCAGGTATGATGATTCTAACTGAAATAAGTCACACAGAAAAATAAACATCATAAGATATCACTAATACACGGAATGTAAACTTGGCTACACAGGAACTGAATTCCAAAACAGAACAGGGTCTCAAATTTAGAAACCCAACTTATGCTTGCTTAAGGGGAAAGGTGAGTTGGGGTGCTGCATAAAACCAGAGATTGAAATGAGCACAGATAAAGTTCCTTAAGCCAAATATGGAATAGACAAGAGCTACTCCTTGCTCAACGAAATGGATTCAACACCCCATATTAAACACCTAAGAATATACCTGACTAGGAAGTATCTTAAAACCTATGGATTGCTATGTCTCCGAAAGAGAATCAAGCGTGTGTGCAGGGGCATAAACGCAGCAGTGATAGGACTGGAGAGGTTCAGTGAGCAAATGAAGACCCTTTGAAATCATATTGCATGGTACCCATTCCACGGGTCTCAACTCTCCAGGTTTAAGGTATTCTTCCTTCAGCTAAAACATGCATGTGGAACCCAGAGTATGATCAACCATGTGATCGGGAGATGTGTTCCAATATGTCTCAGTTTTCGTCCCCTGGTACTCGGGTGCAACATTCCAGATGCTTTACTAACACTCTCCCGACATGGAGAGTCAGTGCCTTTAACCTCCTGTTTGGCCCAGTTTGCAATTTCTGTGGAAGATGAACAGGAATAGGGAGAACCAATGACAGACTAGATGGAGGTGTCTGGATGGGCAAATTTAATTCTCATTTCGCACCAGGAAGAGGAATTAACCAAAGGCTCAGCGTGCCATGCCGGAACCAGATTAGGGCTTGAAGCAATCCTTCGGTGTTGCGGCCAGCTCACGAGAAAGCGAGTTGAAGAAAGGAGCTCAGGGGCACTGTAATTCACAAACCTGCAGAGTTATAAATGACAGCTATCGTCCAAAAATATACTGAAGTAAGGCTGCCAAGAGGACTTGAAAGCGGGGCAGAATTGCAGGAAACCGATTTCAGGAGGTAGACTGGAATTGCATTTAAAGCATAGGAAAAGAGGCAGAACGTCCACAATGATGCACTTGGCCAAAAAGGGCGTATGCGTTTTTTCCTAAATATATTCAGGAAAAAACGCATACGCCCTTTTTGGCCAACCAAGCAAGCTTGCAAAGGAAATCTGCACTACAATGAAGTCTCACTTCCCCCCGGTCAAAAGGGCCATCTGAAAAAAGTGTGAAATCCAGAAAGGCAGGACAGGCCATGGAGAACTGGGAGCCTTGTTATGCTGATGAGCGGGATGTAAATTGCCAACAGCCACTCGGGAGAAGTGTATGGTGTTTCCTGAAACATCTAAAAAACAAAGCAACAGAGCCTAGGGCACTTCCACTTATGGTCCTATAGCTTAGGGAAATTAAAATCAAAAGACACAGCCACCCCAAAGGTTGGGACGGCTCTGTTTACAAGAACCTGGTTTACGGTACAAGTTCAATATCTCAGAAAGTGAAAAATGGATAAAGAAGTTGTGGTACTTACGTACAATGCAGTATCACTCAGCAATGAAATCTATGTCATCAGGCCCGTAGCAGCATAATAAGTGGATTCAGGTATGATGATTCTAACTGAAATAAGTCACACAGAAAAAGAAACATCATAAGATATCACTAATACACGGAATGTAAACTTGGCTACATAGGAACTGAATTACAATACAGAACAGGGTCTCAAATTTAGAAAACCAACTTATGCTTGCTTAAGGGGAAAGGTGAGTTGGCGTGCTGCATAAAACCAGAGATGGAATTGAGCACAGATAAAGTTCCTTAAGCCAAATATGGAATAGACAAGAGCTACTCCTTGCTCAACGAAATGGACTCAACACCCCATATTAAATGCCTAAGAGTGTACCTGACTAGGAAGTATCTTAAAACCTATGGATTGCTATGTCTCTGAAAGAGAATAAAGTGTGTGTACAGGGGCATAAATGCAGCAGTGATAGGATTGGAGAGATTCGGTGAGCAAATGAAGACGCTTTGAAGTCATATTGCATGGTACCCATTCCACGGGTCTCAACTCTCCAGGTTTAAGGTATTCTTCCTTCAGCTAAAACATGCATGTGGAACCCAGAGTATGATCAACCGTGTGATCGGGAGACGTGTTCCAATATGTCTCAGTTTTCGTCCCCTGGTACTCGGGTGCAACATTCCAGACGCTTTACTAACACTCTCCCGCCTTGGAGAGTCAGTGCCTTTAACCTCCTGTTTGGCCCAGTTTGCAATTTCTGCGGAAGATGAACAGGAATAGGGAGAACCAATGAGAGACTAGCTGGAGGTGTCTGGACGGGCAAATTTAACTCTCATTTCGCACCAGGAAGAGGAATTAACCAAAGGCTCAGCATGCCGTGCCGGAACCAGATTAGGGCCTGAAGCAATCCTGCGGTGTTGCGGCCAGCTCACGAGAAAGCGAGTTGAAGAAAGGAGCTCAGGGGCACTGTAATTCACAAACCTGCAGAGTTATAAATGACAGCTATCGTCCAAAAATATACTGAAGTAAGGCTGCCAAGAGGACTTGAAAGCGGGGCAGAATTGCAGGAAACCGATTTCAGGAGGTAGACTGGAATTGCATTTAAAGCATAGGAAAAGAGGCAGAACGTCCACAATGATGCACTTGGCCAAAAAGGGCGTATGCGTTTTTTCCTGAATATATTCAGGAAAAAACGCATACGCCCTTTTTGGCCAACCAAGCAAGCTTGCAAAGGAAATGTGCACTACACTGAAGTCTCACTTCCCCCCGGTCAAAAGGGCCATCTGAAAAAAGTGTAAAATCCAGAAAGGCAGGACAGGCCATGGAGAACTGGGAGCCTTGTTATGCTGATGGGTGGGATGTAAATTGCCAACAGCCACTCGGGAGAAGTGTATGGTGTTTCCTGAAACATCTAAAAAACAAAGCAACAGAGCCTAGGGCACTTCCACTTATGGTCCTATAGCTTAGGGAAATTAAAATCAAAAAGACACAGCCACCCCAAAGGTTGGGACGGCTCTGTTTACAAGAACCTGGTTTACTGTACAAGTTCAATATCACAGAAAGTGAAAAATGGATAAAGAAGTTGTGGTACTTACGTACAATGCAGTATCACTCAGCAATGAAATCTATGTCATCAGGCCCGTAGCAGCATAATGAGTGGATTCAGGTATGATGATTCTAACTGAAATGAGTCACACAGAAAAAGAAACATTATAAGATATCACTAATACACGGAATGTAAACTTGGCTACACTGGAACTGAATTCCAAAACAGAACAGGGTCTCAAATTTAGAAACCCAACTTATGCTTGCTTAAGGGGAAAGGTGAGTTGGGGTGCTGCATAAAACCAGAGATTGAAATGAGCACAGATAAAGTTCCTTAAGCCAAATATGGAATAGACAAGAGCTACTCCTTGCTCAACGAAATGGACTCAACACCCCATATTAAATGCCTAAGAGTGTACCTGACTAGGAAGTATCTTAAAACCTATGGATTGCTATGTCTCTGAAAGAGAATCAAGTGTGTGTACAGGGGCATAAACGCAGCAGTGATAGGATTGGAGAGGTTCGGTGAGCAAATGAAGACCCTTTGAAGTCATATTGCATGGTACCCATTCCACGGGTCTCAACTCTCCAGGTTTAAGGTATTCTTCCTTCAGCTAAAACATGCATGTGGAACCCAGAGTATGATCAACCGTGTGATCGGGAGACGTGTTCCAATATGTCTCAGTTTTCGTCCCCTGGTACTCGGGTGCAACATTCCAGACGCTTTACTAACACTCTCCCGACTTGGAGAGTCAGTGCCTTTAACCTCCTGTTTGGCCCAGTTTGCAATTTCTGCGGAAGATGAACAGGAATAGGCAGAACCAATGACAGACTAGCTGGAGGTGTCTGGACGGGCAAATTTAATTCTCATTTCCCACCAGGAAGAGGAATTAACCAAAGGCTCAGCATGCCGTGCCGGAACCAGATTAGGGCCTGAAGCCATCCTGCGGTGTTGCGGCCAGCTCACGAGAAAGCGACTTGAAGAAAGGAGCTCAGGGGCACTGTAATTCACAAACCTGCAGAGTTATAAATGACAGCTATCGTCCAAAAATATACTGAAGTAAGGCTGCCAAGAGGACTTGAAAGCGGGGCAGAATTGCAGGAAACCGATTTCAGGAGGTAGACTGGAATTGCATTTAAAGCATAGGAAAAGAGGCAGAACGTCCACAATGATGCACTTGGCCAAAAAGGGCGTATGCGTTTTTTCCTGAATATATTCAGGAAAAAACGCATACGCCCTTTTTGGCCAACCAAGCAAGCTTGCAAAGGAAATCTGCACTACAATGAAGTCTCACTTCCCCCCGGTCAAAAGGGCCATCTGAAAAAAGTGTAAAATCCAGAAAGGCAGGACAGGCCATGGAGAACTGGGAGCCTTGTTATGCTGATGGGCGGGATGTAAATTGCCAACAGCCACTCCGGAGAGGTGTATGGTGTTTCCTGAAACATCTAAAAAACAAAGCAACAGAGCCTAGGGCACTTCCACTTATGGTCCTATAGCTTAGGGAAATTAAAAGCAAAAAGACACAGCCACCCCAAAGTTGGGACGGCTCTGTTTACAAGAACCTGGTTTACGGTACAAGTTCAATATCGCAGAAAGTGAAAAATGGATAAAGAAGTTGTGGTACTTACGTACAATGCAGTATCACTCAGCAATGAAATCTATGTCATCAGGCCCGTAGCAGCATAATGAGTGGATTCAGGTACGATGATTCTAACTGAAATAAGTCACACAGGAAAAGAAACATCATAAGATATCACTAATACACGGAATGTAACCTTGGCTACACAGGAACTGAATTCCAAAACAGAACAGGGTCTCAAATTTAGAAAACCAACTTATGCTTGCTTAAGGGGAAAGGTGAGTTGGGGTGCTGCATAAAACCAGAGATTGAAATGAGCACAGATAAAGTTCCTTAAGCCAAATATGGAATAGACAAGAGCTACTCCTTGCTCAACGAAATGGACTCAACACCCCATATTAAATGCCTAAGAGTGTACCTGACTAGGAAGTATCTTAAAACCTATGGATTGCTATGTCTCTGAAAGAGAATCAAGTGTGTGTACAGGGGCATAAACGCAGCAGTGATAGGATTGGAGAGGTTCGGTGAGCAAATGAAGACCCTTTGAAGTCATATTGCATGGTACCCATTCCACGGGTCTCAACTCTCCAGGTTTAACGTATTCTTCCTTCAGCTAAAACATGCATGTGGAACCCAGAGTATGATCAACCGTGTGATCGGGAGACGTGTTCCAATATGTCTCAGTTTTCGTCCCCTGGTACTCGGGTGCAACATTCCAGACGCTTTACTAACACTCTCCCGACTTGGAGAGTCAGTGCCTTTAACCTCCTGTTTGGCCCAGTTTGCAATTTCTGCGGAAGATGAACAGGAATAGGGAGAACCAATGACAGACTAGATGGAGGTGTCTGGACGGGCAAATTTAACTCTCATTTCCCACCAGGAAGAGGAATTAACCAAAGGCTCAGCGTGCCGTGCCGGAACCAGATTAGGGCCTGAAGCCATCCTGCGGTGTTGCGGCCAGCTCACGAGAAAGCGACTTGAAGAAAGGAGCTCAGGGGCACTGTAATTCACAAACCTGCAGAGTTATAAATGACAGCTATCGTCCAAAAATATACTGAAGTAAGGCTGCCAAGAGGACTTGAAAGCGGGGCAGAATTGCAGGAAACCAATTTCAGGAGGTAGACTGGAATTGCATTTAAAGCATAGGAAAAGAGGCAGAACGTCCACAATGATGCACTTGGCCAAAAAGGGTGTATCCGTTTTTTCCTGAATATATTCAGGAAAAAACGCATACGCCCTTTTTGGCCAACCAAGCAAGCTTGCAAAGGAAATCTGCACTACAATGAAGTCTCACTTCCCCCCGGTCAAAAGGGCCATCTGAAAAAAGTGTAAAATCCAGAAAGGCAGGACAGGCCATGGAGAACTGGGAGCCTTGTTATGCTGATGGGCGGGATGTCAATTGCCAACAGCCACTCGGGAGAAGTGTATGGTGTTTCCTGAAACATCTAAAAAACAAAGCAACAGAGCCTAGGGCACTTCCACTTATGGTCCTATAGCTTAGGGAAATTAAAATCAAAAGACACAGCCACCCCAAAGGTTGGGACGGCTCTGTTTACAAGAACCTGGTTTACGGTACAAGTTCAATATCGCAGAAAGTGAAAAATGGATAAAGAAGTTGTGGTACTTACGTACAATGCAGTATCACTCAGCAATGAAATCTATGTCATCAGGCCCGTAGCAGCATAATGAGTGGATTCAGGTACGATGATTCTAACTGAAATAAGTCACACAGAAAAAGAAACATCACAAGATATCACTAATACACGGAATGTAAACTTGGCTACACAGGAACTGAATTACAAAACAGAACAGGGTCTCAAATTTAGAAAACCAACTTATGCTTGCTTAAGGGGAAAGGTGAGTTGGGGTGCTGCATAAAACCAGAGATTGAAATGAGCACAGATAAAGTTCCTTAAGCCAAATATGGAATAGACAAGAGCTACTCCTTGCTCAACGAAATGGACTCAACACCCCATATTAAATGCCTAAGAGTGTACCTGACTAGGAAGTATCTTAAAACCTATGGATTGCTATGTCTCTGAAAGAGAATCAAGCGTTTGTACAGGGGCATAAACGCAGCAGTGATAGGACTGGAGAGGTTCGGTGAGCAAATGAAGACCCTTTGAAGTCATATTGCATGGTACCCATTCCACGGGTCTCAACTCTCCAGGTTTAAGGTATTCTTCTTTCAGCTAAAACGTGCATGTGGAACCCAGAGTATGATCAACCGTGTGATCAGGAGACGTGTTCCAATATGTGTCAGTTTTCGTCCCCTGGTACTCGGGTGCAACATTCCAGACGCTTTACTAACACTCTCCCGACTTGGAGAGTCAGTGCCTTTAACCTCCTGTTTGGCCCAGTTTGCAATTTCTGCGGAAGATGAACAGGAATAGGGAGAACCAATGAGAGACTAGCTGGAGGTGTCTGGACGGGCAAATTTAACTCTCATTTCCCACCAGGAAGAGGAATTAACCAAAGGCTCAGCGTGCCGTGCCGGAACCAGATTAGGGCCTGAAGCCATCCTGCGGTGTTGCGGCCAGCTCACGAGAAAGCGAGTTGAAGAAAGGAGCTCAGGGGCACTGTAATTCACAAACCTGCAGAGTTATAAATGACAGCTATCGTCCAAAAATATACTGAAGTAAGGCTGCCAAGAGGACTTGAAAGCGGGGCAGAATTGCAGGAAACCGATTTCAGGAGGTAGACTGGAATTGCATTGAAAGCATAGGAAAAGAGGCAGAACGTCCACAATGATGCACTTGGCCAAAAAGGGCGTATGCGTTTTTTCCTGAATATATTCAGGAAAAAACGCATACGCCCTTTTTGGCCAACCAAGCAAGCTTGCAAAGGAAATCTGCACTACAATGAAGTCTCACTTCCCCCCGGTCAAAAGGGCCATCTGAAAAAAGTGTAAAATCCAGAAAGGCAGGACAGGCCATGGAGAACTGGGAGCCTTGTTATGCTGATGGGCGGGATGTAAATTGCCAACAGCCACTCGGGAGAAGTGTATGGTGTTTCCTGAAACATCTAAAAAACAAAGCAACAGAGCCTAGGGCACTTCCACTTATGGTCCTATAGCTTAGGGAAATTAAAAGCAAAAAGACACAGCCACCCCAAATGTTGGGACGGCTCTGTTTACAAGAACCTGGTTTACGGTACAAGTTCAATATCGCAGAAAGTGAAAAATGGATAAAGAAGTTGTGGTACTTACGTACAATGCAGTATCAGTCAGCAATGAAATCTATGTCATCAGGCCCGTAGCAGCATAATGAGTGGATTCAGGTACGATGATTCTAACTGAAATAAGTCACACAGAAAAAGAAACATCATAAGATATCACTAATACACGGAATGTAAACTTGGCTACACAGGAACTGAATTACAAAACAGAACAGGGTCTCAAATTTAGAAAACCAACTTATGCTTGCTTAAGGGGAAAGGTGAGTTGGGGTGCTGCATAAAACCAGAGATTGAAATGAGCACAGATAAAGTTCCTTAAGCCAAATATGGAATAGACAAGAGCTACTCCTTGCTCAACGAAATGGACTCAACACCCCATATTAAATGCCTAAGAGTGTACCTGACTAGGAAGTATCTTAAAACCTATGGATTGCTATGTCTCTGAAAGAGAATCAAGTGTGTGTACAGGGGCATAAACGCAGCAGTGATAGGATTGGAGAGGTTCGGTGAGCAAATGAAGACCCTTTGAAATCATATTGCATGGTACCCATTCCACGGGTCTCAACTCTCCAGGTTTAAGGTATTCTTCCTTCAGCTAAAACATGCATGTGTAACCCAGAGTATGATCAACCGTGTGATCAGGAGATGTGTTCCAATATGTCTCAGTTTTCGTCCCCTGGTACTCGGGTGCAACATTCCAGACGCTTTACTAACACTCTCCCGACTTGGAGAGTCAGTGCCTTTAACCTCCTGTTTGGCCCAGTTTGCAATTTCTGCGGAAGATGAACAGGAATAGGGAGAACCAATGACAGACTAGCTGGAGGTGTCTGGACGGGCAAATTTAACTCTCATTTCCCACCAGGAAGAGGAATTAACCAAAGGCTCAGCATGCCGTGCGGGAACAAGATTAGGGCCTGAAGCCATCCTGCGGTGTTGCGGCCAGCTCACGAGAAAGCGAGTTGAAGAAAGGAGCTCAGGGGCACTGTAATTCACAAACCTGCAGAGTTATAAATGACAGCTATCGTCCAAAAATATACTGAAGTAAGGCTGCCAAGAGGACTTGAAAGCGGGGCAGAATTGCAGGAAACCGATTTCAGGAGGTAGACTGGAATTGCATTTAAAGCATAGGAAAAGAGGCAGAACGTCCACAATGATGCACTTGGCCAAAAAGGGCGTATGCGTTTTTTCCTGAATATATTCAGGAAAAAACGCATACGCCCTTTTTGGCCAACCAAGCAAGCTTGCAAAGGAAATCTGCACTACAATGAAGTCTCACTTCCCCCCAGTCAAAAGAGCCATCTGAAAAAAGTGTAAAATCCAGAAAGGCAGGACAGGCCATGGAGAACTGGGAGCCTTGTTATGCTGATGGGCGGGATGTAAATTGCCAACAGCCACTCGGGAGAAGTGTATGGTGTTTCCTGAAACATCTAAAAAACAAAGCAACAGAGCCTAGGGCACTTCCACTTATGGTCCTATAGCTTAGGGAAATTAAAATCAAAAAGACACAGCCACCCCAAAGGTTGGGACGGCTCTGTTTACAAGAACCTGGTTTACGGTACAAGCTCACTATCGCAGAAAGTGAAAAATGGATAAAGAATTTGTGGTACTTACGTACAATGCAGTATCACTCAGCAAGGAAATCTATGTCATCAGGCCCGTAGCAGCATAATGAGTGGATTCAGGTATGATGATTCTAACTGAAATAAGTCACACAGAAAAAGAAACATCATAAGATATCACTAATACACGGAATGTAAACGTGGCTACACAGGAACTGAATTTCAAAACAGAACAGGGTCTCAAATTTAGAAAACCAACTTATGCTTGCTTAAGGGGAAAGGTGAGTTGGGGTGCCGCATAAAACCAGAGATTGAAATGAGCACAGATAAAGTTCCTTAAGCCAAATATGTAATAGACAAGAGCTACTCCTTGCTCAACGAAATGGATTCAACACCCCATATTAAACACCTAAGAATATACCTGACTAGGAAGTATCTTAAAACCTATGGATTGCTATGTCTCTGAAAGAGAATCAAGTGTGTGTACAGGGGCATAAACGCAGCAGTGATAGGATTGGAGAGGTTCGGTGAGCAAATGAAGACCCTTTGAAGTCATATTGCATGGTACCCATTCCACGGGTCTCAACTCTCCAGGTTTAAGGTATTCTTCCTTCAGCTAAAACATGCATGTGGAACCCAGAGTATGATCAACCGTGTGATCGGGAGACGTGTTCAAATATGTCTCAGTTTTCGTCCCCTGGTACTCGGGTGCAACATTCCAGACGCTTTACTAACACTCTCCCGACTTGGAGAGTCAGCGCCTTTAACCTCCTGTTTGGCACAGTTTGCAATTTCTGCGGAAGATGAACAGGAATAGGGAGAACCAATGACAGACTAGATGGAGGTGTCTGGACGGGCAAATTTAACTCTCATTTCCCACCAGGAAGAGGAATTAACCAAAGGTTCAGCGTGCCGTGCCGGAACCAGATTAGGGCCTGAAGCCATCCTGCGGGGTTGCGGCCAGCTCACGAGAAAGCGAGTTGAAGAAAGGAGCTCAGGGGCACTGTAATTCACAAACCTGCAGAGTTATAAATGACAGCTATCGTCCAAAAATATACTGAAGTAAGGCTGCCAAGAGGACTTGAAAGCGGGGCAGAATTGCAGGAAACCGATTTCAGGAGGTAGACTGGAATTGCATTTAAAGCATAGGAAAAGAGGCAGAACGTCCACAATGATGCACTTGGCCAAAAAGGGCGTATGCGTTTTTTCCTGAATATATTCAGGAAAAAACGCATACGCCCTTTTTGGCCAACCAAGCAAGCTTGCAAAGGAAATCTGAACTACAATGAAGTCTCACTTCCCCCCGGTCCAAAGGGCCATCTGAAAAAAGTGTAAAATCCAGAAACGCAGGACAGGCCATGGAGAACTGGGAGCCTTGTTATGCTGATGGGCGGGATGTCAATTGCCAACAGCCACTCGGGAGAAGTGTATGGTGTTTCCTGAAACATCTAAAAAACAAAGCAACAGAGCCTAGGGCACTTCCACTTATGGTCCTATAGCTTAGGGAAATTAAAATCAAAAGACACAGCCACCCCAAAGTTTGGGACGGCTCTGTTTACAAGAACCTGGTTTACGGTACAAGTTCAATATCGCAGAAAGTGAAAAATGGATAAAGAAGTTGTGGTACTTACGTACAATGCAATATCACTCAGCAATGAAATCTATGTCATCAGCCCCGTAGCAGCATAATGAGTGGATTCAGGTATGATGATTCTAACTGAAATAAGTCACACAGGAAAAGAAACATCATAAGATATTACTAATACACGGAATGTAAACTTGGCTACATAGGAACTGAATTACAAAACAGAACAGGGTCTCAAATTTAGAAAACCAACTTATGCTTGCTTAAGGGGAAAGGTGAGTTGGGGTGCTGCATAAAACCAGAGATTGAAATGAGCACAGATAAAGTTCCTTAAGCCAAATATGGAACAGACAAGAGCTACTCCTTGCTCAACGAAATGGATTCAACACCCCATATTAAACACCTAAGAATGTACCTGACTAGGAAGTATCTTAAAACCTATGGATTGCTATGTCTCCAAAAGAGAATCAAGCGTGTGTGCAGGGGCATAAACGCAGCAGTGATAGGATTGGAGAGGTTCGGTGAGCAAATGAAGACCCTTTGAAGTCATATTGCATGGTACCCATTCCAAGGGTCTCAACTCTCCAGGTTTAAGGTATTCTTCCTTCAGCTAAAACATGCATGTGGAACCCAGAGTATGATCAACCGTGTGATCGGGAGACGTGTTCCAATATGTCTCAGTTTTCGTCCCCTGGTACTTGGGTGCAACATTCCAGACGCTTTACTAACACTCTCCCGACTTGGAGAGTCAGTGCCTTTAACCTCCTGTTTGGCCCAGTTTGCAATTTCTGCGGAAGATGAACAGGAATAGGGAGAACCAATGACAGACTAGCTGGAGGTGTCTGGACGGGCAAATTTAACTCTCATTTCCTACCAGGAAGAGGAATTAACCAAAGGTTCAGCGTGCCGTGCCGGAACCAGATTAGGGCCTGAAGCAATCCTGCGGTGTTGCGGCCAGCTCACGAGAAAGCGACTTGAAGAAAGGAGCTCAGGGGCACTGTAATTCACAAACCTGCAGAGTTATAAATGACAGCTATCGTCCAAAAATATACTGAAGTAAGGCTGCCAAGAGGACTTGAAAGCGGGGCAGAATTGCAGGAAACCGATTTCAGGAGGTAGACTGGAATTGCATTTAAAGCATAGGAAAAGAGGCAGAACGTCCACAATGATGCACTTGGCCAAAAAGGGCGTATGCGTTTTTTCCTCAGGAAAAAACGCATACGCCCTTTTTGGCCAACCAAGCAAGCTTGCAAAGGAAATCTGCACTACAATGAAGTCTCACTTCCCCCCGGTCAAAAGGGCCATCTGAAAAAAGTGTAAAATCCAGAAAGGCAGGACAGGCCATGGAGAACTGGGAGCCTTGTTATGCTGATGGGCGGGATGTCAATTGCCAACAGCCACTCGGGAGAAGTGTATGGTGTTTCCTGAAACATCTAAAAAACAAAGCAACAGAGCCTAGGGCACTTCCACTTATGGTCCTATAGCTTAGGGAAATTAAAATCAAAAGACACAGCCACCCCAAAGGTTGGGACGGCTCTGTTTACAAGAACCTGGTTTACGGTACAAGTTCAATATCGCAGAAAGTGAAAAATGGATAAAGAAGTTGTGGTACTTACGTACAATGCAATATCACTCAGCAATGAAATCTATGTCATCAGGCCCGTAGCAGCATAATGAGTGGATTCAGGTATGATGATTCTAACTGAAATAAGTCACACAGAAAAAGTAACATCATAAGATATCACTAATACACGGAATGTAAACTTGGCTACACAGGAACTGAATTCCAAAACAGAACAGGGTCTCAAATTTAGAAAACCAACTTATGCTTGCTTAAGGGGAAAGGTGAGTTGGGGTGTTGCATAAAACCAGAGATTGAAATGAGCACAGATAAAGTTCCTTAAGCCAAATATGGAATAGACAAGAGCTACTCCTTGCTCAACGAAATGGATTCAACACCCCATATTAAACACCTAAGAATATACCTGACTAGGAAGTATCTTAAAACCTATGGATTGCTATGTCTCCGAAAGAGAATCAAGCGTGTGTGCAGGGGCATAAACGCAGCAGTGATAGGACTGGAGAGGTTCGGTGAGCAAATGAAGACCCTTTGAAATCATATTGCATGTTACCCATTCCACGGGTCTCAACTCTCCAGGTTTAAGGTATTCTTCCTTCAGCTAAAACATGCATGTGGAACCCAGAGTACGATCAACCATGTGATCGGGAGATGTGTTCCAATATGTCTCAGTTTTCGTCCCCTGGTACTCGGGTGCAACATTCCAGATGCTTTACTAACACTCTCCCGACTTGGAGAGTCAGTGCCTTTAACCTCCTGTTTGGCCCAGTTTGCAATTTCTGCGGAAGATGAACAGGAATAGGGAGAACCAATGACAGACTAGATGGAGGTGTCTGGATGGGCAAATTTAATTCTCATTTCGCACCAGGAAGAGGAATTAACCAAAGGCTCAGCGTGCCGTGCCGGAACCAGATTAGGGCCTGAAGCCATCCTGCGGTGTTGCGGCCAGCTCACGAGAAAGCGAGTTGAAGAAAGGAGCTCAGGGGCACTGTAATTCACAAACCTGCAGAGTTATAAATGACAGCTATCGTCCAAAAATATACTGAAGTAAGGCTGCCAAGAGGACTTGAAAGCGGGGCAGAATTGCAGGAAACCGATTTCAGGAGGTAGACTGGAATTGCATTTAAAGCATAGGAAAAGAGGCAGAACGTCCACAATGATGCACTTGGCCAAAAAGGGCGTATGCGTTTTTTCCTCAGGAAAAATCGCATACGCCCTTTTTGGCCAACCAAGCAAGCTTGCAAAGGAAATCTGCACTACAATGAAGTCTCACTTCCCCCCGGTCAAAAGGGCCATCTGAAAAAAGTGTAAAATCCAGAAAGGCAGGACAGGCCATGGAGAACTGGGAGCCTTGTTATGCTGATGGGCGGGATGTCAATTGCCAACAGCCACTCGGGAGAAGTGTATGGTGTTTCCTGAAACATCTAAAAAACAAAGCAACAGAGCCTAGGGCACTTCCACTTATGGTCCTATAGCTTAGGGAAATTAAAATCAAAAGACACAGCCACCCCAAAGGTTGGGACGGCTCTGTTTACAAGAACCTGGTTTACGGTACAAGTTCAATATCGCAGAAAGTGAAAAATGGATAAAGAAGTTGTGGTACTTACGTACAATGCAATATCACTCAGCAATGAAATCTATGTCATCAGGCCCGTAGCAGCATAATGAGTGGATTCAGGTATGATGATTCTAACTGAAATAAGTCACACAGAAAAAGTAACATCATAAGATATCACTAATACACGGAATGTAAACTTGGCTACACAGGAACTGAATTCCAAAACAGAACAGGGTCTCAAATTTAGAAAACCAACTTATGCTTGCTTAAGGGGAAAGGTGAGTTGGGGTGTTGCATAAAACCAGAGATTGAAATGAGCACAGATAAAGTTCCTTAAGCCAAATATGGAATAGACAAGAGCTACTCCTTGCTCAACGAAATGGATTCAACACCCCATATTAAACACCTAAGAATATACCTGACTAGGAAGTATCTTAAAACCTAAGGATTGCTATGTCTCCGAAAGAGAATCAAGCGTGTGTGCAGGGGCATAAACGCAGCAGTGATAGGACTGGAGAGGTTCGGTGAGCAAATGAAGACCCTTTGAAATCATATTGCATGTTACCCATTCCACGGGTCTCAACTCTCCAGGTTTAAGGTATTCTTCCTTCAGCTAAAACATGCATGTGGAACCCAGAGTATGATCAACCATGTGATCGGGAGATGTGTTCCAATATGTCTCAGTTTTCGTCCCCTGGTACTCGGGTGCAACATTCCAGATGCTTTACTAACACTCTCCCGACTTGGAGAGTCAGTGCCTTTAACCTCCTGTTTGGCCCAGTTTGCAATTTCTGCGGAAGATGAACAGGAATAGGGAGAACCAATGACAGACTAGATGGAGGTGTCTGGATGGGCAAATTTAATTCTCATTTCGCACCAGGAAGAGGAATTAACCAAAGGCTCAGCGTGCCGTGCCGGAACCAGATTAGGGCCTGAAGCCATCCTGCGGTGTTGCGGCCAGCTCACGAGAAAGCGAGTTGAAGAAAGGAGCTCAGGGGCACTGTAATTCACAAACCTGCAGAGTTATAAATGACAGCTATCGTCCAAAAATATACTGAAGTAAGGCTGCCAAGAGGACTTGAAAGCGGGGCAGAATTGCAGGAAACCGATTTCAGGAGGTAGACTGGAATTGCATTTAAAGCATAGGAAAAGAGGCAGAACGTCCACAATGATGCACTTGGCCAAAAAGGGCGTATGCGTTTTTTCCTAAATATATTCAGGAAAAAACGCATACGCCCTTTTTGGCCAACCAAGCAAGCTTGCAAAGGAAATCTGCACTACAATGAAGTCTCACTTCCCCCCGGTCAAAAGGGCCATCTGAAAAAAGTGTGAAATCCAGAAAGGCAGGACAGGCCATGGAGAACTGGGAGCCTTGTTATGCTGATGGGCGGGATGTCAATTGCCAACAGCCACTCGGGAGAAGTGTATGGTGTTTCCTGAAACATCTAAAAAACAAAGCAACAGAGCCTAGGGCACTTCCACTTATGGTCCTATAGCTTAGGGAAATTAAAATCAAAAAGACAGAGCCACCCAAAATGTTGGGACGGCTCTGTTTACTAGAAACTCATTTACGGTACAAGTTCAATATCTCAGAAAGTGAAAAATGGATAAAGAAGTTGTGGTACTTACGTACAATGCAATATCACTCAGCAATGAAATCTATGTCATCAGGCCCGTAGCAGCATAATAAGTGGATTCAGGTATGATGATTCTAACTGAAATAAGTCACACAGAAAAAGAAACATCATAAGATATCACTAATACACGGAATGTAAACTTGGCTACATAGGAACTGAATTACAATACAGAACAGGGTCTCAAATTTAGAAAACCAACTTATGCTTGCTTAAGGGGAAAGGTGAGTTGGGGTGCTGCATAAAACCAGAGATTGAATTGAGCACAGATAAAGTTCCTTAAGCCAAATATGGAATAGACAAGAGCTACTCCTTGCTCAACGAAATGGACTCAACACCTCATATTAAACACATAAAAATATACCTGACTAGGAAGAATCTTAAAATCTATGGATTGCTATGTCTCCGAAAGAGAATCAAGCGTGTGTACAGGGGCATAAACGCAGCAGTGATAGGATTGGAGAGGTTCGGTGAGCAAATGAAGACCCTTTGAAGTCATATTGCATGGTACCCATTCCACGGGTCTCAACTCTCCAGGTTTAAGGTATTCTTCCTTCAGCTAAAACATGCATGTGGAACCCAGAGTATGATCCACCATGTGATCGAGAAACATATTCAAATGTGTCTCACTTTTCGTTCCCTGGTACTCGGGTGCAACATGCCAGAGGCTTTACTAACACTCTCCCGACTTGGAGAGTCAGTGCCTTTAACCTCCTGTTTGGCCCAGTTTGCAATTTCTGTGGAAGATGAACAGGAATAGGGAGAACCAATGACAGACTAGATGGAGGTGTCTGGACGGGCAAATTTAACTCTCATTTCCCACCAGGAAGAGGAATTAACCAAAGGCTCAGCGTGCCGTGCCGGAACCACATTAGGGCCTGAAGCAATCCTGCGGTGTTGCGGCCAGCTCACGAGAAAGCGAGTTGAAGAAAGGAGCTCAGGGGCACTGTAATTCAGAAACCTGCAGAGTTATAAATGACAGCTATCGTCCAAAAATATACTGAAGTAAGGCTGCCAAGAGGACTTGAAAGCGGGGCAGAATTGCAGGAAACCGATTTCAGGAGGTAGACTGGAATTGCATTTAAAGCATAGGAAAAGAGGCAGAACGTCCACAATGATGCACTTGGCCAAAAAGGGCGTATGCGTTTTTTCCTGAATATATTCAGGAAAAAACGCATACGCCCTTTTTGGCCAACCAAGCAAGCTTGCAAAGGAAATCTGCACTACAATGAAGTCTCACTTCCCCCTGGTCAAAAGGGCCATCTGAAAAAAGTGTAAAATCCAGAAAGGCAGGACAGGCCAAGGAGAACTGGGAGCCTTGTTATGCTGATGGGCAGGATGTAACTTGCCAACAGCCACTCCGGAGAAGTGTATGGTGTTTCCTGAAACATCTAAAAAACAAAGCAACAGAGCATAGGGCACTTCCACTTATGGTCCTATAGCTTAGGGAAATTAAAATCAAAAAGACACAGCCACCCCAAAGGTTGGGACGGCTCTGTTTACAAGAACCTGGTTTACGGTACAAGTTCAATATCGCAGAAAGTGAAAAATGGATAAAGAAGTTGTGGTACTTACGTACAATGCAATATCACTCAGCAATGAAATCTATGTCATCAGCCCCGTAGCAGCATAATGAGTGGATTCAGGTACGATGATTCTAACTGAAATAAGTCACACAGAAAAAGAAACATCATAAGATATCACTAATAGACGGAATGTAAACGTGGCTACACAGGAACTGAATTACAAAACAGAACAGGGTCTCAAATTTAGAAAACCAACTTATGCTTGCTTAAGGGGAAAGGTGAGTTGGGGTGCTGCATAAAACCAGAGATTGAAATGAGCACAGATAAAGTTCCTTAAGCCAAATATGGAATAGACAAGAGCTACTCCTTGCTCAACGAAATGGACTCAACACCCCATATTAAATGCCTAAGAGTGTACCTGACTAGGAAGTATCTTAAAACCTATGGATTGCTATGTCTCTGAAAGAGAATCAAGTGTGTGTACAGGGGCATAAACGCAGCAGTGATAGGATTGGAGAGGTTCGGTGAGCAAATGAAGACCCTTTGAAGTCATATTGCATGGTACCCATTCCACGGGTCTCAACTCTCCAGGTTTAAGGTATTCTTCCTTCAGCTAAAACATGCATGTGGAACCCAGAGTATGATCAACCGTGTGATCGGGAGACGTGTTCCAATATGTGTCAGTTTTCGTCCCCTGGTACTCGGGTGCAACATTCCAGACGCTTTACTAACACTCTCCCGACTTGGAGAGTCAGTGCCTTTAACCTCCTGTTTGGCCCAGTTTGCAATTTCTGCGGAAGATGTACAGGAATAGGGAGAACCAATGAGAGACTAGCTGGAGGTGTCTGGACGGGCAAATTTAACTCTCATTTCCCACCAGGAAGAGGAATTAACCAAAGGCTCAGCGTGCCGTGCCGGAACCAGATTAGGGCCTGAAGCCATCCTGCGGGGTTGCGGCCAGCTCACGAGAAAGCGAGTTGAAGAAAGGAGCTCAGGGGCATTGTAATTCACAAACCTGCAGAGTTATAAATGACAGCTATCGTCCAAAAATATACTGAAGTAAGGCTGCCAAGAGGACTTGAAAGCGGGGCAGAATTGCAGGAAACCGATTTCAGGAGGTAGACTGGAATTGCATTTAAAGCATAGGAAAAGAGGCAGAACGTCCACAATGATGCACTTGGCCAAAAAGGGCGTATGCGTTTTTTCCTAAATATATTCAGGAAAAAACGCATACGCCCTTTTTGGCCAACCAAGCAAGCTTGCAAAGGAAATCTGCACTACAATGAAGTCTCACTTCCCCCCGGTCCAAAGGGCCATCTGAAAAAAGTGTAAAATCCAGAAAGGCAGGACAGGCCATGGAGAACTGGGAGCCTTGTTATGCTGTTGTGCGGGATGTAAATTGCCAACAGCCACTCGGGAGAAGTGTATGGTGTTTCCTGAAACATCTAAAAAACAAAGCAACAGAGCCTAGGGCACTTCCACTTATGGTCCTATAGCTTAGGGAAATTAAAATCAAAAGACACAGCCACCCCAAAGGTTGGGACGGCTCTGTTTACAAGAACCTGGTTTACGGTACAAGTTCAATATCGCAGAAAGTGAAAAATGGATAAAGAAGTTGTGGTACTTACGTACAATGCAATATCACTCAGCAAGGAAATCTATGTCATCAGGCCCGTAGCAGCATAATGAGTGGATTCAGGTATGATGATTCTAACTGAAATAAGTCACACAGAAAAAGAAACATCATAAGATATCACTAATACACGGAATGTAAACTTGGCTACATAGGAACTGAATTCCAAAACAGAACAGGGTCTCAAATTTAGAAAACCAACTTATGCTTGCTTAAGGGGAAAGGTGAGTTGGGGTGCTGCATAAAACCAGAGATTGAAATGAGCACAGATAAAGTTCCTTAAGCCAAATATGGAATAGACAAGAGCTACTCCTTGCTCAACGAAATGGATTCAACACCCCATATTAAACACCTAAGAATATACCTGACTAGGAAGTATCTTAAAACCTATGGATTGCTATGTCTCCGAAAGAGAATCAAGCGTGTGTGCAGGGGCATAAACGCAGCAGTGATAGGACTGGAGAGGTTCGGAGAGCAAATGAAGACCCTTTGAAATCATATTGCATGTTACCCATTCCACGGGTCTCAACTCTCCAGGTTTAAGGTATTCTTCCTTCAGCTAAAACATGCATGTGGAACCCAGAGTATGATCAACCATGTGATCGGGAGATGTGTTCCAATATGTCTCAGTTTTCGTCCCCTGGTACTCGGGTGCAACATTCCAGATGCTTTACTAACACTCTCACGACTTGGAGAGTCAGTGCCTTTAACCTCCTGTTTGGCCCAGTTTGCAATTTCTGCGGAAGATGAACAGGAATAGGGAGAACCAATGACAGACTAGATGGAGGTGTCTGGATGGGCAAATTTAATTCTCATTTCGCACCAGGAAGAGGAATTAACCAAAGGCTCAGCGTGCCGTGCCGGAACCAGATTAGGGCTTGAAGCCATCCTGCGGTGTTGCGGCCAGCTCACGAGAAAGCGAGTTGAAGAAAGGAGCTCAGGGGCACTGTAATTCACAAACCTGCAGAGTTATAAATGACAGCTATCGTCCAAAAATATACTGAAGTAAGGCTGCCAAGAGGACTTGAAAGCGGGGCAGAATTGCAGGAAACCGATTTCAGGAGGTAGACTGGAATTGCATTTAAAGCATAGGAAAAGAGGCAGAACGTCCACAATGATGCACTTGGCCAAAAAGGGCGTATGCGTTTTTTCCTAAATATATTCAGGAAAAAACGCATACGCCCTTTTTGGCCAACCAAGCAAGCTTGCAAAGGAAATCTGCACTACAATGAAGTCTCACTTCCCCCCGGTCAAAAGGGCCATCTGAAAAAAGTGTGAAATCCAGAAAGGCAGGACAGGCCATGGAGAACTGGGAGCCTTGTTATGCTGATGGGCGGGATGTCAATTGCCAACAGCCACTCGGGAGAAGTGTATGGTGTTTCCTGAAACATCTAAAAAACAAAGCAACAGAGCCTAGGGCACTTCCACTTATGGTCCTATAGCTTAGGGAAATTAAAATCAAAAGACACAGCCACCCCAAAGGTTGGGACGGCTCTGTTTACAAGAACCTGGTTTACGGTACAAGTTCAATATCGCAGAAAGTGAAAAATGGATAAAGAAGTTGTGGTACTTACGTACAATGCAGTATCACTCAGAAATGAAATCTATGTCATCAGGCCTGTAGCAGCATAATGAGTGGATTCAGGTATGATGATTCTAACTGAAATAAGTCACACAGGAAAAGAAACATCATAAGATATCACTAATACACGGAATGTAAACTTGGCTACATAGGAACTGAATTCCAAAACAGAACAGGGTCTCAAATTTAGAAAACCAACTTATGCTTGCTTAAGGGGAAAGGTGAGTTGGGGTGCTGCATAAAACCAGAGATTGAAATGAGCACAGATAAAGTTCCTTAAGCCAAATATGGAATAGACAAGAGCTACTCCTTGCTCAACGAAATGGATTCAACACCCCATATTAAACACCTAAGAATATACCTGACTAGGAAGTATCTTAAAACCTATGGATTGCTATGTCTCCGAAAGAGAATCAAGCGTGTGTGCAGGGGCATAAACGCAGCAGTGATAGGACTGGAGAGGTTCAGAGAGCAAATGAAGACCCTTTGAAATCATATTGCATGTTACCCATTCCACGGGTCTCAACTCTCCAGGTTTAAGGTATTCTTCCTTCAGCTAAAACATGCATGTGGAACCCAGAGTATGATCAACCATGTGATCGGGAGATGTGTTCCAATATGTCTCAGTTTTCGTCCCCTGGTACTCGGGTGCAACATTCCAGATGCTTTACTAACACTCTCACGACTTGGAGAGTCAGTGCCTTTAACCTCCTGTTTGGCCCAGTTTGCAATTTCTGCGGAAGATGAACAGGAATAGGGAGAACCAATGACAGACTAGATGGAGGTGTCTGGATGGGCAAATTTAATTCTCATTTCGCACCAGGAAGAGGAATTAACCAAAGGCTCAGCGTGCCGTGCCGGAAGCAGATTAGGGCTTGAAGCCATCCTGTGGTGTTGCGGCCAGCTCACGAGAAAGCGAGTTGAAGAAAGGAGCTCAGGGGCACTGTAATTCACAAACCTGCAGAGTTATAAATGACAGCTATCGTCCAAAAATATACTGAAGTAAGGCTGCCAAGAGGACTTGAAAGCGGGGCAGAATTGCAGGAAACCGATTTCAGGAGGTAGACTGGAATTGCATTTAAAGCATAGGAAAAGAGGCAGAACGTCCACAATGATGCACTTGGCCAAAAAGGGCGTATGCGTTTTTTCCTAAATATATTCAGGAAAAAACGCATACGCCCTTTTTGGCCAACCAAGCAAGCTTGCAAAGGAAATCTGCACTACAATGAAGTCTCACTTCCCCCCGGTCAAAAGGGCCATCTGAAAAAAGTGTGAAATCCAGAAAGGCAGGACAGGCCATGGAGAACTGGGAGCCTTGTTATGCTGATGGGCGGGATGTCAATTGCCAACAGCCACTCGGGAGAAGTGTATGGTGTTTCCTGAAACATCTAAAAAACAAAGCAACAGAGCCTAGGGCACTTCCACTTATGGTCCTATAGCTTAGGGAAATTAAAATCAAAAGACACAGCCACCCCAAAGGTTGGGACGGCTCTGTTTACAAGAACCTGGTTTACGGTACAAGTTCAATATCGCAGAAAGTGAAAAATGGATAAAGAAGTTGTGGTACTTACGTACAATGCAGTATCACTCAGAAATGAAATCTATGTCATCAGGCCTGTAGCAGCATAATGAGTGGATTCAGGTATGATGATTCTAACTGAAATAAGTCACACAGGAAAAGAAACATCATAAGATATCACTAATACACGGAATGTAAACTTGGCTACACAGGAACTGAATTACAAAACAGAACAGGGTCTCAAATTTAGAAAACCAACTTATGCTTGCTTAAGGGGAAAGGTGAGTTGGGGTGCTGCATAAAACCAGAGATTGAAATGAGCACAGATAAAGTTCCTTAAGCCAAATATGGAATAGACAAGAGCTACTCCTTGCTCAACGAAATGGACTCAACACCCCATATTAAATGCCTAAGAGTGTACCTGACTAGGAAGTATCTTAAAACCTATGGATTGCTATGTCTCTGAAAGAGAATCAAGTGTGTGTACAGGGGCATAAACGCAGCAGTGATAGGATTGGAGAGGTTCGGTGAGCAAATGAAGACCCTTTGAAGTCATATTGCATGGTACCCATTCCACGGGTCTCAACTCTCCAGGTTTAAGGTATTCTTCCTTCAGCTAAAACATGCATGTGGAACCCAGAGTATGATCAACCGTGTGATCGGGAGACGTGTTCAAATATGTCTCAGTTTTCGTCCCCTGGTACTCGGGTGCAACATTCCAGACGCTTTACTAACACTCTCCCGACTTGGAGAGTCAGCGCCTTTAACCTCCTGTTTGGCACAGTTTGCAATTTCTGCGGAAGATGAACAGGAATAGGGAGAACCAATGACAGACTAGCTGGAGGTGTCTGGACGGGCAAATTTAACTCTCATTTCCCACCAGGAAGAGGAATTAACCAAAGGTTCAGCGTGCCGTGCCGGAACCAGATTAGGGCCTGAAGCCATCCTGCGGTGTTGCGGCCAGCTCACGAGAAAGCGAGTTGAAGAAAGGAGCTCAGGGGCACTGTAATTCACAAACCTGCAGAGTTATAAATGACAGCTATCGTCCAAAAATATACTGAAGTAAGGCTGCCAAGAGGACTTGAAAGCGGGGCAGAATTGCAGGAAACCGATTTCAGGAGGTAGACTGGAATTGCATTTAAAGCATAGGAAAAGAGGCAGAACGTCCACAATGATGCACTTGGCCAAAAAGGGCGTATGCGTTTTTTCCTGAATATATTCAGGAAAAAACGCATACGCACTTTTTGGCCAACCAAGCAAGCTTGCAAAGGAAATCTGCACTACAATGAAGTCTCACTTCCCCCCGGTCCAAAGGGCCATCTGAAAAAAGTGTAAAATCCAGAAAGGCAGGACAGGCCATGGAGAACTGGGAGCCTTGTTATGCTGATGGGCGGGATGTCAATTGCCAACAGCCACTCGGGAGAAGTGTATGGTGTTTCCTGAAACATCTAAAAAACAAAGCAACAGAGCCTAGGGCACTTCCACTTATGGTCCTATAGCTTAGGGAAATTAAAATCAAAAGACACAGCCACCCCAAAGGTTGGGACGGCTCTGTTTACAAGAACCTGGTTTACGGTACAAGTTCAATATCGCAGAAAGTGAAAAATGGATAAAGAAGTTGTGGTACTTACGTACAATGCAATATCACTCAGCAATGAAATCTATGTCATCAGCCCCGTAGCAGCATAATGAGTGGATTCAGGTATGATGATTCTAACTGAAATAAGTCACACAGGAAAAGAAACATCATAAGATATCACTAATACACGGAATGTAAACTTGGCTACATAGGAACTGAATTACAAAACAGAACAGGGTCTCAAATTTAGAAAACCAACTTATGCTTGCTTAAGGGGAAAGGTGAGTTGGGGTGCTGCATAAAACCAGAGATTGAAATGAGCACAGATAAAGTTCCTTAAGCCAAATATGGAATAGACAAGAGCTACTCCTTGCTCAACGAAATGGACTCAACACCCCATATTAAATGCCTAAGAGTGTACCTGACTAGGAAGTATCTTAAAACCTATGGATTGCTATGTCTCCAAAAGAGAATCAAGCGTCTGTGCAGGGGCATAAACGCAGCAGTGATAGGATTGGAGAGGTTCGGTGAGCAAATGAAGACCCTTTGAAGTCATATTGCATGGTACCCATTCCACGGGTCTCAACTCTCCAGGTTTAAGGTATTCTTCCTTCAGCTAAAACATGCATGTGGAACCCAGAGTATGATCAACCATGTGATCGGGAGACGTGTTCCAATATGTCTCAGTTTTCGTCCCCTTGTACTCGGGTGCAACATTCCAGACGCTTTACTAACACTCTCCCGACTTGGAGAGTCAGCGCCTTTAACCTCCTGTTTGGCCCAGTTTGCAATTTCTGCGGAAGATGTACAGGAATAGGGAGAACCAATGAGAGACTAGCCGGAGGTGTCTGGACGGGCAAATTTAACTCTCATTTCCCACCAGGAAGAGGAATTAACCGAAGGCTCAGCGTGCCGTGCCGCAACCAGATTAGGGCCTGAAGCCATCCTGCGGTGTTGCGGCCAGCTCACGAGAAAGCGAGTTGAAGAAAGGAGCTCAGGGGCACTGTAATTCACAAACCTGCAGAGTTATAAATGACAGCTATCGTCCAAAAATATACTGAAGTAAGGCTGCCAAGAGGACTTGAAAGCGGGGCAGAATTGCAGGAAACCGATTTCAGGAGGTAGACTGGAATTGCATTTAAAGCATAGGAAAAGAGGCAGAACGTCCACAATGATGCACTTGGCCAAAAAGGGCGTATGCGTTTTTTCCTGAATATATTCAGGAAAAAACGCATACGCACTTTTTGGCCAACCAAGCAAGCTTGCAAAGGAAATCTGCACTACAATGAAGTCTCACTTCCCCCCGGTCCAAAGGGCCATCTGAAAAAAGTGTAAAATCCAGAAAGGCAGGACAGGCCATGGAGAACTGGGAGCCTTGTTATGCTGATGGGCGGGATGTCAATTGCCAACAGCCACTCGGGAGAAGTGTATGGTGTTTCCTGAAACATCTAAAAAACAAAGCAACAGAGCCTAGGGCACTTCCACTTATGGTCCTATAGCTTAGGGAAATTAAAATCAAAAGACACAGCCACCCCAAAGGTTGGGACGGCTCTGTTTACAAGAACCTGGTTTACGGTACAAGTTCAATATCGCAGAAAGTGAAAAATGGATAAAGAAGTTGTGGTACTTACGTACAATGCAATATCACTCAGCAATGAAATCTATGTCATCAGCCCCGTAGCAGCATAATGAGTGGATTCAGGTATGATGATTCTAACTGAAATAAGTCACACAGGAAAAGAAACATCATAAGATATCACTAATACACGGAATGTAACCTTGGCTACACAGGAACTGAATTCCAAAACAGAACAGGGTCTCAAATTTAGAAAACCAACTTATGCTTGCTTAAGGGGAAAGGTGAGTTGGGGTGCTGCATAAAACCAGAGATTGAAATGAGCACAGATAAAGTTCCTTAAGCCAAATATGGAATAGACAAGAGCTACTCCTTGCTCAACGAAATGGACTCAACACCCCATATTAAATGCCTAAGAGTGTACCTGACTAGGAAGTATCTTAAAACCTATGGATTGCTATGTCTCTGAAAGAGAATCAAGTGTGTGTACAGGGGCATAAACGCAGCAGTGATAGGATTGGAGAGGTTCGGTGAGCAAATGAAGACCCTTTGAAGTCATATTGCATGGTACCCATTCCACGGGTCTCAACTCTCCAGGTTTAAGGTATTCTTCCTTCAGCTAAAACATGCATGTGGAACCCAGAGTATGATCAACCGTGTGATCGGGAGACGTGTTCCAATATGTCTCAGTTTTCGTCCCCTGGTACTCGGGTGCAACATTCCAGACGCTTTACTAACACTCTCCCGACTTGGAGAGTCAGCTCCTTTAACCTCCTGTTTGGCCCAGGTTGCAATTTCTGCGGAAGATGAACAGGAATAGGGAGAACCAATGACAGACTAGCTGGAGGTGTCTGGACGGGCAAATTTAACTCTCATTTCCCACCAGGAAGAGGAATTAACCAAAGGTTCAGCGTGCCGTGCCGGAACCAGATTAGGGCCTGAAGCCATCCTGCGGTGTTGCGGCCAGCTCACGAGAAAGCGAGTTGAAGAAAGGAGCTCAGGGGCACTGTAATTCACAAACCTGCAGAGTTATAAATGACAGCTATCGTCCAAAAATATACTGAAGTAAGGCTGCCAAGAGGACTTGAAAGCGGGGCAGAATTGCAGGAAACCGATTTCAGGAGGTAGACTGGAATTGCATTTAAAGCATAGGAAAAGAGGCAGAACGTCCACAATGATGCACTTGGCCAAAAAGGGCGTATGCGTTTTTTCCTGAATATATTCAGGAAAAAACGCATACGCACTTTTTGGCCAACCAAGCAAGCTTGCAAAGGAAATCTGCACTACAATGAAGTCTCACTTCCCCCCGGTCCAAAGGGCCATCTGAAAAAAGTGTAAAATCCAGAAAGGCAGGACAGGCCATGGAGAACTGGGAGCCTTGTTATGCTGATGGGCGGGATGTCAATTGCCAACAGCCACTCGGGAGAAGTGTATGGTGTTTCCTGAAACATCTAAAAAACAAAGCAACAGAGCCTAGGGCACTTCCACTTATGGTCCTATAGCTTAGGGAAATTAAAATCAAAAGACACAGCCACCCCAAAGGTTGGGACGGCTCTGTTTACAAGAACCTGGTTTACGGTACAAGTTCAATATCGCAGAAAGTGAAAAATGGATAAAGAAGTTGTGGTACTTACGTACAATGCAATATCACTCAGCAATGAAATCTATGTCATCAGCCCCGTAGCAGCATAATGAGTGGATTCAGGTATGATGATTCTAACTGAAATAAGTCACACAGGAAAAGAAACATCATAAGATATCACTAATACACGGAATGTAAACTTGGCTACATAGGAACTGAATTACAAAACAGAACAGGGTCTCAAATTTAGAAAACCAACTTATGCTTGCTTAAGGGGAAAGGTGAGTTGGGGTGCTGCATAAAACCAGAGATTGAAATGAGCACAGATAAAGTTCCTTAAGCCAAATATGGAATAGACAAGAGCTACTCCTTGCTCAACGAAATGGATTCAACACCCCATATTAAACACCTAAGAATGTACCTGACTAGGAAGTATCTTAAAACCTATGGATTGCTATGTCTCGTAAAGAGAATCAAGCGTGTGTGCAGGGGCATAAACGCAGCAGTGATAGGATTGGAGAGGTTCGGTGAGCAAATGAAGACCCTTTGAAGTCATATTGCATGGTACCCATTCCACGGGTCTCAACTCTCCAGGTTTAAGGTATTCTTCCTTCAGCTAAAACATGCATGTGGAACCCAGAGTATGATCAACCATGTGATCGGGAGATGTGTTCCAATATGTCTCAGTTTTCGTCCCCTGGTACTCGGGTGCAACATTCCAGATGCTTTACTAACACTCTCCCGACTTGGAGAGTCAGTGCCTTTAACCTCCTGTTTGGCCCAGTTTGCAATTTCTGCGGAAGATGAACAGGAATAGGGAGAAGCAATGACAGACTAGATGGAGGTGTCTGAATGGGCAAATTTAATTCTCATTTCGCACCAGGAAGAGGAATTAACCAAAGGCTCAGCCTGCCGTGCCGGAAGCAGATTAGGGCCTGAAGCCATCCTGCGGTGTTGCGGCCAGCTCACGAGAAAGCGAGTTGAAGAAAGGAGCTCAGGGGCACTGTAATTCACAAACCTGCAGAGTTATAAATGACAGCTATCATCCAAAAATATACTGAAGTAAGGCTGCCAAGAGGACTTGAAAGCGGGGCAGAATTGCAGGAAACCGATTTCAGGAGGTAGACTGGAATTGCATTGAAAGCATAGGAAAAGAGGCAGAACGTCCACAATGATGCACTTGGCCAAAAAGGGCGTATGCGTTTTTTCCTAAATATATTCAGGAAAAAACGCATACGCCCTTTTTGGCCAACCAAGCAAGCTTGCAAAGGAAATCTGCACTACAATGAAGTCTCACTTCCCCCCGGTCAAAAGGACCATCTGAAAAAAGTGTGAAATCCAGAAAGGCAGGACAGGCCATGGAGAACTGGGAGCCTTGTTATGCTGATGGGCGGGATGTAAATTGCCAACAGCCACTCGGGAGAAGTGTATGGTGTTTCCTGAAACATCTAAAAAACAAAGCAACAGAGCCTAGGGCACTTCCACTTATGGTCCTATAGCTTAGGGAAATTAAAATCAAAAGACACAGCCACCCCAAAGGTTGGGAGGGCTCTGTTTACAAGAACCTGGTTTATGGTACAAGTTCAATATCGCAGAAAGTGAAAAATGGATAAAGAAGTTGTGGTACTTACGTACAATGCAATATCACTCAGCAAGGAAATCTATGTCATCAGGCCCGTAGCAGCATAATGAGTGGATTCAGGTATGATGATTCTAACTGAAATAAGTCACACAGAAAAAGAAACATCATAAGATATCACTAATACACGGAATGTAAACTTGGCTACACAGGAACTGAATTCCAAAACAGAACAGGGTCTCAAATTTAGAAACCCAACTTATGCTTGCTTAAGGGGAAAGGTGAGTTGGGGTGCTGCATAAAACCAGAGATTGAATTGAGCACAGATAAAGTTCCTTAAGCCAAATATGGAATAGACAAGAGCTACTCCTTGCTCAACGAAATGGACTCAACACCCCATATTAAATGCCTAAGAGTGTACCTGACTAGGAAGTATCTTAAAACCTATGGATTGCTATGTCTCCGAAAGAGAATCAAGCGTGTGTACAGGGGCATAAACGCAGCAGTGATAGGATTGGAGAAGTTCGGTGAGCAAATGAAGACCCTTTGAAGTCATATTGCATGGTACCCATTCCACGGGTCTCAACTCTCCAGGTTTAAGGTATTCTTCCTTCAGCTAAAACATGCATGTGGAACCCAGAGTATGATCAACCGTGTGATCGGGAGACGTGTTCCAATATGTCTCAGTTTCCGTCCCCTGGTACTCGGGTGCAACATTCCAGACGCTTTACTAACACTCTCCCGACTTGGAGAGTCAGTGCCTTTAACCTCCTGTTTGGCCCAGTTTGCAATTTCTGCGGAAGATGAACAGGAATAGGGAGAACCAATGAGAGACTAGCTGGAGGTGTCTGGACGGGCAAATTTAACTCTCATTTCCCACCAGGAAGAGGAATTAACCAAAGGCTCAGCGTGCCGTGCCGGAACCAGATTAGGGCCTGAAGCAATCCTGCGGTGTTGCGGCCAGCTCACGAGAAAGCGAGTTGAAGAAAGGAGCTCAGGGGCACTGTAATTCACAAACCTGCAGAGTTATAAATGACAGCTATCGTCCAAAAATATACTGAAGTAAGGCTGCCAAGAGGACTTGAAAGCGGGGCAGAATTGCAGGAAACCGATTTCAGGAGGTAGACTGGAATTGCATTTAAAGCATAGGAAAAGAGGCAGAACGTCCACAATGATGCACTTGGCCAAAAAGGGCGTATGCGTTTTTTCCTAAATATATTCAGGAAAAAACGCGTACTCCCTTTTTGGCCAACCAAGCAAGCTTGCAAAGGAAATCTGCACTACAATGAAGTCTCACTTCCCCCCGGTCAAAACGGCCATCTGAAAAAAGTGTGAAATCCAGAAAGGCAGGACAGGCCATGGAGAACTGGGAGCCTTGTTATGCTGATGGGCGGGATGTAAATTGCCAACAGCCACTCGGGAGAAGTGTATGGTGTTTCCTGAAACATCTAAAAAACAAAGCAACAGAGCCTAGGGCACTTCCACTTATGGTCCTATAGCTTAGGGAAATTAAAATCAAAAGACACAGCCACCCCAAAGGTTGGGACGGCTCTGTTTACAAGAACCTGGTTTACGGTACAAGTTCAATATCGCAGAAAGTGAAAAATGGATAAAGAAGTTGTGGTACTTACGTACAATGCAATATCACTCAGCAAGGAAATCTATGTCATCAGGCCCGTAGCAGCATAATAAGTGGATTCAGGTACGATGATTCTAACTGAAATAAGTCACACAGAAAAAGAAACATCATAAGATATCACTAATACACGGAATGTAAACTTGGCTACATAGCAACTGAATTACAATACAGAACAGGGTCTCAAATTTAGAAAACCAACTTATGCTTGCTTAAGGGGAAAGGTGAGTTGGGGTGCTGCATAAAACCAGAGATTGAATTGAGCACAGATAAAGTTCCTTAAGCCAAATATGGAATAGACAAGAGCTACTCCTTGCTCAACGAAATGGACTCAACACCCCATATTAAATGCCTAAGAGTGTACCTGACTAGGAAGTATCTTAAAACCTATGGATTGCTATGTCTCCGAAAGAGAATCAAGCGTGTGTACAGGGGCATAAATGCAGCAGTGATAGGATTGGAGAAGTTCGGTGAGCAAATGAAGACCCTTTGAAGTCATATTGCATGGTACCCATTCCACGGGTCTCAACTCTCCAGGTTTAAGGTATTCTTCCTTCAGCTAAAACATGCATGTGGAACCCAGAGTATGATCAACCGTGTGATCGGGAGACGTGTTCCAATATGTCTCAGTTTTCGTCCCCTGGTACTCGGGTGCAACATTCCAGACGCTTTACTAACACTCTCCCGACTTGGAGAGTCAGCGCCTTTAACCTCCTGTTTGGCCCAGTTTGCAATTTCTGCGGAAGATGAACAGGAATAGGGAGAACCAATGAGAGACTAGCTGGAGGTGTCTGGACGGGCAAATTTAACTCTCATTTCCCACCAGGAAGAGGAATTAACCAAAGGCTCAGCGTGCCGTGCCGGAACCAGATTAGGGCCTGAAGCCATCCTGCGGTGTTGCGGCCAGCTCACGAGAAAGCGAGTTGAAGAAAGGAGCTCAGGGGCACTGTAATTCACAAACCTGCAGAGTTATAAATGACAGCTATCGTCCAAAAATATACTGAAGTAAGGCTGCCAAGAGGACTTGAAAGCGGGGCAGAATTGCAGGAAACCGATTTCAGGAGGTAGACTGGAATTGCATTTAAAGCATAGGAAAAGAGGCAGAATGTCCACAATGATGCACTTGGCCAAAAAGGGCGTATGCGTTTTTTCCTCAGGAAAAAACGCATACGCCCTTTTTGGCCAACCAAGCAAGCTTGCAAAGGAAATCTGCACTACAATGAAGTCTCACTTCCCCCCGGTCAAAAGGGCCATCTGAAAAAAGTGTAAAATCCAGAAAGGCAAGACAGGCCATGGAGAACTGGGAGCCTTGTTATGCTGATGGGCGGGATGAAAATTGCCAACAGCCACTCGGGAGAAGTGTATGGTGTTTCCTGAAACATCTAAAAAACAAAGCAACAGAGCCTAGGGCACTTCCACTTATGGTCCTATAGCTTAGGGAAATTAAAATCAAAAGACACAGCCACCCCAAAGGTTGGGACGGCTCTGTTTACAAGAACCTGGTTTACGGTACAAGTTCAATATCTCAGAAAGTGAAAAATGGATAAAGAAGTTGTGGTACTTACGTACAATGCAATATCACTCAGCAAGGAAATCTATGTCATCAGGCCCGTAGCAGCATAATGAGTGGATTCAGGTATGATGATTCTAACTGAAATAAGTCACACAGAAAAACAAACATCATAAGATATCACTAATACACGGAATGTAAACTTGGCTACACAGGAACTGAATTCCAAAACAGAACAGGGTCTCAAATTTAGAAACCCAACTTATGCTTGCTTAAGGGGAAAGGTGAGTTGGGGTGCTGCATAAAACCAGAGATTGAAATGAGCACAGATAAAGTTCCTTAAGCCAAATATGGAATAGACAAGAGCTACTCCTTGCTCAACGAAATGGATTCAACACCCCATATTAAACACCTAAGAATATACCTGACTAGGAAGTATCTTAAAACCTATGGATTGCTATGTCTCCGAAAGAGAATCAAGCGTGTGTGCAGGGGCATAAACGCAGCAGTGATAGGACTGGAGAGGTTCGGTGAGCAAATGAAGACCCTTTGAAATCATATTGCATGTTACCCATTCCACGGGTCTCAACTCTCCAGGTTTAAGGTATTCTTCCTTCAGCTAAAACATGCATGTGGAACCCAGAGTATGATCAACCATGTGATCGGGAGATGTGTTCCAATATGTCTCAGTTTTCGTTCCTTGGTACTCGGGTGCAACATTCCAGATGCTTTACTAACACTCTCCCGACTTGGAGAGTCAGTGCCTTTAACCTCCTGTTTGGCCCAGTTTGCAATTTCTGCGGAAGATGAACAGGAATAGGGAGAACCAATGACAGACTAGCTGGAGGTGTCTGGATGGGCAAATTTAATTCTCATTTCGCACCAGGAAGAGGAATTAACCAAAGGCTCAGCGTGCCGTGCCGGAACCAGATTAGGGCCTGAAGCAATCCTGCGGTGTTGCGGCCAGCTCACGAGAAAGCGAGTTGAAGAAAGGAGCTCAGGGGCACTGTAATTCACAAACCTGCAGAGTTATAAATGACAGCTATCGTCCAAAAATATACTGAAGTAAGGCTGCCAAGAGGACTTGAAAGCGGGGCAGAATTGCAGGAAACCGATTTCAGGAGGTAGACTGGAATTGCATTGAAAGCATAGGAAAAGAGGCAGAACGTCCACAATGATGCACTTGGCCAAAAAGGGCGTATGAGTTTTTTCCTAAATATATTCAGGAAAAAACGCATACTCCCTTTTTGGCCAACCAAGCAAGCTTGCAAAGGAAATCTGCACTACAATGAAGTCTCACTTCCCCCCGGTCAAAAGGGCCATCTGAAAAAAGTGTGAAATCCAGAAAGGCAGGACAGGCCATGGAGAACTGGGAGCCTTGTTATGCTGATGGGCGGGATGTAAATTGCCAACAGCCACTCGGGAGAAGTGTATGGTGTTTCCTGAAACATCTAAAAAACAAAGCAACAGAGCCTAGGGCACTTCCACTTATGGTCCTATAGCTTAGGGAAATTAAAATCAAAAGACACAGCCACCCCAAAGGTTGGGACGGCTCTGTTTACAAGAACCTGGTTTACGGTACAAGTTCAATATCGCAGAAAGTGAAAAATGGATAAAGAAGTTGTGGTACTTACGTACAATGCAATATCACTCAGCAAGGAAATCTATGTCATCAGGCCCGTAGCAGCATAATAAGTGGATTCAGGTACGATGATTCTAACTGAAATAAGTCACACAGAAAAAGAAACATCATAAGATATCACTAATACACGGAATGTAAACTTGGCTACATAGCAACTGAATTACAATACAGAACAGGGTCTCAAATTTAGAAAACCAACTTATGCTTGCTTAAGGGGAAAGGTGAGTTGGGGTGCTGCATAAAACCAGAGATTGAATTGAGCACAGATAAAGTTCCTTAAGCCAAATATGGAATAAACAAGAGCTACTCCTTGCTCAACGAAATGGACTCAACACCCCATATTAAATGCCTAAGAGTGTACCTGACTAGGAAGTATCTTAAAACCTATGGATTGCTATGTCTCCGAAAGAGAATCAAGCGTGTGTACAGGGGCATAAATGCAGCAGTGATAGGATTGGAGAAGTTCGGTGAGCAAATGAAGACCCTTTGAAGTCATATTGCATGGTACCCATTCCACGGGTCTCAACTCTCCAGGTTTAAGGTATTCTTCCTTCAGCTAAAACATGCATGTGGAACCCAGAGTATGATCAACCGTGTGATCGGGAGACGTGTTCCAATATGTGTCAGTTTTCGTCCCCTGGTACTCGGGTGCAACATTCCAGACGCTTTACTAACACTCTCCCGACTTGGAGAGTCAGCGCCTTTAACCTCCTGTTTGGCCCAGTTTGCAATTTCTGCGGAAGATGAACAGGAATAGGGAGAACCAATGAGAGACTAGCTGGAGGTGTCTGGACGGGCAAATTTAACTCTCATTTCCCACCAGGAAGAGGAATTAACCAAAGGCTCAGCGTGCCGTGCCGGAACCAGATTAGGGCCTGAAGCCATCCTGCGGTGTTGCGGCCAGCTCACGAGAAAGCGACTTGAAGAAAGGAGCTCAGGGGCACTGTAATTCACAAACCTGCAGAGTTATAAATGACAGCTATCGTCCAAAAATATACTGAAGTAAGGCTGCCAAGAGGACTTGAAAGCGGGGCAGAATTGCAGGAAACCGATTTCAGGAGGTAGACTGGAATTGCATTTAAAGCATAGGAAAAGAGGCAGAACGTCCACAATGATGCACTTGGCCAAAAAGGGCGTATGCGTTTTTTCCTCAGGAAAAAACGCATACGCCCTTTTTGGCCAACCAAGCAAGCTTGCAAAGGAAATCTGCACTACAATGAAGTCTCACTTCCCCCCGGTCAAAAGGGCCATCTGAAAAAAGTGTAAAATCCAGAAAGGCAAGACAGGCCATGGAGAACTGGGAGCCTTGTTATGCTGATGGGCGGGATGAAAATTGCCAACAGCCACTCGGGAGAAGTGTATGGTGTTTCCTGAAACATCTAAAAAACAAAGCAACAGAGCCTAGGGCACTTCCACTTATGGTCCTATAGCTTAGGGAAATTAAAATCAAAAGACACAGCCACCCCAAAGGTTGGGACGGCTCTGTTTACAAGAACCTGGTTTACGGTACAAGTTCAATATCTCAGAAAGTGAAAAATGGATAAAGAAGTTGTGGTACTTACGTACAATGCAATATCACTCAGCAAGGAAATCTATGTCATCAGGCCCGTAGCAGCATAATGAGTGGATTCAGGTATGATGATTCTAACTGAAATAAGTCACACAGAAAAACAAACATCATAAGATATCACTAATACACGGAATGTAAACTTGGCTACACAGGAACTGAATTCCAAAACAGAACAGGGTCTCAAATTTAGAAACCCAACTTATGCTTGCTTAAGGGGAAAGGTGAGTTGGGGTGCTGCATAAAACCAGAGATTGAAATGAGCACAGATAAAGTTCCTTAAGCCAAATATGGAATAAGCAAGAGCTACTCCTTGCTCAACGAAATGGATTCAACACCCCATATTAAACACCTAAGAATATACCTGACTAGGAAGTATCTTAAAACCTATGGATTGCTATGTCTCCGAAAGAGAATCAAGCGTGTGTGCAGGGGCATAAACGCAGCAGTGATAGGACTGGAGAGGTTCGGTGAGCAAATGAAGACCCTTTGAAATCATACTGCATGTTACCCATTCCACGGGTCTCAATTCTCCAGGTTTAAGGTATTCTTCCTTCAGCTAAAACATGCATGTGGAACCCAGAGTATGATCAACCATGTGATCGGGAGATGTGTTCCAATATGTCTCAGTTTTCGTCCCTTGGTACTCGGGTGCAACATTCCAGATGCTTTACTAACACTCTCCCGACTTGGAGAGTCAGTGCCTTTAACCTCCTGTTTGGCCCAGTTTGCAATTTCTGCGGAAGATGAACAGGAATAGGGAGAACCAATGACAGACTAGCTGGAGGTGTCTGGATGGGCAAATTTAATTCTCATTTCGCACCAGGAAGAGGAATTAACCAAAGGCTCAGCGTGCCGTGCCGGAACCAGATTAGGGCTTGAAGCAATCCTGCGGTGTTGCGGCCAGCTCACGAGAAAGCGAGTTGAAGAAAGGAGCTCAGGGGCACTGTAATTCACAAACCTGCAGAGTTATAAATGACAGCTATCGTCCAAAAATATACTGAAGTAAGGCTGCCAAGAGGACTTGAAAGCGGGGCAGAATTGCAGGAAACCGATTTCAGGAGGTAGACTGGAATTGCATTGAAAGCATAGGAAAAGAGGCAGAACGTCCACAATGATGCACTTGGCCAAAAAGCGCGTATGCGTTTTTTCCTAAATATATTCAGGAAAAAACGCATACGCCCTTTTTGGCCAACCAAGCAAGCTTGCAAAGGAAATCTGCACTACAATGAAGTCTCACTTCCCCCCGGTCAAAAGGGCCATCTGAAAAAAGTGTGAAATCCAGAAAGGCAGGACAGGCCATGGAGAACTGGGAGCCTTGTTATGCTGATGGGCGGGATGTAAATTGCCAACAGCCACTCGGGAGAAGTGTATGGTGTTTCCTGAAACATCTAAAAAACAAAGCAACAGAGCCTAGGGCACTTCCACTTATGGTCCTATAGCTTAGGGAAATTAAAATCAAAAGACACAGCCACCCCAAAGGTTGGGACGGCTCTGTTTACAAGAACCTGGTTTACGGTACAAGTTCAATATCGCAGAAAGTGAAAAATGGATAAAGAAGTTGTGGTACTTACGTACAATGCAATATCACTCAGCAAGGAAATCTATGTCATCAGGCCCGTAGCAGCATAATAAGTGGATTCAGGTACGATGATTCTAACTGAAATAAGTCACACAGAAAAAGAAACATCATAAGATATCACTAATACACGGAATGTAAACTTGGCTACATAGCAACTGAATTACAATACAGAACAGGGTCTCAAATTTAGAAAACCAACTTATGCTTGCTTAAGGGGAAAGGTGAGTTGGGGTGCTGCATAAAACCAGAGATTGAATTGAGCACAGATAAAGTTCCTTAAGCCAAATATGGAATAAACAAGAGCTACTCCTTGCTCAACGAAATGGACTCAACACCCCATATTAAATGCCTAAGAGTGTACCTGACTAGGAAGTATCTTAAAACCTATGGATTGCTATGTCTCCGAAAGAGAATCAAGCGTGTGTACAGGGGCATAAATGCAGCAGTGATAGGATTGGAGAAGTTCGGTGAGCAAATGAAGACCCTTTGAAGTCATATTGCATGGTACCCATTCCACGGGTCTCAACTCTCCAGGTTTAAGGTATTCTTCCTTCAGCTAAAACATGCATGTGGAACCCAGAGTATGATCAACCGTGTGATCAGGAGACGTGTTCCAATATGTCTCAGTTTTCGTCCCCTGGTACTCGGGTGCAACATTCCAGACGCTTTACTAACACTCTCCCGACTTGGAGAGTCAGTGCCTTTAACCTCCTGTTTGGCCCAGTTTGCAATTTCTGCGGAAGATGAACAGGAATAGGGAGAACCAATGACAGACTAGCTGGAGGTGTCTGGACGGGCAAATTTAACTCTCATTTCACACCAGGAAGAGGAATTAACCAAAGGCTCAGCTTGCCGTGCCGGAACCAGATTAGGGCCTGAAGCAATCCTGCGGTGTTGCGGCCAGCTCACGAGAAAGCGAGTTGAAGAAAGGAGCTCAGGGGCACTGTAATTCACAAACCTGCAGAGTTATAAATGACAGCTATCGTCCAAAAATATACTGAAGTAAGGCTGCCAAGAGGACTTGAAAGCGGGGCAGAATTGCAGGAAACCGATTTCAGGAGGTAGACTGGAATTGCATTTAAAGCATAGGAAAAGAGGCAGAACGTCCACAATGATGCACTTGGCCAAAAAGGGCGTATGCGTTTTTTCCTAAATATATTCAGGAAAAAACGCATACGCCCTTTTTGGCCAACCAAGCAAGCTTGCAAAGGAAATCTGCACTACAATGAAGTCTCACTTCCCCCCGGTCAAAAGGGCCATCTGAAAAAAGTGTGAAATCCAGAAAGGCAGGACAGGCCATGGAGAACTGGGAGCCTTGTTATGCTGATGGGCGGGATGTAAATTGCCAACAGCCACTCGGGAGAAGTGTATGGTGTTTCCTGAAACATCTAAAAAACAAAGCAACAGAGCCTAGGGCACTTCCACTTATGGTCCTATAGCTTAGGGAAATTAAAATCAAAAGACACAGCCACCCCAAAGGTTGGGACGGCTCTGTTTACAAGAACCTGGTTTACGGTACAAGTTCAATATCTCAGAAAGTGAAAAATGGATAAAGAAGTTGTGGTACTTACGTACAATGCAATATCACTCAGCAATGAAATCTACGTCATCAGGCCCGTAGCAGCATAATAAGTGGATTCAGGTATGATGATTCTAACTGAAATAAGTCACACAGGAAAAGAAACATCATAAGATATCACTAATACACGGAATGTAAACTTGGCTACATAGGAACTGAATTACAAAACAGAACAGGGTCTCAAATTTAGAAAACCAACTTATGCTTTCTTAAGGGGAAAGGTGAGTTGGGGTGCTGCATAAAACCAGAGATTGAATTGAGCACAGATAAAGTTCCTTAAGCCAAATATGGAATAGACAAGAGCTACTCCTTGCTCAACGAAATGGACTCAACACACCATATTAAACGCCTAAGAGTGTACCTGACTAGGAAGTATCTTAAAACCTATGGATTGCTATGTCTCCGAAAGAGAATCAAGCGTGTGTACAGGCGCATAAACGCAGCAGTGATAGGATTGGAGAAGTTCGGTGAGCAAATGAAGACCCTTTGAAGTCATATTGCATGGTACCCATTCCACGGGTCTCAACTCTCCAGGTTTAAGGTATTCTGCCTTCAGCTAAAACATGCATGTGGAACCCAGAGTATGATCAACCGTGTGATCGGGAGACGTGTTCCAATATGTCTCAGTTTTCGTCCCCTGGTACTCGGGTGCAACATTCCAGACGCTTTACTAACACTCTCCCGACTTGGAGAGTCAGCGCCGTTAACCTCCTGTTTGGCCCAGTTTGCAATTTCTGCGGAAGATGTACAGGAATAGGGAGAACCAATGACAGACTAGCTGGAGGTGTCTGGACGGGCAAATTTAACTCTCATTTCCCACCAGGAAGAGGAATTAACCAAAGGCTCAGCGTGCCGTGCCGGAACCAGATTAGGGCCTGAAGCCATCCTGCGGTGTTGCGGCCAGCTCACATAAAGCGAGTTGAAGAAAGGAGCTCAGGGGCACTGTAATTCACAAACCTGCAGAGTTATAAATGACAGCTATCGTCCAAAAATATACTGAAGTAAGGCTGCCAAGAGGACTTGAAAGCGGGGCAGAATTGCAGGAAACCGATTTCAGGAGGTAGACTGGAATTGCATTTAAAGCATAGGAAAAGAGGCAGAACGTCCACAATGATGCACTTGGCCAAAAAGCGCGTATGCGTTTTTTCCTAAATATATTCAGGAAAAAACGCATACGCCCTTTTTGGCCAACCAAGCAAGCTTGCAAAGGAAATCTGCACTACAATGAAGTCTCACTTCCACCTGGTCAAAAGGGCCATCTGAAAAAAGTGTAAAATCCAGAAAGGCAGGACAGGCCATGGAGAACTGGGAGCCTTGTTATGCTGATGGGCGGGATGTCAATTGCCAACAGCCACTCGGGAGAAGTGTATGGTGTTTCCTGAAACATCTAAAAAACAAAGCAACAGAGCCTAGGGCACTTCCACTTATGGTCCTATAGCTTAGGGAAATTAAAATCAAAAGACACAGCCACCCCAAAGGTTGGGACGGCTCTGTTTACAAGAACCTGGTTTACGGTACAAGTTCAATATCGCAGAAAGTGAAAAATGGATAAAGAAGTTGTGGTACTTACGTACAATGCAATATCACTCAGCAATGAAATCTATGTCATCAGGCCCGTAGCAGCATAATAAGTGGATTCAGGTACGATGATTCTAACTGAAATAAGTCACACAGAAAAAGAAACATCATAAGATATCACTAATACACGGAATGTAAACTTGGCTACATAGGAACTGAATTACAATACAGAACAGTGTCTCAAATTTAGAAAACCAACTTATGCTTGCTTAAGGGGAAAGGTGAGTTGGGGTGCTGCATAAAACCAGAGATTGAATTGAGCACAGATAAAGTTCCTTAAGCCAAATATGGAATAGACAAGAGCTACTCCTTGCTCAACGAAATGGACTCAACACCCCATATTAAATGCCTAAGAGTGTACCTGACTAGGAAGTATCTTAAAACCTATGGATTGCTATGTCTCCGAAAGAGAATCAAGTGTGTGTACAGGGGCATAAATGCAGCAGTGATAGGATTGGAGAAGTTCGGTGAGCAAATAAAGACCCTTTGAAGTCATATTGCATGGTACCCATTCCACGGGTCTCAACTCTCCAGGTTTAAGGTATTCTTCCTTCAGCTAAAACATGCATGTGGAAACCAGAGTATGATCAACCGTGTGATCGGGAGATGTGTTCCAATATGTCTCAGTTTTCGTCCCCTGGTACTCGGGTGCAACATTCCAGACGCTTTACTAACACTCTCCCGACTTGGAGAGTCAGTGCCTTTAACCTCCTGTTTGGCCCAGTTTGCAATTTCTGCGGAAGATGAACAGGAATAGGGAGAACCAATGACAGACTAGCTGGAGGTGTCTGGACGGGCAAATTTAACTCTCATTTCCCACCAGGAAGAGGAATTAACCAAAGGCTCAGCGTGCCGTGCCAGAACCAGATTAGGGCCTGAAGCCATCCTGCGGTGTTGCGGCCAGCTCACGAGAAAGCGAGTTGAAGAAAGGAGCTCAGGGGCACTGTAATTCACAAACCTGCAGAGTTATAAATGACAGCTATCGTCCAAAAATATACTGAAGTAAGGCTGCCAAGAGGACTTGAAAGCGGGGCAGAATTGCAGGAAACCGATTTCAGGAGGTAGACTGGAATTGCATTTAAAGCATAGGAAAAGAGGCAGAACGTCCACAATGATGCACTTGGCCAAAAAGGGCGTATGCGTTTTTTCCTCAGGAAAAAACGCATACGCCCTTTTTGGCCAACCAAGCAAGCTTGCAAAGGAAATCTGCACTACAATGAAGTCTCACTTCCCCCCTGTCAAAAGGGCCATCTGAAAAAAGTGTAAAATCCAGAAAGGCAGGACAGGCCATGGAGAACTGGGAGCCTTGTTATGCTGATGGGCGGGATGAAAATTGCCAACAGCCACTCGGGAGAAGTGTATGGTGTTTCCTGAAACATCTAAAAAACAAAGCAACAGAGCCTAGGGCACTTCCACTTATGGTCCTATAGCTTAGGGAAATTAAAATCAAAAGACACAGCCACCCCAAAGGTTGGGATGGCTCTGTTTACAAGAACCTGGTTTACGGTACAAGTTCAATATCGCAGAAAGTGAAAAATGGATAAAGAATTCGTGGTACTTACGTACAATGCAATATCACTCAGCAAGGACATCTATGTCATCAGGCCCGTAGCAGCATAATGAGTGGATTCAGGTATGATGATTCTAACTGAAATAAGTCACACAGAAAAAGAAACATCATAAGATATCACTAATACACGGAATGTAAACTTGGCTACACAGGAACTGAATTACAAAACAGAACAGGGTCTCAAATTTAGAAACCCAACTTATGCTTGCTTAAGGGGAAAGGTGAGTTGGGGTGCTGCATAAAACCAGAGATTGAAATGAGCACAGATAAAGTTCCTTAAGCCAAATACGGAATAGACAAGAGCTACTCCTTGCTCAACGAAATGGATTCAACACCCCATATTAAACACCTAAGAATATACCTGACTAGGAAGTATCTTAAAACCTATGGATTGCTATGTCTCCGAAAGAGAATCAAGCGTGTGTGCAGGGGCATAAACGCAGCAGTGGTAGGACTGGAGAGGTTCAGTGAGCAAATGAAGACCCTTTGAAATCATATTGCATGTTACCCATTCCACGGGTCTCAACTCTCCAGGTTTAAGGTATTCTTCCTTCAGCTAAAACATGCATGTGGAACCCAGAGTATGATCAACCATGTGATCGGGAGATGTGTTCCAATATGTCTCAGTTTTCGTCCCCTGGTACTCGGGTGCAACATTCCAGATGCTTTACTAACACTCTCCCGACATGGAGAGTCAGTGCCTTTAACCTCCTGTTTGGCCCAGTTTGCAATTTCTGTGGAAGATGAACAGGAATAGGGAGAACCAATGAGAGACTAGCTGGAGGTGTCTGGACGGGCAAATTTAACTCTCATTTCCCACCAGGAAGAGGAATTAACCAAAGGCTCAGCGTGCCGTGCCGGAACCAGATTAGGGCCTGAAGCCATCCTGCGGTGTTGCGGCCAGCTCACGAGAAAGCGACTTGAAGAAAGGAGCTCAGGGGCACTGTAATTCACAAACCTGCAGAGTTATAAATGACAGCTATCGTCCAAAAATATACTGAAGTAAGGCTGCCAAGAGGACTTGAAAGCGGGGCAGAATTGCAGGAAACCGATTTCAGGAGGTAGACTGGAATTGCATTTAAAGCATAGGAAAAGAGGCAGAACGTCCACAATGATGCACTTGGCCAAAAAGGGCGTATGCGTTTTTTCCTAAATATATTCAGGAAAAAACGCATACGCCCTTTTTGGCCAACCAAGCAAGCTTGCAAAGGAAATCTGCACTACAATGAAGTCTCACTTCCCCCCGGTCAAAAGGGCCATCTGAAAAAAGTGTGAAATCCAGAAAGGCAGGACAGGCCATGGAGAACTGGGAGCCTTGTTATGCTGATGGACGGGATGTCAATTGCCAACAGCCACTCGGGAGAAGTGTATGGTGTTTCCTGAAACATCTAAAAAACAAAGCAACAGAGCCTAGGGCACTTCCACTTATGGTCCTATAGCTTAGGGAAATTAAAATCAAAAGACACAGCCACCCCAAAGGTTGGGACGGCTCTGTTTACAAGAACCTGGTTTACGGTACAAGTTCAATATCGCAGAAAGTGAAAAATGGATAAAGAAGTTGTGGTACTTACGTACAATGCAGTATCACTCAGCAATGAAATCTATGTCATCAGGCCCGTAGCAGCATAATGAGTGGATTCAGGTACGATGATTCTAACTGAAATAAGTCACACAGGAAAAGAAACATCATAAGATATCACTAATACACGGAATGTAAACTTGGCTACACAGGAACTGAATTACAAAACAGAACAGGGTCTCAAATTTAGAAACCCAACTTATGCTTGCTTAAGGGGAAAGGTGAGTTGGGGTGCTGCATAAAACCAGAGATTGAAATGAGCACAGATAAAGTTCCTTAAGCCAAATATGGAATAGACAAGAGCTACTCCTTGCTCAACGAAATGGACTCAACACCCCATATTAAATGCCTAAGAGTGTACCTGACTAGGAAGTATCTTAAAACCTATGGATTGCTATGTCTCTGAAAGAGAATCAAGTGTGTGTACAGGGGCATAAACGCAGCAGTGATAGGACTGGAGAGGTTCGGTGAGCAAATGAAGACCCTTTGAAGTCATATTGCATGGTACCCATTCCACGAGTCTCAACTCTCCAGGTTTAAGGTATTCTTCCTTCAGCTAAAACATGCATGTGGAACCCAGAGTATGATCAACCGTGTGATCGGGAGACGTGTTCCAATATGTCTCAGTTTTCGTCCCCTGGTACTCGGGTGCAACATTCCAGACGCTTTACTAACACTCTCCCGACTTGGAGAGTCAGTGCCTTTAACCTCCTGTTTGGCCCAGTTTGCAATTTCTGCGGAAGATGAACAGGAATAGGGAGAACCAATGACAGACTAGCTGGAGGTGTCTGGACGGGCAAATTTAACTCTCATTTCCCACCAGGAAGAGGAATTAACCAAAGGCTCAGCGTGCCGTGCCGGAACCAGATTAGGGCCTGAAGCCATCCTGCGGTGTTGCGGCCAGCTCACGAGAAAGCGAGTTGAAGAAAGGAGCTCAGGGGCACTGTAATTCACAAACCTGCAGAGTTATAAATGACAGCTATCGTCCAAAAATATACTGAAGTAAGGCTGCCAAGAGGACTTGAAAGCGGGGCAGAATTGCAGGAAACCGATTTCAGGAGGTAGACTGGAATTGCATTGAAAGCATAGGAAAAGAGGCAGAACGTCCACAATGATGCACTTGGCCAAAAAGGGCGTATGCGTTTTTTCCTGAATATATTCAGGAAAAAACGCATACGCCCTTTTTGGCCAACCAAGCAAGCTTGCAAAGGAAATCTGCACTACAATGAAGTCTCACTTCCCCCCGGTCAAAAGGGCCATCTGAAAAAAGTGTAAAATCCAGAAAGGCAGGACAGGCCATGGAGAACTGGGAGCCTTGTTATGCTGATGGGCGGGATGTAAATTGCCAACAGCCACTCGGGAGAAGTGTATGGTGTTTCCTGAAACATCTAAAAAACAAAGCAACAGAGCCTAGGGCACTTCCACTTATGGTCCTATAGCTTAGGGAAATTAAAATCAAAAGACACAGCCACCCCAAAGGTTGGGACGGCTCTGTTTACAAGAACCTGGTTTACGGTACAAGTTCAGTATCGCAGAAAGTGAAAAATGGATAAAGAAGTTGTGGTACTTACGTACAATGCAGTATCACTCAGCAATGAAATTTATGTCATCAGGCCCGTAGCAGCATAATGAGTGGATTCAGGTACGATGATTCTAACTGAAATAAGTCACACAGGAAAAGAAACATCATAAGATATCACTAATACACGGAATGTAAACTTGGCTACACAGGAACTGAATTACAAAACAGAACAGGGTCTCAAATTTAGAAAACCAACTTATGCTTGCTTAAGGGGAAAGGTGAGTTGGGGTGCTGCATAAAACCAGAGATTGAAATGAGCACAGATAAAGTTCCTTAAGCCAAATATGGAATAGACAAGAGCTACTCCTTGCTCAACGAAATGGACTCAACACCCCATATTAAATGCCTAAGAGTGTACCTGACTAGGAAGTATCTTAAAACCTATGGATTGCTATGTCTCTGAAAGAGAATCAAGTGTGTGTACAGGGGCATGAACGCAGCAGTGATAGGATTGGAGAGGTTCGGTGAGCAAATGAAGACCCTTTGAAGTCATATTGCATGGTACCCATTCCACGGGTCTCAACTCTCCAGGTTTAAGGTATTCTTCCTTCAGCTAAAACATGCATGTGGAACCCAGAGTATGATCAACCGTGTGATCGGGAGACGTGTTCCAATATGTCTCAGTTTTCGTCCCCTGGTACTCGGGTGCAACATTCCAGACGCTTTACTAACACTCTCCCGACTTGGAGAGTCAGTGCCTTTAACCTCCTGTTTGGCCCAGTTTGCAATTTCTGCGGAAGATGAACAGGAATAGGCAGAACCAATGACAGACTAGCTGGAGGTGTCTGGACGGGCAAATTTAACTCTCATTTCCCACCAGGAAGAGGAATTAACCAAAGGCTCAGCGTGCCGTGCCGGAACCAGATTAGGGCCTGAAGCCATCCTGCGGGGTTGCGGCCAGCTCACGAGAAAGCGAGTTGAAGAAAGGAGCTCAGGGGCACTGTAATTCACAAACCTGCAGAGTTATAAATGACAGCTATCGTCCAAAAATATACTGAAGTAAGGCTGCCAAGAGGACTTGAAAGCGGGGCAGAATTGCAGGAAACCGATTTCAGGAGGTAGACTGGAATTGCATTGAAAGCATAGGAAAAGAGGCAGAACGTCCACAATGATGCACTTGGCCAAAAAGGGCGTATGCGTTTTTTCCTGAATATATTCAGGAAAAAACGCATACGCCCTTTTTGGCCAACCAAGCAAGCTTGCAAAGGAAATCTGCACTACAGTGAAGTCTCACTTCCCCCCGGTCAAAAGGGCCATCTGAAAAAAGTGTAAAATCCAGAAAGGCAGGACAGGCCATGGAGAACTGGGAGCCTTGTTATGCTGATGGGCGGGATGTAAATTGCCAACAGCCACTCGGGAGAAGTGTATGGTGTTTCCTGAAACATCTAAAAAACAAAGCAACAGAGCCTAGGGCACTTCCACTTATGGTCCTATAGCTTAGGGAAATTAAAATCAAAAGACACAGCCACCCCAAAGGTTGGGACGGCTCTGTTTACAAGAACCTGGTTTACGGTACAAGTTCAATATCGCAGAAAGTGAAAAATGGATAAAGAAGTTGTGGTACTTACGTACAATGCAATATCACTCAGCAATGAAATCTATGTCATCAGGCCCGTAGCAGCATAATGAGTGGATTCAGGTACGATGATTCTAACTGAAATAAGTCACACAGAAAAAGAAACATCATAAGATATCACTAATACACGGAATGTAAACTTGGCTACACAGGAACTGAATTACAAAACAGAACAGGGTCTCAAATTTAGAAACCCAACTTATGCTTGCTTAAGGGGAAAGGTGAGTTGGGGTGCTGCATAAAACCAGAGATTGAAATGAGCACAGATAAAGTTCCTTAAGCCAAATATGGAATAGACAAGAGCTACTCCTTGCTCAACGAAATGGACTCAACACCCCATATTAAATGCCTAAGAGTGTACCTGACTAGGAAGTATCTTAAAACCTATGGATTGCTATGTCTCTGAAAGAGAATCAAGTGTGTGTACAGGGGCATAAACGCAGCAGTGATAGGATTGGAGAGGTTCGGTGAGCAAATGAAGACCCTTTGAAGTCATATTGCATGGTACCCATTCCACGAGTCTCAAATCTCCAGGTTTAAGGTATTCTTCCTTCAGCTAAAACATGCATGTGGAACCCAGAGTATGATCAACCGTGTGATCGGGAGACGTGTTCCAATATGTCTCAGTTTTCGTCCCCTGGTACTCGGGTGCAACATTCCAGACGCTTTACTAACACTCTCCCGACTTGGAGAGTCAGTGCCTTTAACCTCCTGTTTGGCCCAGTTTGCAATTTCTGCGGAAGATGAACAGGAATAGGGAGAACCAATGACAGACTAGCTGGAGGTGTCTGGACGGGCAAATTTAACTCTCATTTCCCACCAGGAAGAGGAATTAACCAAAGGCTCAGCGTGCCGTGCCGGAACCAGATTAGGGCCTGAAGCCATCCTGCGGGGTTGCGGCCAGCTCACGAGAAAGTGAGTTGAAGAAAGGAGCTCAGGGGTACTGTAATTCACAAACCTGCAGAGTTATAAATGACAGCTATCGTCCAAAAATATACTGAAGTAAGGCTGCCAAGAGGACTTGAAAGCGGGGCAGAATTGCAGGAAACCGATTTCAGGAGGTAGACTGGAATTGCATTTAAAGCATAGGAAAAGAGGCAGAACGTCCCCAATGATGCACTTGGCCAAAAAGGGCGTATGCGTTTTTTCCTGAATATATTCAGGAAAAAACGCATACGCCCTTTTTGGCCAACCAAGCAAGCTTGCAAAGGAAATCTGCACTACAATGAAGTCTCACTTCCCCCCGGTCAAAAGGGCCATCTGAAAAAAGTGTAAAATCCAGAAAGGCAGGACAGGCCATGGAGAACTGGGAGCCTTGTTATGCTGATGGGCGGGATGTAAATTGCCAACAGCCACTCGGGAGAAGTGTATGGTGTTTCCTGAAACATCTAAAAAACAAAGCAACAGAGCCTAGGGCACTTCCACTTATGGTCCTATAGCTTAGGGAAATTAAAATCAAAAGACACAGCCACCCCAAAGGTTGGGACGGCTCTGTTTACAAGAACCTGGTTTACGGTACAAGTTCAGTATCGCAGAAAGTGAAAAATGGATAAAGAAGTTGTGGTACTTACGTACAATGCAGTATCACTCAGCAATGAAATCTATGTCATCAGGCCCGTAGCAGCATAATGAGTGGATTCAGGTACGATGATTCTAACTGAAATAAGTCACACAGGAAAAGAAACATCATAAGATATCACTAATACACGGAATGTAAACTTGGCTACACAGGAACTGAATTCCAAAACAGAACAGGGTCTCAAATTTAGAAACCCAACTTATGCTTGCTTAAGGGGAAAGGTGAGTTGGGGTGCTGCATAAAACCAGAGATTGAAATGAGCACAGATAAAGTTCCTTAAGCCAAATATGGAATAGACAAGAGCTACTCCTTGCTCAACGAAATGGACTCAACACCCCATATTAAATGCCTAAGAGTGTACCTGACTAGGAAGTATCTTAAAACCTATGGATTGCTATGTCTCTGAAAGAGAATCAAGTGTGTGTACAGGGGCATAAACGCAGCAGTGATAGGACTGGAGAGGTTCGGTGAGCAAATGAAGACCCTTTGAAGTCATATTGCATGGTACCCATTCCACGGGTCTCAACTCTCCAGGTTTAAGTTATTCTTCCTTCAGCTAAAACATGCATGTGGAACCCAGAGTATGATCAACCGTGTGATCGGGAGACGTGTTCCAATATGTCTCAGTTTTCATCCCCTGGTACTCGGGTGCAACATTCCAGACGCTTTACTAACACTCTCCCGACTTGGAGAGTCAGTGCCTTTAACCTCCTGTTTGGCCCAGTTTGCAATTTCTGCGGAAGATGAACAGGAATAGGGAGAACCAATGACAGACTAGCTGGAGGTGTCTGGACGGGCAAATTTAACTCTCATTTCCCACCAGGAAGAGGAATTAACCAAAGGCTCAGCGTGCCGTGCCGGAACCAGATTAGGGCCTGAAGCCATCCTGCAGGGTTGCGGCCAGCTCACGAGAAAGCGAGTTGAAGAAAGGAGCTCAGGGGCACTGTAATTCACAAACCTGCAGAGTTATAAATGACAGCTATCGTCCAAAAATATACTGAAGTAAGGCTGCCAAGAGGACTTGAAAGCGGGGCAGAATTGCAGGAAACCGATTTCAGGAGGTAGACTGGAATTGCATTTAAAGCATAGGAAAAGAGGCAGAACGTCCACAATGATGCACTTGGCCAAAAAGGGCGTATGCGTTTTTTCCTGAATATATTCAGGAAAAAACGCATACGCCCTTTTTGGCCAACCAAGCAAGCTTGCAAAGGAAATCTGCACTACAGTGAAGTCTCACTTCCCCCCGGTCAAAAGGGCCATCTGAAAAAAGTGTAAAATCCAGAAACGCAGGACAGGCCATGGAGAACTGGGAGCCTTGTTATGCTGATGGGCGGGATGTAAATTGCCAACAGCCACTCGGGAGAAGTGTATGGTGTTTCCTGAAACATCTAAAAAACAAAGCAACAGAGCCTAGGGCACTTCCACTTATGGTCCTATAGCTTAGGGAAATTAAAATCAAAAGACACAGCCACCCCAAAGGTTGGGACGGCTCTGTTTACAAGAACCTGGTTTACGGTACAAGTTCAATATCGCAGAAAGTGAAAAATGGATAAAGAAGTTGTGGTACTTACGTACAATGCAGTATCACTCAGCAATGAAATCTATGTCATCAGGCCCGTAGCAGCATAATGAGTGGATTCAGGTACGATGATTCTAACTGAAATAAGTCACACAGGAAAAGAAACATCATAAGATATCACTAATACACGGAATGTAACCTTGGCTACACAGGAACTGAATTACAAAACAGAACAGGGTCTCAAATTTAGAAACCCAACTTATGCTTGCTTAAGGGGAAAGGTGAGTTGGGGTGCTGCATAAAACCAGAGATTGAAATGAGCACAGATAAAGTTCCTTAAGCCAAATATGGAATAGACAAGAGCTACTCCTTGCTCAACGAAATGGACTCAACACCCCATATTAAATGCCTAAGAGTGTACCTGACTAGGAAGTATCTTAAAACCTATGGATTGCTATGTCTCTGAAAGAGAATCAAGTGTGTGTACAGGGGCATAAACGCAGCAGTGATAGGATTGGAGAGGTTCGGTGAGCAAATGAAGACCCTTTGAAGTCATATTGCATGGTACCCATTCCACGAGTCTCAACTCTCCAGGTTTAAGGTATTCTTCCTTCAGCTAAAACATGCATGTGGAACCCAGAGTATGATCAACCGTGTGATCGGGAGACGTGTTCCAATATGTCTCAGTTTTCGTCCCCTGGTACTCGGGTGCAACATTCCAGACGCTTTACTAACACTCTCCCGACTTGGAGAGTCAGTGCCTTTAACCTCCTGTTTGGCCCAGTTTGCAATTTCTGCGGAAGATGAACAGGAATAGGGAGAACCAATGACAGACTAGCTGGAGGTGTCTGGACGGGCAAATTTAACTCTCATTTCCCACCAGGAAGAGGAATTAACCAAAGGCTCAGCGTGCCGTGCCGGAACCAGATTAGGGCCTGAAGCCATCCTGCGGGGTTGCGGCCAGCTCACGAGAAAGCGAGTTGAAGAAAGGAGCTCAGGGGCACTGTAATTCACAAACCTGCAGAGTTATAAATGACAGCTATCGTCCAAAAATATACTGAAGTAAGGCTGCCAAGAGGACTTGAAAGCGGGGCAGAATTGCAGGAAACCGATTTCAGGAGGTAGACTGGAATTGCATTTAAAGCATAGGAAAAGAGGCAGAACGTCCACAATGATGCACTTGGCCAAAAAGGGCGTATGCGTTTTTTCCTGAATATATTCAGGAAAAAACGCATACGCCCTTTTTGGCCAACCAAGCAAGCTTGCAAAGGAAATCTGCACTACAATGAAGTCTCACTTCCCCCCGGTCAAAAGGGCCATCTGAAAAAAGTGTAAAATCCAGAAAGGCAGGACAGGCCATGGAGAACTGGGAGCCTTGTTATGCTGATGGGCGGGATGTAAATTGCCAACAGCCACTCGGGAGAAGTGTATGGTGTTTCCTGAAACATCTAAAAAACAAAGCAACAGAGCCTAGGGCACTTCCACTTATGGTCCTATAGCTTAGGGAAATTAAAATCAAAAGACACAGCCACCCCAAAGGTTGGGACGGCTCTGTTTACAAGAACCTGGTTTACGGTACAAGTTCAGTATCGCAGAAAGTGAAAAATGGATAAAGAAGTTGTGGTACTTACGTACAATGCAGTATCACTCAGCAATGAAATCTATGTCATCAGGCCCGTAGCAGCATAATGAGTGGATTCAGGTACGATGATTCTAACTGAAATAAGTCACACAGGAAAAGAAACATCATAAGATATCACTAATACACGGAATGTAAACTTGGCTACACAGGAACTGAATTACAAAACAGAACAGGGTCTCAAATTTAGAAACCCAACTTATGCTTGCTTAAGGGGAAAGGTGAGTTGGGGTGCTGCATAAAACCAGAGATTGAAATGAGCACAGATAAAGTTCCTTAAGCCAAATATGGAATAGACAAGAGCTACTCCTTGCTCAACGAAATGGACTCAACACCCCATATTAAATGCCTAAGAGTGTACCTGACTAGGAAGTATCTTAAAACCTATGGATTGCTATGTCTCTGAAAGAGAATCAAGTGTGTGTACAGGGGCATAAACGCAGCAGTGATAGGATTGGAGATGTTCGGTGAGCAAATGAAGACCCTTTGAAGTCATATTGCATGGTACCCATTCCACGAGTCTCAACTCTCCAGGTTTAAGGTATTCTTCCTTCAGCTAAAACATGCATGTGGAACCCAGAGTATGATCAACCGTGTGATCGGGAGACGTGTTCCAATATGTCTCAGTTTTCGTCCCCTGGTACTCGGGTGCAACATTCCAGACGCTTTACTAACACTCTCCCGACTTGGAGAGTCAGTGCCTTTAACCTCCTGTTTGGCCCAGTTTGCAATTTCTGCGGAAGATGAACAGGAATAGGGAGAACCAATGACAGAATAGCTGGAGGTGTCTGGACGGGCAAATTTAACTCTCATTTCCCACCAGGAAGAGGAATTAACCAAAGGCTCAGCGTGCCGTGCCGGAACCAGATTAGGGCCTGAAGCCATCCTGCGGGGTTGCGGCCAGCTCACGAGAAAGCGAGTTGAAGAAAGGAGCTCAGGGGCACTGTAATTCACAAACCTGCAGAGTTATAAATGACAGCTATCGTCCAAAAATATACTGAAGTAAGGCTGCCAAGAGGACTTGAAAGCGGGGCAGAATTGCAGGAAACCGATTTCAGGAGGTAGACTGGAATTGCATTTAAAGCATAGGAAAAGAGGCAGAACGTCCACAATGATGCACTTGGCCAAAAAGGGCGTATGCGTTTTTTCCTGAATATATTCAGGAAAAAACGCATACGCCCTTTTTGGCCAACCAAGCAAGCTTGCAAAGGAAATCTGCACTACAGTGAAGTCTCACTTCCCCCCGGTCAAAAGGGCCATCTGAAAAAAGTGTAAAATCCAGAAAGGCAGGACAGGCCATGGAGAACTGGGAGCCTTGTTATGCTGATGGGCGGGATGTAAATTGCCAACAGCCACTCGGGAGAAGTGTATGGTGTTTCCTGAAACATCTAAAAAACAAAGCAACAGAGCCTAGGGCACTTCCACTTATGGTCCTATAGCTTAGGGAAATTAAAATCAAAAGACACAGCCACCCCAAAGGTTGGGACGGCTCTGTTTACAAGAACCTGGTTTACGGTACAAGTTCAATATCGCAGAAAGTGAAAAATGGATAAAGAAGTTGTGGTACTTACGTACAATGCAGTATCACTCAGCAATGAAATCTATGTCATCAGGCCCGTAGCAGCATAATGAGTGGATTCAGGTACGATGATTCTAACTGAAATAAGTCACACAGGAAAAGAAACATCATAAGATATCACTAATACACGGAATGTAAACTTGGCTACACAGGAACTGAATTACAAAACAGAACAGGGTCTCAAATTTAGAAACCCAACTTATGCTTGCTTAAGGGGAAAGGTGAGTTGGGGTGCTGCATAAAACCAGAGATTGAAATGAGCACAGATAAAGTTCCTTAAGCCAAATATGGAATAGACAAGAGCTACTCCTTGCTCAACGAAATGGACTCAACACCCCATATTAAATGCCTAAGAGTGTACCTGACTAGGAAGTATCTTAAAACCTATGGATTGCTATGTCTCTGAAAGAGAATCAAGTGTGTGTACAGGGGCATAAACGCAGCAGTGATAGGATTGGAGAGGTTCGGTGAGCAAATGAAGACCCTTTGAAGTCATATTGCATGGTACCCATTCCACGAGTCTCAACTCTCCAGGTTTAAGGTATTCTTCCTTCAGCTAAAACATGCATGTGGAACCCAGAGTATGATCAACCGTGTGATCGGGAGACGTGTTCCAATATGTCTCAGTTTTCGTCCCCTGGTACTCGGGTGCAACATTCCAGACGCTTTACTAACACTCTCCCGACTTGGAGAGTCAGTGCCTTTAACCTCCTGTTTGGCCCAGTTTGCAATTTCTGCGGAAGATGAACAGGAATAGGGAGAACCAATGACAGACTAGCTGGAGGTGTCTGGACGGGCAAATTTAACTCTCATTTCCCACCAGGAAGAGGAATTAACCAAAGGCTCAGCGTGCCGTGCCGGAACCAGATTAGGGCCTGAAGCCATCCTGCGGTGTTGCGGCCAGCTCACGAGAAAGCGACTTGAAGAAAGGAGCTCAGGGGCACTGTAATTCACAAACCTGCAGAGTTATAAATGACAGCTATCGTCCAAAAATATACTGAAGTAAGGCTGCCAAGAGGACTTGAAAGCGGGGCAGAATTGCAGGAAACCGATTTCAGGAGGTAGACTGGAATTGCATTTAAAGCATAGGAAAAGAGGCAGAACGTCCACAATGATGCACTTGGCCAAAAAGGGCGTATGCGTTTTTTCCTGAATATATTCAGGAAAAAACGCATACGCCCTTTTTGGCCAACCAAGCAAGCTTGCAAAGGAAATCTGCACTACAATGAAGTCTCACTTCCCCCCGGTCAAAAGGGCCATCTGAAAAAAGTGTAAAATCCAGAAAGGCAGGACAGGCCATGGAGAACTGGGAGCCTTGTTATGCTGATGGGTGGGATGTAAATTGCCAACAGCCACTCTGGAGAAGTGTATGGTGTTTCCTGAAACATCTAAAAAACAAAGCAACAGAGCCTAGGGCACTTCCACTTATGGTCCTATAGCTTAGGGAAATTAAAATCAAAAAGACACAGCCACCCCAAAGGTTGGGACGGCTCTGTTTACAAGAACCTGGTTTACGGTACAAGTTCAATATCGCAGAAAGTGAAAAATGGATAAAGAAGTTGTGGTACTTACGTACAATGCAGTATCACTCAGCAATGAAATCTATGTCATCAGGCCCGTAGCAGCATAATGAGTGGATTCAGGTACGATGATTCTAACTGAAATAAGTCACACAGGAAAAGAAACATCATAAGATATCACTAATACACGGAATGTAAACTTGGCTACACAGGAACTGAATTACAAAACAGAACAGGGTCTCAAATTTAGAAACCCAACTTATGCTTGCTTAAGGGGAAAGGTGAGTTGGGGTGCTGCATAAAACCAGAGATTGAAATGAGCACAGATAAAGTTCCTTAAGCCAAATATGGAATAGACAAGAGCTACTCCTTGCTCAACGAAATGGACTCAACACCCCATATTAAATGCCTAAGAGTGTACCTGACTAGGAAGTATCTTAAAACCTATGGATTGCTATGTCTCTGAAAGAGAATCAAGTGTGTGTACAGGGGCATAAACGCAGCAGTGATAGGATTGGAGAGGTTCGGTGAGCAAATGAAGACCCTTTGAAGTCATATTGCATGGTACCCATTCCACGGGTCTCAACTCTCCAGGTTTAAGGTATTCTTCCTTCAGCTAAAACATGCATGTGGAACCCAGAGTATGATCAACCGTGTGATCGGGAGACGTGTTCCAATATGTCTCAGTTTTCGTCCCCTGGTACTCGGGTGCAACATTCCAGACGCTTTACTAACACTCTCCCGACTTGGAGAGTCAGTGCCTTTAACCTCCTGTTTGGCCCAGTTTGCAATTTCTGCGGAAGATGAACAGGAATAGGCAGAACCAATGACAGACTAGCTGGAGGTGTCTGGACGGGCAAATTTAACTCTCATTTCCCACCAGGAAGAGGAATTAACCAAAGGCTCAGCGTGCCGTGCCGGAACCAGATTAGGGCCTGAAGCCATCCTGCGGGGTTGCGGCCAGCTCACGAGAAAGCGAGTTGAAGAAAGGAGCTCAGGGGCACTGTAATTCACAAACCTGCAGAGTTATAAATGACAGCTATCGTCCAAAAATATACTGAAGTAAGGCTGCCAAGAGGACTTGAAAGCGGGGCAGAATTGCAGGAAACCGATTTCAGGAGGTAGACTGGAATTGCATTTAAAGCATAGGAAAAGAGGCAGAACGTCCACAATGATGCACTTGGCCAAAAAGGGCGTATGCGTTTTTTCCTGAATATATTCAGGAAAAAACGCATACGCCCTTTTTGGCCAACCAAGCAAGCTTGCAAAGGAAATCTGCACTACAGTGAAGTCTCACTTCCCCCCGGTCAAAAGGGCCATCTGAAAAAAGTGTAAAATCCAGAAAGGCAGGACAGGCCATGGAGAACTGGGAGCCTTGTTATGCTGATGGGCGGGATGTAAATTGCCAACAGCCACTCGGGAGAAGTGTATGGTGTTTCCTGAAACATCTAAAAAACAAAGCAACAGAGCCTAGGGCACTTCCACTTATGGTCCTATAGCTTAGGGAAATTAAAATCAAAAGACACAGCCACCCCAAAGGTTGGGACGGCTCTGTTTACAAGAACCTGGTTTACGGTACAAGTTCAATATCGCAGAAAGTGAAAAATGGATAAAGAAGTTGTGGTACTTACGTACAATGCAATATCACTCAGCAATGAAATCTATGTCATCAGGCCCGTAGCAGCATAATGAGTGGATTCAGGTACGATGATTCTAACTGAAATAAGTCACACAGAAAAAGAAACATCATAAGATATCACTAATACACGGAATGTAAACTTGGCTACACAGGAACTGAATTACAAAACAGAACAGGGTCTCAAATTTAGAAACCCAACTTATGCTTGCTTAAGGGGAAAGGTGAGTTGGGGTGCTGCATAAAACCAGAGATTGAAATGAGCACAGATAAAGTTCCTTAAGCCAAATATGGAATAGACAAGAGCTACTCCTTGCTCAACGAAATGGACTCAACACCCCATATTAAATGCCTAAGAGTGTACCTGACTAGGAAGTATCTTAAAACCTATGGATTGCTATGTCTCTGAAAGAGAATCAAGTGTGTGTACAGGGGCATAAACGCAGCAGTGATAGGATTGGAGAGGTTCGGTGAGCAAATGAAGACCCTTTGAAGTCATATTGCATGGTACCCATTCCACGAGTCTCAAATCTCCAGGTTTAAGGTATTCTTCCTTCAGCTAAAACATGCATGTGGAACCCAGAGTATGATCAACCGTGTGATCGGGAGACGTGTTCCAATATGTCTCAGTTTTCGTCCCCTGGTACTCGGGTGCAACATTCCAGACGCTTTACTAACACTCTCCCGACTTGGAGAGTCAGTGCCTTTAACCTCCTGTTTGGCCCAGTTTGCAATTTCTGCGGAAGATGAACAGGAATAGGGAGAACCAATGACAGACTAGCTGGAGGTGTCTGGACGGGCAAATTTAACTCTCATTTCCCACCAGGAAGAGGAATTAACCAAAGGCTCAGCGTGCCGTGCCGGAACCAGATTAGGGCCTGAAGCCATCCTGCGGTGTTGCGGCCAGCTCACGAGAAAGTGAGTTGAAGAAAGGAGCTCAGGGGTACTGTAATTCACAAACCTGCAGAGTTATAAATGACAGCTATCGTCCAAAAATATACTGAAGTAAGGCTGCCAAGAGGACTTGAAAGCGGGGCAGAATTGCAGGAAACCGATTTCAGGAGGTAGACTGGAATTGCATTTAAAGCATAGGAAAAGAGGCAGAACGTCCCCAATGATGCACTTGGCCAAAAAGGGCGTATGCGTTTTTTCCTGAATATATTCAGGAAAAAACGCATACGCCCTTTTTGGCCAACCAAGCAAGCTTGCAAAGGAAATCTGCACTACAATGAAGTCTCACTTCCCCCCGGTCAAAAGGGCCATCTGAAAAAAGTGTAAAATCCAGAAAGGCAGGACAGGCCATGGAGAACTGGGAGCCTTGTTATGCTGATGGGCGGGATGTAAATTGCCAACAGCCACTCGGGAGAAGTGTATGGTGTTTCCTGAAACATCTAAAAAACAAAGCAACAGAGCCTAGGGCACTTCCACTTATGGTCCTATAGCTTAGGGAAATTAAAATCAAAAGACACAGCCACCCCAAAGGTTGGGACGGCTCTGTTTACAAGAACCTGGTTTACGGTACAAGTTCAGTATCGCAGAAAGTGAAAAATGGATAAAGAAGTTGTGGTACTTACGTACAATGCAGTATCACTCAGCAATGAAATCTATGTCATCAGGCCCGTAGCAGCATAATGAGTGGATTCAGGTACGATGATTCTAACTGAAATAAGTCACACAGGAAAAGAAACATCATAAGATATCACTAATACACGGAATGTAAACTTGGCTACACAGGAACTGAATTCCAAAACAGAACAGGGTCTCAAATTTAGAAACCCAACTTATGCTTGCTTAAGGGGAAAGGTGAGTTGGGGTGCTGCATAAAACCAGAGATTGAAATGAGCACAGATAAAGTTCCTTAAGCCAAATATGGAATAGACAAGAGCTACTCCTTGCTCAACGAAATGGACTCAACACCCCATATTAAATGCCTAAGAGTGTACCTGACTAGGAAGTATCTTAAAACCTATGGATTGCTATGTCTCTGAAAGAGAATCAAGTGTGTGTACAGGGGCATAAACGCAGCAGTGATAGGATTGGAGAGGTTCGGTGAGCAAATGAAGACCCTTTGAAGTCATATTGCATGGTACCCATTCCACGGGTCTCAACTCTCCAGGTTTAAGTTATTCTTCCTTCAGCTAAAACATGCATGTGGAACCCAGAGTATGATCAACCGTGTGATCGGGAGACGTGTTCCAATATGTCTCAGTTTTCATCCCCTGGTACTCGGGTGCAACATTCCAGACGCTTTACTAACACTCTCCCGACTTGGAGAGTCAGTGCCTTTAACCTCCTGTTTGGCCCAGTTTGCAATTTCTGCGGAAGATGAACAGGAATAGGGAGAACCAATGACAGACTAGCTGGAGGTGTCTGGACGGGCAAATTTAACTCTCATTTCCCACCAGGAAGAGGAATTAACCAAAGGCTCAGCGTGCCGTGCCGGAACCAGATTAGGGCCTGAAGCCATCCTGCAGGGTTGCGGCCAGCTCACGAGAAAGCGAGTTGAAGAAAGGAGCTCAGGGGCACTGTAATTCACAAACCTGCAGAGTTATAAATGACAGCTATCGTCCAAAAATATACTGAAGTAAGGCTGCCAAGAGGACTTGAAAGCGGGGCAGAATTGCAGGAAACCGATTTCAGGAGGTAGACTGGAATTGCATTTAAAGCATAGGAAAAGAGGCAGAACGTCCACAATGATGCACTTGGCCAAAAAGGGCGTATGCGTTTTTTCCTGAATATATTCAGGAAAAAACGCATACGCCCTTTTTGGCCAACCAAGCAAGCTTGCAAAGGAAATCTGCACTACAGTGAAGTCTCACTTCCCCCCGGTCAAAAGGGCCATCTGAAAAAAGTGTAAAATCCAGAAACGCAGGACAGGCCATGGAGAACTGGGAGCCTTGTTATGCTGATGGGCGGGATGTAAATTGCCAACAGCCACTCGGGAGAAGTGTATGGTGTTTCCTGAAACATCTAAAAAACAAAGCAACAGAGCCTAGGGCACTTCCACTTATGGTCCTATAGCTTAGGGAAATTAAAATCAAAAGACACAGCCACCCCAAAGGTTGGGACGGCTCTGTTTACAAGAACCTGGTTTACGGTACAAGTTCAATATCGCAGAAAGTGAAAAATTGATAAAGAAGTTGTGGTACTTACGTACAATGCAGTATCACTCAGCAATGAAATCTATGTCATCAGGCCCGTAGCAGCATAATGAGTGGATTCAGGTACGATGATTCTAACTGAAATAAGTCACACAGGAAAAGAAACATCATAAGATATCACTAATACACGGAATGTAACCTTGGCTACACAGGAACTGAATTACAAAACAGAACAGGGTCTCAAATTTAGAAACCCAACTTATGCTTGCTTAAGGGGAAAGGTGAGTTGGGGTGCTGCATAAAACCAGAGATTGAAATGAGCACAGATAAAGTTCCTTAAGCCAAATATGGAATAGACAAGAGCTACTCCTTGCTCAACGAAATGGACTCAACACCCCATATTAAATGCCTAAGAGTGTACCTGACTAGGAAGTATCTTAAAACCTATGGATTGCTATGTCTCTGAAAGAGAATCAAGTGTGTGTACAGGGGCATAAACGCAGCAGTGATAGGATTGGAGAGGTTCGGTGAGCAAATGAAGACCCTTTGAAGTCATATTGCATGGTACCCATTCCACGAGTCTCAACTCTCCAGGTTTAAGGTATTCTTCCTTCAGCTAAAACATGCATGTGGAACCCAGAGTATGATCAACCGTGTGATCGGGAGACGTGTTCCAATATGTCTCAGTTTTCGTCCCCTGGTACTCGGGTGCAACATTCCAGACGCTTTACTAACACTCTCCCGACTTGGAGAGTCAGTGCCTTTAACCTCCTGTTTGGCCCAGTTTGCAATTTCTGCGGAAGATGAACAGGAATAGGGAGAACCAATGACAGACTAGCTGGAGGTGTCTGGACGGGCAAATTTAACTCTCATTTCCCACCAGGAAGAGGAATTAACCAAAGGCTCAGCGTGCCGTGCCGGAACCAGATTAGGGCCTGAAGCCATCCTGCGGGGTTGCGGCCAGCTCACGAGAAAGCGAGTTGAAGAAAGGAGCTCAGGGGCACTGTAATTCACAAACCTGCAGAGTTATAAATGACAGCTATCGTCCAAAAATATACTGAAGTAAGGCTGCCAAGAGGACTTGAAAGCGGGGCAGAATTGCAGGAAACCGATTTCAGGAGGTAGACTGGAATTGCATTTAAAGCATAGGAAAAGAGGCAGAACGTCCACAATGATGCACTTGGCCAAAAAGGGCGTATGCGTTTTTTCCTGAATATATTCAGGAAAAAACGCATACGCCCTTTTTGGCCAACCAAGCAAGCTTGCAAAGGAAATCTGCACTACAATGAAGTCTCACTTCCCCCCGGTCAAAAGGGCCATCTGAAAAAAGTGTAAAATCCAGAAAGGCAGGACAGGCCATGGAGAACTGGGAGCCTTGTTATGCTGATGGGCGGGATGTAAATTGCCAACAGCCACTCGGGAGAAGTGTATGGTGTTTCCTGAAACATCTAAAAAACAAAGCAACAGAGCCTAGGGCACTTCCACTTATGGTCCTATAGCTTAGGGAAATTAAAATCAAAAGACACAGCCACCCCAAAGGTTGGGACGGCTCTGTTTACAAGAACCTGGTTTACGGTACAAGTTCAATATCGCAGAAAGTGAAAAATGGATAAAGAAGTTGTGGTACTTACGTACAATGCAATATCACTCAGCAATGAAATCTATGTCATCAGGCCCGTAGCAGCATAATGAGTGGATTCAGGTACGATGATTCTAACTGAAATAAGTCACACAGAAAAAGAAACATCATAAGATATCACTAATACACGGAATGTAAACTTGGCTACACAGGAACTGAATTACAAAACAGAACAGGGTCTCAAATTTAGAAACCCAACTTATGCTTGCTTAAGGGGAAAGGTGAGTTGGGGTGCTGCATAAAACCAGAGATTGAAATGAGCACAGATAAAGTTCCTTAAGCCAAATATGGAATAGACAAGAGCTACTCCTTGCTCAACGAAATGGACTCAACACCCCATATTAAATGCCTAAGAGTGTACCTGACTAGGAAGTATCTTAAAACCTATGGATTGCTATGTCTCTGAAAGAGAATCAAGTGTGTGTACAGGGGCATAAACGCAGCAGTGATAGGATTGGAGAGGTTCGGTGAGCAAATGAAGACCCTTTGAAGTCATATTGCATGGTACCCATTCCACGAGTCTCAAATCTCCAGGTTTAAGGTATTCTTCCTTCAGCTAAAACATGCATGTGGAACCCAGAGTATGATCAACCGTGTGATCGGGAGACGTGTTCCAATATGTCTCAGTTTTCGTCCCCTGGTACTCGGGTGCAACATTCCAGACGCTTTACTAACACTCTCCCGACTTGGAGAGTCAGTGCCTTTAACCTCCTGTTTGGCCCAGTTTGCAATTTCTGCGGAAGATGAACAGGAATAGGGAGAACCAATGACAGACTAGCTGGAGGTGTCTGGACGGGCAAATTTAACTCTCATTTCCCACCAGGAAGAGGAATTAACCAAAGGCTCAGCGTGCCGTGCCGGAACCAGATTAGGGCCTGAAGCCATCCTGCGGTGTTGCGGCCAGCTCACGAGAAAGTGAGTTGAAGAAAGGAGCTCAGGGGTACTGTAATTCACAAACCTGCAGAGTTATAAATGACAGCTATCGTCCAAAAATATACTGAAGTAAGGCTGCCAAGAGGACTTGAAAGCGGGGCAGAATTGCAGGAAACCGATTTCAGGAGGTAGACTGGAATTGCATTTAAAGCATAGGAAAAGAGGCAGAACGTCCCCAATGATGCACTTGGCCAAAAAGGGCGTATGCGTTTTTTCCTGAATATATTCAGGAAAAAACGCATACGCCCTTTTTGGCCAACCAAGCAAGCTTGCAAAGGAAATCTGCACTACAATGAAGTCTCACTTCCCCCCGGTCAAAAGGGCCATCTGAAAAAAGTGTAAAATCCAGAAAGGCAGGACAGGCCATGGAGAACTGGGAGCCTTGTTATGCTGATGGGCGGGATGTAAATTGCCAACAGCCACTCGGGAGAAGTGTATGGTGTTTCCTGAAACATCTAAAAAACAAAGCAACAGAGCCTAGGGCACTTCCACTTATGGTCCTATAGCTTAGGGAAATTAAAATCAAAAGACACAGCCACCCCAAAGGTTGGGACGGCTCTGTTTACAAGAACCTGGTTTACGGTACAAGTTCAGTATCGCAGAAAGTGAAAAATGGATAAAGAAGTTGTGGTACTTACGTACAATGCAGTATCACTCAGCAATGAAATCTATGTCATCAGGCCCGTAGCAGCATAATGAGTGGATTCAGGTACGATGATTCTAACTGAAATAAGTCACACAGGAAAAGAAACATCATAAGATATCACTAATACACGGAATGTAAACTTGGCTACACAGGAACTGAATTCCAAAACAGAACAGGGTCTCAAATTTAGAAACCCAACTTATGCTTGCTTAAGGGGAAAGGTGAGTTGGGGTGCTGCATAAAACCAGAGATTGAAATGAGCACAGATAAAGTTCCTTAAGCCAAATATGGAATAGACAAGAGCTACTCCTTGCTCAACGAAATGGACTCAACACCCCATATTAAATGCCTAAGAGTGTACCTGACTAGGAAGTATCTTAAAACCTATGGATTGCTATGTCTCTGAAAGAGAATCAAGTGTGTGTACAGGGGCATAAACGCAGCAGTGATAGGACTGGAGAGGTTCGGTGAGCAAATGAAGACCCTTTGAAGTCATATTGCATGGTACCCATTCCACGGGTCTCAACTCTTCAGGTTTAAGTTATTCTTCCTTCAGCTAAAACATGCATGTGGAACCCAGAGTATGATCAACCGTGTGATCGGGAGACGTGTTCCAATATGTCTCAGTTTTCATCCCCTGGTACTCGGGTGCAACATTCCAGACGCTTTACTAACACTCTCCCGACTTGGAGAGTCAGTGCCTTTAACCTCCTGTTTGGCCCAGTTTGCAATTTCTGCGGAAGATGAACAGGAATAGGGAGAACCAATGACAGACTAGCTGGAGGTGTCTGGACGGGCAAATTTAACTCTCATTTCCCACCAGGAAGAGGAATTAACCAAAGGCTCAGCGTGCCGTGCCGGAACCAGATTAGGGCCTGAAGCCATCCTGCAGGGTTGCGGCCAGCTCACGAGAAAGCGAGTTGAAGAAAGGAGCTCAGGGGCACTGTAATTCACAAACCTGCAGAGTTATAAATGACAGCTATCGTCCAAAAATATACTGAAGTAAGGCTGCCAAGAGGACTTGAAAGCGGGGCAGAATTGCAGGAAACCGATTTCAGGAGGTAGACTGGAATTGCATTTAAAGCATAGGAAAAGTGGCAGAACGTCCACAATGATGCACTTGGCCAAAAAGGGCGTATGCGTTTTTTCCTGAATATATTCAGGAAAAAACGCATACGCCCTTTTTGGCCAACCAAGCAAGCTTGCAAAGGAAATCTGCACTACAGTGAAGTCTCACTTCCCCCCGGTCAAAAGGGCCATCTGAAAAAAGTGTAAAATCCAGAAAGGCAGGACAGGCCATGGAGAACTGGGAGCCTTGTTATGCTGATGGGCGGGATGTAAATTGCCAACAGCCACTCGGGAGAAGTGTATGGTGTTTCCTGAAACATCTAAAAAACAAAGCAACAGAGCCTAGGGCACTTCCACTTATGGTCCTATAGCTTAGGGAAATTAAAATCAAAAGACACAGCCACCCCAAAGGTTGGGACGGCTCTGTTTACAAGAACCTGGTTTACGGTACAAGTTCAATATCGCAGAAAGTGAAAAATGGATAAAGAAGTTGTGGTACTTACGTACAATGCAGTATCACTCAGCAATGAAATCTATGTCATCAGGCCCGTAGCAGCATAATGAGTGGATTCAGGTACGATGATTCTAACTGAAATAAGTCACACAGGAAAAGAAACATCATAAGATATCACTAATACACGGAATGTAACCTTGGCTACACAGGAACTGAATTACAAAACAGAACAGGGTCTCAAATTTAGAAACCCAACTTATGCTTGCTTAAGGGGAAAGGTGAGTTGGGGTGCTGCATAAAACCAGAGATTGAAATGAGCACAGATAAAGTTCCTTAAGCCAAATATGGAATAGACAAGAGCTACTCCTTGCTCAACGAAATGGACTCAACACCCCATATTAAATGCCTAAGAGTGTACCTGACTAGGAAGTATCTTAAAACCTATGGATTGCTATGTCTCTGAAAGAGAATCAAGTGTGTGTACAGGGGCATAAACGCAGCAGTGATAGGATTGGAGAGGTTCGGTGAGCAAATGAAGACCCTTTGAAGTCATATTGCATGGTACCCATTCCACGAGTCTCAACTCTCCAGGTTTAAGGTATTCTTCCTTCAGCTAAAACATGCATGTGGAACCCAGAGTATGATCAACCGTGTGATCGGGAGACGTGTTCCAATATGTCTCAGTTTTCGTCCCCTGGTACTCGGGTGCAACATTCCAGACGCTTTACTAACACTCTCCCGACTTGGAGAGTCAGTGCCTTTAACCTCCTGTTTGGCCCAGTTTGCAATTTCTGCGGAAGATGAACAGGAATAGGGAGAACCAATGACAGACTAGCTGGAGGTGTCTGGACGGGCAAATTTAACTCTCATTTCCCACCAGGAAGAGGAATTAACCAAAGGCTCAGCGTGCCGTGCCGGAACCAGATTAGGGCCTGAAGCCATCCTGCGGGGTTGCGGCCAGCTCACGAGAAAGCGAGTTGAAGAAAGGAGCTCAGGGGCACTGTAATTCACAAACCTGCAGAGTTATAAATGACAGCTATCGTCCAAAAATATACTGAAGTAAGGCTGCCAAGAGGACTTGAAAGCGGGGCAGAATTGCAGGAAACCGATTTCAGGAGGTAGACTGGAATTGCATTTAAAGCATAGGAAAAGAGGCAGAACGTCCACAATGATGCACTTGGCCAAAAAGGGCGTATGCGTTTTTTCCTGAATATATTCAGGAAAAAACGCATACGCCCTTTTTGGCCAACCAAGCAAGCTTGCAAAGGAAATCTGCACTACAATGAAGTCTCACTTCCCCCCGGTCAAAAGGGCCATCTGAAAAAAGTGTAAAATCCAGAAAGGCAGGACAGGCCATGGAGAACTGGGAGCCTTGTTATGCTGATGGGCGGGATGTAAATTGCCAACAGCCACTCGGGAGAAGTGTATGGTGTTTCCTGAAACATCTAAAAAACAAAGCAACAGAGCCTAGGGCACTTCCACTTATGGTCCTATAGCTTAGGGAAATTAAAATCAAAAGACACAGCCACCCCAAAGGTTGGGACGGCTCTGTTTACAAGAACCTGGTTTACGGTACAAGTTCAATATCGCAGAAAGTGAAAAATGGATAAAGAAGTTGTGGTACTTACGTACAATGCAGTATCACTCAGCAATGAAATCTATGTCATCAGGCCCGTAGCAGCATAATGAGTGGATTCAGGTACGATGATTCTAACTGAAATAAGTCACACAGGAAAAGAAACATCATAAGATATCACTAATACACGGAATGTAAACTTGGCTACACAGGAACTGAATTACAAAACAGAACAGGGTCTCAAATTTAGAAACCCAACTTATGCTTGCTTAAGGGGAAAGGTGAGTTGGGGTGCTGCATAAAACCAGAGATTGAAATGAGCACAGATAAAGTTCCTTAAGCCAAATATGGAATAGACAAGAGCTACTCCTTGCTCAACGAAATGGACTCAACACCCCATATTAAATGCCTAAGAGTGTACCTGACTAGGAAGTATCTTAAAACCTATGGATTGCTATGTCTCTGAAAGAGAATCAAGTGTGTGTACAGGGGCATAAACGCAGCAGTGATAGGATTGGAGATGTTCGGTGAGCAAATGAAGACCCTTTGAAGTCATATTGCATGGTACCCATTCCACGAGTCTCAACTCTCCAGGTTTAAGGTATTCTTCCTTCAGCTAAAACATGCATGTGGAACCCAGAGTATGATCAACCGTGTGATCGGGAGACGTGTTCCAATATGTCTCAGTTTTCGTCCCCTGGTACTCGGGTGCAACATTCCAGACGCTTTACTAACACTCTCCCGACTTGGAGAGTCAGTGCCTTTAACCTCCTGTTTGGCCCAGTTTGCAATTTCTGCGGAAGATGAACAGGAATAGGGAGAACCAATGACAGAATAGCTGGAGGTGTCTGGACGGGCAAATTTAACTCTCATTTCCCACCAGGAAGAGGAATTAACCAAAGGCTCAGCGTGCCGTGCCGGAACCAGATTAGGGCCTGAAGCCATCCTGCGGGGTTGCGGCCAGCTCACGAGAAAGCGAGTTGAAGAAAGGAGCTCAGGGGCACTGTAATTCACAAACCTGCAGAGTTATAAATGACAGCTATCGTCCAAAAATATACTGAAGTAAGGCTGCCAAGAGGACTTGAAAGCGGGGCAGAATTGCAGGAAACCGATTTCAGGAGGTAGACTGGAATTGCATTTAAAGCATAGGAAAAGAGGCAGAACGTCCACAATGATGCACTTGGCCAAAAAGGGCGTATGCGTTTTTTCCTGAATATATTCAGGAAAAAACGCATACGCCCTTTTTGGCCAACCAAGCAAGCTTGCAAAGGAAATCTGCACTACAGTGAAGTCTCACTTCCCCCCGGTCAAAAGGGCCATCTGAAAAAAGTGTAAAATCCAGAAAGGCAGGACAGGCCATGGAGAACTGGGAGCCTTGTTATGCTGATGGGCGGGATGTAAATTGCCAACAGCCACTCGGGAGAAGTGTATGGTGTTTCCTGAAACATCTAAAAAACAAAGCAACAGAGCCTAGGGCACTTCCACTTATGGTCCTATAGCTTAGGGAAATTAAAATCAAAAGACACAGCCACCCCAAAGGTTGGGACGGCTCTGTTTACAAGAACCTGGTTTACGGTACAAGTTCAATATCGCAGAAAGTGAAAAATGGATAAAGAAGTTGTGGTACTTACGTACAATGCAGTATCACTCAGCAATGAAATCCATGTCATCAGGCCCGTAGCAGCATAATGAGTGGATTCAGGTACGATGATTCTAACTGAAATAAGTCACACAGGAAAAGAAACATCATAAGATATCACTAATACACGGAATGTAACCTTGGCTACACAGGAACTGAATTACAAAACAGAACAGGGTCTCAAATTTAGAAACCCAACTTATGCTTGCTTAAGGGGAAAGGTGAGTTGGGGTGCTGCATAAAACCAGAGATTGAAATGAGCACAGATAAAGTTCCTTAAGCCAAATATGGAATAGACAAGAGCTACTCCTTGCTCAACGAAATGGACTCAACACCCCATATTAAATGCCTAAGAGTGTACCTGACTAGGAAGTATCTTAAAACCTATGGATTGCTATGTCTCTGAAAGAGAATCAAGTGTGTGTACAGGGGCATAAACGCAGCAGTGATAGGACTGGAGAGGTTCGGTGAGCAAATGAAGACCCTTTGAAGTCATATTGCATGGTACCCATTCCACGAGTCTCAACTCTCCAGGTTTAAGGTATTCTTCCTTCAGCTAAAACATGCATGTGGAACCCAGAGTATGATCAACCGTGTGATCGGGAGACGTGTTCCAATATGTCTCAGTTTTCGTCCCCTGGTACTCGGGTGCAACATTCCAGACGCTTTACTAACACTCTCCCGACTTGGAGAGTCAGTGCCTTTAACCTCCTGTTTGGCCCAGTTTACAATTTCTGCGGAAGATGAACAGGAATAGGGAGAACCAATGACAGACTAGCTGGAGGTGTCTGGACGGGCAAATTTAACTCTCATTTCCCACCAGGAAGAGGAATTAACCAAAGGCTCAGCGTGCCGTGCCGGAACCAGATTAGGGCCTGAAGCCATCCTGCGGTGTTGCGGCCAGCTCACGAGAAAGCGACTTGAAGAAAGGAGCTCAGGGGCACTGTAATTCACAAACCTGCAGAGTTATAAATGACAGCTATCGTCCAAAAATATACTGAAGTAAGGCTGCCAAGAGGACTTGAAAGCGGGGCAGAATTGCAGGAAACCGATTTCAGGAGGTAGACTGGAATTGCATTTAAAGCATAGGAAAAGAGGCAGAACGTCCACAATGATGCACTTGGCCAAAAAGGGCGTATGCGTTTTTTCCTGAATATATTCAGGAAAAAACGCATACGCCCTTTTTGGCCAACCAAGCAAGCTTGCAAAGGAAATCTGCACTACAATGAAGTCTCACTTCCCCCCGGTCAAAAGGGCCATCTGAAAAAAGTGTAAAATCCAGAAAGGCAGGACAGGCCATGGAGAACTGGGAGCCTTGTTATGCTGATGGGCGGGATGTAAATTGCCAACAGCCACTCGGGAGAAGTGTATGGTGTTTCCTGAAACATCTAAAAAACAAAGCAACAGAGCCTAGGGCACTTCCACTTATGGTCCTATAGCTTAGGGAAATTAAAATCAAAAGACACAGCCACCCCAAAGGTTGGGACGGCTCTGTTTACAAGAACCTGGTTTACGGTACAAGTTCAGTATCGCAGAAAGTGAAAAATGGATAAAGAAGTTGTGGTACTTACGTACAATGCAGTATCACTCAGCAATGAAATCTATGTCATCAGGCCCGTAGCAGCATAATGAGTGGATTCAGGTACGATGATTCTAACTGAAATAAGTCACACAGGAAAAGAAACATCATAAGATATCACTAATACACGGAATGTAAACTTGGCTACACAGGAACTGAATTACAAAACAGAACAGGGTCTCAAATTTAGAAACCCAACTTATGCTTGCTTAAGGGGAAAGGTGAGTTGGGGTGCTGCATAAAACCAGAGATTGAAATGAGCACAGATAAAGTTCCTTAAGCCAAATATGGAATAGACAAGAGCTACTCCTTGCTCAATGAAATGGACTCAACACCCCATATTAAATGCCTAAGAGTGTACCTGACTAGGAAGTATCTTAAAACCTATGGATTGCTATGTCTCTGAAAGAGAATCAAGTGTGTGTACAGGGGCATAAACGCAGCAGTGATAGGATTGGAGAGGTTCGGTGAGCAAATGAAGACCCTTTGAAGTCATATTGCATGGTACCCATTCCACGGGTCTCAACTCTCCAGGTTTAAGGTATTCTTCCTTCAGCTAAAACATGCATGTGGAACCCAGAGTATGATCAACCGTGTGATCGGGAGACGTGTTCCAATATGTCTCAGTTTTCGTCCCCTGGTACTCGGGTGCAACATTCCAGACGCTTTACTAACACTCTCCCGACTTGGAGAGTCAGTGCCTTTAACCTCCTGTTTGGCCCAGTTTGCAATTTCTGCGGAAGATGAACAGGAATAGGGAGAACCAATGACAGACTAGCTGGAGGTGTCTGGACGGGCAAATTTAACTCTCATTTCCCACCAGGAAGAGGAATTAACCAAAGGCTCAGCGTGCCATGCCGGAACCAGATTAGGGCCTGAAGCCATCCTGCGGGGTTGCGGCCAGCTCACGAGAAAGCGAGTTGAAGAAAGGAGCTCAGGGGCACTGTAATTCACAAACCTGCAGAGTTATAAATGACAGCTATCGTCCAAAAATATACTGAAGTAAGGCTGCCAAGAGGACTTGAAAGCGGGGCAGAATTGCAGGAAACCGATTTCAGGAGGTAGACTGGAATTGCATTTAAAGCATAGGAAAAGAGGCAGAACGTCCACAATGATGCACTTGGCCAAAAAGGGCGTATGCGTTTTTTCCTGAATATATTCAGGAAAAAACGCATACGCCCTTTTTGGCCAACCAAGCAAGCTTGCAAAGGAAATCTGCACTACAGTGAAGTCTCACTTCCCCCCGGTCAAAAGGGCCATCTGAAAAAAGTGTAAAATCCAGAAAGGCAGGACAGGCCATGGAGAACTGGGAGCCTTGTTATGCTGATGGGCGGGATGTAAATTGCCAACAGCCACTCGGGAGAAGTGTATGGTGTTTCCTGAAACATCTAAAAAACAAAGCAACAGAGCCTAGGGCACTTCCACTTATGGTCCTATAGCTTAGGGAAATTAAAATCAAAAGACACAGCCACCCCAAAGGTTGGGACGGCTCTGTTTACAAGAACCTGGTTTACGGTACAAGTTCAGTATCGCAGAAAGTGAAAAATGGATAAAGAAGTTGTGGTACTTACGTACAATGCAGTATCACTCAGCAATGAAATCTATGTCATCAGGCCCGTAGCAGCATAATGAGTGGATTCAGGTACGATGATTTTAACTGAAATAAGTCACACAGGAAAAGAAACATCATAAGATATCACTAATACACGGAATGTAAACTTGGCTACACAGGAACTGAATTACAAAACAGAACAGGGTCTCAAATTTAGAAACCCAACTTATGCTTGCTTAAGGGGAAAGGTGAGTTGGGGTGCTGCATAAAACCAGAGATTGAAATGAGCACAGATAAAGTTCCTTAAGCCAAATATGGAATAGACAAGAGCTACTCCTTGCTCAACGAAATGGACTCAACACCCCATATTAAATGCCTAAGAGTGTACCTGACTAGGAAGTATCTTAAAACCTATGGATTGCTATGTCTCTGAAAGAGAATCAAGTGTGTGTACAGGGGCATAAACGCAGCAGTGATAGGATTGGAGAGGTTCGGTGAGCAAATGAAGACCCTTTGAAGTCATATTGCATGGTACCCATTCCACGGGTCTCAACTCTCCAGGTTTAAGGTATTCTTCCTTCAGCTAAAACATGCATGTGGAACCCAGAGTATGATCAACCGTGTGATCGGGAGACGTGTTCCAATATGTCTCAGTTTTCGTCCCCTGGTACTCGGGTGCAACATTCCAGACGCTTTACTAACACTCTCCCGACTTGGAGAGTCAGTGCCTTTAACCTCCTGTTTGGCCCAGTTTGCAATTTCTGCGGAAGATGAACAGGGATAGGGAGAACCAATGACAGACTAGCTGGAGGTGTCTGGACGGGCAAATTTAACTCTCATTTCCCACCAGGAAGAGGAATTAACCAAAGGCTCAGCGTGCCGTGCCGGAACCAGATTAGGGCCTGAAGCCATCCTGCGGGGTTGCGGCCAGCTCACGAGAAAGTGAGTTGAAGAAAGGAGCTCAGGGGCACTGTAATTCACAAACCTGCAGAGTTATAAATGACAGCTATCGTCCAAAAATATACTGAAGTAAGGCTGCCAAGAGGACTTGAAAGCGGGGCAGAATTGCAGGAAACCGATTTCAGGAGGTAGACTGGAATTGCATTTAAAGCATAGGAAAAGAGGCAGAACGTCCACAATGATGCACTTGGCCAAAAAGGGCGTATGCGTTTTTTCCTGAATATATTCAGGAAAAAACACATACGCCCTTTTTGGCCAACCAAGCAAGCTTGCAAAGGAAATCTGCACTACAGTGAAGTCTCACTTCCCCCCGGTCAAAAGGGCCATCTGAAAAAAGTGTAAAATCCAGAAAGGCAGGACAGGCCATGGAGAACTGGGAGCCTTGTTATGCTGATGGGCGGGATGTAAATTGCCACAGCCACTCGGGAGAAGTGTATGGTGTTTCCTGAAACATCTAAAAAACAAAGCAACAGAGCCTAGGGCACTTCCACTTATGGTCCTATAGCTTAGGGAAATTAAAATCAAAAGACACAGCCACCCCAAAGGTTGGGACGGCTCTGTTTACAAGAACCTGGTTTACGGTACAAGTTCAATATCGCAGAAAGTGAAAAATGGATAAAGAAGTTGTGGTACTTACGTACAATGCAGTATCACTCAGCAATGAAATCTATGTCATCAGGCCCGTAGCAGCATAATGAGTGGATTCAGGTACGATGATTCTAACTGAAATAAGTCACACAGGAAAAGAAACATCATAAGATATCACTAATACACGGAATGTAAACTTGGCTACACAGGAACTGAATTACAAAACAGAACAGGGTCTCAAATTTAGAAACCCAACTTATGCTTGCTTAAGGGGAAAGGTGAGTTGGGGTGCTGCATAAAACCAGAGATTGAAATGAGCACAGATAAAGTTCCTTAAGCCAAATATGGAATAGACAAGAGCTACTCCTTGCTCAACGAAATGGACTCAACACCCCATATTAAATGCCTAAGAGTGTACCTGACTAGGAAGTATCTTAAAACCTATGGATTGCTATGTCTCTGAAAGAGAATCAAGTGTGTGTACAGGGGCATAAACGCAGCAGTGATAAGATTGGAGAGGTTCGGTGAGCAAATGAAGACCCTTTGAAGTCATATTGCATGGTACCCATTCCACGGGTCTCAACTCTCCAGGTTTAAGGTATTCTTCCTTCAGCTAAAACATGCATGTGGAACCCAGAGTATGATCAACCGTGTGATCGGGAGACGTGTTCCAATATGTCTCAGTTTTCGTCCCCTGGTACTCGGGTGCAACATTCCAGACGCTTTACTAACACTCTCCCGACTTGGAGAGTCAGTGCCTTTAACCTCCTGTTTGGCCCAGTTTGCAATTTCTGCGGAAGATGAACAGGAATAGGGAGAACCAATGACAGACTAGCTGGAGGTGTCTGGACGGGCAAATTTAACTCTCATTTCCCACCAGGAAGAGGAATTAACCAAAGGCTCAGCGTGCCGTGCCGGAACCAGATTAGGGCCTGAAGCCATCCTGCGGGGTTGCGGCCAGCTCACGAGAAAGCGAGTTGAAGAAAGGAGCTCAGGGGCACTGTAATTCACAAACCTGCAGAGTTATAAATGATAGCTATCATCCAAAAATATACTGAAGTAAGGCTGCCAAGAGGACTTGAAAGCGGGGCAGAATTGCAGGAAACCGATTTCAGGAGGTAGACTGGAATTGCATTGAAAGCATAGGAAAAGAGGCAGAACGTCCCCAATGATGCACTTGGCCAAAAAGGGCGTATGCGTTTTTTCCTGAATATATTCAGGAAAAAACGCATACGCCCTTTTTGGCCAACCAAGCAAGCTTGCAAAGGAAATCTGCACTACAGTGAAGTCTCACTTCCCCCCGGTCAAAAGGGCCATCTGAAAAAAGTGTAAAATCCAGAAAGGCAGGACAGGCCATGGAGAACTGGGAGCCTTGTTATGCTGATGGGCGGGATGTAAATTGCCAACAGCCACTCGGGAGAAGTGTATGGTGTTTCCTGAAACATCTAAAAAACAAAGCAACAGAGCCTAGGGCACTTCCACTTATGGTTCTATAGCTTAGGGAAATTAAAATCAAAAGACACAGCCACCCCAAAGGTTGGGACGGCTCTGTTTACAAGAACCTGGTTTACGGTACAAGTTCAATATCGCAGAAAGTGAAAAATGGATAAAGAAGTTGTGGTACTTACGTACAATGCAGTATCACTCAGCAATGAAATCTATGTCATCAGGCCCGTAGCAGCATAATGAGTGGATTCAGGTACGATGATTCTAACTGAAATAAGTCACACAGGAAAAGAAACATCATAAGATATCACTAATACACGGAATGTAAACTTGGCTACACAGGAACTGAATTACAAAACAGAACAGGGTCTCAAATTTAGAAACCCAACTTATGCTTGCTTAAGGGGAAAGGTGAGTTGGGGTGCTGCATAAAACCAGAGATTGAAATGAGCACAGATAAAGTTCCTTAAGCCAAATATGGAATAGACAAGAGCTACTCCTTGCTCAACGAAATGGACTCAACACCCCATATTAAATGCCTAAGAGTGTACCTGACTAGGAAGTATCTTAAAACCTATGGATTGCTATGTCTCTGAAAGAGAATCAAGTGTGTGTACAGGGGCATAAACGCAGCAGTGATAGGATTGGAGAGGTTCGGTGAGCAAATGAAGACCCTTTGAAGTCATATTGCATGGTACCCATTCCACGGGTCTCAACTCTCCAGGTTTAAGGTATTCTTCCTTCAGCTAAAACATGCATGTGGAACCCAGAGTATGATCAACCGTGTGATCGGGAGACGTGTTCCAATATGTCTCAGTTTTCGTCCCCTGGTACTCGGGTGCAACATTCCAGACGCTTTACTAACACTCTCCCGACTTGGAGAGTCAGTGCCTTTAACCTCCTGTTTGGCCCAGTTTGCAATTTCTGCGGAAGATGAACAGGAATAGGGAGAACCAATGACAGACTAGCTGGAGGTGTCTGGACGGGCAAATTTAACTCTCATTTCCCACCAGGAAGAGGAATTAACCAAAGGCTCAGCGTGCCGTGCCGGAACCAGATTAGGGCCTGAAGCCATCCTGCGGGGTTGCGGCCAGCTCACGAGAAAGTGAGTTGAAGAAAGGAGCTCAGGGGCACTGTAATTCACAAACCTGCAGAGTTATAAATGACAGCTATCGTCCAAAAATATACTGAAGTAAGGCTGCCAAGAGGACTTGAAAGCGGGGCAGAATTGCAGGAAACCGATTTCAGGAGGTAGACTGGAATTGCATTTAAAGCATAGGAAAAGAGGCAGAACGTCCACAATGATGCACTTGGCCAAAAAGGGCGTATGCGTTTTTTCCTGAATATATTCAGGAAAAAATGCATACGCCCTTTTTGGCCAACCAAGCAAGCTTGCAAAGGAAATCTGCACTACAGTGAAGTCTCACTTCCCCCCGGTCAAGAGGGCCATCTGAAAAAAGTGTAAAATCCAGAAAGGCAGGACAGGCCATGGAGAACTGGGAGCCTTGTTATGCTGATGGGCGGGATGTAAATTGCCAACAGCCACTCGGGAGAAGTGTATGGTGTTTCCTGAAACATCTAAAAAACAAAGCAACAGAGCCTAGGGCACTTCCACTTATGGTCCTATAGCTTAGGGAAATTAAAATCAAAAGACACAGCCACCCCAAAGGTTGGGACGGCTCTGTTTACAAGAACCTGGTTTACGGTACAAGTTCAATATCGCAGAAAGTGAAAAATGGATAAAGAAGTTGTGGTACTTACGTACAATGCATTATCACTCAGCAATGATATCTATGTCATCAGGCCCATAGCAGCATAATGAGTGGATTCAGGTACGATGATTCTAACTGAAATAAGTCACACAGAAAAAGAAACATCATAAGATATCACTAATACACGGAATGTAAACTTGGCTACACAGGAACTGAATTACAAAACAGAACAGGGTCTCAAATTTAGAAACCCAACTTATGCTTGCTTAAGGGGAAAGGTGAGTTGGGGTGCTGCATAAAACCAGAGATTGAAATGAGCACAGATAAAGTTCCTTAAGCCAAATATGGAATAGACAAGAGCTACTCCTTGCTCAACGAAATGGATTCAACACCCCATATTAAACGCCTAAGAATATAACTGACTAGGAAGTATCTTAAAACCTATGGATTGCTATGTCTCCGAAAGAGAATCAAGCGTGTGTACAGGGGCATAAACGCAGCAGTGATAGGATTGGAGAGGTTCGGTGAGCAAATGAAGACCCTTTGAAGTCATATTGCATGGTACCCATTCCACGGGTCTCAACTCTCCAGGTTTAAGGTATTCTTCCTTCAGCTAAAACATGCATGTGGAACCCAGAGTATGATCAACCGTGTGATCGGGAGACGTGTTCCAATATGTCTCAGTTTTCGTCCCCTGGTACTCGGGTGCAACATTCCAGACGCTTTACTAACACTCTCCCGACTTGGAGAGTCAGTGCCTTTAACCTCCTGTTTGGCCCAGTTTGCAATTTCTGCGGAAGATGAACAGGAATAGGGAGAACCAATGACAGACTAGCTGGAGGTGTCTGGACGGGCAAATTTAACTCTCATTTCCCACCAGGAAGAGGAATTAACCAAAGGCTCAGCGTGCCGTGCCAGAACCAGATTAGGGCCTGAAGCAATCCTGCGGTGTTGCAGCCAGCTCACGAGAAAGCGAGTTGAAGAAAGGAGCTCAGGGGCACTGTAATTCACAAACCTGCAGAGTTATAAATGACAGCTATCGTCCAAAAATATACTGAAGTAAGGCTGCCAAGAGGACTTGAAAGCGGGGCAGAATTGCAGGAAACCGATTTCAGGAGGTAGACTGGAATTGCATTTAAAGCATAGGAAAAGAGGCAGAACGTCCCCAATGATGCACTTGGCCAAAAAGGGCGTATGCGTTTTTTCCTGAATATATTCAGGAAAAAACACATACGCCCTTTTTGGCCAACCAAGCAAGCTTGCAAAGGAAATCTGCACTACAATGAAGTCTCACTTCCCCCCGGTCAAAAGGGCCATCTGAAAAAAGTGTAAAATCCAGAAAGGCAGGACAGGCCATGGAGAACTGGGAGCCTTGTTATGCTGATGGGCGGGATGTAAATTGCCAACAGCCACTCGGGAGAAGTGTATGGTGTTTCCTGAAACATCTAAAAAACAAAGCAACAGAGCCTAGGGCACTTCCACTTATGGTCCTATAGCTTAGGGAAATTAAAATCAAAAAGACACAGCCACCCCAAAGGTTGGGACGGCTCTGTTTACAAGAACCTGGTTTACGGTACAAGTTCAATATCGCAGAAAGTGAAAAATGGATAAAGAAGTTGTGGTACTTACGTACAATGCAGTATCACTCAGCAATGAAATCTATGTCATCAGGCCCGTAGAAGCATAATGAGTGGATTCAGGTACGATGATTCTAACTGAAATAAGTCACACAGAAAAAGAAACATCATAAGATATCACTAATACACGGAATATAAACTTGGCTACACAGGAACTGAATTACAAAACAGAACAGGGTCTCAAATTTAGAAACCCAACTTATGCTTGCTTAAGGGGAAAGGTGAGTTGGGGTGCTGCATAAAACCAGAGATTGAAATGAGCACAGATAAAGTTCCTTAAGCCAAATATGGAATAGACAAGAGTTACTCCTTGCTCAACGAAATGGACTCAACACCCCATATTAAATGCCTAAGAGTGTACCTGACTAGGAAGTATCTTAAAACCTATGGATTGCTATGTCTCTGAAAGAGAATCAAGTGTGTGTACAGGGGCATAAACGCAGCAGTGATAGGATTGGAGAGGTTCGGTGAGCAAATGAAGACCCTTTGAAGTCATATTGCATGGTACCCATTCCACGGGTCTCAACTCTCCAGGTTTAAGGTATTCTTCCTTCAGCTAAAACATGCATGTGGAACCCAGAGTATGATCAACCGTGTGATCGGGAGACGTGTTCCAATATGTCTCAGTTTTCGTCCCCTGGTACTCGGGTGCAACATTCCAGACGCTTTACTAACACTCTCCCGACTTGGAGAGTCAGTGCCTTTAACCTCCTGTTTGGCCCAGTTTGCAATTTCTGCGGAAGATGAACAGGAATAGGGAGAACCAATGACAGACTAGCTGGAGGTGTCTGGACGGGCAAATTTAACTCTCATTTCCCACCAGGAAGAGGAATTAACCAAAGGCTCAGCGTGCCGTGCCAGAACCAGATTAGGGCCTGAAGCCATCCTGCGGGGTTGCGGCCAGCTCACGAGAAAGCGAGTTGAAGAAAGGAGCTCAGGGGCACTGTAATTCACAAACCTGCAGAGTTATAAATGACAGCTATCGTCCAAAAATATACTGAAGTAAGGCTGCCAAGAGGACTTGAAAGCGGGGCAGAATTGCAGGAAACCGATTTCAGGAGGTAGACTGGAATTGCATTGAAAGCATAGGAAAAGAGGCAGAACGTCCACAATGATGCACTTGGCCAAAAAGGGCATATGAGTTTTTTCATGAATATATTCAGGAAAAAATGCATACGCCCTTTTTGGCCAACCAAGCAAGCTTGCAAAGGAAATCTGCACTACAGTGAAGTCTCACTTCCCCCCGGTCAAAAGGGCCATCTGAAAAAAGTGTAAAATCCAGAAAGGCAGGACAGGCCATGGAGAACTGGGAGCCTTGTTATGCTGATGGGCGGGATGTAAATTGCCAACAGCCACTCGGGAGAAGTGTATGGTGTTTCCTGAAACATCTAAAAAACAAAGCAACAGAGCCTAGGGCACTTCCACTTATGGTCCTATAGCTTAGGGAAATTAAAATCAAAAGACACAGCCACCCCAAAGGTTGGGACGGCTCTGTTTACAAGAACCTGGTTTACGGTACAAGTTCAGTATCGCAGAAAGTGAAAAATGGATAAAGAAGTTGTGGTACTTACGTACAATGCAGTATCACTCAGCAATGAAATCTATGTCATCAGGCCCGTAGCAGCATAATGAGTGGATTCAGGTACGATGATTCTAACTGAAATAAGTCACACAGGAAAAGAAACATCATAAGATATCACTAATACACGGAATGTAAACTTGGCTACACAGGAACTGAATTACAAAACAGAACAGGGTCTCAAATTTAGAAACCCAACTTATGCTTGCTTAAGGGGAAAGGTGAGTTGGGGTGCTGCATAAAACCAGAGATTGAAATGAGCACAGATAAAGTTCCTTAAGCCAAATATGGAATAGACAAGAGCTACTCCTTGCTCAACGAAATGGACTCAACACCCCATATTAAATGCCTAAGAGTGTACCTGACTAGGAAGTATCTTAAAACCTATGGATTGCTATGTCTCTGAAAGAGAATCAAGTGTGTGTACAGGGGCATAAACGCAGCAGTGATAGGATTGGAGAGGTTCGGTGAGCAAATGAAGACCCTTTGAAGTCATATTGCATGGTACCCATTCCACGGGTCTCAACTCTCCAGGTTTAAGGTATTCTTCCTTCAGCTAAAACATGCATGTGGAACCCAGAGTATGATCAACCGTGTGATCGGGAGACGTGTTCCAATATGTCTCAGTTTTCGTCCCCTGGTACTCGGGTGCAACATTCCAGACGCTTTACTAACACTCTCCCGACTTGGAGAGTCAGTGCCTTTAACCTCCTGTTTGGCCCAGTTTGCAATTTCTGCGGAAGATGAACAGGAATAGGGAGAACCAATGACAGACTAGCTGGAGGTGTCTGGACGGGCAAATTTAACTCTCATTTCCCACCAGGAAGAGGAATTAACCAAAGGCTCAGCGTGCCGTGCCGGAACCAGATTAGGGCCTGAAGCCATCCTGCGGGGTTGCGGCCAGCTCACGAGAAAGCGAGTTGAAGAAAGGAGCTCAGGGGCACTGTAATTCACAAACCTGCAGAGTTATAAATGATAGCTATCATCCAAAAATATACTGAAGTAAGGCTGCCAAGAGGACTTGAAAGCGGGGCAGAATTGCAGGAAACCGATTTCAGGAGGTAGACTGGAATTGCATTGAAAGCATAGGAAAAGAGGCAGAACGTCCCCAATGATGCACTTGGCCAAAAAGGGCGTATGCGTTTTTTCCTGAATATATTCAGGAAAAAACGCATACGCCCTTTTTGGCCAACCAAGCAAGCTTGCAAAGGAAATCTGCACTACAGTGAAGTCTCACTTCCCCCCGGTCAAAAGGGCCATCTGAAAAAAGTGTAAAATCCAGAAAGGCAGGACAGGCCATGGAGAACTGGGAGCCTTGTTATGCTGATGGGCGGGATGTAAATTGCCAACAGCCACTCGGGAGAAGTGTATGGTGTTTCCTGAAACATCTAAAAAACAAAGCAACAGAGCCTAGGGCACTTCCACTTATGGTCCTATAGCTTAGGGAAATTAAAATCAAAAGACACAGCCACCCCAAAGGTTGGGACGGCTCTGTTTACAAGAACCTGGTTTACGGTACAAGTTCAATATCGCAGAAAGTGAAAAATGGATAAAGAAGTTGTGGTACTTACGTACAATGCAGTATCACTCAGCAATGAAATCTATGTCATCAGGCCCGTAGCAGCATAATGAGTGGATTCAGGTACGATGATTCTAACTGAAATAAGTCACACAGGAAAAGAAACATCATAAGATATCACTAATACACGGAATGTAAACTTGGCTACACAGGAACTGAATTACAAAACAGAACAGGGTCTCAAATTTAGAAACCCAACTTATGCTTGCTTAAGGGGAAAGGTGAGTTGGGGTGCTGCATAAAACCAGAGATTGAAATGAGCACAGATAAAGTTCCTTAAGCCAAATATGGAATAGACAAGAGCTACTCCTTGCTCAACGAAATGGACTCAACACCCCATATTAAATGCCTAAGAGTGTACCTGACTAGGAAGTATCTTAAAACCTATGGATTGCTATGTCTCTGAAAGAGAATCAAGTGTGTGTACAGGGGCATAAACGCAGCAGTGATAGGATTGGAGAGGTTCGGTGAGCAAATGAAGACCCTTTGAAGTCATATTGCATGGTACCCATTCCACGGGTCTCAACTCTCCAGGTTTAAGGTATTCTTCCTTCAGCTAAAACATGCATGTGGAACCCAGAGTATGATCAACCGTGTGATCGGGAGACGTGTTCCAATATGTCTCAGTTTTCGTCCCCTGGTACTCGGGTGCAACATTCCAGACGCTTTACTAACACTCTCCCGACTTGGAGAGTCAGTGCCTTTAACCTCCTGTTTGGCCCAGTTTGCAATTTCTGCGGAAGATGAACAGGAATAGGGAGAACCAATGACAGAATAGCTGGAGGTGTCTGGACGGGCAAATTTAACTCTCATTTCCCACCAGGAAGAGGAATTAACCAAAGGCTCAGCGTGCCGTGCCGGAACCAGATTAGGGCCTGAAGCCATCCTGCGGGGTTGCGGCCAGCTCACGAGAAAGCGAGTTGAAGAAAGGAGCTCAGGGGCACTGTAATTCACAAACCTGCAGAGTTATAAATGACAGCTATCGTCCAAAAATATACTGAAGTAAGGCTGCCAAGAGGACTTGAAAGCGGGGCAGAATTGCAGGAAACCGATTTCAGGAGGTAGACTGGAATTGCATTTAAAGCATAGGAAAAGAGGCAGAACGTCCACAATGATGCACTTGGCCAAAAAGGGCGTATGCGTTTTTTCCTGAATATATTCAGGAAAAAATGCATACGCCCTTTTTGGCCAACCAAGCAAGCTTGCAAAGGAAATCTGCACTACAGTGAAGTCTCACTTCCCCCCGGTCAAGAGGGCCATCTGAAAAAAGTGTAAAATCCAGAAAGGCAGGACAGGCCATGGAGAACTGGGAGCCTTGTTATGCTGATGGGCGGGATGTAAATTGCCAACAGCCACTCGGGAGAAGTGTATGGTGTTTCCTGAAACATCTAAAAAACAAAGCAACAGAGCCTAGGGCACTTCCACTTATGGTCCTATAGCTTAGGGAAATTAAAATCAAAAGACACAGCCACCCCAAAGGTTGGGACGGCTCTGTTTACAAGAACCTGGTTTACGGTACAAGTTCAATATCGCAGAAAGTGAAAAATGGATAAAGAAGTTGTGGTACTTACGTACAATGCATTATCACTCAGCAATGATATCTATGTCATCAGGCCCATAGCAGCATAATGAGTGGATTCAGGTACGATGATTCTAACTGAAATAAGTCACACAGAAAAAGAAACATCATAAGATATCACTAATACACGGAATGTAAACTTGGCTACACAGGAACTGAATTACAAAACAGAACAGGGTCTCAAATTTAGAAACCCAACTTATGCTTGCTTAAGGGGAAAGGTGAGTTGGGGTGCTGCATAAAACCAGAGATTGAAATGAGCACAGATAAAGTTCCTTAAGCCAAATATGGAATAGACAAGAGCTACTCCTTGCTCAACGAAATGGATTCAACACCCCATATTAAACGCCTAAGAATATAACTGACTAGGAAGTATCTTAAAACCTATGGATTGCTATGTCTCCGAAAGAGAATCAAGCGTGTGTACAGGGGCATAAACGCAGCAGTGATAGGATTGGAGAGGTTCGGTGAGCAAATGAAGACCCTTTGAAGTCATATTGCATGGTACCCATTCCACGGGTCTCAACTCTCCAGGTTTAAGGTATTCTTCCTTCAGCTAAAACATGCATGTGGAACCCAGAGTATGATCAACCGTGTGATCGGGAGACGTGTTCCAATATGTCTCAGTTTTCGTCCCCTGGTACTCGGGTGCAACATTCCAGACGCTTTACTAACACTCTCCCGACTTGGAGAGTCAGTGCCTTTAACCTCCTGTTTGGCCCAGTTTGCAATTTCTGCGGAAGATGAACAGGAATAGGGAGAACCAATGACAGACTAGCTGGAGGTGTCTGGACGGGCAAATTTAACTCTCATTTCCCACCAGGAAGAGGAATTAACCAAAGGCTCAGCGTGCCGTGCCAGAACCAGATTAGGGCCTGAAGCAATCCTGCGGTGTTGCAGCCAGCTCACGAGAAAGCGAGTTGAAGAAAGGAGCTCAGGGGCACTGTAATTCACAAACCTGCAGAGTTATAAATGACAGCTATCGTCCAAAAATATACTGAAGTAAGGCTGCCAAGAGGACTTGAAAGCGGGGCAGAATTGCAGGAAACCGATTTCAGGAGGTAGACTGGAATTGCATTTAAAGCATAGGAAAAGAGGCAGAACGTCCACAATGATGCACTTGGCCAAAAAGGGCATATGAGTTTTTTCATGAATATATTCAGGAAAAAATGCATACGCCCTTTTTGGCCAACCAAGCAAGCTTGCAAAGGAAATCTGCACTACAGTGAAGTCTCACTTCCCCCCGGTCAAAAGGGCCATCTGAAAAAAGTGTAAAATCCAGAAAGGCAGGACAGGCCATGGAGAACTGGGAGCCTTGTTATGCTGATGGGCGGGATGTAAATTGCCAACAGCCACTCGGGAGAAGTGTATGGTGTTTCCTGAAACATCTAAAAAACAAAGCAACAGAGCCTAGGGCACTTCCACTTATGGTCCTATAGCTTAGGGAAATTAAAATCAAAAGACACAGCCACCCCAAAGGTTGGGACGGCTCTGTTTACAAGAACCTGGTTTACGGTACAAGTTCAGTATCGCAGAAAGTGAAAAATGGATAAAGAAGTTGTGGTACTTACGTACAATGCAGTATCACTCAGCAATGAAATCTATGTCATCAGGCCCGTAGCAGCATAATGAGTGGATTCAGGTACGATGATTCTAACTGAAATAAGTCACACAGGAAAAGAAACATCATAAGATATCACTAATACACGGAATGTAAACTTGGCTACACAGGAACTGAATTACAAAACAGAACAGGGTCTCAAATTTAGAAACCCAACTTATGCTTGCTTAAGGGGAAAGGTGAGTTGGGGTGCTGCATAAAACCAGAGATTGAAATGAGCACAGATAAAGTTCCTTAAGCCAAATATGGAATAGACAAGAGCTACTCCTTGCTCAACGAAATGGACTCAACACCCCATATTAAATGCCTAAGAGTGTACCTGACTAGGAAGTATCTTAAAACCTATGGATTGCTATGTCTCTGAAAGAGAATCAAGTGTGTGTACAGGGGCATAAACGCAGCAGTGATAGGATTGGAGAGGTTCGGTGAGCAAATGAAGACCCTTTGAAGTCATATTGCATGGTACCCATTCCACGGGTCTCAACTCTCCAGGTTTAAGGTATTCTTCCTTCAGCTAAAACATGCATGTGGAACCCAGAGTATGATCAACCGTGTGATCGGGAGACGTGTTCCAATATGTCTCAGTTTTCGTCCCCTGGTACTCGGGTGCAACATTCCAGACGCTTTACTAACACTCTCCCGACTTGGAGAGTCAGTGCCTTTAACCTCCTGTTTGGCCCAGTTTGCAATTTCTGCGGAAGATGAACAGGAATAGGGAGAACCAATGACAGACTAGCTGGAGGTGTCTGGACGGGCAAATTTAACTCTCATTTCCCACCAGGAAGAGGAATTAACCAAAGGCTCAGCGTGCCGTGCCGGAACCAGATTAGGGCCTGAAGCCATCCTGCGGGGTTGCGGCCAGCTCACGAGAAAGCGAGTTGAAGAAAGGAGCTCAGGGGCACTGTAATTCACAAACCTGCAGAGTTATAAATGACAGCTATCGTCCAAAAATATACTGAAGTAAGGCTGCCAAGAGGACTTGAAAGCGGGGCAGAATTGCAGGAAACCGATTTCAGGAGGTAGACTGGAATTGCATTTAAAGCATAGGAAAAGAGGCAGAACGTCCACAATGATGCACTTGGCCAAAAAGGGCGTATGCGTTTTTCCCTGAATATATTCAGGAAAAAATGCATACGCCCTTTTTGGCCAACCAAGCAAGCTTGCAAAGGAAATCTGCACTACAGTGAAGTCTCACTTCCCCCCGGTCAAAAGGGCCATCTGAAAAAAGTGTAAAATCCAGAAAGGCAGGACAGGCCATGGAGAACTGGGAGCCTTGTTATGCTGATGGGCGGGATGTAAATTGCCAACAGCCACTCGGGAGAAGTGTATGGTGTTTCCTGAAACATCTAAAAAACAAAGCAACAGAGCCTAGGGCACTTCCACTTATGGTCCTATAGCTTAGGGAAATTAAAATCAAAAGACACAGCCACCCCAAAGGTTGGGACGGCTCTGTTTACAAGAACCTGGTTTACGGTACAAGTTCAATATCGCAGAAAGTGAAAAATGGATAAAGAAGTTGTGGTACTTACGTACAATGCAGTATCACTCAGCAATGAAATCTATGTCATCAGGCCCGTAGCAGCATAATGAGTGGATTCAGGTACGATGATTCTAACTGAAATAAGTCACACAGGAAAAGAAACATCATAAGATATCACTAATACACGGAATGTAAACTTGGCTACACAGGAACTGAATTACAAATCAGAACAGGGTCTCAAATTTAGAAACCCAATTTATGCTTGCTTAAGGGGAAAGGTGAGTTGGGGTGCTGCATAAAACCAGAGATTGAAATGAGCACAGATAAAGTTCCTTAAGCCAAATATGGAATAGACAAGAGCTACTCCTTGCTCAACGAAATGGACTCAACACCCCATATTAAATGCCTAAGAGTGTACCTGACTAGGAAGTATCTTAAAACCTATGGATTGCTATGTCTCTGAAAGAGAATCAAGTGTGTGTACAGGGGCATAAAGGCAGCAGTGATAGGATTGGAGAGGTTCGGTGAGCAAATGAAGACCCTTTGAAGTCATATTGCATGGTACCCATTCCACGGGTCTCAACTCTCCAGGTTTAAGGTATTCTTCCTTCAGCTACAACATGCATGTGGAACCCAGAGTATGATCAACTGTGTGATCGGGAGACGTGTTCCAATATGTCTCAGTTTTCGTCCCCTGGTACTCGGGTGCAACATTCCAGATGCTTTACTAACACTCTCCCGACTTGGAGAGTCAGTGCCTTTAACCTCCTGTTTGGCCCAGTTTGCAATTTCTGCGGAAGATGAACAGGAATAGGGAGAACCAATGAGAGACTAGCTGGAGGTGTCTGGACGGGCAAATTTAACTCTCATTTCCCACCAGGAAGAGGAATTAACCAAAGGCTCAGCGTGCCGTGCCGGAACCAGATTAGGGCCTGAAGCCATCCTGCGGGGTTGCGGCCAGCTCACGAGAAAGCGAGTTGAAGAAAGGAGCTCAGGGGCACTGTAATTCACAAACCTGCAGAGTTATAAATGACAGCTATCGTCCAAAAATATACTGAAGTAAGGCTGCCAAGAGGACTTGAAAGCGGGGCAGAATTGCAGGAAACCGATTTCAGGAGGTAGACTGGAATTGCATTTAAAGCATAGGAAAAGAGGCAGAACGTCCACAATGATGCACTTGGCCAAAAAGGGCGTATGCGTTTTTTCCTGAATATATTCAGGAAAAAACGCATACGCCCTTTTTGGCCAACCAAGCAAGCTTGCAAAGGAAATCTGCACTACAGTGAAGTCTCACTTCCCCCCGGTCAAAAGGGCCATCTGAAAAAAGTGTAAAATCCAGAAAGGCAGGACAGGCCATGGAGAACTGGGAGCCTTGTTATGCTGATGGGCGGGATGTCAATTGCCAACAGCCACTCGGGAGAAGTGTATGGTGTTTCCTGAAACATCTAAAAAACAAAGCAACAGAGCCTAGGGCACTTCCACTTATGGTCCTATAGCTTAGGGAAATTAAAATCAAAAGACACAGCCACCCCAAAGGTTGGGACGGCTCTGTTTACAAGAACCTGGTTTACGGTACAAGTTCAATATCGCAGAAAGTGAAAAATGGATAAAGAATTTGTGGTACTTACGTACAATGCAGTATCACTCAGCAATGAAATCTATGTCATCAGGCCCGTAGCAGCATAATGAGTGGATTCAGGTACGATGATTCTAACTGAAATAAGTCACACAGAAAAAGAAACATCATAAGATATCACTAATACACGGAATGTAAACTTGGCTACACAGGAACTGAATTACAAAACAGAACAGGGTCTCAAATTTAGAAACCCAACTTATGCTTGCTTAAGGGGAAAGGTGAGTTGGGGTGCTGCATAAAACCAGAGATTGAAATGAGCACAGATAAAGTTCCTTAAGCCAAATATGGAATAGACAAGAGCTACTCCTTGCTCAACGAAATGGACTCAACACCCCATATTAAATGCCTAAGAGTGTACCTGACTAGGAAGTATCTTAAAACCTATGGATTGCTATGTCTCTGAAAGAGAATCAAGTGTGTGTACAGGGGCATAAACGCAGCAGTGATAGGATTGGAGAGGTTCGGTGAGCAAATGAAGACCCTTTGAAGTCATATTGCATGGTACCCATTCCACGAGTCTCAACTCTCCAGGTTTAAGGTATTCTTCCTTCAGCTAAAACATGCATGTGGAACCCAGAGTATGATCAACCGTGTGATCGGGAGACGTGTTCCAATATGTCTCAGTTTTCGTCCCCTGGTACTCGGGTGCAACATTCCAGACGCTTTACTAACACTCTCCCGACTTGGAGAGTCAGTGCCTTTAACCTCCTGTTTGGCCCAGTTTGCAATTTCTGCGGAAGATGAACAGGAATAGGGAGAACCAATGAGAGACTAGCTGGAGGTGTCTGGACGGGCAAATTTAACTCTCATTTCCCACCAGGAAGAGGAATTAACCAAAGGCTCAGCGTGCCGTGCCGGAACCAGATTAGGGCCTGAAGCCATCCTGCGGGGTTGCGGCCAGCTCACGAGAAAGCGAGTTGAAGAAAGGAGCTCAGGGGCACTGTAATTCACAAACCTGCAGAGTTATAAATGACAGCTATCGTCCAAAAATATACTGAAGTAAGGCTGCCAAGAGGACTTGAAAGCGGGGCAGAATTGCAGGAAACCGATTTCAGGAGGTAGACTGGAATTGCATTTAAAGCATAGGAAAAGAGGCAGAACGTCCACAATGATGCACTTGGCCAAAAAGGGCGTATGCGTTTTTTCCTGAATATATTCAGGAAAAAATGCATACGCCCTTTTTGGCCAACCAAGCAAGCTTGCAAAGGAAATCTGCACTACAGTGAAGTCTCACTTCCCCCCGGTCAAAAGGGCCATCTGAAAAAAGTGTAAAATCCAGAAAGGCAGGACAGGCCATGGAGAACTGGGAGCCTTGTTATGCTGATGGGCGGGATGTCAATTGCCAACAGCCACTCGGGAGAAGTGTATGGTGTTTCCTGAAACATCTAAAAAACAAAGCAACAGAGCCTAGGGCACTTCCACTTATGGTCCTATAGCTTAGGGAAATTAAAATCAAAAAGACACAGCCACCCCAAAGGTTGGGACGGCTCTGTTTACAAGAACCTGGTTTACGGTACAAGTTCAATATCGCAGAAAGTGAAAAATGGATAAAGAAGTTGTGGTACTTACGTACAATGCAGTATCACTCAGCAATGAAATCTATGTCATCAGGCCCGTAGCAGCATAATGAGTGGATTCAGGTACGATGATTCTAACTGAAATAAGTCACACAGGAAAAGAAACATCATAAGATATCACTAATACACGGAATGTAAACTTGGCTACACAGGAACTGAATTACAAATCAGAACAGGGTCTCAAATTTAGAAACCCAATTTATGCTTGCTTAAGGGGAAAGGTGAGTTGGGGTGCTGCATAAAACCAGAGATTGAAATGAGCACAGATAAAGTTCCTTAAGCCAAATATGGAATAGACAAGAGCTACTCCTTGCTCAACGAAATGGACTCAACACCCCATATTAAATGCCTAAGAGTGTACCTGACTAGGAAGTATCTTAAAACCTATGGATTGCTATGTCTCTGAAAGAGAATCAAGTGTGTGTACAGGGGCATAAAGGCAGCAGTGATAGGATTGGAGAGGTTCGGTGAGCAAATGAAGACCCTTTGAAGTCATATTGCATGGTACCCATTCCACGGGTCTCAACTCTCCAGGTTTAAGGTATTCTTCCTTCAGCTACAACATGCATGTGGAACCCAGAGTATGATCAACTGTGTGATCGGGAGACGTGTTCCAATATGTCTCAGTTTTCGTCCCCTGGTACTCGGGTGCAACATTCCAGACGCTTTACTAACACTCTCCCGACTTGGAGAGTCAGTGCCTTTAACCTCCTGTTTGGCCCAGTTTGCAATTTCTGCGGAAGATGAACAGGAATAGGGAGAACCAATGACAGACTAGCTGGAGGTGTCTGGACGGGCAAATTTAACTCTCATTTCCCACCAGGAAGAGGAATTAACCAAAGGCTCAGCGTGCCGTGCCGGAACCAGATTAGGGCCTGAAGCCATCCTGCGGTGTTGCGGCCAGCTCACGAGAAAGCGAGTTGAAGAAAGGAGCTCAGGGGCACTGTAATTCACAAACCTGCAGAGTTATAAATGACAGCTATCGTCCAAAAATATACTGAAGTAAGGCTGCCAAGAGGACTTGAAAGCGGGGCAGAATTGCAGGAAACCGATTTCAGGAGGTAGACTGGAATTGCATTGAAAGCATAGGAAAAGAGGCAGAACGTCCACAATGATGCACTTGGCCAAAAAGGGCGTATGCGTTTTTTCCTGAATATATTCAGGAAAAAACGCATACGCCCTTTTTGGCCAACCAAGCAAGCTTGCAAAGGAAATCTGCACTACAATGAAGTCTCACTTCCCCCCGGTCAAAAGGGCCATCTGAAAAAAGTGTAAAATCCAGAAAGGCAGGACAGGCCATGGAGAACTGGGAGCCTTGTTATGCTGATGGGCGGGATGTAAATTGCCAACAGCCACTCGGGAGAAGTGTATGGTGTTTCCTGAAACATCTAAAAAACAAAGCAACAGAGCCTAGGGCACTTCCACTTATGGTCCTATAGCTTAGGGAAATTAAAATCAAAAGACACAGCCACCCCAAAGGTTGGGACGGCTCTGTTTACAAGAACCTGGTTTACGGTACAAGTTCAGTATCGCAGAAAGTGAAAAATGGATAAAGAAGTTGTGGTACTTACGTACAATGCAGTATCACTCAGCAATGAAATCTATGTCATCAGGCCCGTAGCAGCATAATGAGTGGATTCAGGTACGATGATTCTAACTGAAATAAGTCACACAGGAAAAGAAACATCATAAGATATCACTAGTACACGGAATGTAAACTTGGCTACACAGGAACTGAATTACAAAACAGAACAGGGTCTCAAATTTAGAAAACCAACTTATGCTTGCTTAAGGGGAAAGGTGAGTTGGGGTGCTGCATAAAACCAGAGATTGAAATGAGCACAGATAAAGTTCCTTAAGCCAAATATGGAATAGACAAGAGCTACTCCTTGCTCAACGAAATGGACTCAACACCCCATATTAAATGCCTAAGAGTGTACCTGACTAGGAAGTATCTTAAAACCTATGGATTGCTATGTCTCTGAAAGAGAATCAAGTGTGTGTACAGGGGCATAAACGCAGCAGTGATAGGATTGGAGAGGTTCGGTGAGCAAATGAAGACCCTTTGAAGTCATATTGCATGGTACCCATTCCACGGGTCTCAACTCTCCAGGTTTAAGGTATTCTTCCTTCAGCTAAAACATGCATGTGGAACCCAGAGTATGATCAACCGTGTGATCGGGAGACGTGTTCCAATATGTCTCAGTTTTCGTCCCCTGGTACTCGGGTGCAACATTCCAGACGCTTTACTAACACTCTCCCGACTTGGAGAGTCAGTGCCTTTAACCTCCTGTTTGGCCCAGTTTGCAATTTCTGCGGAAGATGAACAGGAATAGGGAGAACCAATGACAGACTAGCTGGAGGTGTCTGGACGGGCAAATTTAACTCTCATTTCCCACCAGGAAGAGGAATTAACCAAAGGCTCAGCGTGCCGTGCCGGAACCAGATTAGGGCCTGAAGCCATCCTGCGGGGTTGCGGCCAGCTCACGAGAAAGCGAGTTGAAGAAAGGAGCTCAGGGGCACTGTAATTCACAAACCTGCAGAGTTATAAATGACAGCTATCGTCCAAAAATATACTGAAGTAAGGCTGCCAAGAGGACTTGAAAGCGGGGCAGAATTGCAGGAAACCGATTTCAGGAGGTAGACTGGAATTGCATTGAAAGCATAGGAAAAGAGGCAGAACGTCCACAATGATGCACTTGGCCAAAAAGGGCGTATGCGTTTTTTCCTGAATATATTCAGGAAAAAACGCATACGCCCTTTTTGGCCAACCAAGCAAGCTTGCAAAGAAAGTCTGCACTACAGTGAAGTCTCACTTCCCCCCGGTCAAAAGGGCCATCTGAAAAAAGTGTAAAATCCAGAAAGGCAGGACAGGCCATGGAGAACTGGGAGCCTTGTTATGCTGATGGGCGGGATGTCAATTGCCAACAGCCACTCGGGAGAAGTGTATGGTGTTTCCTGAAACATCTAAAAAACAAAGCAACAGAGCCTAGGGCACTTCCACTTATGGTCCTATAGCTTAGGGAAATTAAAATCAAAAGACACAGCCACCCCAAAGGTTGGGACGGCTCTGTTTACAAGAACCTGGTTTACGGTACAAGTTCAATATCGCAGAAAGTGAAAAATGGATAAAGAAGTTGTGGTACTTACGTACAATGCAGTATCACTCAGCAATGAAATCTATGTCATCAGGCCCGTAGCAGCATAATGAGTGGATTCAGGTACGATGATTCTAACTGAAATAAGTCACACAGAAAAAGAAACATCATAAGATATCACTAATACACGGAATGTAAACTTGTCTACACAGGAACTGAATTACAAAACAGAACAGGGTCTCAAATTTAGAAACCCAACTTATGCTTGCTTAAGGGGAAAGGTGAGTTGGGGTGCTGCATAAAACCAGAGATTGAAATGAGCACAGATAAAGTTCCTTAAGCCAAATATGGAATAGACAAGAGCTACTCCTTGCTCAACGAAATGGACTCAACACCCCATATTAAATGCCTAAGAGTGTACCTGACTAGGAAGTATCTTAAAACCTATGGATTGCTATGTCTCTGAAAGAGAATCAAGTGTGTGTACAGGGGCATAAACGCAGCAGTGATAGGATTGGAGAGGTTCGGTGAGCAAATGAAGACCCTTTGAAGTCATATTGCATGGTACCCATTCCACGGGTCTCAACTCTCCAGGTTTAAGGTATTCTTCCTTCAGCTAAAACATGCATGTGGAACCCAGAGTATGATCAACCGTGTGATCGGGAGACGTGTTCCAATATGTCTCAGTTTTCGTCCCCTGGTACTCGGGTGCAACATTCCAGACGCTTTACTAACACTCTCCCGACTTGGAGAGTCAGTGCCTTTAACCTCCTGTTTGGCCCAGTTTGCAATTTCTGCGGAAGATGAACAGGAATAGGGAGAACCAATGACAGACTAGCTGGAGGTGTCTGGACGGGCAAATTTAACTCTCATTTCCCACCAGGAAGAGGAATTAACCAAAGGCTCAGCGTGCCGTGCCGGAACCAGATTAGGGCCTGAAGCCATCCTGCGGGGTTGCGGCCAGCTCACGAGAAAGCGAGTTGAAGAAAGGAGCTCAGGGGCACTGTAATTCACAAACCTGCAGAGTTATAAATGACAGCTATCGTCCAAAAATATACTGAAGTAAGGCTGCCAAGAGGACTTGAAAGCGGGGCAGAATTGCAGGAAACCGATTTCAGGAGGTAGACTGGAATTGCATTTAAAGCATAGGAAAAGAGGCAGAACGTCCACAATGATGCACTTGGCCAAAAAGGCCGTATGCGTTTTTCCCTGAATATATTCAGGAAAAAATGCATACGCCCTTTTTGGCCAACCAAGCAAGCTTGCAAAGGAAATCTGCACTACAGTGAAGTCTCACTTCCCCCCGGTCAAAAGGGCCATCTGAAAAAAGTGTAAAATCCAGAAAGGCAGGACAGGCCATGGAGAACTGGGAGCCTTGTTATGCTGATGGGCGGGATGTAAATTGCCAACAGCCACTCGGGAGAAGTGTATGGTGTTTCCTGAAACATCTAAAAAACAAAGCAACAGAGCCTAGGGCACTTCCACTTATGGTCCTATAGCTTAGGGAAATTAAAATCAAAAGACACAGCCACCCCAAAGGTTGGGACGGCTCTGTTTACAAGAACCTGGTTTACGGTACAAGTTCAATATCGCAGAAAGTGAAAAATGGATAAAGAAGTTGTGGTACTTACGTACAATGCAGTATCACTCAGCAATGAAATCTATGTCATCAGGCCCGTAGCAGCATAATGAGTGGATTCAGGTACGATGATTCTAACTGAAATAAGTCACACAGGAAAAGAAACATCATAAGATATCACTAATACACGGAATGTAAACTTGGCTACACAGGAACTGAATTACAAATCAGAACAGGGTCTCAAATTTAGAAACCCAATTTATGCTTGCTTAAGGGGAAAGGTGAGTTGGGGTGCTGCATAAAACCAGAGATTGAAATGAGCACAGATAAAGTTCCTTAAGCCAAATATGGAATAGACAAGAGCTACTCCTTGCTCAACGAAATGGACTCAACACCCCATATTAAATGCCTAAGAGTGTACCTGACTAGGAAGTATCTTAAAACCTATGGATTGCTATGTCTCTGAAAGAGAATCAAGTGTGTGTACAGGGGCATAAAGGCAGCAGTGATAGGATTGGAGAGGTTCGGTGAGCAAATGAAGACCCTTTGAAGTCATATTGCATGGTACCCATTCCACGGGTCTCAACTCTCCAGGTTTAAGGTATTCTTCCTTCAGCTACAACATGCATGTGGAACCCAGAGTATGATCAACTGTGTGATCGGGAGACGTGTTCCAATATGTCTCAGTTTTCGTCCCCTGGTACTCGGGTGCAACATTCCAGATGCTTTACTAACACTCTCCCGACTTGGAGAGTCAGTGCCTTTAACCTCCTGTTTGGCCCAGTTTGCAATTTCTGCGGAAGATGAACAGGAATAGGGAGAACCAATGAGAGACTAGCTGGAGGTGTCTGGACGGGCAAATTTAACTCTCATTTCCCACCAGGAAGAGGAATTAACCAAAGGCTCAGCGTGCCGTGCCGGAACCAGATTAGGGCCTGAAGCCATCCTGCGGGGTTGCGGCCAGCTCACGAGAAAGCGAGTTGAAGAAAGGAGCTCAGGGGCACTGTAATTCACAAACCTGCAGAGTTATAAATGACAGCTATCGTCCAAAAATATACTGAAGTAAGGCTGCCAAGAGGACTTGAAAGCGGGGCAGAATTGCAGGAAACCGATTTCAGGAGGTAGACTGGAATTGCATTTAAAGCATAGGAAAAGAGGCAGAACGTCCACAATGATGCACTTGGCCAAAAAGGGCGTATGCGTTTTTTCCTGAATATATTCAGGAAAAAACGCATACGCCCTTTTTGGCCAACCAAGCAAGCTTGCAAAGGAAATCTGCACTACAGTGAAGTCTCACTTCCCCCTGGTCAAAAGGGCCATCTGAAAAAAGTGTAAAATCCAGAAAGGCAGGACAGGCCATGGAGAACTGGGAGCCTTGTTATGCTGATGGGCGGGATGTCAATTGCCAACAGCCACTCGGGAGAAGTGTATGGTGTTTCCTGAAACATCTAAAAAACAAAGCAACAGAGCCTAGGGCACTTCCACTTATGGTCCTATAGCTTAGGGAAATTAAAATCAAAAGACACAGCCACCCCAAAGGTTGGGACGGCTCTGTTTACAAGAACCTGGTTTATGGTACAAGTTCAATATCGCAGAAAGTGAAAAATGGATAAAGAATTTGTGGTACTTACGTACAATGCAGTATCACTCAGCAATGAAATCTATGTCATCAGGCCCGTAGCAGCATAATGAGTGGATTCAGGTACGATGATTCTAACTGAAATAAGTCACACAGAAAAAGAAACATCATAAGATATCACTAATACACGGAATGTAAACTTGGCTACACAGGAACTGAATTACAAAACAGAACAGGGTCTCAAATTTAGAAACCCAACTTATGCTTGCTTAAGGGGAAAGGTGAGTTGGGGTGCTGCATAAAACCAGAGATTGAAATGAGCACAGATAAAGTTCCTTAAGCCAAATATGGAATAGACAAGAGCTACTCCTTGCTCAACGAAATGGACTCAACACCCCATATTAAATGCCTAAGAGTGTACCTGACTAGGAAGTATCTTAAAACCTATGGATTGCTATGTCTCTGAAAGAGAATCAAGTGTGTGTACAGGGGCATAAACGCAGCAGTGATAGGATTGGAGAGGTTCGGTGAGCAAATGAAGACCCTTTGAAGTCATATTGCATGGTACCCATTCCACGAGTCTCAACTCTCCAGGTTTAAGGTATTCTTCCTTCAGCTAAAACATGCATGTGGAACCCAGAGTATGATCAACCGTGTGATCGGGAGACGTGTTCCAATATGTCTCAGTTTTCGTCCCCTGGTACTCGGGTGCAACATTCCAGACGCTTTACTAACACTCTCCCGACTTGGAGAGTCAGTGCCTTTAACCTCCTGTTTGGCCCAGTTTGCAATTTCTGCGGAAGATGAACAGGAATAGGGAGAACCAATGAGAGACTAGCTGGAGGTGTCTGGACGGGCAAATTTAACTCTCATTTCCCACCAGGAAGAGGAATTAACCAAAGGCTCAGCGTGCCGTGCCGGAACCAGATTAGGGCCTGAAGCCATCCTGCGGGGTTGCGGCCAGCTCACGAGAAAGCGAGTTGAAGAAAGGAGCTCAGGGGCACTGTAATTCACAAACCTGCAGAGTTATAAATGACAGCTATCGTCCAAAAATATACTGAAGTAAGGCTGCCAAGAGGACTTGAAAGCGGGGCAGAATTGCAGGAAACCGATTTCAGGAGGTAGACTGGAATTGCATTTAAAGCATAGGAAAAGAGGCAGAACGTCCACAATGATGCACTTGGCCAAAAAGGGCGTATGCGTTTTTTCCTGAATATATTCAGGAAAAAATGCATACGCCCTTTTTGGCCAACCAAGCAAGCTTGCAAAGGAAATCTGCACTACAGTGAAGTCTCACTTCCCCCCGGTCAAAAGGGCCATCTGAAAAAAGTGTAAAATCCAGAAAGGCAGGACAGGCCATGGAGAACTGGGAGCCTTGTTATGCTGATGGGCGGGATGTCAATTGCCAACAGCCACTCGGGAGAAGTGTATGGTGTTTCCTGAAACATCTAAAAAACAAAGCAACAGAGCCTAGGGCACTTCCACTTATGGTCCTATAGCTTAGGGAAATTAAAATCAAAAAGACACAGCCACCCCAAAGGTTGGGACGGCTCTGTTTACAAGAACCTGGTTTACGGTACAAGTTCAATATCGCAGAAAGTGAAAAATGGATAAAGAAGTTGTGGTACTTACGTACAATGCAGTATCACTCAGCAATGAAATCTATGTCATCAGGCCCGTAGCAGCATAATGAGTGGATTCAGGTACGATGATTCTAACTGAAATAAGTCACACAGGAAAAGAAACATCATAAGATATCACTAATACACGGAATGTAAACTTGGCTACACAGGAACTGAATTACAAATCAGAACAGGGTCTCAAATTTAGAAACCCAATTTATGCTTGCTTAAGGGGAAAGGTGAGTTGGGGTGCTGCATAAAACCAGAGATTGAAATGAGCACAGATAAAGTTCCTTAAGCCAAATATGGAATAGACAAGAGCTACTCCTTGCTCAACGAAATGGACTCAACACCCCATATTAAATGCCTAAGAGTGTACCTGACTAGGAAGTATCTTAAAACCTATGGATTGCTATGTCTCTGAAAGAGAATCAAGTGTGTGTACAGGGGCATAAAGGCAGCAGTGATAGGATTGGAGAGGTTCGGTGAGCAAATGAAGACCCTTTGAAGTCATATTGCATGGTACCCATTCCACGGGTCTCAACTCTCCAGGTTTAAGGTATTCTTCCTTCAGCTACAACATGCATGTGGAACCCAGAGTATGATCAACTGTGTGATCGGGAGACGTGTTCCAATATGTCTCAGTTTTCGTCCCCTGGTACTCGGGTGCAACATTCCAGATGCTTTACTAACACTCTCCCGACTTGGAGAGTCAGTGCCTTTAACCTCCTGTTTGGCCCAGTTTGCAATTTCTGCGGAAGATGAACAGGAATAGGGAGAACCAATGAGAGACTAGCTGGAGGTGTCTGGACGGGCAAATTTAACTCTCATTTCCCACCAGGAAGAGGAATTAACCAAAGGCTCAGCGTGCCGTGCCGGAACCAGATTAGGGCCTGAAGCCATCCTGCGGGGTTGCGGCCAGCTCACGAGAAAGCGAGTTGAAGAAAGGAGCTCAGGGGCACTGTAATTCACAAACCTGCAGAGTTATAAATGACAGCTATCGTCCAAAAATATACTGAAGTAAGGCTGCCAAGAGGACTTGAAAGCGGGGCAGAATTGCAGGAAACCGATTTCAGGAGGTAGACTGGAATTGCATTTAAAGCATAGGAAAAGAGGCAGAACGTCCACAATGATGCACTTGGCCAAAAAGGGCGTATGCGTTTTTTCCTGAATATATTCAGGAAAAAACGCATACGCCCTTTTTGGCCAACCAAGCAAGCTTGCAAAGGAAATCTGCACTACAGTGAAGTCTCACTTCCCCCTGGTCAAAAGGGCCATCTGAAAAAAGTGTAAAATCCAGAAAGGCAGGACAGGCCATGGAGAACTGGGAGCCTTGTTATGCTGATGGGCGGGATGTCAATTGCCAACAGCCACTCGGGAGAAGTGTATGGTGTTTCCTGAAACATCTAAAAAACAAAGCAACAGAGCCTAGGGCACTTCCACTTATGGTCCTATAGCTTAGGGAAATTAAAATCAAAAGACACAGCCACCCCAAAGGTTGGGACGGCTCTGTTTACAAGAACCTGGTTTATGGTACAAGTTCAATATCGCAGAAAGTGAAAAATGGATAAAGAATTTGTGGTACTTACGTACAATGCAGTATCACTCAGCAATGAAATCTATGTCATCAGGCCCGTAGCAGCATAATGAGTGGATTCAGGTACGATGATTCTAACTGAAATAAGTCACACAGAAAAAGAAACATCATAAGATATCACTAATACACGGAATGTAAACTTGGCTACACAGGAACTGAATTACAAAACAGAACAGGGTCTCAAATTTAGAAACCCAACTTATGCTTGCTTAAGGGGAAAGGTGAGTTGGGGTGCTGCATAAAACCAGAGATTGAAATGAGCACAGATAAAGTTCCTTAAGCCAAATATGGAATAGACAAGAGCTACTCCTTGCTCAACGAAATGGACTCAACACCCCATATTAAATGCCTAAGAGTGTACCTGACTAGGAAGTATCTTAAAACCTATGGATTGCTATGTCTCTGAAAGAGAATCAAGTGTGTGTACAGGGGCATAAACGCAGCAGTGATAGGATTGGAGAGGTTCGGTGAGCAAATGAAGACCCTTTGAAGTCATATTGCATGGTACCCATTCCACGAGTCTCAACTCTCCAGGTTTAAGGTATTCTTCCTTCAGCTAAAACATGCATGTGGAACCCAGAGTATGATCAACCGTGTGATCGGGAGACGTGTTCCAATATGTCTCAGTTTTCGTCCCCTGGTACTCGGGTGCAACATTCCAGACGCTTTACTAACACTCTCCCGACTTGGAGAGTCAGTGCCTTTAACCTCCTGTTTGGCCCAGTTTGCAATTTCTGCGGAAGATGAACAGGAATAGGGAGAACCAATGAGAGACTAGCTGGAGGTGTCTGGACGGGCAAATTTAACTCTCATTTCCCACCAGGAAGAGGAATTAACCAAAGGCTCAGCGTGCCGTGCCGGAACCAGATTAGGGCCTGAAGCCATCCTGCGGGGTTGCGGCCAGCTCACGAGAAAGCGAGTTGAAGAAAGGAGCTCAGGGGCACTGTAATTCACAAACCTGCAGAGTTATAAATGACAGCTATCGTCCAAAAATATACTGAAGTAAGGCTGCCAAGAGGACTTGAAAGCGGGGCAGAATTGCAGGAAACCGATTTCAGGAGGTAGACTGGAATTGCATTTAAAGCATAGGAAAAGAGGCAGAACGTCCACAATGATGCACTTGGCCAAAAAGGGCGTATGCGTTTTTTCCTGAATATATTCAGGAAAAAATGCATACGCCCTTTTTGGCCAACCAAGCAAGCTTGCAAAGGAAATCTGCACTACAGTGAAGTCTCACTTCCCCCCGGTCAAAAGGGCCATCTGAAAAAAGTGTAAAATCCAGAAAGGCAGGACAGGCCATGGAGAACTGGGAGCCTTGTTATGCTGATGGGCGGGATGTCAATTGCCAACAGCCACTCGGGAGAAGTGTATGGTGTTTCCTGAAACATCTAAAAAACAAAGCAACAGAGCCTAGGGCACTTCCACTTATGGTCCTATAGCTTAGGGAAATTAAAATCAAAAAGACACAGCCACCCCAAAGGTTGGGACGGCTCTGTTTACAAGAACCTGGTTTACGGTACAAGTTCAATATCGCAGAAAGTGAAAAATGGATAAAGAAGTTGTGGTACTTACGTACAATGCAGTATCACTCAGCAATGAAATCTATGTCATCAGGCCCGTAGCAGCATAATGAGTGGATTCAGGTACGATGATTCTAACTGAAATAAGTCACACAGGAAAAGAAACATCATAAGATATCACTAATACACGGAATGTAAACTTGGCTACACAGGAACTGAATTACAAATCAGAACAGGGTCTCAAATTTAGAAACCCAATTTATGCTTGCTTAAGGGGAAAGGTGAGTTGGGGTGCTGCATAAAACCAGAGATTGAAATGAGCACAGATAAAGTTCCTTAAGCCAAATATGGAATAGACAAGAGCTACTCCTTGCTCAACGAAATGGACTCAACACCCCATATTAAATGCCTAAGAGTGTACCTGACTAGGAAGTATCTTAAAACCTATGGATTGCTATGTCTCTGAAAGAGAATCAAGTGTGTGTACAGGGGCATAAAGGCAGCAGTGATAGGATTGGAGAGGTTCGGTGAGCAAATGAAGACCCTTTGAAGTCATATTGCATGGTACCCATTCCACGGGTCTCAACTCTCCAGGTTTAAGGTATTCTTCCTTCAGCTACAACATGCATGTGGAACCCAGAGTATGATCAACTGTGTGATCGGGAGACGTGTTCCAATATGTCTCAGTTTTCGTCCCCTGGTACTCGGGTGCAACATTCCAGACGCTTTACTAACACTCTCCCGACTTGGAGAGTCAGTGCCTTTAACCTCCTGTTTGGCCCAGTTTGCAATTTCTGCGGAAGATGAACAGGAATAGGGAGAACCAATGACAGACTAGCTGGAGGTGTCTGGACGGGCAAATTTAACTCTCATTTCCCACCAGGAAGAGGAATTAACCAAAGGCTCAGCGTGCCGTGCCGGAACCAGATTAGGGCCTGAAGCCATCCTGCGGTGTTGCGGCCAGCTCACGAGAAAGCGAGTTGAAGAAAGGAGCTCAGGGGCACTGTAATTCACAAACCTGCAGAGTTATAAATGACAGCTATCGTCCAAAAATATACTGAAGTAAGGCTGCCAAGAGGACTTGAAAGCGGGGCAGAATTGCAGGAAACCGATTTCAGGAGGTAGACTGGAATTGCATTGAAAGCATAGGAAAAGAGGCAGAACGTCCACAATGATGCACTTGGCCAAAAAGGGCGTATGCGTTTTTTCCTGAATATATTCAGGAAAAAACGCATACGCCCTTTTTGGCCAACCAAGCAAGCTTGCAAAGGAAATCTGCACTACAATGAAGTCTCACTTCCCCCCGGTCAAAAGGGCCATCTGAAAAAAGTGTAAAATCCAGAAAGGCAGGACAGGCCATGGAGAACTGGGAGCCTTGTTATGCTGATGGGCGGGATGTAAATTGCCAACAGCCACTCGGGAGAAGTGTATGGTGTTTCCTGAAACATCTAAAAAACAAAGCAACAGAGCCTAGGGCACTTCCACTTATGGTCCTATAGCTTAGGGAAATTAAAATCAAAAGACACAGCCACCCCAAAGGTTGGAACGGCTCTGTTTACAAGAACCTGGTTTACGGTACAAGTTCAGTATCGCAGAAAGTGAAAAATGGATAAAGAAGTTGTGGTACTTACGTACAATGCAGTATCACTCAGCAATGAAATCTATGTCATCAGGCCCGTAGCAGCATAATGAGTGGATTCAGGTACGATGATTCTAACTGAAATAAGTCACACAGGAAAAGAAACATCATAAGATATCACTAGTACACGGAATGTAAACTTGGCTACACAGGAACTGAATTACAAAACAGAACAGGGTGTCAAATTTAGAAAACCAACTTATGCTTGCTTAAGGGGAAAGGTGAGTTGGGGTGCTGCATAAAACCAGAGATTGAAATGAGCACAGATAAAGTTCCTTAAGCCAAATATGGAATAGACAAGAGCTACTCCTTGCTCAACGAAATGGACTCAACACCCCATATTAAATGCCTAAGAGTGTACCTGACTAGGAAGTATCTTAAAACCTATGGATTGCTATGTCTCTGAAAGAGAATCAAGTGTGTGTACAGGGGCATAAACGCAGCAGTGATAGGATTGGAGAGGTTCGGTGAGCAAATGAAGACCCTTTGAAGTCATATTGCATGGTACCCATTCCACGGGTCTCAACTCTCCAGGTTTAAGGTATTCTTCCTTCAGCTAAAACATGCATGTGGAACCCAGAGTATGATCAACCGTGTGATCGGGAGACGTGTTCCAATATGTCTCAGTTTTCGTCCCCTGGTACTCGGGTGCAACATTCCAGACGCTTTACTAACACTCTCCCGACTTGGAGAGTCAGTGCCTTTAACCTCCTGTTTGGCCCAGTTTGCAATTTCTGCGGAAGATGAACAGGAATAGGGAGAACCAATGACAGACTAGCTGGAGGTGTCTGGACGGGCAAATTTAACTCTCATTTCCCACCAGGAAGAGGAATTAACCAAAGGCTCAGCGTGCCGTGCCGGAACCAGATTAGGGCCTGAAGCCATCCTGCGGGGTTGCGGCCAGCTCACGAGAAAGCGAGTTGAAGAAAGGAGCTCAGGGGCACTGTAATTCACAAACCTGCAGAGTTATAAATGACAGCTATCGTCCAAAAATATACTGAAGTAAGGCTGCCAAGAGGACTTGAACGCGGGGCAGAATTGCAGGAAACCGATTTCAGGAGGTAGACTGGAATTGCATTGAAAGCATAGGAAAAGAGGCAGAACGTCCACAATGATGCACTTGGCCAAAAAGGGCGTATGCGTTTTTTCCTGAATATATTCAGGAAAAAACGCATACGCCCTTTTTGGCCAACCAAGCAAGCTTGCAAAGAAAGTCTGCACTACAGTGAAGTCTCACTTCCCCCCGGTCAAAAGGGCCATCTGAAAAAAGTGTAAAATCCAGAAAGGCAGGACAGGCCATGGAGAACTGGGAGCCTTGTTATGCTGATGGGCGGGATGTAAATTGCCAACAGCCACTCGGGAGAAGTGTATGGTGTTTCCTGAAACATCTAAAAAACAAAGCAACAGAGCCTAGGGCACTTCCACTTATGGTCCTATAGCTTAGGGAAATTAAAATCAAAAGACACAGCCACCCCAAAGGTTGGGACGGCTCTGTTTACAAGAACCTGGTTTACGGTACAAGTTCAATATCGCAGAAAGTGAAAAATGGATAAAGAAGTTGTGGTACTTACGTACAATGCAGTATCACTCAGCAATGAAATCTATGTCATCAGGCCCGTAGCAGCATAATGAGTGGATTCAGGTACGATGATTCTAACTGAAATAAGTCACACAGAAAAAGAAACATCATAAGATATCACTAATACACGGAATGTAAACTTGTCTACACAGGAACTGAATTACAAAACAGAACAGGGTCTCAAATTTAGAAACCCAACTTATGCTTGCTTAAGGGGAAAGGTGAGTTGGGGTGCTGCATAAAACCAGAGATTGAAATGAGCACAGATAAAGTTCCTTAAGCCAAATATGGAATAGACAAGAGCTACTCCTTGCTCAACGAAATGGACTCAACACCCCATATTAAATGCCTAAGAGTGTACCTGACTAGGAAGTATCTTAAAACCTATGGATTGCTATGTCTCTGAAAGAGAATCAAGTGTGTGTACAGGGGCATAAACGCAGCAGTGATAGGATTGGAGAGGTTCGGTGAGCAAATGAAGACCCTTTGAAGTCATATTGCATGGTACCCATTCCACGGGTCTCAACTCTCCAGGTTTAAGGTATTCTTCCTTCAGCTAAAACATGCATGTGGAACCCAGAGTATGATCAACCGTGTGATCGGGAGACGTGTTCCAATATGTCTCAGTTTTCGTCCCCTGGTACTCGGGTGCAACATTCCAGACGCTTTACTAACACTCTCCCGACTTGGAGAGTCAGTGCCTTTAACCTCCTGTTTGGCCCACTTTGCAATTTCTGCGGAAGATGAACAGGAATAGGGAGAACCAATGACAGACTAGCTGGAGGTGTCTGGACGGGCAAATTTAACTCTCATTTCCCACCAGGAAGAGGAATTAACCAAAGGCTCAGCATGCCGTGCCAGAACCAGATTAGGGCCTGAAGCCATCCTGCGGTGTTGCGGCCAGCTCACGAGAAAGCGAGTTGAAGAAAGGAGCTCAGGGGCACTGTAATTCACAAACCTGCAGAGTTATAAATGACAGCTATCGTCCAAAAATATACTGAAGTAAGGCTGCCAAGAGGACTTGAAAGCGGGGCAGAATTGCAGGAAACCGATTTCAGGAGGTAGACTGGAATTGCATTTAAAGCATAGGAAAAGAGGCAGAACGTCCACAATGATGCACTTGGCCAAAAAGGGCGTATGCGTTTTTTCCTGAATATATTCAGGAAAAAACGCATACGCCCTTTTTGGCCAACCAAGCAAGCTTGCAAAGGAAATCTGCACTACAATGAAGTCTCACTTCCCCCCGGTCAAAAGGGCCATCTGAAAAAAGTGTAAAATCCAGAAAGGCAGGACAGGCCATGGAGAACTGGGAGCCTTGTTATGCTGATGGGCGGGATGTAAATTGCCAACAGCCACTCGGGAGAAGTGTATGGTGTTTCCTGAAACATCTAAAAAACAAAGCAACAGAGCCTAGGGCACTTCCACTTATGGTCCTATAGCTTAGGGAAATTAAAATCAAAAAGACACAGCCACCCCAAAGGTTGGGACGGCTCTGTTTACAAGAACCTGGTTTATGGTACAAGTTCAATATCGCAGAAAGTGAAAAATGGATAAAGAAGTTGTGGTACTTACGTACAATGCAGTATCACTCAGCAATGAAATCTATGTCATCAGGCCCGTAGCAGCATAATGAGTGGATTCAGGTACGATGATTCTAACTGAAATAAGTCACACAGGAAAAGAAACATCATAAGATATCACTAATACACGGAATGTAACCTTGGCTACACAGGAACTGAATTACAAAACAGAACAGGGTCTCAAATTTAGAAAACCAACTTATGCTTGCTTAAGGGGAAAGGTGAGTTGGGGTGCTGCATAAAACCAGAGATTGAAATGAGCACAGATAAAGTTCCTTAAGCCAAATATGGAATAGACAAGAGCTACTCCTTGCTCAACGAAATGGACTCAACACCCCATATTAAATGCCTAAGAGTGTACCTGACTAGGAAGTATCTTAAAACCTATGGATTGCTATGTCTCTGAAAGAGAATCAAGTGTGTGTACAGGGGCATAAACGCAGCAGTGATAGGATTGGAGAGGTTCGGTGAGCAAATGAAGACCCTTTGAAGTCATATTGCATGGTACCCATTCCACGGGTCTCAACTCTCCAGGTTTAAGGTATTCTTCCTTCAGCTAAAACATGCATGTGGAACCCAGAGTATGATCAACCGTGTGATCGGGAGACGTGTTCCAATATGTCTCAGTTTTCGTCCCCTGGTACTCGGGTGCAACATTCCAGACGCTTTACTAACACTCTCCCGACTTGGAGAGTCAGTGCCTTTAACCTCCTGTTTGGCCCAGTTTGCAATTTCTGCGGAAGATGAACAGGAATAGGGAGAACCAATGACAGACTAGCTGGAGGTGTCTGGACGGGCAAATTTAACTCTCATTTCCCACCAGGAAGAGGAATTAACCAAAGGCTCAGCGTGCCGTGCCGGAACCAGATTAGGGCCTGAAGCCATCCTGCGGGGTTGCGGCCAGCTCACGAGAAAGCGAGTTGAAGAAAGGAGCTCAGGGGCACTGTAATTCACAAACCTGCAGAGTTATAAATGACAGCTATCGTCCAAAAATATACTGAAGTAAGGCTGCCAAGAGGACTTGAAAGCGGGGCAGAATTGCAGGAAACCGATTTCAGGAGGTAGACTGGAATTGCATTTAAAGCATAGGAAAAGAGGCAGAACGTCCACAATGATGCACTTGGCCAAAAAGGGCGTATGCGTTTTTTCCTGAATATATTCAGGAAAAAACGCATACGCCCTTTTTGGCCAACCAAGCAAGCTTGCAAAGAAAATCTGCACTACAGTGAAGTCTCACTTCCCCCCGGTCAAAAGGGCCATCTGAAAAAAGTGTAAAATCCAGAAAGGCAGGACAGGCCATGGAGAACTGGGAGCCTTGTTATGCTGATGGGCGGGATGTAAATTGCCAACAGCCACTCGGGAGAAGTGTATGGTGTTTCCTGAAACATCTAAAAAACAAAGCAACAGAGCCTAGGGCACTTCCACTTATGGTCCTATAGCTTAGGGAAATTAAAATCAAAAGACACAGCCACCCCAAAGGTTGGGACGGCTCTGTTTACAAGAACCTGGTTTACGGTACAAGTTCAATATCGCAGAAAGTGAAAAATGGATAAAGAAGTTGTGGTACTTACGTACAATGCAGTATCACTCAGCAATGAAATCTATGTCATCAGGCCCGTAGCAGCATAATGAGTGGATTCAGGTACGATGATTCTAACTGAAATAAGTCACACAGAAAAAGAAACATCATAAGATATCACTAATACACGGAATGTAAACTTGTCTACACAGGAACTGAATTACAAAACAGAACAGGGTCTCAAATTTAGAAACCCAACTTATGCTTGCTTAAGGGGAAAGGTGAGTTGGGGTGCTGCATAAAACCAGAGATTGAAATGAGCACAGATAAAGTTCCTTAAGCCAAATATGGAATAGACAAGAGCTACTCCTTGCTCAACGAAATGGACTCAACACCCCATATTAAATGCCTAAGAGTGTACCTGACTAGGAAGTATCTTAAAACCTATGGATTGCTATGTCTCTGAAAGAGAATCAAGTGTGTGTACAGGGGCATAAACGCAGCAGTGATAGGATTGGAGAGGTTCGGTGAGCAAATGAAGACCCTTTGAAGTCATATTGCATGGTACCCATTCCACGGGTCTCAACTCTCCAGGTTTAAGGTATTCTTCCTTCAGCTAAAACATGCATGTGGAACCCAGAGTATGATCAACCGTGTGATCGGGAGACGTGTTCCAATATGTCTCAGTTTTCGTCCCCTGGTACTCGGGTGCAACATTCCAGACGCTTTACTAACACTCTCCCGACTTGGAGAGTCAGTGCCTTTAACCTCCTGTTTGGCCCACTTTGCAATTTCTGCGGAAGATGAACAGGAATAGGGAGAACCAATGACAGACTAGCTGGAGGTGTCTGGACGGGCAAATTTAACTCTCATTTCCCACCAGGAAGAGGAATTAACCAAAGGCTCAGCATGCCGTGCCAGAACCAGATTAGGGCCTGAAGCAATCCTGCGGTGTTGCGGCCAGCTCACGAGAAAGCGAGTTGAAGAAAGGAGCTCAGGGGCACTGTAATTCACAAACCTGCAGAGTTATAAATGACAGCTATCGTCCAAAAATATACTGAAGTAAGGCTGCCAAGAGGACTTGAAAGCGGGGCAGAATTGCAGGAAACCGATTTCAGGAGGTAGACTGGAATTGCATTTAAAGCATAGGAAAAGAGGCAGAACGTCCACAATGATGCACTTGGCCAAAAAGGGCGTATGCGTTTTTTCCTGAATATATTCAGGAAAAAACGCATACGCCCTTTTTGGCCAACCAAGCAAGCTTGCAAAGGAAATCTGCACTACAATGAAGTCTCACTTCCCCCCGGTCAAATGGGCCATCTGAAAAAAGTGTAAAATCCAGAAAGGCAGGACAGGCCATGGAGAACTGGGAGCCTTGTTATGCTGATGGGCGGGATGTAAATTGCCAACAGCCACTCGGGAGAAGTGTATGGTGTTTCCTGAAACATCTAAAAAACAAAGCAACAGAGCCTAGGGCACTTCCACTTATGGTCCTATAGCTTAGGGAAATTAAAATCAAAAAGACACAGCCACCCCAAAGGTTGGGACGGCTCTGTTTACAAGAACCTGGTTTACGGTACAAGTTCAATATCGCAGAAAGTGAAAAATGGATAAAGAAGTTGTGGTACTTACGTACAATGCAATATCACTCAGCAATGAAATCTATGTCATCAGGCCCGTAGCAGCATAATGAGTTGATTCAGGTACGATGATTCTAACTGAAATAAGTCACACAGAAAAAGAAACATCATAAGATATCACTAATACACGGAATGTAAACTTGGCTACACAGGAACTGAATTACAAAACAGAACAGGGTCTCAAATTTGGAAAACCAACTTATGCTTGCTTAAGGGGAAAGGTGAGTTGGGGTGCTGCATAAAACCAGAGATTGAAATGAGCACAGATATAGTTCCTTAAGCCAAATATGGAATAGACAAGAGCTACTCCTTGCTCAACGAAATGGACTCAACACCCCATATTAAATGCCTAAGAGTGTACCTGACTAGGAAGTATCTTAAAACCTATGGATTGCTATGTCTCTGAAAGAGAATCAAGTGTGTGTACAGGGGCATAAACGCAGCAGTGATAGGATTGGAGAGGTTCGGTGAGCAAATGAAGACCCTTTGAAGTCATAATGCATGGTACCCATTCCACGGGTCTCAACTCTCCAGGTTTAAGGTATTCTTCCTTCAGCTAAAACATGCATGTGGAACCCAGAGTATGATCAACCGTGTGATCGGGAGACGTGTTCCAATATGTCTCAGTTTTCGTCCCCTGGTACTCGGGTGCAACATTCCAGACGCTTTACTAACACCCTCCCGACTTGGAGAGTCAGTGCCTTTAACCTCCTGTTTGGCCCAGTTTGCAATTTCTGCGGAAGATGAACAGGAATAGGGAGAACCAATGACAGACTAGCTGGAGGTGTCTGGACGGGCAAATTTAACTCTCATTTCCCACCAGGAAGAGGAATTAACCAAAGGCTCAGCGTGCCGTGCCTGAACCAGATTAGGGCCTGAAGCCATCCTGCGGTGTTGCGGCCAGCTCACGAGAAAGCGAGTTGAAGAAAGGAGCTCAGGGGCACTGTAATTCACAAACCTGCAGAGTTATAAATGACAGCTATCGTCCAAAAATATACTGAAGTAAGGCTGCCAAGAGGACTTGAAAGCGGGGCAGAATTGCAGGAAACCGATTTCAGGAGGTAGACTGGAATTGCATTTAAAGCATAGGAAAAGAGGCAGAACGTCCACAATGATGCACTTGGCCAAAAAGGACGTATGCGTTTTTTCCTGAATATATTCAGGAAAAAACGCATACGCCCTTTTTGGCCAACCAAGCAAGCTTACAAAGGAAATCTGCACTACAATGAAGTCTCACTTCCCCCCGGTCAAAAGGGCCATCTGAAAAAAGTGTAAAATCCAGAAAGGCAGGACAGGCCATGGAGAACTGGGAGCCTTGTTATGCTGATGGGCGGGATGTCAATTGCCAACAGCCACTCGGGAGAAGTGTATGGTGTTTCCTGAAACATCTAAAAAACAAAGCAACAGAGCCTAGGGCACTTCCACTTATGGTCCTATAGCTTAGGGAAATTAAAATCAAAAAGACACAGCCACCCCAAAGGTTGGGACGGCTCTGTTTACAAGAACCTGGTTTACGGTACAAGTTCAATATCGCAGAAAGTGAAAAATGGATAAAGAAGTTGTGGTACTTACGTACAATGCAGTATCACTCAGCAATGAAATCTATGTCATCAGGCCCGTAGCAGCATAATGAGTGGATTCAGGTACGATGATTCTAACTGAAATAAGTCACACAGAAAAAGAAACATCATAAGATATCACTAATACACGGAATGTAAACTTGGCTACACAGGAACTGAATTACAAAACAGAACAGGGTCTCAAATTTGGAAAACCAACTTATGCTTGCTTAAGGGGAAAGGTGAGTTGGGGTGCTGCATAAAACCAGAGATTGAAATGAGCACAGATATAGTTCCTTAAGCCAAATATGGAATAGACAAGAGCTACTCCTTGCTCAACGAAATGGACTCAACACCCCATATTAAATGCCTAAGAGTGTACCTGACTAGGAAGTATCTTAAAACCTATGGATTGCTATGTCTCTGAAAGAGAATCAAGTGTGTGTACAGGGGCATAAACGCAGCAGTGATAGGATTGGAGAGGTTCGGTGAGCAAATGAAGACCCTTTGAAGTCATAATGCATGGTACCCATTCCACGGGTCTCAACTCTCCAGGTTTAAGGTATTCTTCCTTCAGCTAAAACATGCATGTGGAACCCAGAGTATGATCAACCGTGTGATCGGGAGACGTGTTCCAATATGTCTCAGTTTTCGTCCCCTGGTACTCGGGTGCAACATTCCAGACGCTTTCCTAACACCCTCCCGACTTGGAGAGTCAGTGCCTTTAACCTCCTGTTTGGCCCAGTTTGCAATTTCTGTGGAAGATGAACAGGAATAGGGAGAACCAATGACAGACTAGCTGGAGGTGTCTGGACGGGCAAATTTAACTCTCATTTCCCACCAGGAAGAGGAATTAACCAAAGGCTCAGCGTGCCGTGCCGGAACCAGATTAGGGCCTGAAGCCATCCTGCGGTGTTGCGGCCAGCTCACGAGAAAGCGAGTTGAAGAAAGGAGCTCAGGGGCACTGTAATTCACAAACCTGCAGAGTTATAAATGACAGCTATCGTCCAAAAATATACTGAAGTAAGGCTGCCAAGAGGACTTGAAAGCGGGGCAGAATTGCAGGAAACCGATTTCAGGAGGTAGACTGGAATTGCATTTAAAGCATAGGAAAAGAGGCAGAACGTCCACAATGATGCACTTGGCCAAAAAGGGCGTATGCGTTTTTTCCTGAATATATTCAGGAAAAAACGCATACGCCCTTTTTGGCCAACTAAGCAAGCTTGCAAAGGAAATCTGCACTACAATGAAGTCTCACTTCCCCCCGGTCAAAAGGGCCATCTGAAAAAAGTGTAAAATCCAGAAAGGCAGGACAGGCCATGGAGAACTGGGAGCCTTGTTATGCTGATGGGCGGGATGTAAATTGCCAACAGCCACTCGGGAGAAGTGTATGGTGTTTCCTGAAACATCTAAAAAACAAAGCAACAGAGCCTAGGGCACTTCCACTTATGGTCCTATAGCTTAGGGAAATTAAAATCAAAAGACACAGCCACCCCAAAGGTTGGGACGGCTCTGTTTACAAGAACCTGGTTTACGGTACAAGTTCAATATTGCAGAAAGTGAAAAGTGGATAAAGAAGATGTGGTACTTATGTACAATGCAATATCACTCAGCAATGAAATCTATGTCATCAGGCCTGTAGCAGCATAATGAGTGGATTCAGGTACGATGATTCTAACTGAAATAAGTCACACAGAAAAAGAAACATCATAAGATATCACTAATACACGGAATGTAACCTTGGCTACACAGGAACTGAATTACAAAACAGAACAGGGTCTCAAATTTAGAAAACCAACTTATGCTTGCTTAAGGGGAAAGGTGAGTTGGGGTGCTGAATAAAACCAGAGATTGAAATGAGCACAGATAAAGTTCCTTAAGCCAAATATGGAATAGACAAGAGCTACTCCTTGCTCAACGAAATGGACTCAACACCCCATATTAAATGCCTAAGAGTGTACCTGACTAGGAAGTATCTTAAAACCTATGGATTGCTATGTCTCTGAAAGAGAATAAAGTGTGTGTACAGGGGCATAAAAGCAGCAGTGATAGGATTGGAGAAGTTCGGTGAGCAAATGAAGACCCTTTGAAGTCATAATGCATGGTACCCATTCCACGGGTCTCAACTCTCCAGGTTTAAGGGATTCTTCCTTCAGCTAAAACATGCATGTGGAACCCAGAGTATGATCAACCGTGTGATCGGGAGACGTGTTCCAATATGTCTCAGTTTTCGTCCCCTGGTACTCGGGTGCAACATTCCAGACGCTTTACTAACACTCTCCCGACTTGGAGAGTCAGTGCCTTTAACCTCCTGTTTGGCCCAGTTTGCAATTTCTGCGGAAGATGAACAGGAATAGGGAGAACCAATGACAGACTAGCTGGAGGTGTCTGGACGGGCAAATTTAACTCTCATTTCCCACCAGGAAGAGGAATTAACCAAAGGCTCAGCGTGCCGTGCCGGAACCAGATTAGGGCCTGAAGCCATCCTGCGGTGTTGCGGCCAGCTCACGAGAAAGCGAGTTGAAGAAAGGAGCTCAGGGGCACTGTAATTCACAAACCTGCAGAGTTATAAATGACAGCTATCGTCCAAAAATATACTGAAGTAAGGCTGCCAAGAGGACTTGAAAGCGGGGCAGAATTGCAGGAAACCGATTTCAGGAGGTAGACTGGAATTGCATTTAAAGCATAGGAAAAGAGGCAGAACGTCCACAATGATGCACTTGGCCAAAAAGTGCGTATGCGTTTTTTCCTGAATATATTCAGGAAAAAACGCATACGCCCTTTTTGGCCAACCAAGCAAGCTTGCAAAGGAAATCTGCACTACAATGAAGTCTCACTTCCCCCCGGTCAAAAGGGCCATCTGAAAAAAGTGTAAAATCCAGAAAGGCAGGACAGGCCATGGAGAACTGGGAGACTTGTTATGCTGATGGGCGGGATGTAAATTGCCAACAGCCACTCGGGAGAAGTGTATGGTGTTTCCTGAAACATCTAAAAAACAAAGCAACAGAGCCTAGGGCACTTCCACTTATGGTCCTATAGCTTAGGGAAATTAAAATCAAAAGACACAGCCACCCCAAAGGTTGGGACGGCTCTGTTTACAAGAACCTGGTTTACGGTACAAGTTCAATATCGCAGAAAGTGAAAAATGGATAAAGAAGTTGTGGTACTTACGTACAATGCAGTATCACTCAGCAATAAAATCTATGTCATCAGGCCCGTAGCAGCATAATGAGTGGATTCAGGTATGATGATTCTAACTGAAATAAGTCACACAGGAAAAGAAACATCATAAGATATCACTAATACACGGAATGTAACCTTGGCTACACAGGAACTGAATTACAAAACAGAACAGGGTCTCAAATTTAGAAAACCAACTTATGCTTGCTTAAGGGGAAAGGTGAGTTGGGGTGCTGCATAAAACCAGAGATTGAAATGAGCACAGATAAAGTTCCTTAAGCCAAATATGGAATAGACAAGAGCTACTCCTTGCTCAACGAAATGGACTCAACACCCCATATTAAATGCCTAAGAGTGTACCTGACTAGGAAGTATCTTAAAACCTATGGATTGCTATGTCTCCGAAAGAGAATCAAGCGTGTGTACAGGGGCATAAACGCAGCAGTGATAGGACTGGAGAGGTTCGGTGAGCAAATGAAGACCCTTTGAAGTCATATTGCATGGAACCCATTCCACGGGTCTCAACTCTCCAGGTTTAAGGTATTCTTCCTTCAGCTAAAACATGCATGTGGAACCCAGAGTGTGATCAACCGTGTGATCGGGAGACGTGTTCCAATATGTCTCAGTTTTCGTCCCCTGGTACTCGGGTGCAACATTCCAGACGCTTTACTAACACTCTCCCGACTTGGAGAGTCAGTGCCTTTAACCTCCTGTTTGGCCCAGTTTGCAATTTCTGCGGAAGATGAACAGGAATAGGGAGAACCAATGACAGACTAGCTGGAGGTGTCTGGACGGGCAAATTTAACTCTCATTTCCCACCAGGAAGAGGAATTAACCAAAGGCTCAGCGTGCCGTGCCGGAACCAGATTAGGGCCTGAAGCCATCCTGCGGTGTTGCGGCCAGCTCACGAGAAAGCGAGTTGAAGAAAGGAGCTCAGGGGCACTGTAATTCACAAACCTGCAGAGTTATAAATGACAGCTATCGTCCAAAAATATACTGAAGTAAGGCTGCCAAGAGGACTTGAAAGCGGGGCAGAATTGCAGGAAACCGATTTCAGGAGGTAGACTGGAATTGCATTTAAAGCATAGGAAAAGAGGCAGAACGTCCACAATGATGCACTTGGCCAAAAAGGGCGTATGCGTTTTTTCCTGAATATATTCAGGAAAAAACGCATACGCCCTTTTTGGCCAACCAAGCAAGCTTCCAAAGGAAATCTGCACTACAATGAAGTCTCACTTCCCCCCGGTCAAAAGGGCCATCTGAAAAAAGTGTAAAATCCAGAAAGGCAGGACAGGCCATGGAGAACTGGGAGCCTTGTTATGCTGATGGGCGGGATGTCAATTGCCAACAGCCACTCGGGAGAAGTGTATGGTGTTTCCTGAAACATCTAAAAAACAAAGCAACAGAGCCTAGGGCACTTCCACTTATGGTCCTATAGCTTAGGGAAATTAAAATCAAAAAGACACAGCCACCCCAAAGGTTGGGACGGCTCTGTTTACAAGAACCTGGTTTACGGTACAAGTTCAATATCGCAGAAAGTGAAAAATGGATAAAGAAGTTGTGGTACTTACGTACAATGCAGTATCACTCAGCAATGAAATCTATGTCATCAGGCCCGTAGCAGCATAATGAGTGGATTCAGGTACGATGATTCTAACTGAAATAAGTCACACAGAAAAAGAAACATCATAAGATATCACTAATACACGGAATGTAAACTTGGCTACACAGGAACTGAATTACAAAACAGAACAGGGTCTCAAATTTGGAAAACCAACTTATGCTTGCTTAAGGGGAAAGGTGAGTTGGGGTGCTGCATAAAACCAGAGATTGAAATGAGCACAGATAAAGTTCCTTAAGCCAAATATGGAATAGACAAGAGCTACTCCTTGCTCAACGAAATGGACTCAACACCCCATATTAAATGCCTAAGAGTGTACCTGACTAGGAAGTATCTTAAAACCTATGGATTGCTATGTCTCTGAAAGAGAATCAAGTGTGTGTACAGGGGCATAAACGCAGCAGTGATAGGATTGGAGAGGTTCGGTGAGCAAATGAAGACCCTTTGAAGTCATAATGCATGGTACCCATTCCACGGGTCTCAACTCTCCAGGTTTAAGGTATTCTTCCTTCAGCTAAAACATGCATGTGGAACCCAGAGTGTGATCAACCGTGTGATCGGGAGACGTGTTCCAATATGTCTCAGTTTTCGTCCCCTGGTACTCGGGTGCAACATTCCAGACGCTTTACTAACACCCTCCAGACTTGGAGAGTCAGTGCCTTTAACCTCCTGTTTGGCCCAGTTTGCAATTTCTGCGGAAGATGAACAGGAATAGGGAGAACCAATGACAGACTAGCTGGAGGTGTCTGGACGGGCAAATTTAACTCTCATTTCCCACCAGGAAGAGGAATTAACCAAAGGCTCAGCGTGCCGTGCCGGAACCAGATTAGGGCCTGAAGCCATCCTGCGGTGTTGCGGCCAGCTCACGAGAAAGCGAGTTGAAGAAAGGAGCTCAGGGGCACTGTAATTCACAAACCTGCAGAGTTATAAATGACAGCTATCGTCCAAAAATATACTGAAGTAAGGCTGCCAAGAGGACTTGAAAGCGGGGCAGAATTGCAGGAAACCGATTTCAGGAGGTAGACTGGAATTGCATTTAAAGCATAGGAAAAGAGGCAGAACGTCCACAATGATGCACTTGGCCAAAAAGGGCGTATGCGTTTTTTCCTGAATATATTCAGGAAAAAACGCATACGCCCTTTTTGGCCAACTAAGCAAGCTTGCAAAGGAAATCTGCACTACAATGAAGTCTCACTTCCCCCCGGTCAAAAGGGCCATCTGAAAAAAGTGTAAAATCCAGAAAGGCAGGACAGGCCATGGAGAACTGGGAGCCTTGTTATGCTGATGGGCGGGATGTCAATTGCCAACAGCCACTCGGGAGAAGTGTATGGTGTTTCCTGAAACATCTAAAAAACAAAGCAACAGAGCCTAGGGCACTTCCACTTATGGTCCTATAGCTTAGGGAAATTAAAATCAAAAGACACAGCCACCCCAAAGGTTGGGACGGCTCTGTTTACAAGAACCTGGTTTACGGTACAAGTTCAATATTGCAGAAAGTGAAAAGTGGATAAAGAAGATGTGGTACTTATGTACAATGCAATATCACTCAGCAATGAAATCTATGTCATCAGGCCTGTAGCAGCATAATGAGTGGATTCAGGTACGATGATTCTAACTGAAATAAGTCACACAGAAAAAGAAACATCATAAGATATCACTAATACACGGAATGTAACCTTGGCTACACAGGAACTGAATTACAAAACAGAACAGGGTCTCAAATTTAGAAAACCAACTTATGCTTGCTTAAGGGGAAAGGTGAGTTGGGGTGCTGCATAAAACCAGAGATTGAAATGAGCACAGATAAAGTTCCTTAAGCCAAATATGGAATAGACAAGAGCTACTCCTTGCTCAACGAAATGGACTCAACACCCCATATTAAATGCCTAAGAGTGTACCTGACTAGGAAGTATCTTAAAACCTATGGATTGCTATGTCTCTGAAAGAGAATCAAGTGTGTGTACAGGGGCATAAAAGCAGCAGTGATAGGATTGGAGAGGTTCGGTGAGCAAATGAAGACCCTTTGAAGTCATATTGCATGGTACCCATTCCACGGGTCTCAACTCTCCAGGTTTAAGGGATTCTTCCTTCAGCTAAAACATGCATGTGGAACCCAGAGTATGATCAACCGTGTGATCGGGAGACGTGTTCCAATATGTCTCAGTTTTCGTCCCCTGGTACTCGGGTGCAACATTCCAGACGCTTTACTAACACTCTCCCGACTTGGAGAGTCAGTGCCTTTAACCTCCTGTTTGGCCCAGTTTGCAATTTCTGCGGAAGATGAACAGGAATAGGGAGAACCAATGACAGACTAGCTGGAGGTGTCTGGACGGGCAAATTTAACTCTCATTTCCCACCAGGAAGAGGAATTAACCAAAGGCTCAGCGTGCCGTGCCGGAACCAGATTAGGGCCTGAAGCCATCCTGCGGTGTTGCGGCCAGCTCACGAGAAAGCGAGTTGAAGAAAGGAGCTCAGGGGCACTGTAATTCACAAACCTGCAGAGTTATAAATGACAGCTATCGTCCAAAAATATACTGAAGTAAGGCTGCCAAGAGGACTTGAAAGCGGGGCAGAATTGCAGGAAACCGATTTCAGGAGGTAGACTGGAATTGCATTTAAAGCATAGGAAAAGAGGCAGAACGTCCACAATGATGCACTTGGCTAAAAAGTGCGTATGCGTTTTTTCCTGAATATATTCAGGAAAAAACGCATACGCCCTTTTTGGCCAACCAAGCAAGCTTGCAAAGGAAATCTGCACTACAATGAAGTCTCACTTCCCCCCGGTCAAAAGGGCCATCTGAAAAAAGTGTAAAATCCAGAAAGGCAGGACAGGCCATGGAGAACTGGGAGACTTGTTATGCTGATGGGCGGGATGTAAATTGCCAACAGCCACTCGGGAGAAGTGTATGGTGTTTCCTGAAACATCTAAAAAACAAAGCAACAGAGCCTAGGGCACTTCCACTTATGGTCCTATAGCTTAGGGAAATTAAATTCAAAAGACACAGCCACCCCAAAGGTTGGGACGGCTCTGTTTACAAGAACCTGGTTTACGGTACAAGTTCAATATCGCAGAAAGTGAAAAATGGATAAAGAAGTTGTGGTACTTACGTACAATGCAGTATCACTCAGCAATAAAATCTATGTCATCAGGCCCGTAGCAGCATAATGAGTGGATTCAGGTATGATGATTCTAACTGAAATAAGTCACACAGGAAAAGAAACATCATAAGATATCACTAATACACGGAATGTAACCTTGGCTACACAGGAACTGAATTACAAAACAGAACAGGGTCTCAAATTTAGAAAACCAACTTATGCTTGCTTAAGGGGAAAGGTGAGTTGGGGTGCTGCATAAAACCAGAGATTGAAATGAGCACAGATAAAGTTCCTTAAGCCAAATATGGAATAGACAAGAGCTACTCCTTGCTCAACGAAATGGACTCAACACCCCATATTAAATGCCTAAGAGTGTACCTGACTAGGAAGTATCTTAAAACCTATGGATTGCTATGTCTCCGAAAGAGAATCAAGCGTGTGTACAGGGGCATAAACGCAGCAGTGATAGGACTGGAGAGGTTCAGTGAGCAAATGAAGACCCTTTGAAGTCATATTGCATGGAACCCATTCCACGGGTCTCAACTCTCCAGGTTTAAGGTATTCTTCCTTCAGCTAAAACATGCATGTGGAACCCAGAGTGTGATCAACCGTGTGATCGGGAGACGTGTTCCAATATGTCTCAGTTTTCGTCCCCTGGTACTCAGGTGCAACATTCCAGACGCTTTACTAACACTCTCCCGACTTGGAGAGTCAGTGCCTTTAACCTCCTGTTTGGCCCAGTTTGCAATTTCTGCGGAAGATGAACAGGAATAGGGAGAACCAATGACAGACTAGCTGGAGGTGTCTGGACGGGCAAATTTAACTCTCATTTCCCACCAGGAAGAGGAATTAACCAAAGGCTCAGCGTGCCGTGCCGGAACCAGATTAGGGCCTGAAGCCATCCTGCGGTATTGTGGCCAGCTCACAAGAAAGCGACTTGAAGAAAGGAGCTCAGGGGCACTGTAATTCACAAACCTGCAGAGTTATAAATGACAGCTATCGTCCAAAAATATACTGAAGTAAGGCTGCCAAGAGGACTTGAAAGCGGGGCAGAATTGCAGGAAACCGATTTCAGGAGGTAGACTGGAATTGCATTTAAAGCATAGGAAAAGAGGCAGAACGTCCACAATGATGCACTTGGCCAAAAAGGGCGTATGCGTTTTTTCCTGAATATATTCAGGAAAAAACGCATACGCCCTTTTTGGCCAACCAAGCAAGCTTCCAAAGGAAATCTGCACTACAATGAAGTCTCACTTCCCCCCGGTCAAAAGGGCCATCTGAAAAAAGTGTAAAATCCAGAAAGGCAGGACAGGCCATGGAGAACTGGGAGCCTTGTTATGCTGATGGGCGGGATGTCAATTGCCAACAGCCACTCGGGAGAAGTGTATGGTGTTTCCTGAAACATCTAAAAAACAAAGCAACAGAGCCTAGGGCACTTCCACTTATGGTCCTATAGCTTAGGGAAATTAAAATCAAAAAGACACAGCCACCCCAAAGGTTGGGACGGCTCTGTTTACAAGAACCTGGTTTACGGTACAAGTTCAATATCGCAGAAAGTGAAAAATGGATAAAGAAGTTGTGGTACTTACGTACAATGCAGTATCACTCAGCAATGAAATCTATGTCATCAGGCCCGTAGCAGCATAATGAGTGGATTCAGGTACGATGATTCTAACTGAAATAAGTCACACAGAAAAAGAAACATCATAAGATATCACTAATACACGGAATGTAAACTTGGCTACACAGGAACTGAATTACAAAACAGAACAGGGTCTCAAATTTGGAAAACCAACTTATGCTTGCTTAAGGGGAAAGGTGAGTTGGGGTGCTGCATAAAACCAGAGATTGAAATGAGCACAGATAAAGTTCCTTAAGCCAAATATGGAATAGACAAGAGCTACTCCTTGCTCAACGAAATGGACTCAACACCCCATATTAAATGCCTAAGAGTGTACCTGACTAGGAAGTATCTTAAAACCTATGGATTGCTATGTCTCTGAAAGAGAATCAAGTGTGTGTACAGGGGCATAAACGCAGCAGTGATAGGATTGGAGAGGTTCGGTGAGCAAATGAAGACCCTTTGAAGTCATAATGCATGGTACCCATTCCACGGGTCTCTACTCTCCAGGTTTAAGGTATTCTTCCTTCAGCTAAAACATGCATGTGGAACCCAGAGTATGATCAACCGTGTGATCGGGAGACGTGTTCCAATATGTCTCAGTTTTCGTCCCCTGGTACTCGGGTGCAACATTCCAGACGCTTTACTAACACCCTCCCGACTTGGAGAGTCACTGCCTTTAACCTCCTGTTTGGCCCAGTTTGCAATTTCTGCGGAAGATGAACAGGAATAGGGAGAACCAATGACAGACTAGCTGGAGGTGTCTGGACGGGCAAATTTAACTCTCATTTCCCACCAGGAAGAGGAATTAACCAAAGGCTCAGCGTGCCGTGCCGGAACCAGATTAGGGCCTGAAGCCATCCTGCGGTGTTGCGGCCAGCTCACGAGAAAGCGAGTTGAAGAAAGGAGCTCAGGGGCACTGTAATTCACAAACCTGCAGAGTTATAAATGACAGCTATCGTCCAAAAATATACTGAAGTAAGGCTGCCAAGAGGACTTGAAAGCGGGGCAGAATTGCAGGAAACCGATTTCAGGAGGTAGACTGGAATTGCATTTAAAGCATAGGAAAAGAGGCAGAACGTCCACAATGATGCACTTGGCCAAAAAGGGCGTATGCGTTTTTTCCTGAATATATTCAGGAAAAAACGCATACGCCCTTTTTGGCCAACCAAGCAAGCTTGCAAAGGAAATCTGCACTACAATGAAGTCTCACTTCCCCCCGGTCAAAAGGGCCATCTGAAAAAAGTGTAAAATCCAGAAAGGCAGGACAGGCCATGGAGAACTGGGAGCCTTGTTATGCTGATGGGCGGGATGTAAATTGCCAACAGCCACTCGGGAGAAGTGTATGGTGTTTCCTGAAACATCTAAAAAACAAAGCAACAGAGCCTAGGGCACTTCCACTTATGGTCCTATAGCTTAGGGAAATTAAAATCAAAAGACACAGCCACCCCAAAGGTTGGGACGGCTCTGTTTACAAGAACCTGGTTTACGGTACAAGTTCAATATTGCAGAAAGTGAAAAGTGGATAAAGAAGATGTCGTACTTACGTACAATGCAATATCACTCAGCAATGAAATCTATGTCATCAGGCCTGTAGCAGCATAATGAGTGGATTCAGGTACGATGATTCTAACTGAAATAAGTCACACAGAAAAAGAAACATCATAAGATATCACTAATACACGGAATGTAACCTTGGCTACACAGGAACTGAATTACAAAACAGAACAGGGTCTCAAATTTAGAAAACCAACTTATGCTTGCTTAAGGGGAAAGGTGAGTTGGGGTGCTGCATAAAACCAGAGATTGAAATGAGCACAGATAAAGTTCCTTAAGCCAAATATGGAATAGACAAGAGCTACTCCTTGCTCAACGAAATGGACTCAACACCCCATATTAAATGCCTAAGAATGTACCTGACTAGGAAGTATCTTAAAACCTATGGATTGCTATGTCTCTGAAAGAGAATAAAGTGTGTGTACAGGGACATAAAAGCAGCAGTGATAGGATTGGAGAGGTTCGGTGAGCAAATGAAGACCCTTTGAAGTCATATTGCATGGTACCCATTCCACGGGTCTCAACTCTCCAGGTTTAAGGGATTCTTCCTTCAGCTAAAACATGCATGTGGAACCCAGAGTATGATCAACTGTGTGATCGGGAGACGTGTTCCAATATGTCTCAGTTTTCGTCCCCTGGTACTCGGGTGCAACATTCCAGACGCTTTACTAACACTCTCCCGACTTGGAGAGTCAGTGCCTTTAACCTCCTGTTTGGCCCAGTTTGCAATTTCTGCGGAAGATGAACAGGAATAGGGAGAACCAATGACAGACTAGCTGGAGGTGTCTGGACGGGCAAATTTAACTCTCATTTCCCACCAGGAAGAGGAATTAACCAAAGGCTCAGCGTGCCGTGCCGGAACCAGATTAGGGCCTGAAGCCATCCTGCGGTGTTGCGGCCAGCTCACGAGAAAGCGAGTTGAAGAAAGGAGCTCAGGGGCACTGTAATTCACAAACCTGCAGAGTTATAAATGACAGCTATCGTCCAAAAATATACTGAAGTAAGGCTGCCAAGAGGACTTGAAAGCGGGGCAGAATTGCAGGAAACCGATTTCAGGAGGTAGACTGGAATTGCATTTAAAGCATAGGAAAAGAGGCAGAACGTCCACAATGATGCACTTGGCCAAAAAGGGCGTATGCGTTTTTTCCTGAATATATTCAGGAAAAAACGCATACGCCCTTTTTGGCCAACCAAGCAAGCTTGCAAAGGAAATCTGCACTACAATGAAGTCTCACTTCCCCCCGGTCCAAAGGGCCATCTGAAAAAAGTGTAAAATCCAGAAAGGCAGGACAGGCCATGGAGAACTGGGAGCCTTGTTATGCTGATGGGCGGGATGTAAATTGCCAACAGCCACTCGGGAGAAGTGTATGGTGTTTCCTGAAACATCTAAAAAACAAAGCAACAGAGCCTAGGGCACTTCCACTTATGGTCCTATAGCTTAGGGAAATTAAAATCAAAAGACACAGCCACCCCAAAGGTTGGGACGGCTCTGTTTACAAGAACCTGGTTTACGGTACAAGTTCAATATCGCAGAAAGTGAAAAATGGATAAAGAAGTTGTGGTACTTACGTACAATGCAGTATCACTCAGCAATGAAATCTATGTCATCAGGCCCGTAGCAGCATAATGAGTGGATTCAGGTATGATGATTCTAACTGAAATAAGTCACACAGGAAAAGAAACATCATAAGATATCACTAATACACGGAATGTAACCTTCGCTACACAGGAACTGAATTACAAAACAGAACAGGGTCTCAAATTTAGAAAACCAACTTATGCTTGCTTAAGGGGAAAGGTGAGTTGGGGTGCTGCATAAAACCAGAGATTGAAATGAGCACAGATAAAGTTCCTTAAGCCAAATATGGAATAGACAAGAGCTACTCCTTGCTCAACGAAATGGACTCAACACCCCATATTAAATGCCTAAGAGTGTACCTGACTAGGAAGTATCTTAAAACCTATGGATTGCTATGTCTCCGAAAGAGAATCAAGCGTGTGTACAGGGGCATAAACGCAGCAGTGATAGGACTGGAGAGGTTCAGTGAGCAAATGAAGACCCTTTGAAGTCATATTGCATGGAACCCATTCCACGGGTCTCAACTCTCCAGGTTTAAGGTATTCTTCCTTCAGCTAAAACATGCATGTGGAACCCAGAGTGTGATCAACCGTGTGATTGGGAGACGTGTTCCAATATGTCTCAGTTTTCGTCCCCTGGTACTCAGGTGCAACATTCCAGACGCTTTACTAACACTCTCCCGACTTGGAGAGTCAGTGCCTTTAACCTCCTGTTTGGCCCAGTTTGCAATTTCTGCGGAAGATGAACAGGAATAGGGAGAACCAATGACAGACTAGCTGGAGGTGTCTGGACGGGCAAATTTAACTCTCATTTCCCACCAGGAAGAGGAATTAACCAAAGGCTCAGCGTGCCGTGCCGGAACCAGATTAGGGCCTGAAGCCATCCTGCGGTATTGTGGCCAGCTCACAAGAAAGCGAGTTGAAGAAAGGAGCTCAGGGGCACTGTAATTCACAAACCTGCAGAGTTATAAATGACAGCTATCGTCCAAAAATATACTGAAGTAAGGCTGCCAAGAGGACTTGAAAGCGGGGCAGAATTGCAGGAAACCGATTTCAGGAGGTAGACTGGAATTGCATTTAAAGCATAGGAAAAGAGGCAGAACGTCCACAATGATGCACTTGGCCAAAAAGGGCGTATGCGTTTTTTCCTGAATATATTCAGGAAAAAACGCATACGCCCTTTTTGGCCAACCAAGCAAGCTTGCAAAGGAAATCTGCACTACAATGAAGTCTCACTTCCCCCCGGTCAAAAGGGCCATCTGAAAAAAGTGTAAAATCCAGAAAGGCAGGACAGGCCATGGAGAACTGGGAGCCTTGTTATGCTGATGGGCGGGATGTAAATTGCCAACAGCCACTCGGGAGAAGTGTATGGTGTTTCCTGAAACATCTAAAAAACAAAGCAACAGAGCCTAGGGCACTTCCACTTATGGTCCTATAGCTTAGGGAAATTAAAATCAAAAAGACACAGCCACCCCAAAGGTTGGGACGGCTCTGTTTACAAGAACCTGGTTTACGGTACAAGTTCAATATCGCAGAAAGTGAAAAATGGATAAAGAAGTTGTGGTACTTACGTACAATGCAATATCACTCAGCAATGAAATCTATGTCATCAGGCCCGTAGCAGCATAATGAGTGGATTCAGGTACGATGATTCTAACTGAAATAAGTCACACAGAAAAAGAAACATCATAAGATATCACTAATACACGGAATGTAAACTTGGCTACACAGGAACTGAATTACAAAACAGAACAGGGTCTCAAATTTAGAAAACCAACTTATGCTTGCTTAAGGGGAAAGGTGAGTTGGGGTGCTGCATAAAACCAGAGATTGAAATGAGCACAGATAAAGTTCCTTAAGCCAAATATGGAATAGACAAGAGCTACTCCTTGCTCAACGAAATGGACTCAACACCCCATATTAAATGCCTAAGAGTGTACCTGACTAGGAAGTATCTTAAAACCTATGGATTGCTATGTCTCTGAAAGAGAATCAAGTGTGTGTACAGGGGCATAAACGCAGCAGTGATAGGATTGGAGAGGTTCGGTGAGCAAATGAAGACCCTTTGAAGTCATATTGCATGGTACCCATTCCACGGGTCTCAACTCTCCAGGTTTAAGGTATTCTTCCTTCAGCTAAAACATGCATGTGGAACCCAGAGTATGATCAACCGTGTGATCGGGAGACGTGTTCCAATATGTCTCAGTTTTCGTCCCCTGGTACTCGGGTGCAACATTCCAGACGCTTTACTAACACTCTCCCGACTTGGAGAGTCAGTGCCTTTAACCTCCTGTTTGGCCCAGTTTGCAATTTCTGCGGAAGATGAACAGGAATAGGGAGAACCAATGACAGACTAGCTGGAGGTGTCTGGACGGGCAAATTTAACTCTCATTTCCCACCAGGAAGAGGAATTAACCAAAGGCTCAGCGTGCCGTGCCGGAACCAGATTAGGGCCTGAAGCCATCCTGCGGTGTTGCGGCCAGCTCACGAGAAAGCGAGTTGAAGAAAGGAGCTCAGGGGCACTGTAATTCACAAACCTGCAGAGTTATAAATGACAGCTATCGTCCAAAAATATACTGAAGTAAGGCTGCCAAGAGGACTTGAAAGCGGGGCAGAATTGCAGGAAACCGATTTCAGGAGGTAGACTGGAATTGCATTTAAAGCATAGGAAAAGAGGCAGAACGTCCACAATGATGCACTTGGCCAAAAAGGGCGTATGCGTTTTTTCCTGAATATATTCAGGAAAAAACGCATACGCCCTTTTTGGCCAACCAAGCAAGCTTGCAAAGGAAATCTGCACTACAATGAAGTCTCACTTCCCCCCGGTCAAAAGGGCCATCTGAAAAAAGTGTAAAATCCAGAAAGGCAGGACAGGCCATGGAGAACTGGGAGCCTTGTTATGCTGATGGGCGGGATGTAAATTGCCAACAGCCACTCGGGAGAAGTGTATGGTGTTTCCTGAAACATCTAAAAAACAAAGCAACAGAGCCTAGGGCACTTCCACTTATGGTCCTATAGCTTAGGGAAATTAAAATCAAAAAGACACAGCCACCCCAAAGGTTGGGACGGCTCTGTTTACAAGAACCTGGTTTACGGTACAAGTTCAATATCGCAGAAAGTGAAAAATGGATAAAGAAGTTGTGGTACTTACGTACAATGCAGTATCACTCAGCAATGAAATCTATGTCATCAGGCCCGTAGCAGCATAATGAGTGGATTCAGGTACGATGATTCTAACTGAAATAAGTCACACAGAAAAAGAAACATCATAAGATATCACTAATACACGGAATATAAACTTGGCTACACAGGAACTGAATTACAAAACAGAACAGGGTCTCAAATTTGGAAAACCAACTTATGCTTGCTTAAGGGGAAAGGTGAGTTGGGGTGCTGCATAAAACCAGAGATTGAAATGAGCACAGATAAAGTTCCTTAAGCCAAATATGGAATAGACAAGAGCTACTCCTTGCTCAACGAAATGGACTCAACACCCCATATTAAATGCCTAAGAGTGTACCTGACTAGGAAGTATCTTAAAACCTATGGATTGCTATGTCTCTGAAAGAGAATCAAGTGTGTGTACAGGGGCATAAACGCAGCAGTGATAGGATTGGAGAGGTTCGGTGAGCAAATGAAGACCCTTTGAAGTCATAATGCATGGTACCCATTCCACGGGTCTCAACTCTCCAGGTTTAAGGTATTCTTCCTTCAGCTAAAACATGCATGTGGAACCCAGAGTATGATCAACCGTGTGATCGGGAGACGTGTTCCAATATGTCTCAGTTTTCGTCCCCTGGTACTCGGGTGCAACATTCCAGACGCTTTACTAACACCCTCCCGACTTGGAGAGTCAGTGCCTTTAACCTCCTGTTTGGCCCAGTTTGCAATTTCTGCGGAAGATGAACAGGAATAGGGAGAACCAATGACAGACTAGCTGGAGGTGTCTGGACGGGCAAATTTAACTCTCATTTCCCACCAGGAAGAGGAATTAACCAAAGGCTCAGCGTGCCGTGCCGGAACCAGATTAGGGCCTGAAGCCATCCTGCGGTGTTGCGGCCAGCTCACGAGAAAGCGAGTTGAAGAAAGGAGCTCAGGGGCACTGTAATTCACAAACCTGCAGAGTTATAAATGACAGCTATCGTCCAAAAATATACTGAAGTAAGGCTGCCAAGAGGACTTGAAAGCGGGGCAGAATTGCAGGAAACCGATTTCAGGAGGTAGACTGGAATTGCATTTAAAGCATAGGAAAAGAGGCAGAACGTCCACAATGATGCACTTGGCCAAAAAGGGCGTATGCGTTTTTTCCTGAATATATTCAGGAAAAAACGCATACGCCCTTTTTGGCCAACCAAGCAAGCTTGCAAAGGAAATCTGCACTACAATGAAGTCTCACTTCCCCCCGGTCAAAAGGGCCATCTGAAAAAAGTGTAAAATCCAGAAAGGCAGGACAGGCCATGGAGAACTGGGAGCCTTGTTATGCTGATGGGCGGGATGTCAATTGCCAACAGCCACTCGGGAGAAGTGTATGGTGTTTCCTGAAACATCTAAAAAACAAAGCAACAGAGCCTAGGGCACTTCCACTTATGGTCCTATAGCTTAGGGAAATTAAAATCAAAAAGACACAGCCACCCCAAAGGTTGGGACGGCTCTGTTTACAAGAACCTGGTTTACGGTACAAGTTCAATATTGCAGAAAGTGAAAAGTGTATAAAGAAGATGTGGTACTTACGTACAATGCAATATCACTCAGCAATGAAATCTATGTCATCAGGCCTGTAGCAGCATAATGAGTGGATTCAGGTACGATGATTCTAACTGAAATAAGTCACACAGAAAAAGAAACATCATAAGATATCACTAATACACGGAATGTAACCTTGGCTACACAGGAACTGAATTACAAAACAGAACAGGGTCTCAAATTTAGAAACCTAACTTATGCTTGCTTAAGGGGAAAGGTGAGTTGGGGTGCTGCATAAAACCAGAGATTGAAATGAGCACAGATAAAGTTCCTTAAGCCAAATATGGAATAGACAAGAGCTACTCCTTGCTCAACGAAATGGACTCAACACCCCATATTAAATGCCTAAGAGTGTACCTGACTAGGAAGTATCTTAAAACCTATGGATTGCTATGTCTCTGAAAGAGAATAAAGTGTGTGTACAGGGGCATAAAAGCAGCAGTGATAGGATTGGAGAGGTTCGGTGAGCAAATGAAGACCCTTTGAAGTCATATTGCATGGTACCCATTCCACGGGTCTCAACTCTCCAGGTTTAAGGGATTCTTCCTTCAGCTAAAACATGCATGTGGAACCCAGAGTATGATCAACCGTGTGATCGGGAGACGTGTTCCAATATGTCTCAGTTTTCGTCCCCTGGTACTCGGGTGCAACATTCCAGACGCTTTACTAACACTCTCCCGACTTGGAGAGTCAGTGCCTTTAACCTCCTGTTTGGCCCAGTTTGCAATTTCTGCGGAAGATGAACAGGAATAGGGAGAACCAATGACAGACTAGCTGGAGGTGTCTGGACGGGCAAATTTAACTCTCATTTCCCACCAGGAAGAGGAATTAACCAAAGGCTCAGCGTGCCGTGCCTGAACCAGATTAGGGCCTGAAGCCATCCTGCGGTGTTGCGGCCAGCTCACGAGAAAGCGAGTTGAAGAAAGGAGCTCAGGGGCACTGTAATTCACAAACCTGCAGAGTTATAAATGACAGCTATCGTCCAAAAATATACTGAAGTAAGGCTGCCAAGAGGACTTGAAAGCGGGGCAGAATTGCAGGAAACCGATTTCAGGAGGTAGACTGGAATTGCATTTAAAGCATAGGAAAAGAGGCAGAACGTCCACAATGATGCACTTGGCCAAAAAGGGCGTATGCGTTTTTTCCTGAATATATTCAGGAAAAAACGCATACGCCCTTTTTGGCCAACCAAGCAAGCTTGCAAAGGAAATCTGCACTACAATGAAGTCTCACTTCCCCCCGGTCAAAAGGGCCATCTGAAAAAAGTGTAAAATCCAGAAAGGCAGGACAGGCCATGGAGAACTGGGAGCCTTGTTATGCTGATGGGCGGGATGTAAATTGCCAACAGCCACTCGGGAGAAGTGTATGGTGTTTCCTGAAACATCTAAAAAACAAAGCAACAGAGCCTAGGGCACTTCCACTTATGGTCCTATAGCTTAGGGAAATTAAAATCAAAAGACACAGCCACCCCAAAGGTTGGGACGGCTCTGTTTACAAGAACCTGGTTTACGGTACAAGTTCAATATCGCAGAAAGTGAAAAATGGATAAAGAAGTTGTGGTACTTACGTACAATGCAGTATCACTCAGCAATGAAATCTATGTCATAAGGCCCGTAGCAGCATAATGAGTGGATTCAGGTATGATGATTCTAACTGAAATAAGTCACACAGGAAAAGAAACATCATAAGATTTCACTAATACACGGAATGTAACCTTCGCTACACAGGAACTGAATTACAAAACAGAACAGGGTCTCAAATTTAGAAAACCAACTTATGCTTGCTTAAGGGGAAAGGTGAGTTGGGGTGCTGCATAAAACCAGAGATTGAAATGAGCACAGATAAAGTTCCTTAAGCCAAATATGGAATAGACAAGAGCTACTCCTTGCTCAACGAAATGGACTCAACACCCCATATTAAATGCCTAAGAGTGTACCTGACTAGGAAGTATCTTAAAACCTATAGATTGCTATGTCTCCGAAAGAGAATCAAGCGTGTGTACAGGGGCATAAACGCAGCAGTGATAGGACTGGAGAGGTTCAGTGAGCAAATGAAGACCCTTTGAAGTCATATTGCATGGAACCCATTCCACGGGTCTCAACTCTCCAGGTTTAAGGTATTCTTCCTTCAGCTAAAACATGCATGTGGAACCCAGAGTGTGATCAACCGTGTGATCGGGAGACGTGTTCCAATATGTCTCAGTTTTCGTCCCCTGGTACTCAGGTGCAACATTCCAGACGCTTTACTAACACTCTCCCGACTTGGAGAGTCAGTGCCTTTAACCTCCTGTTTGGCCCAGTTTGCAATTTCTGCGGAAGATGAACAGGAATAGGGAGAACCAATGACAGACTAGCTGGAGGTGTCTGGACGGGCAAATTTAACTCTCATTTCCCACCAGGAAGAGGAATTAACCAAAGGCTCAGCGTGCCGTGCCGGAACCAGATTAGGGCCTGAAGCCATCCTGCGGTATTGTGGCCAGCTCACAAGAAAGCGACTTGAAGAAAGGAGCTCAGGGGCACTGTAATTCACAAACCTGCAGAGTTATAAATGACAGCTATCGTCCAAAAATATACTGAAGTAAGGCTGCCAAGAGGACTTGAAAGCGGGGCAGAATTGCAGGAAACCGATTTCAGGAGGTAGACTGGAATTGCATTTAAAGCATAGGAAAAGAGGCAGAACGTCCACAATGATGCACTTGGCCAAAAAGGGCGTATGCGTTTTTTCCTGAATATATTCAGGAAAAAACGCATACGCCCTTTTTGGCCAACCAAGCAAGCTTGCAAAGGAAATCTGCACTACAATGAAGTCTCACTTCCCCCCGGTCAAAAGGGCCATCTGAAAAAAGTGTAAAATCCAGAAAGGCAGGACAGGCCATGGAGAACTGGGAGCCTTGTTATGCTGATGGGCGGGATGTCAATTGCCAACAGCCACTCGGGAGAAGTGTATGGTGTTTCCTGAAACATCTAAAAAACAAAGCAACAGAGCCTAGGGCACTTCCACTTATGGTCCTATAGCTTAGGGAAATTAAAATCAAAAGACACAGCCACCCCAAAGGTTGGGACGGCTCTGTTTACAAGAACCTGGTTTACGGTACAAGTTCAATATTGCAGAAAGTGAAAAGTGGATAAAGAAGATGTCGTACTTACGTACAATGCAATATCACTCAGCAATGAAATCTATGTCATCAGGCCTGTAGCAGCATAATGAGTGGATTCAGGTACGATGATTCTAACTGAAATAAGTCACACAGAAAAAGAAACATCATAAGATATCACTAATACACGGAATGTAACCTTGGCTACACAGGAACTGAATTACAAAACAGAACAGGGTCTCAAATTTAGAAAACCAACTTATGCTTGCTTAAGGGGAAAGGTGAGTTGGGGTGCTGCATAAAACCAGAGATTGAAATGAGCACAGATAAAGTTCCTTAAGCCAAATATGGAATAGACAAGAGCTACTCCTTGCTCAACGAAATGGACTCAACACCCCATATTAAATGCCTAAGTGTGTACCTGACTAGGAAGTATCTTAAAACCTATGGATTGCTATGTCTCTGAAAGAGAATAAAGTGTGTGTACAGGGGCATAAAAGCAGCAGTGATAGGATTGGAGAGGTTCGGTGAGCAAATGAAGACCCTTTGAAGTCATATTGCATGGTACCCATTCCACGGGTCTCAACTCTCCAGGTTTAAGGGATTCTTCCTTCAGCTAAAACATGCATGTGGAACCCAGAGTATGATCAACCGTGTGATCGGGAGACGTGTTCCAATATGTCTCAGTTTTCGTCCCCTGGTACTCGGGTGCAACATTCCAGACGCTTTACTAACACTCTCCCGACTTGGAGAGTCAGTGCCTTTAACCTCCTGTTTGGCCCAGTTTGCAATTTCTGCGGAAGATGAACAGGAATAGGGAGAACCAATGACAGACTAGCTGGAGGTGTCTGGACGGGCAAATTTAACTCTCATTTCCCACCAGGAAGAGGAATTAACCAAAGGCTCAGCGTGCCGTGCTGGAACCAGATTAGGGCCTGAAGCCATCCTGCGGTGTTGCGGCCAGCTCACGAGAAAGCGAGTTGAAGAAAGGAGCTCAGGGGCACTGTAATTCACAAACCTGCAGAGTTATAAATGACAGCTATCGTCCAAAAATATACTGAAGTAAGGCTGCCAAGAGGACTTGAAAGCGGGGCAGAATTGCAGGAAACCGATTTCAGGAGGTAGACTGGAATTGCATTTAAAGCATAGGAAAAGAGGCAGAACGTCCACAATGATGCACTTGGCCAAAAAGGGCGTATGCGTTTTTTCCTGAATATATTCAGGAAAAAACGCATACGCCCTTTTTGGCCAACCAAGCAAGCTTGCAAAGGAAATCTGCACTACAATGAAGTCTCACTTCCCCCCGGTCAAAAGGGCCATCTGAAAAAAGTGTAAAATCCAGAAAGGCAGGACAGGCCATGGAGAACTGGGAGCCTTGTTATGCTGATGGGCGGGATGTCAATTGCCAACAGCCACTCGGGAGAAGTGTATGGTGTTTCCTGAAACATCTAAAAAACAAAGCAACAGAGCCTAGGGCACTTCCACTTATGGTCCTATAGCTTAGGGAAATTAAAATCAAAAGACACAGCCACCCCAAAGGTTGGGACGGCTCTGTTTACAAGAACCTGGTTTACGGTACAAGTTCAATATCGCAGAAAGTGAAAAATGGATAAAGAAGTTGTGGTACTTACGTACAATGCAGTATCACTCAGCAATGAAATCTATGTCATCAGGCCCGTAGCAGCATAATGAGTGGATTCAGGTATGATGATTCTAACTGAAATAAGTCACACAGGAAAAGAAACATCATAAGATATCACTAATACACGGAATGTAACCTTCGCTACACAGGAACTGAATTACAAAACAGAACAGGGTCTCAAATTTAGAAAACCAACTTATGCTTGCTTAAGGGGAAAGGTGAGTTGGGGTGCTGCATAAAACCAGAGATTGAAATGAGCACAGATAAAGTTCCTTAAGCCAAATATGGAATAGACAAGAGCTACTCCTTGCTCAACGAAATGGACTCAACACCCCATATTAAATGCCTAAGAGTGTACCTGACTAGGAAGTATCTTAAAACCTATGGATTGCTATGTCTCCGAAAGTGAATCAAGCGTGTGTACAGGGGCATAAACGCAGCAGTGATAGGACTGGAGAGGTTCAGTGAGCAAATGAAGACCCTTTGAAGTCATATTGCATGGAACCCATTCCACGGGTCTCAACTCTCCAGGTTTAAGGTATTCTTCCTTCAGCTAAAACATGCATGTGGAACCCAGAGTGTGATCAACCGTGTGATTGGGAGACGTGTTCCAATATGTCTCAGTTTTCGTCCCCTGGTACTCAGGTGCAACATTCCAGACGCTTTACTAACACTCTCCCGACTTGGAGAGTCAGTGCCTTTAACCTCCTGTTTGGCCCAGTTTGCAATTTCTGCGGAAGATGAACAGGAATAGGGAGAACCAATGACAGACTAGCTGGAGGTGTCTGGACGGGCAAATTTAACTCTCATTTCCCACCAGGAAGAGGAATTAACCAAAGGCTCAGCGTGCCGTGCCGGAACCAGATTAGGGCCTGAAGCCATCCTGCGGTATTGTGGCCAGCTCACAAGAAAGCGACTTGAAGAAAGGAGCTCAGGGGCACTGTAATTCACAAACCTGCAGAGTTATAAATGACAGCTATCGTCCAAAAATATACTGAAGTAAGGCTGCCAAGAGGACTTGAAAGCGGGGCAGAATTGCAGGAAACCGATTTCAGGAGGTAGACTGGAATTGCATTTAAAGCATAGGAAAAGAGGCAGAACGTCCACAATGATGCACTTGGCCAAAAAGGGCGTATGCGTTTTTTCCTGAATATATTCAGGAAAAAACGCATACGCCCTTTTTGGCCAACCAAGCAAGCTTGCAAAGGAAATCTGCACTACAATGAAGTCTCACTTCCCCCCGGTCAAAAGGGCCATCTGAAAAAAGTGTAAAATCCAGAAAGGCAGGACAGGCCATGGAGAACTGGGAGCCTTGTTATGCTGATGGGCGGGATGTAAATTGCCAACAGCCACTCGGGAGAAGTGTATGGTGTTTCCTGAAACATCTAAAAAACAAAGCAACAGAGCCTAGGGCACTTCCACTTATGGTCCTATAGCTTAGGGAAATTAAAATCAAAAAGACACAGCCACCCCAAAGGTTGGGACGGCTCTGTTTACAAGAACCTGGTTTACGGTACAAGTTCAATATCGCAGAAAGTGAAAAATGGATAAAGAAGTTGTGGTACTTACGTACAATGCAATATCACTCAGCAATGAAATCTATGTCATCAGGCCCGTAGCAGCATAATGAGTGGATTCAGGTACGATGATTCTAACTGAAATAAGTCACACAGAAAAAGAAACATCATAAGATATCACTAATACACGGAATGTAAACTTGGCTACACAGGAACTGAATTACAAAACAGAACAGGGTCTCAAATTTAGAAAACCAACTTATGCTTGCTTAAGGGGAAAGGTGAGTTGGGGTGCTGCATAAAACCAGAGATTGAAATGAGCACAGATAAAGTTCCTTAAGCCAAATATGGAATAGACAAGAGCTACTCCTTGCTCAACGAAATGGACTCAACACCCCATATTAAATGCCTAAGAGTGTACCTGACTAGGAAGTATCTTAAAACCTATGGATTGCTATGTCTCTGAAAGAGAATCAAGTGTGTGTACAGGGGCATAAACGCAGCAGTGATAGGATTGGAGAGGTTCGGTGAGAAAATGAAGACCCTTTGAAGTCATATTGCATGGTACCCATTCCACGGGTCTCAACTCTCCAGGTTTAAGGTATTCTTCCTTCAGCTAAAACATGCATGTGGAACCCAGAGTATGATCAACCATGTGATCGGGAGACGTGTTCCAATATGTCTCAGTTTTCGTCCCCTGGTACTCGGGTGCAACATTCCAGACGCTTTACTAACACTCTCCCGACTTGGAGAGTCAGTGCCTTTAACCTCCTGTTTGGCCCAGTTTGCAATTTCTGCGGAAGATGAACAGGAATAGGGAGAACCAATGACAGACTAGCTGGAGGTGTCTGGACGGGCAAATTTAACTCTCATTTCCCACCAGGAAGAGGAATTAACCAAAGGCTCAGCGTGCCGTGCCGGAACCAGATTAGGGCCTGAAGCCATCCTGCGGTGTTGCGGCCAGCTCACGAGAAAGCGAGTTGAAGAAAGGAGCTCAGGGGCACTGTAATTCACAAACCTGCAGAGTTATAAATGACAGCTATCGTCCAAAAATATACTGAAGTAAGGCTGCCAAGAGGACTTGAAAGCGGGGCAGAATTGCAGGAAACCGATTTCAGGAGGTAGACTGGAATTGCATTGAAAGCATAGGAAAAGAGGCAGAACGTCCACAATGATGCACTTGGCCAAAAAGGGCGTATGCGTTTTTTCCTGAATATATTCAGGAAAAAACGCATACGCCCTTTTTGGCCAACCAAGCAAGCTTGCAAAGGAAATCTGCACTACAATGAAGTCTCACTTCCCCCCGGTCAAAAGGGCCATCTGAAAAAAGTGTAAAATCCAGAAAGGCAGGATAGGCCATGGAGAACTGGGAGCCTTGTTATGCTGATGGGCGGGATGTCAATTGCCAACAGCCACTCGGGAGAAGTGTATGGTGTTTCCTGAAACATCTAAAAAACAAAGCAACAGAGCCTAGGGCACTTCCACTTATGGTCCTATAGCTTAGGGAAATTAAAATCAAAAGACACAGCCACCCCAAAGGTTGGGACGGCTCTGTTTACAAGAACCTGGTTTACAGTACAAGTTCAATATTGCAGAAAGTGAAAAGTGGATAAAGAAGATGTGGTACTTACGTACAATGCAATATCACTCAGCAATGAAATCTATGTCATCAGGCCTGTAGCAGCATAATGAGTGGATTCAGGTACGATGATTCTAACTGAAATAAGTCACACAGAAAAAGAAACATCATAAGATATCACTAATACACGGAATGTAACCTTGGCTACACAGGAACTGAATTACAAAACAGAACAGGGTCTCAAATTTAGAAAACCAACTTATGCTTGCTTAAGGGGAAAGGTGAGTTGGGGTGCTGCATAAAACCAGAGATTGAAATGAGCACAGATAAAGTTCCTTAAGCCAAATATGGAATAGACAAGAGCTACTCCTTGCTCAACGAAATGGACTCAACACCCCATATTAAATGCCTAAGAGTGTACCTGACTAGGAAGTATCTTAAAACCTATGGATTGCTATGTCTCTGAAAGAGAATAAAGTGTGTGTACAGGGGCATAAAAGCAGCAGTGATAGGATTGGAGAGGTTCGGTGAGCAAATGAAGACCCTTTGAAGTCATATTGCATGGTACCCATTCCACGGGTCTCAACTCTCCAGGTTTAAGGTATTCTTCCTTCAGCTAAAACATGCATGTGGAACCCAGAGTATGATCAACCGTGTGATCGGGAGACGTGTTCCAATATGTCTCAGTTTTCGTCCCCTGGTACTCGGGTGCAACATTCCAGACGCTTTACTAACACTCTCCCGACTTGGAGAGTCAGTGCCTTTAACCTCCTGTTTGGCCCAGTTTGCAATTTCTGCGGAAGATGAACAGGAATAGGGAGAACCAATGACAGACTAGCTGGAGGTGTCTGGACGGGCAAATTTAACTCTCATTTCCCACCAGGAAGAGGAATTAACCAAAGGCTCAGCGTGCCGTGCCTGAACCAGATTAGGGCCTGAAGCCATCCTGCGGTGTTGCGGCCAGCTCACGAGAAAGCGAGTTGAAGAAAGGAGCTCAGGGGCACTGTAATTCACAAACCTGCAGAGTTATAAATGACAGCTATCGTCCAAAAATATACTGAAGTAAGGCTGCCAAGAGGACTTGAAAGCGGGGCAGAATTGCAGGAAACCGATTTCAGGAGGTAGACTGGAATTGCATTTAAAGCATAGGAAAAGAGGCAGAACGTCCACAATGATGCACTTGGCCAAAAAGGGCGTATGCGTTTTTTCCTGAATATATTCAGGAAAAAACGCATACGCCCTTTTTGGCCAACCAAGCAAGCTTGCAAAGGAAATCTGCACTACAATGAAGTCTCACTTCCCCCCGGTCAAAAGGGCCATCTGAAAAAAGTGTAAAATCCAGAAAGGCAGGACAGGCCATGGAGAACTGGGAGCCTTGTTATGCTGATGGGCGGGATGTAAATTGCCAACAGCCACTCGGGAGAAGTGTATGGTGTTTCCTGAAACATCTAAAAAACAAAGCAACAGAGCCTAGGGCACTTCCACTTATGGTCCTATAGCTTAGGGAAATTAAAATCAAAAGACACAGCCACCCCAAAGGTTGGGACGGCTCTGTTTACAAGAACCTGGTTTACGGTACAAGTTCAATATCGCAGAAAGTGAAAAATGGATAAAGAAGTTGTGGTACTTACGTACAATGCAGTATCACTCAGCAATGAAATCTATGTCATCAGGCCCGTAGCAGCATAATGAGTGGATTCAGGTATGATGATTCTAACTGAAATAAGTCACACAGGAAAAGAAACATCATAAGATATCACTAATACACGGAATGTAACCTTGGCTACACAGGAACTGAATTACAAAACAGAACAGGGTCTCAAATTTAGAAAACCAACTTATGCTTGCTTAAGGGGAAAGGTGAGTTGGGGTGCTGCATAAAACCAGAGATTGAAATGAGTACAGATAAAGTTCCTTAAGCCAAATATGGAATAGACAAGAGCTACTCCTTGCTCAACGAAATGGACTCAACACCCCATATTAAATGCCTAAGAGTGTACCTGACTAGGAAGTATCTTAAAACCTATGGATTGCTATGTCTCCGAAAGAGAATCAAGCGTGTGTACAGGGGCATAAACGCAGCAGTGATAGGACTGGAGAGGTTCAGTGAGCAAATGAAGACCCTTTGAAGTCATATTGCATGGAACCCATTCCACGGGTCTCAACTCTCCAGGTTTAAGGTATTCTTCCTTCAGCTAAAACATGCATGTGGAACCCAGAGTGTGATCAACCGTGTGATTGGGAGACGTGTTCCAATATGTCTCAGTTTTCGTCCCCTGGTACTCAGGTGCAACATTCCAGACGCTTTACTAACACTCTCCCGACTTGGAGAGTCAGTGCCTTTAACCTCCTGTTTGGCCCAGTTTGCAATTTCTGCGGAAGATGAACAGGAATAGGGAGAACCAATGACAGACTAGCTGGAGGTGTCTGGACGGGCAAATTTAACTCTCATTTCCCACCAGGAAGAGGAATTAACCAAAGGCTCAGTGTGCCGTGCCGGAACCAGATTAGGGCCTGAAGCCATCCTGCGGTGTTGCGGCCAGCTCACGAGAAAGCGAGTTGAAGAAAGGAGCTCAGGGGCACTGTAATTCACAAACCTGCAGAGTTATAAATGACAGCTATCGTCCAAAAATATACTGAAGTAAGGCTGCCAAGAGGACTTGAAAGCGGGGCAGAATTGCAGGAAACCGATTTCAGGAGGTAGACTGGAATTGCATTGAAAGCATAGGAAAAGAGGCAGAACGTCCACAATGATGCACTTGGCCAAAAAGGGCGTATGCGTTTTTTCCTGAATATATTCAGGAAAAAACGCATACGCCCTTTTTGGCCAACCAAGCAAGCTTGCAAAGGAAATCTGCACTACAATGAAGTCTCACTTCCCCCCGGTCAAAAGGGCCATCTGAAAAAAGTGTAAAATCCAGAAAGGCAGGACAGGCCATGGAGAACTGGGAGCCTTGTTATGCTGATGGGCGGGATGTCAATTGCCAACAGCCACTCGGGAGAAGTGTATGGTGTTTCCTGAAACATCTAAAAAACAAAGCAACAGAGCCTAGGGCACTTCCACTTATGGTCCTATAGCTTAGGGAAATTAAAATCAAAAAGACACAGCCACCCCAAAGGTTGGGACGGCTCTGTTTACAAGAACCTGGTTTACGGTACAAGTTCAATATCGCAGAAAGTGAAAAATGGATAAAGAAGTTGTGGTACTTACGTACAATGCAGTATCACTCAGCAATGAAATCTATGTCATCAGGCCCGTAGCAGCATAATGAGTGGATTCAGGTACGATGATTCTAACTGAAATAAGTCACACAGAAAAAGAAACATCATAAGATATCACTAATACACGGAATGTAAACTTGGCTACACAGGAACTGAATTACAAAACAGAACAGGGTCTCAAATTTGGAAAACCAACTTATGCTTGCTTAAGGGGAAAGGTGAGTTGGGGTGCTGCATAAAACCAGAGATTGAAATGAGCACAGATAAAGTTCCTTAAGCCAAATATGGAATAGACAAGAGCTACTCCTTGCTCAACGAAATGGACTCAACACCCCATATTAAATGCCTAAGAGTGTACCTGACTAGGAAGTATCTTAAAACCTATGGATTGCTATGTCTCTGAAAGAGAATAAAGTGTGTGTACAGGGGCATAAAAGCAGCAGTGATAGGATTGGAGAGGTTCGGTGAGCAAATGAAGACCCTTTGAAGTCATATTGCATGGTACCCATTCCACGGGTCTCAACTCTCCAGGTTTAAGGTATTCTTCCTTCAGCTAAAACATGCATGTGGAACCCAGAGTATGATCAACCGTGTGATCGGGAGACGTGTTCCAATATGTCTCAGTTTTCGTCCCCTGGTACTCGGGTGCAACATTCCAGACGCTTTACTAACACTCTCCCGACTTGGAGAGTCAGTGCCTTTAACCTCCTGTTTGGCCCAGTTTGCAATTTCTGCGGAAGATGAACAGGAATAGGGAGAACCAATGACAGACTAGCTGGAGGTGTCTGGACGGGCAAATTTAACTCTCATTTCCCACCAGGAAGAGGAATTAACCAAAGGCTCAGTGTGCCGTGCCGGAACCAGATTAGGGCCTGAAGCCATCCTGCGGTGTTGCGGCCAGCTCACGAGAAAGCGAGTTGAAGAAAGGAGCTCAGGGGCACTGTAATTCACAAACCTGCAGAGTTATAAATGACAGCTATCGTCCAAAAATATATTGAAGTAAGGCTGCCAAGAGGACTTGAAAGCGGGGCAGAATTGCAGGAAACCGATTTCAGGAGGTAGACTGGAATTGCATTGAAAGCATAGGAAAAGAGGCAGAACGTCCACAATGATGCACTTGGCCAAAAAGGGCGTATGCGTTTTTTCCTGAATATATTCAGGAAAAAACGCATACGCCCTTTTTGGCCAACCAAGCAAGCTTGCAAAGGAAATCTGCACTACAATGAAGTCTCACTTCCCCCCGGTCAAAAGGGCCATCTGAAAAAAGTGTAAAATCCAGAAAGGCAGGACAGGCCATGGAGAACTGGGAGCCTTGTTATGCTGATGGGCGGGATGTCAATTGCCAACAGCCACTCGGGAGAAGTGTATGGTGTTTCCTGAAACATCTAAAAAACAAAGCAACAGAGCCTAGGGCACTTCCACTTATGGTCCTATAGCTTAGGGAAATTAAAATCAAAAAGACACAGCCACCCCAAAGGTTGGGACGGCTCTGTTTACAAGAACCTGGTTTACGGTACAAGTTCAATATCGCAGAAAGTGAAAAATGGATAAAGAAGTTGTGGTACTTACGTACAATGCAGTATCACTCAGCAATGAAATCTATGTCATCAGGCCCGTAGCAGCATAATGAGTGGATTCAGGTACGATGATTCTAACTGAAATAAGTCACACAGAAAAAGAAACATCATAAGATATCACTAATACACGGAATGTAAACTTGGCTACACAGGAACTGAATTACAAAACAGAACAGGGTCTCAAATTTGGAAAACCAACTTATGCTTGCTTAAGGGGAAAGGTGAGTTGGGGTGCTGCATAAAACCAGAGATTGAAATGAGCACAGATAAAGTTCCTTAAGCCAAATATGGAATAGACAAGAGCTACTCCTTGCTCAACGAAATGGACTCAACACCCCATATTAAATGCCTAAGAGTGTACCTGACTAGGAAGTATCTTAAAACCTATGGATTGCTATGTCTCTGAAAGAGAATAAAGTGTGTGTACAGGGGCATAAAAGCAGCAGTGATAGGATTGGAGAGGTTCGGTGAGCAAATGAAGACCCTTTGAAGTCATATTGCATGGTACCCATTCCACGGGTCTCAACTCTCCAGGTTTAAGGGATTCTTCCTTCAGCTAAAACATGCATGTGGAACCCAGAGTATGATCAACCGTGTGATCGGGAGACGTGTTCCAATATGTCTCAGTTTTCGTCCCCTGGTACTCGGGTGCAACATTCCAGGCGCTTTACTAACACTCTCCCGACTTGGAGAGTCAGTGCCTTTAACCTCCTGTTTGGCCCAGTTTGCAATTTCTGCGGAAGATGAACAGGAATAGGCAGAACCAATGAGAGACTAGCTGGAGGTGTCTGGACGGGCAAATTTAACTCTCATTTCCCACCAGGAAGAGGAATTAACCAAAGGCTCAGCGTGCCGTGCCGGAACCAGATTAGGGCCTGAAGCCATCCTGCGGTGTTGCGGCCAGCTCACGAGAAAGCGAGTTGAAGAAAGGAGCTCAGGGGCACTGTAATTCACAAACCTGCAGAGTTATAAATGACAGCTATCGTCCAAAAATATACTGAAGTAAGGCTGCCAAGAGGACTTGAAAGCGGGGCAGAATTGCAGGAAACCGATTTCAGGAGGTAGACTGGAATTGCATTTAAAGCATAGGAAAAGAGGCAGAACGTCCACAATGATGCACTTGGCCAAAAAGGGCGTATGCGTTTTTTCCTGAATATATTCAGGAAAAAACACATACGCCCTTTTTGGCCAACCAAGCAAGCTTGCAAAGGAAATCTGCACTACAATGAAGTCTCACTTCCCCCCGGTCAAAAGGGCCATCTGAAAAAAGTGTAAAATCCAGAAAGGCAGGACAGGCCATGGAGAACTGGGAGCCTTGTTATGCTGATGGGCGGGATGTCAATTGCCAACAGCCACTCGGGAGAAGTGTATGGTGTTTCCTGAAACATCTAAAAAACAAAGCAACAGAGCCTAGGGCACTTCCACTTATGGTCCTATAGCTTAGGGAAATTAAAATCAAAAGACACAGCCACCCCAAAGGTTGGGACGGCTCTGTTTACAAGAACCTGGTTTACGGTACAAGTTCAATATCGCAGAAAGTGAAAAATGGATAAAGAAGTTGTGGTACTTACGTACAATGCAGTATCACTCAGCAATGAAATCTATGTCATCAGGCCCGTAGCAGCATAATGAGTGGATTCAGGTACGATGATTCTAACTGAAATAAGTCACACAGAAAAAGAAACATCATAAGATATCACTAATACACGGAATGTAAACTTGGCTACACAGGAACTGAATTACAAAACAGAACAGGGTCTCAAATTTGGAAAACCAACTTATGCTTGCTTAAGGGGAAAGGTGAGTTGGGGTGCTGCATAAAACCAGAGATTGAAATGAGCACAGATAAAGTTCCTTAAGCCAAATATGGAATAGACAAGAGCTACTCCTTGCTCAACGAAATGGACTCAACACCCCATATTAAATGCCTAAGAGTGTACCTGACTAGGAAGTATCTTAAAACCTATGGATTGCTATGTCTCTGAAAGAGAATAAAGTGTGTGTACAGGGGCATAAAAGCAGCAGTGATAGGATTGGAGAGGTTCGGTGAGCAAATGAAGACCCTTTGAAGTCATATTGCATGGTACCCATTCCACGGGTCTCAACTCTCCAGGTTTAAGGGATTCTTCCTTCAGCTAAAACATGCATGTGGAACCCAGAGTATGATCAACCGTGTGATCGGGAGACGTGTTCCAATATGTCTCAGTTTTCGTCCCCTGGTACTCGGGTGCAACATTCCAGACGCTTTACTAACACTCTCCCGACTTGGAGAGTCAGTGCCTTTAACCTCCTGTTTGGCCCAGTTTGCAATTTCTGCGGAAGATGAACAGGAATAGGCAGAACCAATGACAGACTAGCTGGAGGTGTCTGGACGGGCAAATTTAACTCTCATTTCCCACCAGGAAGAGGAATTAACCAAAGGCTCAGCGTGCCGTGCCGGAACCAGATTAGGGCCTGAAGCCATCCTGCGGGGTTGCGGCCAGCTCACGAGAAAGCGAGTTGAAGAAAGGAGCTCAGGGGCACTGTAATTCACAAACCTGCAGAGTTATAAATGACAGCTATCGTCCAAAAATATACTGAAGTAAGGCTGCCAAGAGGACTTGAAAGCGGGGCAGAATTGCAGGAAACCGATTTCAGGAGGTAGACTGGAATTGCATTTAAAGCATAGGAAAAGAGGCAGAACGTCCACAATGATGCACTTGGCCAAAAAGGGCGTATGCGTTTTTTCCTGAATATATTCAGGAAAAAACACATACGCCCTTTTTGGCCAACCAAGCAAGCTTGCAAAGGAAATCTGCACTACAATGAAGTCTCACTTCCCCCCGGTCAAAAGGGCCATCTGAAAAAAGTGTAAAATCCAGAAAGGCAGGACAGGCCATGGAGAACTGGGAGCCTTGTTATGCTGATGGGCGGGATGTCAATTGCCAACAGCCACTCGGGAGAAGTGTATGGTGTTTCCTGAAACATCTAAAAAACAAAGCAACAGAGCCTAGGGCACTTCCACTTATGGTCCTATAGCTTAGGGAAATTAAAATCAAAAGACACAGCCACCCCAAAGGTTGGGACGGCTCTGTTTACAAGAACCTGGTTTACGGTACAAGTTCAATATCGCAGAAAGTGAAAAATGGATAAAGAAGTTGTGGTACTTACGTACAATGCAGTATCACTCAGCAATGAAATCTATGTCATCAGGCCCGTAGCAGCATAATGAGTGGATTCAGGTATGATGATTCTAACTGAAATAAGTCACACAGGAAAAGAAACATCATAAGATATCACTAATACACGGAATGTAACCTTCGCTACACAGGAACTGAATTACAAAACAGAACAGGGTCTCAAATTTAGAAAACCAACTTATGCTTGCTTAAGGGGAAAGGTGAGTTGGGGTGCTGCATAAAACCAGAGATTGAAATGAGCACAGATAAAGTTCCTTAAGCCAAATATGGAATAGACAAGAGCTACTCCTTGCTCAACGAAATGGACTCAACACCCCATATTAAATGCCTAAGAGTGTACCTGACTAGGAAGTATCTTAAAACCTATGGATTGCTATGTCTCTGAAAGAGAATCAAGTGTGTGTACAGGGGCATAAACGCAGCAGTGATAGGATTGGAGATGTTCGGTGAGCAAATGAAGACCCTTTGAAGTCATATTGCATGGTACCCATTCCACGGGTCTCAACTCTCCAGGTTTAAGGTATTCTTCCTTCAGCTAAAACATGCATGTGGAACCCAGAGTATGATCAACCGTGTGATCGGGAGACGTGTTCCAATATGTCTCAGTTTTCGTCCCCTGGTACTCGGGTGCAACATTCCAGACGCTTTACTAACACTCTCCCGACTTGGAGAGTCAGTGCCTTTAACCTCCTGTTTGGCCCAGTTTGCAATTTCTGCGGAAGATGAACAGGAATAGGGAGAACCAATGACAGACTAGCTGGAGGTGTCTGGACGGGCAAATTTAACTCTCATTTCCCACCAGGAAGAGGAATTAACCAAAGGCTCAGCGTGCCGTGCCGGAACCAGATTAGGGCCTGAAGCCATCCTGCGGTGTTGCGGCCAGCTCACGAGAAAGCGAGTTGAAGAAAGGAGCTCAGGGGCACTGTAATTCACAAACCTGCAGAGTTATAAATGACAGCTATCGTCCAAAAATATACTGAAGTAAGGCTGCCAAGAGGACTTGAAAGCGGGGCAGAATTGCAGGAAACCGATTTCAGGAGGTAGACTGGAATTGCATTGAAAGCATAGGAAAAGAGGCAGAACGTCCACAATGATGCACTTGGCCAAAAAGGGCATATGCGTTTTTTCCTGAATATATTCAGGAAAAAACGCATACGCCCTTTTTGGCCAACCAAGCAAGCTTGCAAAGGAAATCTGCACTACAATGAAGTCTCACTTCCCCCCGGTCAAAAGGGCCATCTGAAAAAAGTGTAAAATCCAGAAAGGCAGGACAGGCCATGGAGAACTGGGAGCCTTGTTATGCTGATGGGCGGGATGTCAATTGCCAACAGCCACTCGGGAGAAGTGTATGGTGTTTCCTGAAACATCTAAAAAACAAAGCAACAGAGCCTAGGGCACTTCCACTTATGGTCCTATAGCTTAGGGAAATTAAAATCAAAAAGACACAGCCACCCCAAAGGTTGGGACGGCTCTGTTTACAAGAACCTGGTTTACGGTACAAGTTCAATATCGCAGAAAGTGAAAAATGGATAAAGAAGTTGTGGTACTTACGTACAATGCAGTATCACTCAGCAATGAAATCTATGTCATCAGGCCCGTAGCAGCATAATGAGTGGATTCAGGTACGATGATTCTAACTGAAATAAGTCACACAGAAAAAGAAACATCATAAGATATCACTAATACACGGAATGTAAACTTGGCTACACAGGAACTGAATTACAAAACAGAACAGGGTCTCAAATTTGGAAAACCAACTTATGCTTGCTTAAGGGGAAAGGTGAGTTGGGGTGCTGCATAAAACCAGAGATTGAAATGAGCACAGATAAAGTTCCGTAAGCCAAATATGGAATACACAAGAGCTACTCCTTGCTCAACGAAATGGACTCAACACCCCATATTAAATGCCTAAGAGTGTACCTGACTAGGAAGTATCTTAAAACCTATGGATTGCTATGTCTCTGAAAGAGAATCAAGTGTGTGTACAGGGGCATAAACGCAGCAGTGATAGGATTGGAGAGGTTCGGTGAGCAAATGAAGACCCTTTGAAGTCATAATGCATGGTACCCATTCCACGGGTCTCAACTCTCCAGGTTTAAGGTATTCTTCCTTCAGCTAAAACATGCATGTGGAACCCAGAGTATGATCAACCGTGTGATCGGGAGACGTGTTCCAATATGTCTCAGTTTTCGTCCCCTGGTACTCTGGTGCAACATTCCAGACGCTTTACTAACACCCTCCCGACTTGGAGAGTCAGTGCCTTTAACCTCCTGTTTGGCCCAGTTTGCAATTTCTGCGGAAGATGAACAGGAATAGGGAGAACCAATGACAGACTAGCTGGAGGTGTCTGGACGGGCAAATTTAACTCTCATTTCCCACCAGGAAGAGGAATTAACCAAAGGCTCAGCGTGCCGTGCCGGAACCAGATTAGGGCCTGAAGCCATCCTGCGGTGTTGCGGCCAGCTCACGAGAAAGCGAGTTTAAGAAAGGAGCTCAGGGGCACTGTAATTCACAAACCTGCAGAGTTATAAATGACAGCTATCGTCCAAAAATATACTGAAGTAAGGCTGCCAAGAGGACTTGAAAGCGGGGCAGAATTGCAGGAAACCGATTTCAGGAGGTAGACTGGAATTGCATTTAAAGCATAGGAAAAGAGGCAGAACGTCCACAATGATGCACTTGGCCAAAAAGGGCGTATGCGTTTTTTCCTGAATATATTCAGGAAAAAACGCATACGCCCTTTTTGGCCAACTAAGCAAGCTTGCAAAGGAAATCTGCACTACAATGAAGTCTCACTTCCCCCCGGTCAAAAGGGCCATCTGAAAAAAGTGTAAAATCCAGAAAGGCAGGACAGGCCATGGAGAACTGGGAGCCTTGTTATGCTGATGGGCGGGATGTCAATTGCCAACAGCCACTCGGGAGAAGTGTATGGTGTTTCCTGAAACATCTAAAAAACAAAGCAACAGAGCCTAGGGCACTTCCACTTATGGTCCTATAGCTTAGGGAAATTAAAATCAAAAGACACAGCCACCCCAAACGTTGGGACGGCTCTGTTTACAAGAACCTGGTTTACAGTACAAGTTCAATATTGCAGAAAGTGAAAAGTGGATAAAGAAGATGTGGTACTTACGTACAATGCAATATCACTCAGCAATGAAATCTATGTCATCAGGCCTGTAGCAGCATAATGAGTGGATTCAGGTACGATGATTCTAACTGAAATAAGTCACACAGAAAAAGAAACATCATAAGATATCACTAATACACGGAATGTAAACTTGGCTACACAGGAACTGAATTACAAAACAGAACAGGGTCTCAAATTTGGAAAACCAACTTATGCTTGCTTAAGGGGAAAGGTGAGTTGGGGTGCTGCATAAAACCAGAGATTGAAATGAGCACAGATAAAGTTCCTTAAGCCAAATATGGAATAGACAAGAGCTACTCCTTGCTCAACGAAATGGACTCAACACCCCATATTAAATGCCTAAGAGTGTACCTGACTAGGAAGTATCTTAAAACCTATGGATTGCTATGTCTCTGAAAGAGAATCAAGTGTGTGTACAGGGGCATAAAAGCAGCAGTGATAGGATTGGAGAGGTTCGGTGAGCAAATGAAGACCCTTTGAAGTCATATTGCATGGTACCCATTCCACGGGTCTCAACTCTCCAGGTTTAAGGGATTCTTCCTTCAGCTAAAACATGCATGTGGAACCCAGAGTATGATCAACCGTGTGATCGGGAGACGTGTTCCAATATGTCTCAGTTTTCGTCCCCTGGTACTCGGGTGCAACATTCCAGACGCTTTACTAACACTCTCCCGACTTGGAGAGTCAGTGCCTTTAACCTCCTGTTTGGCCCAGTTTGCAATTTCTGCGGAAGATGAACAGGAATAGGGAGAACCAATGACAGACTAGCTGGAGGTGTCTGGACGGGCAAATTTAACTCTCATTTCCCACCAGGAAGAGGAATTAACCAAAGGCTCAGCGTGCCGTGCCTGAACCAGATTAGGGCCTGAAGCCATCCTGCGGTGTTGCGGCCAGCTCACGAGAAAGCGAGTTGAAGAAAGGAGCTCAGGGGCACTGTAATTCACAAACCTGCAGAGTTATAAATGACAGCTATCGTCCAAAAATATACTGAAGTAAGGCTGCCAAGAGGACTTGAAAGCGGGGCAGAATTGCAGGAAACCGATTTCAGGAGGTAGACTGGAATTGCATTTAAAGCATAGGAAAAGAGGCAGAACGTCCACAATGATGCACTTGGCCAAAAAGGGCGTATGCGTTTTTTCCTGAATATATTCAGGAAAAAACGCATACACCCTTTTTGGCCAACCAAGCAAGCTTGCAAAGGAAATCTGCACTACAATGAAGTCTCACTTCCCCCCGGTCAAAAGGGCCATCTGAAAAAAGTGTAAAATCCAGAAAGGCAGGACAGGCCATGGAGAACTGGGAGCCTTGTTATGCTGATGGGCGGGATGTAAATTGCCAACAGCCACTCGGGAGAAGTGTATGGTGTTTCCTGAAACATCTAAAAAACAAAGCAACAGAGCCTAGGGCACTTCCACTTATGGTCCTATAGCTTAGGGAAATTAAAATCAAAAGACACAGCCACCCCAAAGGTTGGGACGGCTCTGTTTACAAGAACCTGGTTTACGGTACAAGTTCAATATCGCAGAAAGTGAAAAATGGATAAAGAAGTTGTGGTACTTACGTACAATGCAGTATCACTCAGCAATGAAATCTATGTCATCAGGCCCGTAGCAGCATAATGAGTGGATTCAGGTATGATGATTCTAACTGAAATAAGTCACACAGGAAAAGAAACATCATAAGATATCACTAATACACGGAATGTAACCTTCGCTACACAGGAACTGAATTACAAAACAGAACAGGGTCTCAAATTTAGAAAACCAACTTATGCTTGCTTAAGGGGAAAGGTGAGTTGGGGTGCTGCATAAAACCAGAGATTGAAATGAGCACAGATAAAGTTCCTTAAGCCAAATATGGAATAGACAAGAGCTACTCCTTGCTCAACGAAATGGACTCAACACCCCATATTAAATGCCTAAGAGTGTACCTGACTAGGAAGTATCTTAAAACCTATGGATTGCTATGTCTCCGAAAGAGAATCAAGCGTGTGTACAGGGGCATAAACGCAGCAGTGATAGGACTGGAGAGGTTCAGTGAGCAAATGAAGACCCTTTGAAGTCATATTGCATGGAACCCATTCCACGGGTCTCAACTCTCCAGGTTTAAGGTATTCTTCCTTCAGCTAAAACATGCATGTGGAACCCAGAGTGTGATCAACCGTGTGATTGGGAGACGTGTTCCAATATGTCTCAGTTTTCGTCCCCTGGTACTCTGGTGCAACATTCCAGACGCTTTACTAACACTCTCCCGACTTGGAGAGTCAGTGCCTTTAACCTCCTGTTTGGCCCAGTTTGCAATTTCTGCGGAAGATGAACAGGAATAGGGAGAACCAATGACAGACTAGCTGGAGGTGTCTGGACGGGCAAATTTAACTCTCATTTCCCACCAGGAAGAGGAATTAACCAAAGGCTCAGCGTGCCGTGCCGGAACCAGATTAGGGCCTGAAGCCATCCTGCGGTGTTGCGGCCAGCTCACGAGAAAGCGAGTTGAAGAAAGGAGCTCAGGGGCACTGTAATTCACAAACCTGCAGAGTTATAAATGACAGCTATCGTCCAAAAATATACTGAAGTAAGGCTGCCAAGAGGACTTGAAAGCGGGGCAGAATTGCAGGAAACCGATTTCAGGAGGTAGACTGGAATTGCATTGAAAGCATAGGAAAAGAGGCAGAACGTCCACAATGATGCACTTGGCCAAAAAGGGCGTATGCGTTTTTTCCTGAATATATTCAGGAAAAAACGCATACGCCCTTTTTGGCCAACCAAGCAAGCTTGCAAAGGAAATCTGCACTACAATGAAGTCTCACTTCCCCCCGGTCAAAAGGGCCATCTGAAAAAAGTGTAAAATCCAGAAAGGCAGGACAGGCCATGGAGAACTGGGAGCCTTGTTATGCTGATGGGCGGGATGTAAATTGCCAACAGCCACTCGGGAGAAGTGTATGGTGTTTCCTGAAACATCTAAAAAACAAAGCAACAGAGCCTAGGGCACTTCCACTTATGGTCCTATAGCTTAGGGAAATTAAAATCAAAAGACACAGCCACCCCAAAGGTTGGGACGGCTCTGTTTACAAGAACCTGGTTTACGGTACAAGTTCAATATCGCAGAAAGTGAAAAATGGATAAAGAAGTTGTGGTACTTACGTACAATGCAGTATCACTCAGCAATGAAATCTATGTCATCAGGCCCGTAGCAGCATAATGAGTGGATTCAGGTATGATGATTCTAACTGAAATAAGTCACACAGGAAAAGAAACATCATAAGATATCACTAATACACGGAATGTAACCTTCGCTACACAGGAACTGAATTACAAAACAGAACAGGGTCTCAAATTTAGAAAACCAACTTATGCTTGCTTAAGGGGAAAGGTGAGTTGGGGTGCTGCATAAAACCAGAGATTGAAATGAGCACAGATAAAGTTCCTTAAGCCAAATATGGAATAGACAAGAGCTACTCCTTGCTCAACGAAATGGACTCAACACCCCATATTAAATGCCTAAGAGTGTACCTGACTAGGAAGTATCTTAAAACCTATGGATTGCTATGTCTCCGAAAGAGAATCAAGCGTGTGTACAGGGGCATAAACGCAGCAGTGATAGGACTGGAGAGGTTCAGTGAGCAAATGAAGACCCTTTGAAGTCATATTGCATGGAACCCATTCCACGGGTCTCAACTCTCCAGGTTTAAGGTATTCTTCCTTCAGCTAAAACATGCATGTGGAACCCAGAGTGTGATCAACCGTGTGATTGGGAGACGTGTTCCAATATGTCTCAGTTTTCGTCCCCTGGTACTCAGGTGCAACATTCCAGACGCTTTACTAACACTCTCCCGACTTGGAGAGTCAGTGCCTTTAACCTCCTGTTTGGCCCAGTTTGCAATTTCTGCGGAAGATGAACAGGAATAGGGAGAACCAATGACAGACTAGCTGGAGGTGTCTGGACGGGCAAATTTAACTCTCATTTCCCACCAGGAAGAGGAATTAACCAAAGGCTCAGCGTGCCGTGCCGGAACCAGATTAGGGCCTGAAGCCATCCTGCGGTGTTGCGGCCAGCTCACGAGAAAGCGAGTTGAAGAAAGGAGCTCAGGGGCACTGTAATTCACAAACCTGCAGAGTTATAAATGACAACTATCGTCCAAAAATATACTGAAGTAAGGCTGCCAAGAGGACTTGAAAGCGGGGCAGAATTGCAGGAAACCGATTTCAGGAGGTAGACTGGAATTGCATTGAAAGCATAGGAAAAGAGGCAGAACGTCCACAATGATGCACTTGGCCAAAAAGGGCGTATGCGTTTTTTCCTGAATATATTCAGGAAAAAACGCATACGCCCTTTTTGGCCAACCAAGCAAGCTTGCAAAGGAAATCTGCACTACAATGAAGTCTCACTTCCCCCCGGTCAAAAGGGCCATCTGAAAAAAGTGTAAAATCCAGAAAGGCAGGACAGGCCATGGAGAACTGGGAGCCTTGTTATGCTGATGGGCGGGATGTCAATTGCCAACAGCCACTCGGGAGAAGTGTATGGTGTTTCCTGAAACATCTAAAAAACAAAGCAACAGAGCCTAGGGCACTTCCACTTATGGTCCTATAGCTTAGGGAAATTAAAATCAAAAGACACAGCCACCCCAAAGGTTGGGACGGCTCTGTTTACAAGAACCTGGTTTACGGTACAAGTTCAATATCGCAGAAAGTGAAAAATGGATAAAGAAGTTGTGGTACTTACGTACAATGCAGTATCACTCAGCAATGAAATCTATGTCATCAGGCCCGTAGCAGCATAATGAGTGGATTCAGGTACGATGATTCTAACTGAAATAAGTCACACAGAAAAAGAAACATCATAAGATATCACTAATACACGGAATGTAAACTTGGCTACACAGGAACTGAATTACAAAACAGAACAGGGTCTCAAATTTGGAAAACCAACTTATGCTTGCTTAAGGGGAAAGGTGAGTTGGGGTGCTGCATAAAACCAGAGATTGAAATGAGCACAGATAAAGTTCCTTAAGCCAAATATGGAATAGACAAGAGCTACTCCTTGCTCAACGAAATGGACTCAACACCCCATATTAAATGCCTAAGAGTGTACCTGACTAGGAAGTATCTTAAAACCTATGGATTGCTATGTCTCTGAAAGAGAATCAAGTGTGTGTACAGGGGCATAAACGCAGCAGTGATAGGATTGGAGAGGTTCGGTGAGCAAATGAAGACCCTTTGAAGTCATAATGCATGGTACCCATTCCACGGGTCTCAACTCTCCAGGTTTAAGGTATTCTTCCTTCAGCTAAAACATGCATGTGGAACCCAGAGTATGATCAACCGTGTGATCGGGAGACGTGTTCCAATATGTCTCAGTTTTCGTCCCCTGGTACTCGGGTGCAACATTCCAGACGCTTTACTAACACCCTCCCGACTTGGAGAGTCAGTGCCTTTAACCTCCTGTTTGGCCCAGTTTGCAATTTCTGCGGAAGATGAACAGGAATAGGGAGAACCAATGACAGACTAGCTGGAGGTGTCTGGACGGGCAAATTTAACTCTCATTTCCCACCAGGAAGAGGAATTAACCAAAGGCTCAGCGTGCCGTGCCGGAACCAGATTAGGGCCTGAAGCCATCCTGCGGTGTTGCGGCCAGCTCACGAGAAAGCGAGTTGAAGAAAGGAGCTCAGGGGCACTGTAATTCACAAACCTGCAGAGTTATAAATGACAGCTATCGTCCAAAAATATACTGAAGTAAGGCTGCCAAGAGGACTTGAAAGCGGGGCAGAATTGCAGGAAACCGATTTCAGGAGGTAGACTGGAATTGCATTTAAAGCATAGGAAAAGAGGCAGAACGTCCACAATGATGCACTTGGCCAAAAAGGGCGTATGCGTTTTTTCCTGAATATATTCAGGAAAAAACGCATACGCCCTTTTTGGCCAACCAAGCAAGCTTGCAAAGGAAATCTGCACTACAATGAAGTCTCACTTCCCCCCGGTCAAAAGGGCCATCTGAAAAAAGTGTAAAATCCAGAAAGGCAGGACAGGCCATGGAGAACTGGGAGCCTTGTTATGCTGATGGGCGGGATGTCAATTGCCAACAGCCACTCGGGAGAAGTGTATGGTGTTTCCTGAAACATCTAAAAAACAAAGCAACAGAGCCTAGGGCACTTCCACTTATGGTCCTATAGCTTAGGGAAATTAAAATCAAAAGACACAGCCACCCCAAAGGTTGGGACGGCTCTGTTTACAAGAACCTGGTTTACGGTACAAGTTCAATATTGCAGAAAGTGAAAAGTGGATAAAGAAGATGTGGTACTTACGTACAATGCAATACCACTCAGCAATGAAATCTATGTCATCAGGCCTGTAGCAGCATAATGAGTGGATTCAGGTACGATGATTCTAACTGAAATAAGTCACACAGAAAAAGAAACATCATAAGATATCACTAATACACGGAATGTAACCTTGGCTACACAGGAACTGAATTACAAAACAGAACAGGGTCTCAAATTTAGAAAACCAACTTATGCTTGCTTAAGGGGAAAGGTGAGTTGGGGTGCTGCATAAAACCAGAGATTGAAATGAGCACAGATAAAGTTCCTTAAGCCAAATATGGAATAGACAAGAGCTACTCCTTGCTCAACGAAATGGACTCAACACCCCATATTAAATGCCTAAGAGTGTACCTGACTAGGAAGTATCTTAAAACCTATGGATTGCTATGTCTCTGAAAGAGAATCAAGTGTGTGTACAGGGGCATAAACGCAGCAGTGATAGGATTGGAGAGGTTCGGTGAGCAAATGAAGACCCTTTGAAGTCATATTGCATGGTACCCATTCCACGGGTCTCAACTCTCCAGGTTTAAGGTATTCTTCCTTCAGCTAAAACATGCATGTGGAACCCAGAGTATGATCAACCGTGTGATCGGGAGACGTGTTCCAATATGTCTCAGTTTTCGTCACCTGGTACTCGGGTGCAACATTCCAGACGCTTTATTAACACTCTCCCGACTTGGAGAGTCAGTGCCTTTAACCTCCTGTTTGGCCCAGTTTGCAATTTCTGCGGAAGATGAACAGGAATAGGGAGAACCAATGACAGACTAGCTGGAGGTGTCTGGACGGGCAAATTTAACTCTCATTTCCCACCAGGAAGAGGAATTAACCAAAGGCTCAGCGTGCCGTGCCGGAACCAGATTAGGGCCTGAAGCCATCCTGCGGTGTTGCGGCCAGCTCACGAGAAAGCGAGTTGAAGAAAGGAGCTCAGGGGCACTGTAATTCACAAACCTGCAGAGTTATAAATGACAGCTATCGTCCAAAAATATACTGAAGTAAGGCTGCCAAGAGGACTTGAAAGCGGGGCAGAATTGCAGGAAACCGATTTCAGGAGGTAGACTGGAATTGCATTTAAAGCATAGGAAAAGAGGCAGAACGTCCACAATGATGCACTTGGCCAAAAAGGGCGTATGCGTTTTTTCCTGAATATATTCAGGAAAAAACGCATACGCCTTTTTTGGACAACCAAGCAAGCTTGCAAAGGAAATCTGCACTACAATGAAGTCTCACTTCCCCCCGGTCAAAAGGGCCATCTGAAAAAAGTGTAAAATCCAGAAAGGCAGGACAGGCCATGGAGAACTGGGAGCCTTGTTATGCTGATGGGCGGGATGTAAATTGCCACAGCCACTCGGGAGAAGTGTATGGTGTTTCCTGAAACATCTAAAAAACAAAGCAACAGAGCCTAGGGCACTTCCACTTATGGTCCTATAGCTTAGGGAAATTAAAATCAAAAGACACAGCCACCCCAAAGGTTGGGACGGCTCTGTTTACAAGAACCTGGTTTACGGTACAAGTTCAATATCGCAGAAAGTGAAAAATGGATAAAGAAGTTGTGGTACTTACGTACAATGCAATATCACTCAGCAATGAAATCTATGTCATCAGGCCCGTAGCAGCATAATGAGTGGATTCAGGTACGATGATTCTAACTGAAATAAGTCACACAGAAAAAGAAACATCATAAGATATCACTAATACACGGAATGTAAACTTGGCTACACAGGAACTGAATTACAAAACAGAACAGGGTCTCAAATTTAGAAAACCAACTTATGCTTGCTTAAGGGGAAAGGTGAGTTGGGGTGCTGCATAAAACCAGAGATTAAAATGAGCACAGATAAAGTTCCTTAAGCCAAATATGGAATAGACAAGAGCTACTCCTTGCTCAACGAAATGGATTCAACACCCCATATTAAATGCCTAAGAGTGTACCTGACTAGGAAGTATCTTAAAACCTATGGATTGCTATGTCTCTGAAAGAGAATCAAGTGTGTGTACAGGGGCATAAACGCAGCAGTGATAGGATTGGAGAGGTTCGGTGAGCAAATGAAGACCCTTTGAAGTCATATTGCATGGTACCCATTCCACGGGTCTCAACTCTCCAGGTTTAAGGTATTCTTCCTTCAGCTAAAACATGCATGTGGAACCCAGAGTATGATCAACCGTGTGATCGGGAGACGTGTTCCAATATGTCTCAGTTTTCGTCCCCTGGTACTCGGGTGCAACATTCCAGACGCTTTACTAACACTCTCCCGACTTGGAGAGTCAGTGCCTTTAACCTCCTGTTTGGCCCAGTTTGCAATTTCTGCGGAAGATGAACAGGAATAGGGAGAACCAATGACAGACTAGCTGGAGGTGTCTGGACGGGCAAATTTAACTCTCATTTCCCACCAGGAAGAGGAATTAACCAAAGGCTCAGCGTGCCGTGCCGGAACCAGATTAGGGCCTGAAGCCATCCTGCGGTGTTGCGGCCAGCTCACGAGAAAGCGAGTTGAAGAAAGGAGCTCAGGGGCACTGTAATTCACAAACCTGCAGAGTTATAAATGACAGCTATCGTCCAAAAATATACTGAAGTAAGGCTGCCAAGAGGACTTGAAAGCGGGGCAGAATTGCAGGAAACCGATTTCAGGAGGTAGACTGGAATTGCATTTAAAGCATAGGAAAAGAGGCAGAACGTCCACAATGATGCACTTGGCCAAAAAGGGCGTATGCGTTTTTTCCTGAATATATTCAGGAAAAAACGCATACGCCCTTTTTGGCCAACCAAGCAAGCTTGCAAAGGAAATCTGCACTACAATGAAGTCTCACTTCCCCCCGGTCAAAAGGGCCATCTGAAAAAAGTGTAAAATCCAGAAAGGCAGGACAGGCCATGGAGAACTGGGAGCCTTGTTATGCTGATGGGCGGGATGTAAATTGCCAACAGCCACTCGGGAGAAGTGTATGGTGTTTCCTGAAACATCTAAAAAACAAAGCAACAGAGCCTAGGGCACTTCCACTTATGGTCCTATAGCTTAGGGAAATTAAAATCAAAAGACACAGCCACCCCAAAGGTTGGGACGGCTCTGTTTACAAGAACCTGGTTTACGGTACAAGTTCAATATCGCAGAAAGTGAAAAATGGATAAAGAAGTTGTGGTACTTACGTACAATGCAGTATCACTCAGCAATGAAATCTATGTCATCAGGCCCGTAGCAGCATAATGAGTGGATTCAGGTATGATGATTCTAACTGAAATAAGTCACACAGGAAAAGAAACATCATAAGATATCACTAATACACGGAATGTAACCTTCGCTACACAGGAACTGAATTACAAAACAGAACAGGGTCTCAAATTTAGAAAACCAACTTATGCTTGCTTAAGGGGAAAGGTGAGTTGGGGTGCTGCATAAAACCAGAGATTGAAATGAGCACAGATAAAGTTCCTTAAGCCAAATATGGAATAGACAAGAGCTACTCCTTGCTCAACGAAATGGACTCAACACCCCATATTAAATGCCTAAGAGTGTACCTGACTAGGAAGTATCTTAAAACCTATGGATTGCTATGTCTCCGAAAGAGAATCAAGCGTGTGTACAGGGGCATAAACGCAGCAGTGATAGGACTGGAGAGGTTCAGTGAGCAAATGAAGACCCTTTGAAGTCATATTGCATGGAACCCATTCCACGGGTCTCAACTCTCCAGGTTTAAGGTATTCTTCCTTCAGCTAAAACATGCATGTGGAACCCAGAGTATGATCAACCGTGTGATTGGGAGACGTGTTCCAATATGTCTCAGTTTTCGTCCCCTGGTACTCAGGTGCAACATTCCAGACGCTTTACTAACACTCTCCCGACTTGGAGAGTCAGTGCCTTTAACCTCCTGTTTGGCCCAGTTTGCAATTTCTGCGGAAGATGAACAGGAATAGGGAGAACCAATGACAGACTAGCTGGAGGTGTCTGGACGGGCAAATTTAACTCTCATTTCCCACCAGGAAGAGGAATTAACCAAAGGCTCAGCGTGCCGTGCCGGAACCAGATTAGGGCCTGAAGCCATCCTGCGGTATTGTGGCCAGCTCACAAGAAAGCGACTTGAAGAAAGGAGCTCAGGGGCACTGTAATTCACAAACCTGCAGAGTTATAAATGACAGCTATCGTCCAAAAATATACTGAAGTAAGGCTGCCAAGAGGACTTGAAAGCGGGGCAGAATTGCAGGAAACCGATTTCAGGAGGTAGACTGGAATTGCATTTAAAGCATAGGAAAAGAGGCAGAACGTCCACAATGATGCACTTGGCCAAAAAGGGCGTATGCGTTTTTTCCTGAATATATTCAGGAAAAAACGCATACGCCCTTTTTGGCCAACCAAGCAAGCTTGCAAAGGAAATCTGCACTACAATGAAGTCTCACTTCCCCCCGGTCAAAAGGGCCATCTGAAAAAAGTGTAAAATCCAGAAAGGCAGGACAGGCCATGGAGAACTGGGAGCCTTGTTATGCTGATGGGCGGGATGTAAATTGCCAACAGCCACTCGGGAGAAGTGTATGGTGTTTCCTGAAACATCTAAAAAACAAAGCAACAGAGCCTAGGGCACTTCCACTTATGGTCCTATAGCTTAGGGAAATTAAAATCAAAAAGACACAGCCACCCCAAAGGTTGGGACGGCTCTGTTTACAAGAACCTGGTTTACGGTACAAGTTCAATATCGCAGAAAGTGAAAAATGGATAAAGAAGTTGTGGTACTTACGTACAATGCAATATCACTCAGCAATGAAATCTATGTCATCAGGCCCGTAGCAGCATAATGAGTGGATTCAGGTACGATGATTCTAACTGAAATAAGTCACACAGAAAAAGAAACATCATAAGATATCACTAATACACGGAATGTAAACTTGGCTACACAGGAACTGAATTACAAAACAGAACAGGGTCTCAAATTTGGAAAACCAACTTATGCTTGCTTAAGGGGAAAGGTGAGTTGGGGTGCTGCATAAAACCAGAGATTGAAATGAGCACAGATAAAGTTCCTTAAGCCAAATATGGAATACACAAGAGCTACTCCTTGCTCAACGAAATGGACTCAACACCCCATATTAAATGCCTAAGAGTGTACCTGACTAGGAAGTATCTTAAAACCTATGGATTGCTATGTCTCTGAAAGAGAATCAAGTGTGTGTACAGGGGCATAAACGCAGCAGTGATAGGATTGGAGAGGTTCGGTGAGCAAATGAAGACCCTTTGAAGTCATAATGCATGGTACCCATTCCACGGGTCTCAACTCTCCAGGTTTAAGGTATTCTTCCTTCAGCTAAAACATGCATGTGGAACCCAGAGTATGATCAACCGTGTGATCGGGAGACGTGTTCCAATATGTCTCAGTTTTCGTCCCCTGGTACTCTGGTGCAACATTCCAGACGCTTTACTAACACCCTCCCGACTTGGAGAGTCAGTGCCTTTAACCTCCTGTTTGGCCCAGTTTGCAATTTCTGCGGAAGATGAACAGGAATAGGGAGAACCAATGACAGACTAGCTGGAGGTGTCTGGACGGGCAAATTTAACTCTCATTTCCCACCAGGAAGAGGAATTAACCAAAGGCTCAGCGTGCCGTGCCGGAACCAGATTAGGGCCTGAAGCCATCCTGCGGTGTTGCGGCCAGCTCACGAGAAAGCGAGTTGAAGAAAGGAGCTCAGGGGCACTGTAATTCACAAACCTGCAGAGTTATAAATGACAGCTATCGTCCAAAAATATACTGAAGTAAGGCTGCCAAGAGGACTTGAAAGCGGGGCAGAATTGCAGGAAACTGATTTCAGGAGGTAGACTGGAATTGCATTTAAAGCATAGGAAAAGAGGCAGAACGTCCACAATGATGCACTTGGCCAAAAAGGGCGTATGCGTTTTTTCCTGAATATATTCAGGAAAAAACGCATACGCCCTTTTTGGCCAACTAAGCAAGCTTGCAAAGGAAATCTGCACTACAATGAAGTCTCACTTCCCCCCGGTCAAAAGGGCCATCTGAAAAAAGTGTAAAATCCAGAAAGGCAGGACAGGCCATGGAGAACTGGGAGCCTTGTTATGCTGATGGGCGGGATGTCAATTGCCAACAGCCACTCGGGAGAAGTGTATGGTGTTTCCTGAAACATCTAAAAAACAAAGCAACAGAGCCTAGGGCACTTCCACTTATGGTCCTATAGCTTAGGGAAATTAAAATCAAAAGACACAGCCACCCCAAAGGTTGGGACGGCTCTGTTTACAAGAACCTGGTTTACAGTACAAGTTCAATATTGCAGAAAGTGAAAATTGGATAAAGAAGATGTGGTACTTACGTACAATGCAATATCACTCAGCAATGAAATCTATGTCATCAGGCCCGTAGCAGCATAATGAGTGGATTCAGGTACGATGATTCTAACTGAAATAAGTCACACAGAAAAAGAAACATCATAAGATATCACTAATACACGGAATGTAAACTTGGCTACACAGGAACTGAATTACAAAACAGAACAGGGTCTCAAATTTAGAAACCCAACTTATGCTTGCATAAGGGGAAAGGTGAGTTGGGGTGCTGCATAAAACCAGAGATTGAAATGAGCACAGATAAAGTTCCTTAAGCCAAATATGGAATAGACAAGAGCTACTCCTTGCTCAACGAAATGGACTCAACACCCCATATTAAATGCCTAAGAGTGTACCTGACTAGGAAGTATTTTAAAACCTATGGATTGCTATGTCTCTGAAAGAGAATCAAGTGTGTGTACAGGGGCATAAACGCAGCAGTGATAGGATTGGAGAGGTTCGGTGAGCAAATGAAGACCCTTTGAAGTCATATTGCATGGTACCCATTCCACGGGTCTCAACTCTCCAGGTTTAAGGTATTCTTCCTTCAGCTAAAACATGCATGTGGAACCCAGAGTATGATCAACCGTGTGATCGGGAGACGTGTTCCAATATGTCTCAGTTTTCGTCCCCTGGTACTCGGGTGCAACATTCCAGACGCTTTACTAACACTCTCCCGACTTGGAGAGTCAGTGCCTTTAACCTCCTGTTTGGCCCAGTTTGCAATTTCTGCGGAAGACGAACAGGAATAGGGAGAACCAATGACAGACTAGCTGGAGGTGTCTGGACGGGCAAATTTAACTCTCATTTCCCACCAGGAAGAGGAATTAACCAAAGGCTCAGCGTGCCGTGCCGGAACCAGTTTAGGGCCTGAAGCCATCCTGCGGGGTTGCGGCCAGCTCACGAGAAAGCGAGTTGAAGAAAGGAGCTCAGGGGCACTGTAATTCACAAACCTGCAGAGTTATAAATGACAGCTATCGTCCAAAAATATACTGAAGTAAGGCTGCCAAGAGGACTTGAAAGCGGGGCAGAATTGCAGGAAACCGATTTCAGGAGGTAGACTGGAATTGCATTGAAAGCATAGGAAAAGAGGCAGAACGTCCACAATGATGCACTTGGCCAAAAAGGGCGTATGCGTTTTTTCCTGAATATATTCAGGATAAAACGCATACGCCCTTTTTGGCCAACCAAGCAAGCTTGCAAAGGAAATCTGCACTACAGTGAAGTCTCACTTCCCCGCGGTCAAAAGGGCCATCTGAAAAAAGTGTAAAATCCAGAAAGGCAGGACAGGCCATGGAGAACTGGGAGCCTTGTTATGCTGATGGGCTGGATGTAAATTGCCAACAGCCACTCGGGAGAAGTGTATGGTGTTTCCTGAAACATCTAAAAAACAAAGCAACAGAGCCTAGGGCACTTCCACTTATGGTCCTATAGCTTAGGGAAATTAAAATCAAAAGACACAGCCACCCCAAAGGTTGGGACGGCTCTGTTTACAAGAACCTGGTTTACGGTACAAGTTCAATATCGCAGAAAGTGAAAAATGGATAAAGAAGTTGTGGTACTTACGTACAATGCAGTATCACTCAGCAATGAAATCTATGTCATCAGGCCCGTAGCAGCATAATGAGTGGATTCAGGTACGATGATTCTAACTGAAATAAGTCACACAGGAAAAGAAACATCATAAGATATCACTAATACACGGAATGTAAACTTGGCTACACAGGAACTGAATTACAAAACAGAACAGGGTCTCAAATTTAGAAACCCAACTTATGCTTGCTTAAGGGGAAAGGTGAGTTGGGGTGCTGCATAAAACCAGAGATTGAAATGAGCACAGATAAAGTTCCTTAAGCCAAATATGGAATAGACAAGAGCTACTCCTTGCTCAACGAAATGGACTCAACACCCCATATTAAATGCCTAAGAGTGTACCTGACTAGGAAGTATCTTAAAACCTATGGATTGCTATGTCTCTGAAAGAGAATCAAGTGTGTGTACAGGGGCATAAACGCAGCAGTGATAGGATTGGAGAGGTTCGGTGAGCAAATGAAGACCCTTTGAAGTCATATTGCATGGTACCCATTCCACGAGTCTCAACTCTCCAGGTTTAAGGTATACTTCCTTCAGCTAAAACATGCATGTGGAACCCAGAGTATGATCAACCGTGTGATCGGGAGACGTGTTCCAATATGTCTCAGTTTTCGTCCCCTGGTACTCGGGTGCAACATTCCAGACGCTTTACTAACACTCTCCCGACTTGGAGAGTCAGTGCCTTTAACCTCCTGTTTGGCCCAGTTTGCAATTTCTGCGGAAGATGAACAGGAATAGGGAGAACCAATGACAGACTAGCTGGAGGTGTCTGGACGGGCAAATTTAACTCTCATTTCCCACCAGGAAGAGGAATTAACCAAAGGCTCAGCGTGCCGTGCCGGAACCAGATTAGGGCCTGAAGCCATCCTGCGGTGTTGCGGCCAGCTCACGAGAAAGCGAGTTGAAGAAAGGAGCTCAGGGGCACTGTAATTCACAAACCTGCAGAGTTATAAATGACAGCTATCGTCCAAAAATATACTGAAGTAAGGCTGCCAAGAGGACTTGAAAGCGGGGCAGAATTGCAGGAAACCGATTTCAGGAGGTAGACTGGAATTGCATTGAAAGCATAGGAAAAGAGGCAGAACGTCCACAATGATGCACTTGGCCAAAAAGGGCGTATGCGTTTTTTCCTGAATATATTCAGGAAAAAACGCATACGCCCTTTTTGGCCAACCAAGCAAGCTTGCAAAGGAAATCTGCACTACAATGAAGTCTCACTTCCCCCCGGTCAAAAGGGCCATCTGAAAAAAGTGTAAAATCCAGAAAGGCAGGACAGGCCATGGAGAACTGGGAGCCTTGTTATGCTGATGGGCGGGATGTAAATTGCCAACAGCCACTCGGGAGAAGTGTATGGTGTTTCCTGAAACATCTAAAAAACAAAGCAACAGAGCCTAGGGCACTTCCACTTATGGTCCTATAGCTTAGGGAAATTAAAATCAAAAGACACAGCCACCCCAAAGGTTGGGACGGCTCTGTTTACAAGAACCTGGTTTACGGTACAAGTTCAGTATTGCAGAAAGTGAAAAATGGATAAAGAAGTTGTGGTACTTACGTACAATGCAGTATCACTCAGCAATGAAATCTATGTCATCAGGCCCGTAGCAGCATAATGAGTGGATTCAGGTACGATGATTCTAACTGAAATAAGTCACACAGAAAAAGAAACATCATAAGATATCACTAATACACGGAATGTAAACTTGGCTACACAGGAACTGAATTACAAAACAGAACAGGGTCTCAAATTTAGAAACCCAACTTATGCTTGCTTAAGGGGAAAGGTGAGTTGGGGTGCTGCATAAAACCAGAGATTGAAATGAGCACAGATAAAGTTCCTTAAGCCAAATATGGAATAGACAAGAGCTACTCCTTGCTCAACGAAATGGACTCAACACCCCATATTAAATGCCTAAGAGTGTACCTGACTAGGAAGTATCTTAAAACCTATGGATTGCTATGTCTCTGAAAGAGAATCAAGTGTGTGTACAGGGGCATAAACGCAGCAGTGATAGGATTGGAGAGGTTCGGTGAGCAAATGAAGACCCTTTGAAGTCATATTGCATGGTACCCATTCCACGGGTCTCAACTCTCCAGGTTTAAGGTATTCTTCCTTCAGCTAAAACATGCATGTGGAACCCAGAGTATGATCAACCGTGTGATCGGGAGACGTGTTCCAATATGTCTCAGTTTTCGTCCCCTGGTACTCGGGTGCAACATTCCAGACGCTTTACTAACACTCTCCCGACTTGGAGAGTCAGTGCCTTTAACCTCCTGTTTGGCCCAGTTTGCAATTTCTGCGGAAGATGAACAGGAATAGGGAGAACCAATGACAGACTAGCTGGAGGTGTCTGGACGGGCAAATTTAACTCTCATTTCCCACCAGGAAGAGGAATTAACCAAAGGCTCAGCGTGCCGTGCCGGAACCAGTTTAGGGCCTGAAGCCATCCTGCGGGGTTGCGGCCAGCTCACGAGAAAGCGAGTTGAAGAAAGGAGCTCAGGGGCACTGTAATTCACAAACCTGCAGAGTTATAAATGACAGCTATCGTCCAAAAATATACTGAAGTAAGGCTGCCAAGAGGACTTGAAAGCGGGGCAGAATTGCAGGAAACCGATTTCAGGAGGTAGACTGGAATTGCATTGAAAGCATAGGAAAAGAGGCAGAACGTCCACAATGATGCACTTGGCCAAAAAGGGCGTATGCGTTTTTTCCTGAATATATTCAGGATAAAACGCATACGCCCTTTTTGGCCAACCAAGCAAGCTTGCAAAGGAAATCTGCACTACAGTGAAGTCTCACTTCCCCCCGGTCAAAAGGGCCATCTGAAAAAAGTGTAAAATCCAGAAAGGCAGGACAGGCCATGGAGAACTGGGAGCCTTGTTATGCTGATGGGCGGGATGTAAATTGCCAACAGCCACTCGGGAGAAGTGTATGGTGTTTCCTGAAACATCTAAAAAACAAAGCAACAGAGCCTAGGGCACTTCCACTTATGGTCCTATAGCTTAGGGAAATTAAAATCAAAAGACACAGCCACCCCAAAGGTTGGGACGGCTCTGTTTACAAGAACCTGGTTTACGGTACAAGTTCAATATCGCAGAAAGTGAAAAATGGATAAAGAAGTTGTGGTACTTACGTACAATGCAGTATCACTCAGCAATGAAATCTATGTCATCAGGCCCGTAGCAGCATAATGAGTGGATTCAGGTACGATGATTCTAACTGAAATAAGTCACACAGGAAAAGAAACATCATAAGATATCACTAATACACGGAATGTAAACTTGGCTACACAGGAACTGAATTACAAAACAGAACAGGGTCTCAAATTTAGAAACCCAACTTATGCTTGCTTAAGGGGAAAGGTGAGTTGGGGTGCTGCATAAAACCAGAGATTGAAATGAGCACAGATAAAGTTCCTTAAGCCAAATATGGAATAGACAAGAGCTACTCCTTGCTCAACGAAATGGACTCAACACCCCATATTAAATGCCTAAGAGTGTACCTGACTAGGAAGTATCTTAAAACCTATGGATTGCTATGTCTCTGAAAGAGAATCAAGTGTGTGTACAGGGGCATAAACGCAGCAGTGATAGGATTGGAGAGGTTCGGTGAGCAAATGAAGACCCTTTGAAGTCATATTGCATGGTACCCATTCCACGAGTCTCAACTCTCCAGGTTTAAGGTATTCTTCCTTCAGCTAAAACATGCATGTGGAACCCAGAGTATGATCAACCGTGTGATCGGGAGACGTGTTCCAATATGTCTCAGTTTTCGTCCCCTGGTACTCGGGTGCAACATTCCAGACGCTTTACTAACACTCTCCCGACTTGGAGAGTCAGTGCCTTTAACCTCCTGTTTGGCCCAGTTTGCAATTTCTGCGGAAGATGAACAGGAATAGGGAGAACCAATGACAGACTAGCTGGAGGTGTCTGGACGGGCAAATTTAACTCTCATTTCCCACCAGGAAGAGGAATTAACCAAAGGCTCAGCGTGCCGTGCCGGAAGCAGATTAGGGCCTGAAGCCATCCTGCGGTGTTGCGGCCAGCTCACGAGAAAGCGAGTTGAAGAAAGGAGCTCAGGGGCACTGTAATTCACAAACCTGCAGAGTTATAAATGACAGCTATCGTCCAAAAATATACTGAAGTAAGGCTGCCAAGAGGACTTGAAAGCGGGGCAGAATTGCAGGAAACCGATTTCAGGGGGTAGACTGGAATTGCATTGAAAGCATAGGAAAAGAGGCAGAACGTCCACAATGATGCACTTGGCCAAAAAGGGCGTATGCGTTTTTTCCTGAATATATTCAGGAAAAAACGCATACGCCCTTTTTGGCCAACCAAGCAAGCTTGCAAAGGAAATCTGCACTACAGTGAAGTCTCACTTCCCCCCGGTCAAAAGGGCCATCTGAAAAAAGTGTAAAATCCAGAAAGGCAGGACAGGCCATGGAGAACTGGGAGCCTTGTTATGCTGATGGGCGGGATGTAAATTGCCAACAGCCACTCGGGAGAAGTGTATGGTGTTTCCTGAAACATCTAAAAAACAAAGCAACAGAGCCTAGGGCACTTCCACTTATGGTCCTATAGCTTAGGGAAATTAAAATCAAAAGACACAGCCACCCCAAAGGTTGGGACGGCTCTGTTTACAAGAACCTGGTTTACGGTACAAGTTCAGTATCGCAGAAAGTGAAAAATGGATAAAGAAGTTGTGGTACTTACGTACAATGCAGTATCACTCAGCAATGAAATCTATGTCATCAGGCCCGTAGCAGCATAATGAGTGGATTCAGGTACGATGATTCTAACTGAAATAAGTCACACAGGAAAAGAAACATCATAAGATATCACTAATACACGGAATGTAAACTTGGCTACACAGGAACTGAATTACAAAACAGAACAGGGTCTCAAATTTAGAAAACCAACTTATGCTTGCTTAAGGGGAAAGGTGAGTTGGGGTGCTGCATAAAACCAGAGATTGAAATGAGCACAGATGAAGTTCCTTAAGCCAAATATGGAATAGACAAGAGCTACTCCTTGCTCAACGAAATGGACTCAACACCCCATATTAAATGCCTAAGAGTGTACCTGACTAGGTAGTATCTTAAAACCTATGGATTGCTATGTCTCTGAAAGAGAATCAAGTGTGTGTACAGGGGCATAAACGCAGCAGTGATAGGATTGGAGAGGTTCGGTGAGCAAATGAAGACCCTTTGAAGTCATATTGCATGGTACCCATTCCACGGGTCTCAACTCTCCAGGTTTAAGGTATTCTTCCTTCAGCTAAAACATGCATGTGGAACCCAGAGTATGATCAACCGTGTGATCGGGAGACGTGTTCCAATATGTCTCAGTTTTCGTCCCCTGGTACTCGGGTGCAACATTCCAGACGCTTTACTAACACTCTCCCGACTTGGAGAGTCAGTGCCTTTAACCTCCTGTTTGGCCCAGTTTGCAATTTCTGCGGAAGATGAACAGGAATAGGGAGAACCAATGACAGACTAGCTGGAGGTGTCTGGACGGGCAAATTTAACTCTCATTTCCCACCAGGAAGAGGAATTAACCAAAGGCTCAGCGTGCCGTGCCGGAACCAGATTAGGGCCTGAAGCCATCCTGCGGGGTTGCGGCCAGCTCACGAGAAAGCGAGTTGAAGAAAGGAGCTCAGGGGCACTGTAATTCACAAACCTGCAGAGTTATAAATGACAGCTATCGTCCAAAAATATACTGAAGTAAGGCTGCCAAGAGGACTTGAAAGCGGGGCAGAATTGCAGGAAACCGATTTCAGGAGGTAGACTGGAATTGCATTGAAAGCATAGGAAAAGAGGCAGAACGTCCACAATGATGCACTTGGCCAAAAAGGGCGTATGCGTTTTTTCCTGAATATATTCAGGAAAAAACGCATACGCCCTTTTTGGCCAACCAAGCAAGCTTGCAAAGGAAATCTGCACTACAGTGAAGTCTCACTTCCCCCCGGTCAAAAGGGCCATCTGAAAAAAGTGTAAAATCCAGAAAGGCAGGACAGGCCATGGAGAACTGGGAGCCTTGTTATGCTGATGGGCGGGATGTAAATTGCCAACAGCCACTCGGGAGAAGTGTATGGTGTTTCCTGAAACATCTAAAAAACAAAGCAACAGAGCCTAGGGCACTTCCACTTATGGTCCTATAGCTTAGGGAAATTAAAATCAAAAGACACAGCCACCCCAAAGTTGGGACGGCTCTGTTTACAAGAACCTGGTTTACGGTACAAGTTCAATATCGCAGAAAGTGAAAAATGGATAAAGAAGTTGTGGTACTTACGTACAATGCAGTATCACTCAGCAATGAAATCTATGTCATCAGGCCCGTAGCAGCATAATGAGTGGATTCAGGTACGATGATTCTAACTGAAATAAGTCACACAGAAAAAGAAACATCATAAGATATCACTAATACACGGAATGTAAACTTGGCTACACAGGAACTGAATTACAAAACAGAACAGGGTCTCAAATTTAGAAACCCAACTTATGCTTGCTTAAGGGGAAAGGTGAGTTGGGGTGCTGCATAAAACCAGAGATTGAAATGAGCACAGATAAAGTTCCTTAAGCCAAATATGGAATAGACAAGAGCTACTCCTTGCTCAACGAAATGGATTCAACACCCCATATTAAACGCCTAAGAATATAACTGACTAGGAAGTATCTTAAAACCTATGGATTGCTATGTCTCCGAAAGAGAATCAAGCGTGTGTACAGGGGCATAAACGCAGCAGTGATAGGATTGGAGAGGTTCGGTGAGCAAATGAAGACCCTTTGAAGTCATATTGCATGGTACCCATTCCACGGGTCTCAACTCTCCAGGTTTAAGGTATTCTTCCTTCAGCTAAAACATGCATGTGGAACCCAGAGTATGATCAACCGTGTGATCGGGAGACGTGTTCCAATATGTCTCAGTTTTCGTCCCCTGGTACTCGGGTGCAACATTCCAGACGCTTTACAAACACTCTCCCGACTTGGAGAGTCAGTGCCTTTAACCTCCTGTTTGGCCCAGTTTGCAATTTCTGCGGAAGATGAACAGGAATAGGGAGAACCAATAACAGACTAGCTGGAGGTGTCTGGACGGGCAAATTTAACTCTCATTTCCCACCAGGAAGAGGAATTAACCAAAGGCTCAGCGTGCCGTGCCGGAACCAGATTAGGGCCTGAAGCCATCCTGCGGGGTTGCGGCCAGCTCACGAGAAAGCGAGTTGAAGAAAGGAGCTCAGGGGCACTGTAATTCACAAACCTGCAGAGTTATAAATGACAGCTATCGTCCAAAAATATACTGAAGTAAGGCTGCCAAGAGGACTTGAAAGCGGGGCAGAATTGCAGGAAACCGATTTCAGGAGGTAGACTGGAATTGCATTTAAAGCATAGGAAAAGAGGCAGAACGTCCACAATGATGCACTTGGCCAAAAAGGGCGTATGCGTTTTTTCCTGAATATATTCAGGAAAAAACGCATACGCACTTTTTGGCCAACCAAGCAAGCTTGCAAAGGAAATCTGCACTACAATGAAGTCTCACTTCCCCCCGGTCAAAAGGGCCATCTGAAAAAAGTGTAAAATCCAGAAAGGCAGGACAGGCCATGGAGAACTGGGAGCCTTGTTATGCTGATGGGCGGGATGTCAATTGCCAACAGCCACTCGGGAGAAGTGTATGGTGTTTCCTGAAACATCTAAAAAACAAAGCAACAGAGCCTAGGGCACTTCCACTTATGGTCCTATAGCTTAGGGAAATTAAAATCAAAAAGACACAGCCACCCCAAAGGTTGGGACGGCTCTGTTTACAAGAACCTGGTTTACGGTACAAGTTCAATATCGCAGAAAGTGAAAAATGGATAAAGAAGTTGTGGTACTTACGTACAATGCAGTATCACTCAGCAATGAAATCTATGTCATCAGGCCCGTAGCAGCATAATGAGTGGATTCAGGTACGATGATTCTAACTGAAATAAGTCACACAGAAAAAGAAACATCATAAGATATCACTAATACACGGAATGTAACCTTGGCTACACAGGAACTGAATTACAAAACAGAACAGGGTCTCAAATTTAGAAAACCAACTTATGCTTGCTTAAGGGGAAAGGTGAGTTGGGGTGCTGCATAAAACCAGAGATTGAAATGAGCACAGATAAAGTTCCTTAAGCCAAATATGGAATAGACAAGAGCTACTCCTTGCTCAACGAAATGGACTCAACACCCCATATTAAATGCCTAAGAGTGTACCTGACTAGGAAGTATCTTAAAACCTATGGATTGCTATGTCTCTGAAAGAGAATAAAGTGTGTGTACAGGGGCATAAACGCAGCAGTGATAGGATTGGAGAGGTTCGGTGAGCAAATGAAGACCCTTTGAAGTCATATTGCATGGTACCCATTCCACGGGTCTCAACTCTCCAGGTTTAAGGTATTCTTCCTTCAGCTAAAACATGCATGTGGAACCCAGAGTATGATCAACCGTGTGATCGGGAGACGTGTTCCAATATGTCTCAGTTTTTGTCCCCTGGTACTCGGGTGCAACATTCCAGACGCTTTACTAACACTCTCCCGACTTGGAGAGTCAGTGCCTTTAACCTCCTGTTTGGCCCAGTTTGCAATTTCTGTGGAAGATGAACAGGAATAGGGAGAACCAATGACAGACTAGCTGGAGGTGTCTGGACGGGCAAATTTAACTCTCATTTCCCACCAGGAAGAGGAATTAACCAAAGGCTCAGCGTGCCGTGCCGGAACCAGATTAGGGCCTGAAGCCATCCTGCGGTGTTGCGGCCAGCTCACGAGAAAGCGAGTTGAAGAAAGGAGCTCAGGGGCACTGTAATTCACAAACCTGCAGAGTTATAAATGACAGCTATCGTCCAAAAATATACTGAAGTAAGGCTGCCAAGAGGACTTGAAAGCGGGGCAGAATTGCAGGAAACCGATTTCAGGAGGTAGACTGGAATTGCATTTAAAGCATAGGAAAAGAGGCAGAACGTCCACAATGATGCACTTGGCCAAAAAGGGCGTATGCGTTTTATCCTGAATATATTCAGGAAAAAACGCATACGCCCTTTTTGGCCAACCAAGCAAGCTTGCAAAGGAAATCTGCACTACAATGAAGTCTCACTTCCCCCCGGTCAAAAGGGCCATCTGAAAAAAGTGTAAAATCCAGAAAGGCAGGACAGGCCATGGAGAACTGGGAGCCTTGTTATGCTGATGGGCGGGATGTAAATTGCCAACAGCCACTCGGGAGAAGTGTATGGTGTTTCCTGAAACATCTAAAAAACAAAGCAACAGAGCCTAGGGCACTTCCACTTATGGTCCTATAGCTTAGGGAAATTAAAATCAAAAAGACACAGCCACCCCAAAAGTTGGGACGGCTCTGTTTACAAGAACCTGGTTTACGGTACAAGTTCAATATCGCAGAAAGTGAAAAATGGATAAAGAAGTTGTGGTACTTACGTACAATGCAGTATCACTCAGCAATGAAATCTATGTCATCAGGCCCGTAGCAGCATAATGAGTGGATTCAGGTATGATGATTCTAACTGAAATAAGTCACACAGGAAAAGAAACATCATAAGATATCACTAATACACGGAATGTAACCTTGGCTACACAGGAACTGAATTACAAAACAGAACAGGGTCTCAAATTTAGAAAACCAACTTATGCTTGCTTAAGGGGAAAGGTGAGTTGGGGTGCTGCATAAAACCAGAGATTGAAATGAGCACAGATAAAGTTCCTTAAGCCAAATATTTAATAGACAAGGGCTACTCCTTGCTCAACGAAATGGACTCAACACCCCATATTAAATGCCTAAGAGTGTACCTGACTAGGAAGTATCTTAAAACCTATGGATTGCTATGTCTCTGAAAGAGAATCAAGTGTGTGTACAGGGGCATAAAGGCAGCAGTGATAGGATTGGAGAGGTTCGGTGAGCAAATGAAGACCCTTTGAAGTCATATTGCATGGTACCCATTCCACGGGTCTCAACTCTCCAGGTTTAAGGTATTCTTCCTTCAGCTACAACATGCATGTGGAACCCAGAGTATGATCAACCGTGTGATCGGGAGACGTGTTCCAATATGTGTCAGTTTTCGTCCCCTGGTACTCGGGTGCAACATTCCAGACGCTTTACTAACACTCTCCCGACTTGGAGAGTCAGTGCCTTTAACCTCCTGTTTGGCCCAGTTTGCAATTTCTGCGGAAGATGAACAGGAATAGGGAGAACCAATGACAGACTAGCTGGAGGTGTCTGGACGGGCAAATTTAACTCTCATTTCCCACCAGGAAGAGGAATTAACCAAAGGCTCAGCGTGCCGTGCCGGAACCAGATTAGGGCCTGAAGCCATCCTGCGGTGTTGCGGCCAGCTCACGAGAAAGCGAGTTGAAGAAAGGAGCTCAGGGGCACTGTAATTCACAAACCTGCAGAGTTATAAATGACAGCTATCGTCCAAAAATATACTGAAGTAAGGCTGCCAAGAGGACTTGAAAGCGGGGCAGAATTGCAGGAAACCGATTTCAGGAGGTAGACTGGAATTGCATTGAAAGCATAGGAAAAGAGGCAGAACGTCCACAATGATGCACTTGGCCAAAAAGGGCGTATGCGTTTTTTCCTGAATATATTCAGGAAAAAACGCATACGCCCTTTTTGGCCAACCAAGCAAGCTTGCAAAGGAAATCTGCACTACAATGAAGTCTCACTTCCCCCCGGTCAAAAGGGCCATCTGGAAAAAGTGTAAAATCCAGAAAGGCAGGACAGGCCATGGAGAACTGGGAGCCTTGTTATGCTGATGGGCGGGATGTAAATTGCCAACAGCCACTCGGGAGAAGTGTATGGTGTTTCCTGACACATCTAAAAAACAAAGCAACAGATTCTAGGGCACTTCCACTTATGGTCCTATAGCTTAGGGAAATTAAAATCAAAAGACACAGCCACCCCAAAGGTTGGGACGGCTCTGTTTACAAGAACCTGGTTTACGGTACAAGTTCAGTATCGCAGAAAGTGAAAAATGGATAAAGAAGTTGTGGTACTTACGTACAATGCAGTATCACTCAGCAATGAAATCTATGTCATCAGGCCCGTAGCAGCATAATGAGTGGATTCAGGTACGATGATTCTAACTGAAATAAGTCACACAGGAAAAGAAACATCATAAGATATCACTAATACACGGAATGTAAACTTGGCTACACAGGAACTGAATTACAAAACAGAACAGGGTCTCAAATTTAGAAACCCAACTTATGCTTGCTTAAGGGGAAAGGTGAGTTGGGGTGCTGCATAAAACCAGAGATTGAAATGAGCACAGATAAAGTTCCTTAACCAAATATGGAATAGACAAGAGCTACTCCTTGCTCAACGAAATGGACTCAACACCCCATATTAAATGCCTAAGAGTGTACCTGACTAGGAAGTATCTTAAAACCTATGGATTGCTATGTCTCTGAAAGAGAATCAAGTGTGTGTACAGGGGCATAAACGCAGCAGTGATAGGATTGGAGAGGTTCGGTGAGCAAATGAAGACCCTTTGAAGTCATATTGCATGGTACCCATTCCACGGGTCTCAACTCTCCAGGTTTAAGGTATTCTTCCTTCAGCTAAAACATGCATGTGGAACCCAGAGTATGATCAACCGTGTGATCGGGAGACGTGTTCCAATATGTCTCAGTTTTCGTCCCCTGGTACTCGGGTGCAACATTCCAGACGCTTTACTAACACTCTCCCGACTTGGAGAGTCAGTGCCTTTAACCTCCTGTTTGGCCCAGTTTGCAATTTCTGCGGAAGATGAACAGGAATAGGGAGAACCAATGACAGACTAGCTGGAGGTGTCTGGACGGGCAAATTTAACTCTCATTTCCCACCAGGAAGAGGAATTAACCAAAGGCTCAGCGTGCCGTGCCGGAACCAGATTAGGGCCTGAAGCCATCCTGCGGGGTTGCGGCCAGCTCACGAGAAAGCGAGTTGAAGAAAGGAGCTCAGGGGCACTGTAATTCACAAACCTGCAGAGTTATAAATGACAGCTATCGTCCAAAAATATACTGAAGTAAGGCTGCCAAGAGGACTTGAAAGCGGGGCAGAATTGCAGGAAACCGATTTCAGGAGGTAGACTGGAATTGCATTTAAAGCATAGGAAAAGAGGCAGAACGTCCACAATGATGCACTTGGCCAAAAAGGGCGTATGCGTTTTTTCCTGAATATATTCAGGAAAAAACGCATACGCCCTTTTTGGCCAACCAAGCAAGCTTGCAAAGGAAATCTGCACTACAGTGAAGTCTCACTTCCCCCCGGTCAAAAGGGCCATCTGAAAAAAGTGTAAAATCCAGAAAGGCAGGACAGGCCATGGAGAACTGGGAGCCTTGTTATGCTGATGGGCGGGATGTAAATTGCCAACAGCCACTCGGGAGAAGTGTATGGTGTTTCCTGAAACATCTAAAAAACAAAGCAACAGAGCCTAGGGCACTTCCACTTATGGTCCTATAGCTTAGGGAAATTAAAATCAAAAGACACAGCCACCCCAAAGGTTGGGACGGCTCTGTTTACAAGAACCTGGTTTACGGTACAAGTTCAATATCGCAGAAAGTGAAAAATGGATAAAGAAGTTGTGGTACTTACGTACAATGCAGTATCACTCAGCAATGAAATCTATGTCATCAGGCCCGTAGCAGCATAATGAGTGGATTCAGGTACGATGATTCTAACTGAAATAAGTCACACAGGAAAAGAAACATCATAAGATATCACTAATACACGGAATGTAAACTTGGCTACACAGGAACTGAATTCCAAAACAGAACAGGGTCTCAAATTTAGAAACCCAACTTATGCTTGCTTAAGGGGAAAGGTGAGTTGGGGTGCTGCATAAAACCAGAGATTGAAATGAGCACAGATAAAGTTCCTTAAGCCAAATATGGAATAGACAAGAGCTACTCCTTGCTCAACGAAATGGACTCAACACCCCATATTAAATGCCTAAGAGTGTACCTGACTAGGAAGTATCTTAAAACCTATGGATTGCTATGTCTCTGAAAGAGAATCAAGTGTGTGTACAGGGGCATAAACGCAGCAGTGATAGGATTGGAGAGGTTCAGTGAGCAAATGAAGACCCTTTGAAGTCATATTGCATGGTACCCATTCCACGGGTCTCAACTCTCCAGGTTTAAGGTATTCTTCCTTCAGCTAAAACATGCATGTGGAACCCAGAGTATGATCAACCGTGTGATCGGGAGACGTGTTCCAATATGTCTCAGTTTTCGTCCCCTGGTACTCGGGTGCAACATTCCAGACGCTTTACTAACACTCTCCCGACTTGGAGAGTCAGTGCCTTTAACCTCCTGTTTGGCCCAGTTTGCAATTTCTGCGGAAGATGAACAGGAATAGGGAGAACCAATGACAGACTAGCTGGAGGTGTCTGGACGGGCAAATTTAACTCTCATTTCCCACCAGGAAGAGGAATTAACCAAAGGCTCAGCGTGCCGTGCCGGAACCAGATTAGGGCCTGAAGCCATCCTGCGGGGTTGCGGCCAGCTCACGAGAAAGCGAGTTGAAGAAAGGAGCTCAGGGGCACTGTAATTCACAAACCTGCAGAGTTATAAATGACAGCTATCGTCCAAAAATATACTGAAGTAAGGCTGCCAAGAGGACTTGAAAGGGGGCAGAATTGCAGGAAACTGATTTCAGGAGGTAGACTGGAATTGCATTGAAAGCATAGGAAAAGAGGCAGAACGTCCACAATGATGCACTTGGCCAAAAAGGGCGTATGCGTTTTTTCCTGAATATATTCAGGAAAAAACGCATACGCCCTTTTTGGCCAACCAGGCAATCTTGCAAAGGAAATCTGCACTACAGTGAAGTCTCACTTCCCCCCGGTCAAATGGGCCATCTGAAAAAAGTGTAAAATCCAGAAAGGCAGGACAGGCCATGGAGAACTGGGAGCCTTGTTATGCTGATGGGCGGGATGTAAATTGCCAACAGCCACTCGGGAGAAGTGTATGGTGTTTCCTGAAACATCTAAAAAACAAAGCAACAGAGCCTAGGGCACTTCCACTTATGGTCCTATAGCTTAGGGAAATTAAAATCAAAAGACACAGCCACCCCAAAGGTTGGGACGGCTCTGTTTACAAGAACCTGGTTTACGGTACAAGTTCAATATCGCAGAAAGTGAAAAATGGATAAAGAAGTTGTGGTAATTACGTACAATGCAGTATCACTCAGCAATGAAATCTATGTCATCAGGCCCGTAGCAGCATAATGAGTGGATTCAGGTACGATGATTCTAACTGAAATAAGTCACACAGGAAAAGAAACATCATAAGATATCACTAATACACGGAATGTAAACTTGGCTACACAGGAACTGAATTCCAAAACAGAACAGGGTCTCAAATTTAGAAACCCAACTTATGCTTGCTTAAGGGGAAAGGTGAGTTGGGGTGCTGCATAAAACCAGAGATTGAAATGAGCACAGATAAAGTTCCTTAAGCCAAATATGGAATAGACAAGAGCTACTCCTTGCTCAACGAAATGGACTCAACACCCCATATTAAATGCCTAAGAGTGTACCTGACTAGGAAGTATCTTAAAACCTATGGATTGCTATGTGTCTGAAAGAGAATCAAGTGTGTGTACAGGGGCATAAACGCAGCAGTGATAGGATTGGAGAGGTTCGGTGAGCAAATGAAGACCCTTTGAAGTCATATTGCATGGTACCCATTCCACGGGTCTCAACTCTCCAGGTTTAAGGTATTCTTCCTTCAGCTAAAACATGCATGTGGAACCCAGAGTATGATCAACCGTGTGATCGGGAGACGTGTTCCAATATGTCTCAGTTTTCGTCCCCTGGTACTCGGGTGCAACATTCCAGACGCTTTACTAACACTCTCCCGACTTGGAGAGTCAGTGCCTTTAACCTCCTGTTTGGCCCAGTTTGCAATTTCTGCGGAAGATGAACAGGAATAGGGAGAACCAATGACAGACTAGCTGGAGGTGTCTGGACGGGCAAATTTAACTCTCATTTCCCACCAGGAAGAGGAATTAACCAAAGGCTCAGCGTGCCGTGCCAGAACCAGATTAGGGCCTGAAGCCATCCTGCGGGGTTGCGGCCAGCTCACGAGAAAGCGAGTTGAAGAAAGGAGCTCAGGGGCACTGTAATTCACAAACCTGCAGAGTTATAAATGACAGCTATCGTCCAAAAATATACTGAAGTAAGGCTGCCAAGAGGACTTGAAAGCGGGGCAGAATTGCAGGAAACCGATTTCAGGAGGTAGACTGGAATTGCATTGAAAGCATAGGAAAAGAGGCAGAACGTCCACAATGATGCACTTGGCCAAAAAGGGCGTATGCGTTTTTTCCTGAATATATTCAGGAAAAAACGCATACACCCTTTTTGGCCAACCAAGCAAGCTTGCAAAGGAAATCTGCACTACAGTGAAGTCTCACTTCCCCCCGGTCAAAAGGGCCATCTGAAAAAAGTGTAAAATCCAGAAAGGCAGGACAGGCCATGGAGAACTGGGAGCCTTGTTATGCTGATGGGCGGGATGTAAATTGCCAACAGCCACTCGGGAGAAGTGTATGGTGTTTCCTGAAACATCTAAAAAACAAAGCAACAGAGCCTAGGGCACTTCCACTTATGGTCCTATAGCTTAGGGAAATTAAAATCAAAAGACACAGCCACCCCAAAGGTTGGGACGGCTCTGTTTACAAGAACCTGGTTTACGGTACAAGTTCAATATCGCAGAAAGTGAAAAATGGATAAAGAAGTTGTGGTACTTACGTACAATGCAGTATCACTCAGCAATGAAATCTATGTCATCAGGCCCGTAGCAGCATAATGAGTGGATTCAGGTACGATGATTCTAACTGAAATAAGTCACACAGGAAAAGAAACATCATAAGATATCACTAATACACGGAATGTAAACTTGGCTACACAGGAACTGAATTCCAAAACAGAACAGGGTCTCAAATTGAGAAACCCAACTTATGCTTGCTTAAGGGGAAAGGTGAGTTGGGGTGCTGCATAAAACCAGAGATTGAAATGAGCACAGATAAAGTTCCTTAAGCCAAATATGGAATAGACAAGAGCTACTCCTTGCTCAACGAAATGGACTCAACACCCCATATTAAATGCCTAAGAGTGTACCTGACTAGGTAGTATCTTAAAACCTATGGATTGCTATGTCTCTGAAAGAGAATCAAGTGTGTGTACAGGGGCATAAACGCAGCAGTGATAGGATTGGAGAGGTTCGGTGAGCAAATGAAGACCCTTTGAAGTCATATTGCATGGTACCCATTCCACGGGTCTCAACTCTCCAGGTTTAAGGTATTCTTCCTTCAGCTAAAACATACATGTGGAACCCAGAGTATGATCAACCGTGTGATCGGGAGACGTGTTCCAATATGTGTCAGTTTTCGTCCCCTGGTACTCGGGTGCAACATTCCAGACGCTTTACTAACACTCTCCCGACTTGGAGAGTCAGTGCCTTTAACCTCCTGTTTGGCCCAGTTTGCAATTTCTGCGGAAGATGAACAGGAATAGGGAGAACCAATGACAGACTAGCTGGAGGTGTCTGGACGGGCAAATTTAACTCTCATTTCCCACCAGGAAGAGGAATTAACCAAAGGCTCAGCATGCCGTGCCGGAACCAGATTAGGGCCTGAAGCCATCCTGCGGGGTTGCGGCCAGCTCAAGAGAAAGCGAGTTGAAGAAAGGAGCTCAGGGGCACTGTAATTCACAAACCTGCAGAGTTATAAATGACAGCTATCGTCCAAAAATATACTGAAGTAAGGCTGCCAAGAGGACTTGAAAGCGGGGCAGAATTGCAGGAAACCGATTTCAGGAGGTAGACTGGAATTGCATTGAAAGCATAGGAAAAGAGGCAGAACGTCCACAATGATGCACTTGGCCAAAAAGGGCGTATGCGTTTTTTCCTGAATATATTCAGGAAAAAACGCATACGCCCTTTTTGGCCAACCAGGCAAGCTTGCAAAGGAAATCTGCACTACAGTGAAGTCTCACTTCCCCCCGGTCAAATGGGCCATCTGAAAAAAGTGTAAAATCCAGAAAGGCAGGACAGGCCATGGAGAACTGGGAGCCTTGTTATGCTGATGGGCGGGATGTAAATTGCCAACAGCCACTCGGGAGAAGTGTATGGTGTTTCCTGAAACATCTAAAAAACAAAGCAACAGAGCCTAGGGCACTTCCACTTATGGTCCTATAGCTTAGGGAAATTAAAATCAAAAGACACAGCCACCCCAAAGGTTGGGACGGCTCTGTTTACAAGAACCTGGTTTACGGTACAAGTTCAATATCGCAGAAAGTGAAAAATGGATAAAGAAGTTGTGGTACTTACGTACAATGCAGTATCACTCAGCAATGAAATCTATGTCATCAGGCCCGTAGCAGCATAATGAGTGGATTCAGGTACGATGATTCTAACTGAAATAAGTCACACAGGAAAAGAAACATCATAAGATATCACTAATACACGGAATGTAAACTTGGCTACACAGGAACTGAATTCCAAAACAGAACAGGGTCTCAAATTGAGAAACCCAACTTATGCTTGCTTAAGGGGAAAGGTGAGTTGGGGTGCTGCATAAAACCAGAGATTGAAATGAGCACAGATAAAGTTCCTTAAGCCAAATATGGAATAGACAAGAGCTACTCCTTGCTCAACGAAATGGACTCAACACCCCATATTAAATGCCTAAGAGTGTACCTGACTAGGAAGTATCTTAAAACCTATGGATTGCTATGTCTCTGAAAGAGAATCAAGTGTGTGTACAGGGGCATAAACGCAGCAGTGATAGGATTGGAGAGGTTCGGTGAGCAAATGAAGACCCTTTGAAGTCATATTGCATGGTACCCATTCCACGGGTCTCAACTCTCCAGGTTTAAGGTATTCTTCCTTCAGCTAAAACATGCATGTGGAACCCAGAGTATGATCAACCGTGTGATCGGGAGACGTGTTCCAATATGTCTCAGTTTTCGTCCCCTGGTACTCGGGTGCAACATTCCAGATGCTTTACTAACACTCTCCCGACTTGGAGAGTCAGTGCCTTTAACCTCCTGTTTGGCCCAGTTTGCAATTTCTGCGGAAGATGAACAGGAATAGGGAGAACCAATGACAGACTAGCTGGAGGTGTCTGGACGGGCAAATTTAACTCTCATTTCCCACCAGGAAGAGGAATTAACCAAAGGCTCAGCGTGCCGTGCCGGAACCAGATTAGGGCCTGAAGCCATCCTGCGGTGTTGCGGCCAGCTCACGAGAAAGCGAGTTGAAGAAAGGAGCTCAGGGGCACTGTAATTCACAAACCTGCAGAGTTATAAATGACAGCTATCGTCCAAAAATATACTGAAGTAAGGCTGCCAAGAGGACTTGAAAGCGGGGCAGAATTGCAGGAAACCGATTTCAGGAGGTAGACTGGAATTGCATTGAAAGCATAGGAAAAGAGGCAGAACGTCCACAATGATGCACTTGGCCAAAAAGGGCGTATGCGTTTTTTCCTGAATATATTCAGGAAAAAACGCATACGCCCTTTTTGGCCAACCAGGCAAGCTTGCAAAGGAAATCTGCACTACAGTGAAGTCTCACTTCCCCCCGGTCAAATGGGCCATCTGAAAAAAGTGTAAAATCCAGAAAGGCAGGACAGGCCATGGAGAACTGGGAGCCTTGTTATGCTGATGGGCGGGATGTAAATTGCCAACAGCCACTCGGGAGAAGTGTATGGTGTTTCCTGAAACATCTAAAAAACAAAGCAACAGAGCCTAGGGCACTTCCACTTATGGTCCTATAGCTTAGGGAAATTAAAATCAAAAGACACAGCCACCCCAAAGGTTGGGACGGCTCTGTTTACAAGAACCTGGTTTACGGTACAAGTTCAATATCGCAGAAAGTGAAAAATGGATAAAGAAGTTGTGGTACTTACGTACAATGCAGTATCACTCAGCAATGAAATCTATGTCATCAGGCCCGTAGCAGCATAATGAGTGGATTCAGGTACGATGATTCTAACTGAAATAAGTCACACAGGAAAAGAAACATCATAAGATATCACTAATACACGGAATGTAAACTTGGCTACACAGGAACTGAATTCCAAAACAGAACAGGGTCTCAAATTTAGAAACCCAACTTATGCTTGCTTAAGGGGAAAGGTGAGTTGGGGTGCTGCATAAAACCAGAGATTGAAATGAGCACAGATAAAGTTCCTTAAGCCAAATATGGAATAGACAAGAGCTACTCCTTGCTCAACGAAATGGACTCAACACCCCATATTAAATGCCTAAGAGTGTACCTGACTAGGAAGTATCTTAAAACCTATGGATTGCTATGTCTCTGAAAGAGAATCAAGTGTGTGTACAGGGGCATAAACGCAGCAGTGATAGGATTGGAGAGGTTCGGTGAGCAAATGAAGACCCTTTGAAGTCATATTGCATGGTACCCATTCCACGGGTCTCAACTCTCCAGGTTTAAGGTATTCTTCCTTCAGCTAAAACATGCATGTGGAACCCAGAGTATGATCAACCGTGTGATCGGGAGACGTGTTCCAATATGTCTCAGTTTTCGTCCCCTGGTACTCGGGTGCAACATTCCAGATGCTTTACTAACACTCTCCCGACTTGGAGAGTCAGTGCCTTTAACCTCCTGTTTGGCCCAGTTTGCAATTTCTGCGGAAGATGAACAGGAATAGGGAGAACCAATGACAGACTAGCTGGAGGTGTCTGGACGGGCAAATTTAACTCTCATTTCCCACCAGGAAGAGGAATTAACCAAAGGCTCAGCGTGCCGTGCCGGAACCAGATTAGGGCCTGAAGCCATCCTGCGGGGTTGCGGCCAGCTCACGAGAAAGCGAGTTGAAGAAAGGAGCTCAGGGGCACTGTAATTCACAAACCTGCAGAGTTATAAATGACAGCTATCGTCCAAAAATATACTGAAGTAAGGCTGCCAAGAGGACTTGAAAGCGGGGCAGAATTGCAGGAAACCGATTTCAGGAGGTAGACTGGAATTGCATTTAAAGCATAGGAAAAGAGGCAGAACGTCCACAATGATGCACTTGGCCAAAAAGGGCGTATGCGTTTTTTCCTGAATATATTCAGGAAAAAACGCATACGCCCTTTTTGGCCAACCAAGCAAGCTTGCAAAGGAAATCTGCACTACAGTGAAGTCTCACTTCCCCCCGGTCAAATGGGCCATCTGAAAAAAGTGTAAAATCCAGAAAGGCAGGACAGGCCATGGAGAACTGGGAGCCTTGTTATGCTGATGGGCGGGATGTAAATTGCCAACAGCCACTCGGGAGAAGTGTATGGTGTTTCCTGAAACATCTAAAAAACAAAGCAACAGAGCCTAGGGCACTTCCACTTATGGTCCTATAGCTTAGGGAAATTAAAATCAAAAGACACAGCCACCCCAAAGGTTGGGACGGCTCTGTTTACAAGAACCTGGTTTACGGTACAAGTTCAATATCGCAGAAAGTGAAAAATGGATAAAGAAGTTGTGGTACTTACGTACAATGCAGTATCACTCAGCAATGAAATCTATGTCATCAGGCCCGTAGCAGCATAATGAGTGGATTCAGGTACGATGATTCTAACTGAAATAAGTCACACAGGAAAAGAAACATCATAAGATATCACTAATACACGGAATGTAAACTTGGCTACACAGGAACTGAATTACAAAACAGAACAGGGTCTCAAATTTAGAAACCCAACTTATGCTTGCTTAAGGGGAAAGGTGAGTTGGGGTGCTGCATAAAACCAGAGATTGAAATGAGCACAGATAAAGTTCCTTAAGCCAAATATGGAATAGACAAGAGCTACTCCTTGCTCAACGAAATGGACTCAACACCCCATATTAAATGCCTAAGGGTGTACCTGACTAGGAAGTATCTTAAAACCTATGGATTGCTATGTCTCTGAAAGAGAATCAAGTGTGTGTACAGGGGCATAAACGCAGCAGTGATAGGATTGGAGAGGTTCGGTGAGCAAATGAAGACCCTTTGAAGTCATATTGCATGGTACCCATTCCACGGGTCTCAACTCTCCAGGTTTAAGGTATTCTTCCTTCAGCTAAAACATGCATGTGGAACCCAGAGTATGATCAACCGTGTGATCGGGAGACGTGTTCCAATATGTCTCAGTTTTCGTCCCCTGGTACTCGGGTGCAACATTCCAGACGCTTTACTAACACTCTCCCGACTTGGAGAGTCAGTGCCTTTAACCTCCTGTTTGGCCCAGTTTGCAATTTCTGCGGAAGATGAACAGGAATAGGGAGAACCAATGACAGACTAGCTGGAGGTGTCTGGACGGGCAAATTTAACTCTCATTTCCCACCAGGAAGAGGAATTAACCAAAGGCTCAGCGTGCCGTGCCGGAACCAGATTAGGGCCTGAAGCCATCCTGCGGTGTTGCGGCCAGCTCACGAGAAAGCGAGTTGAAGAAAGGAGCTCAGGGGCACTGTAATTCACAAACCTGCAGAGTTATAAATGACAGCTATCGTCCAAAAATATACTGAAGTAAGGCTGCCAAGAGGACTTGAAAGCGGGGCAGAATTGCAGGAAACCGATTTCAGGAGGTAGACTGGAATTGCATTTAAAGCATAGGAAAAGAGGCAGAACGTCCACAATGATGCACTTGGCCAAAAAGGGCGTATGCGTTTTTTCCTGAATATATTCAGGAAAAAACGCATACGCCCTTTTTGGCCAACCAAGCAAGCTTGCAAAGGAAATCTGCACTACAGTGAAGTCTCACTTCCCCCCGGTCAAAAGGGCCATCTGAAAAAAGTGTAAAATCCAGAAAGGCAGGACAGGCCATGGAGAACTGGGAGCCTTGTTATGCTGATGGGCGGGATGTAAATTGCCAACAGCCACTCGGGAGAAGTGTATGGTGTTTCCTGAAACATCTAAAAAACAAAGCAACAGAGCCTAGGGCACTTCCACTTATGGTCCTATAGCTTAGGGAAATTAAAATCAAAAGACACAGCCACCCCAAAGGTTGGGACGGCTCTGTTTACAAGAACCTGGTTTACGGTACAAGTTCAATATCGCAGAAAGTGAAAAATGGATAAAGAAGTTGTGGTACTTACGTACAATGCAGTATCACTCAGCAATGAAATCTATGTCATCAGGCCCGTAGCAGCATAATGAGTGGATTCAGGTACGATGATTCTAACTGAAATAAGTCACACAGGAAAAGAAACATCATAAGATATCACTAATACACGGAATGTAAACTTGGCTACACAGGAACTGAATTACAAAACAGAACAGGGTCTCAAATTTAGAAACCCAACTTATGCTTGCTTAAGGGGAAAGGTGAGTTGGGGTGCTGCATAAAACCAGAGATTGAAATGAGCACAGATAAAGTTCCTTAAGCCAAATATGGAATAGACAAGAGCTACTCCTTGCTCAACGAAATGGACTCAACACCCCATATTAAATGCCTAAGAGTGTACCTGACTAGGTAGTATCTTAAAACCTATGGATTGCTATGTCTCTGAAAGAGAATCAAGTGTGTGTACAGGGGCATAAACGCAGCAGTGATAGGATTGGAGAGGTTCGGTGAGCAAATGAAGACCCTTTGAAGTCATATTGCATGGTACCCATTCCACGGGTCTCAACTCTCCAGGTTTAAGGTATTCTTCCTTCAGCTAAAACATGCATGTGGAACCCAGAGTATGATCAACCGTGTGATCGGGAGACGTGTTCCAATATGTCTCAGTTTTCGTCCCCTGGTACTCGGGTGCAACATTCCAGACGCTTTACTAACACTCTCCCGACTTGGAGAGTCAGTGCCTTTAACCTCCTGTTTGGCCCAGTTTGCAATTTCTGCGGAAGATGAACAGGAATAGGGAGAACCAATGACAGACTAGCTGGAGGTGTCTGGACGGGCAAATTTAACTCTCATTTCCCACCAGGAAGAGGAATTAACCAAAGGCTCAGCGTGCCGTGCCGGAACCAGATTAGGGCCTGAAGCCATCCTGCGGGGTTGCGGCCAGCTCACGAGAAAGCGAGTTGAAGAAAGGAGCTCAGGGGCACTGTAATTCACAAACCTGCAGAGTTATAAATGACAGCTATCATCCAAAAATATACTGAAGTAAGGCTGCCAAGAGGACTTGAAAGCGGGGCAGAATTGCAGGAAACCGATTTCAGGAGGTAGACTGGAATTGCATTGAAAGCATAGGAAAAGAGGCAGAACGTCCACAATGATGCACTTGGCCAAAAAGGGCGTATGCGTTTTTTCCTGAATATATTCAGGAAAAAACGCATACGCCCTTTTTGGCCAACCAGGCAATCTTGCAAAGGAAATCTGCACTACAGTGAAGTCTCACTTCCCCCCGGTCAAAAGGGCCATCTGAAAAAAGTGTAAAATCCAGAAAGGCAGGACAGGCCATGGAGAACTGGGAGCCTTGTTATGCTGATGGGCGGGATGTAAATTGCCAACAGCCACTCGGGAGAAGTGTATGGTGTTTCCTGAAACATCTAAAAAACAAAGCAACAGAGCCTAGGGCACTTCCACTTATGGTCCTATAGCTTAGGGAAATTAAAATCAAAAGACACAGCCACCCCAAAGGTTGGGACGGCTCTGTTTACAAGAACCTGGTTTACGGTACAAGTTCAATATCGCAGAAAGTGAAAAATGGATAAAGAAGTTGTGGTACTTACGTACAATGCAGTATCACTCAGCAATGAAATCTATGTCATCAGGCCCGTAGCAGCATAATGAGTGGATTCAGGTACGATGATTCTAACTGAAATAAGTCACACAGGAAAAGAAACATCATAAGATATCACTAATACACGGAATGTAAACTTGGCTACACAGGAACTGAATTACAAAACAGAACAGGGTCTCAAATTTAGAAACCCAACTTATGCTTGCTTAAGGGGAAAGGTGAGTTGGGGTGCTGCATAAAACCAGAGATTGAAATGAGCACAGATAAAGTTCCTTAAGCCAAATATGGAATAGACAAGAGCTACTCCTTGCTCAACGAAATGGACTCAACACCCCATATTAAATGCCTAAGAGTGTACCTGACTAGGAAGTATCTTAAAACCTATGGATTGCTATGTCTCTGAAAGAGAATCAAGTGTGTGTACAGGGGCATAAACGCAGCAGTGATAGGATTGGAGAGGTTCAGTGAGCAAATGAAGACCCTTTGAAGTCATATTGCATGGTACCCATTCCACGGGTCTCAACTCTCCAGGTTTAAGGTATTCTTCCTTCAGCTAAAACATGCATGTGGAACCCAGAGTATGATCAACCGTGTGATCGGGAGACGTGTTCCAATATGTCTCAGTTTTCGTCCCCTGGTACTCGGGTGCAACATTCCAGACGCTTTACTAACACTCTCCCGACTTGGAGAGTCAGTGCCTTTAACCTCCTGTTTGGCCCAGTTTGCAATTTCTGCGGAAGATGAACAGGAATAGGGAGAACCAATGACAGACTAGCTGGAGGTGTCTGGACGGGCAAATTTAACTCTCATTTCCCACCAGGAAGAGGAATTAACCAAAGGCTCAGCGTGCCGTGCCGGAACCAGATTAGGGCCTGAAGCCATCCTGCGGGGTTGCGGCCAGCTCACGAGAAAGCGAGTTGAAGAAAGGAGCTCAGGGGCACTGTAATTCACAAACCTGCAGAGTTATAAATGACAGCTATCGTCCAAAAATATACTGAAGTAAGGCTGCCAAGAGGACTTGAAAGCGGGGCAGAATTGCAGGAAACCGATTTCAGGAGGTAGACTGGAATTGCATTTAAAGCATAGGAAAAGAGGCAGAACGTCCACAATGATGCACTTGGCCAAAAAGGGCGTATGCGTTTTTTCCTGAATATATTCAGGAAAAAACGCATACGCCCTTTTTGGCCAACCAGGCAATCTTGCAAAGGAAATCTGCACTACAGTGAAGTCTCACTTCCCCCCGGTCAAATGGGCCATCTGAAAAAAGTGTAAAATCCAGAAAGGCAGGACAGGCCATGGAGAACTGGGAGCCTTGTTATGCTGATGGGCGGGATGTAAATTGCCAACAGCCACTCGGGAGAAGTGTATGGTGTTTCCTGAAACATCTAAAAAACAAAGCAACAGAGCCTAGGGCACTTCCACTTATGGTCCTATAGCTTAGGGAAATTAAAATCAAAAGACACAGCCACCCCAAAGGTTGGGACGGCTCTGTTTACAAGAACCTGGTTTACGGTACAAGTTCAATATCGCAGAAAGTGAAAAATGGATAAAGAAGTTGTGGTACTTACGTACAATGCAGTATCACTCAGCAATGAAATCTATGTCATCAGGCCCGTAGCAGCATAATGAGTGGATTCAGGTACGATGATTCTAACTGAAATAAGTCACACAGGAAAAGAAACATCATAAGATATCACTAATACACGGAATGTAAACTTGGCTACACAGGAACTGAATTCCAAAACAGAACAGGGTCTCAAATTTAGAAACCCAACTTATGCTTGCTTAAGGGGAAAGGTGAGTTGGGGTGCTGCATAAAACCAGAGATTGAAATGAGCACAGATAAAGTTCCTTAAGCCAAATATGGAATAGACAAGAGCTACTCCTTGCTCAACGAAATGGACTCAACACCCCATATTAAATGCCTAAGAGTGTACCTGACTAGGAAGTATCTTAAAACCTATGGATTGCTATGTCTCTGAAAGAGAATCAAGTGTGTGTACAGGGGCATAAACGCAGCAGTGATAGGATTGGAGAGGTTCGGTGAGCAAATGAAGACCCTTTGAAGTCATATTGCATGGTACCCATTCCACGGGTCTCAACTCTCCAGGTTTAAGGTATTCTTCCTTCAGCTAAAACATGCATGTGGAACCCAGAGTATGATCAACCGTGTGATCGGGAGACGTGTTCCAATATGTCTCAGTTTTCGTCCCCTGGTACTCGGGTGCAACATTCCAGACGCTTTACTAACACTCTCCCGACTTGGAGAGTCAGTGCCTTTAACCTCCTGTTTGGCCCAGTTTGCAATTTCTGCGGAAGATGAACAGGAATAGGGAGAACCAATGACAGACTAGCTGGAGGTGTCTGGACGGGCAAATTTAACTCTCATTTCCCACCAGGAAGAGGAATTAACCAAAGGCTCAGCGTGCCGTGCCGGAACCAGATTAGGGCCTGAAGCCATCCTGCGGGGTTGCGGCCAGCTCACGAGAAAGCGAGTTGAAGAAAGGAGCTCAGGGGCACTGTAATTCACAAACCTGCAGAGTTATAAATGACAGCTATCGTCCAAAAATATACTGAAGTAAGGCTGCCAAGAGGACTTGAAAGCGGGGCAGAATTGCAGGAAACCGATTTCAGGAGGTAGACTGGAATTGCATTGAAAGCATAGGAAAAGAGGCAGAACGTCCACAATGATGCACTTGGCCAAAAAGGGCGTATGCGTTTTTTCCTGAATATATTCAGGAAAAAACGCATACACCCTTTTTGGCCAACCAAGCAAGCTTGCAAAGGAAATCTGCACTACAGTGAAGTCTCACTTCCCCCCGGTCAAAAGGGCCATCTGAAAAAAGTGTAAAATCCAGAAAGGCAGGACAGGCCATGGAGAACTGGGAGCCTTGTTATGCTGATGGGCGGGATGTAAATTGCCAACAGCCACTCGGGAGAAGTGTATGGTGTTTCCTGAAACATCTAAAACACAAAGCAACAGAGCCTAGGGCACTTCCACTTATGGTCCTATAGCTTAGGGAAATTAAAATCAAAAGACACAGCCACCCCAAAGGTTGGGACGGCTCTGTTTACAAGAACCTGGTTTACGGTACAAGTTCAATATCGCAGAAAGTGAAAAATGGATAAAGAAGTTGTGGTACTTACGTACAATGCAGTATCACTCAGCAATGAAATCTATGTCATCAGGCCCGTAGCAGCATAATGAGTGGATTCAGGTACGATGATTCTAACTGAAATAAGTCACACAGGAAAAGAAACATCATAAGATATCACTAATACACGGAATGTAAACTTGGCTACACAGGAACTGAATTCCAAAACAGAACAGGGTCTCAAATTGAGAAACCCAACTTATGCTTGCTTAAGGGGAAAGGTGAGTTGGGGTGCTGCATAAAACCAGAGATTGAAATGAGCACAGATAAAGTTCCTTAAGCCAAATATGGAATAGACAAGAGCTACTCCTTGCTCAACGAAATGGACTCAACACCCCATATTAAATGCCTAAGAGTGTACCTGACTAGGTAGTATCTTAAAACCTATGGATTGCTATGTCTCTGAAAGAGAATCAAGTGTGTGTACAGGGGCATAAACGCAGCAGTGATAGGATTGGAGAGGTTCGGTGAGCAAATGAAGACCCTTTGAAGTCATATTGCATGGTACCCATTCCACGGGTCTCAACTCTCCAGGTTTAAGGTATTCTTCCTTCAGCTAAAACATACATGTGGAACCCAGAGTATGATCAACCGTGTGATCGGGAGACGTGTTCCAATATGTCTCAGTTTTCGTCCCCTGGTACTCGGGTGCAACATTCCAGACGCTTTACTAACACTCTCCCGACTTGGAGAGTCAGTGCCTTTAACCTCCTGTTTGGCCCAGTTTGCAATTTCTGCGGAAGATGAACAGGAATAGGGAGAACCAATGACAGACTAGCTGGAGGTGTCTGGACGGGCAAATTTAACTCTCATTTCCCACCAGGAAGAGGAATTAACCAAAGGCTCAGCATGCCGTGCCGGAACCAGATTAGGGCCTGAAGCCATCCTGCGGGGTTGCGGCCAGCTCAAGAGAAAGCGAGTTGAAGAAAGGAGCTCAGGGGCACTGTAATTCACAAACCTGCAGAGTTATAAATGACAGCTATCGTCCAAAAATATACTGAAGTAAGGCTGCCAAGAGGACTTGAAAGCGGGGCAGAATTGCAGGAAACCGATTTCAGGAGGTAGACTGGAATTGCATTGAAAGCATAGGAAAAGAGGCAGAACGTCCACAATGATGCACTTGGCCAAAAAGGGCGTATGCGTTTTTTCCTGAATATATTCAGGAAAAAACGCATACGCCCTTTTTGGCCAACCAGGCAAGCTTGCAAAGGAAATCTGCACTACAGTGAAGTCTCACTTCCCCCCGGTCAAATGGGCCATCTGAAAAAAGTGTAAAATCCAGAAAGGCAGGACAGGCCATGGAGAACTGGGAGCCTTGTTATGCTGATGGGCGGGATGTAAATTGCCAACAGCCACTCGGGAGAAGTGTATGGTGTTTCCTGAAACATCTAAAAAACAAAGCAACAGAGCCTAGGGCACTTCCACTTATGGTCCTATAGCTTAGGGAAATTAAAATCAAAAGACACAGCCACCCCAAAGGTTGGGACGGCTCTGTTTACAAGAACCTGGTTTACGGTACAAGTTCAATATCGCAGAAAGTGAAAAATGGATAAAGAAGTTGTGGTACTTACGTACAATGCAGTATCACTCAGCAATGAAATCTATGTCATCAGGCCCGTAGCAGCATAATGAGTGGATTCAGGTACGATGATTCTAACTGAAATAAGTCACACAGGAAAAGAAACATCATAAGATATCACTAATACACGGAATGTAAACTTGGCTACACAGGAACTGAATTCCAAAACAGAACAGGGTCTCAAATTTAGAAACCCAACTTATGCTTGCTTAAGGGGAAAGGTGAGTTGGGGTGCTGCATAAAACCAGAGATTGAAATGAGCACAGATAAAGTTCCTTAAGCCAAATATGGAATAGACAAGAGCTACTCCTTGCTCAACGAAATGGACTCAACACCCCATATTAAATGCCTAAGAGTGTACCTGACTAGGAAGTATCTTAAAACCTATGGATTGCTATGTCTCTGAAAGAGAATCAAGTGTGTGTACAGGGGCATAAACGCAGCAGTGATAGGATTGGAGAGGTTCGGTGAGCAAATGAAGACCCTTTGAAGTCATATTGCATGGTACCCATTCCACGGGTCTCAACTCTCCAGGTTTAAGGTATTCTTCCTTCAGCTAAAACATGCATGTGGAACCCAGAGTATGATCAACCGTGTGATCGGGAGACGTGTTCCAATATGTCTCAGTTTTCGTCCCCTGGTACTCGGGTGCAACATTCCAGATGCTTTACTAACACTCTCCCGACTTGGAGAGTCAGTGCCTTTAACCTCCTGTTTGGCCCAGTTTGCAATTTCTGCGGAAGATGAACAGGAATAGGGAGAACCAATGACAGACTAGCTGGAGGTGTCTGGACGGGCAAATTTAACTCTCATTTCCCACCAGGAAGAGGAATTAACCAAAGGCTCAGCGTGCCGTGCCGGAACCAGATTAGGGCCTGAAGCCATCCTGCGGTGTTGCGGCCAGCTCACGAGAAAGCGAGTTGAAGAAAGGAGCTCAGGGGCACTGTAATTCACAAACCTGCAGAGTTATAAATGACAGCTATCGTCCAAAAATATACTGAAGTAAGGCTGCCAAGAGGACTTGAAAGCGGGGCAGAATTGCAGGAAACCGATTTCAGGAGGTAGACTGGAATTGCATTTAAAGCATAGGAAAAGAGGCAGAACGTCCACAATGATGCACTTGGCCAAAAAGGGCGTATGCGTTTTTTCCTGAATATATTCAGGAAAAAACGCATACGCCCTTTTTGGCCAACCAAGCAAGCTTGCAAAGGAAATCTGCACTACAGTGAAGTCTCACTTCCCCCCGGTCAAATGGGCCATCTGAAAAAAGTGTAAAATCCAGAAAGGCAGGACAGGCCATGGAGAACTGGGAGCCTTGTTATGCTGATGGGCGGGATGTAAATTGCCAACAGCCACTCGGGAGAAGTGTATGGTGTTTCCTGAAACATCTAAAAAACAAAGCAACAGAGCCTAGGGCACTTCCACTTATGGTCCTATAGCTTAGGGAAATTAAAATCAAAAGACACAGCCACCCCAAAGGTTGGGACGGCTCTGTTTACAAGAACCTGGTTTACGGTACAAGTTCAATATCGCAGAAAGTGAAAAATGGATAAAGAAGTTGTGGTACTTACGTACAATGCAGTATCACTCAGCAATGAAATCTATGTCATCAGGCCCGTAGCAGCATAATGAGTGGATTCAGGTACGATGATTCTAACTGAAATAAGTCACACAGGAAAAGAAACATCATAAGATATCACTAATACACGGAATGTAAACTTGGCTACACAGGAACTGAATTACAAAACAGAACAGGGTCTCAAATTTAGAAACCCAACTTATGCTTGCTTAAGGGGAAAGGTGAGTTGGGGTGCTGCATAAAACCAGAGATTGAAATGAGCACAGATAAAGTTCCTTAAGCCAAATATGGAATAGACAAGAGCTACTCCTTGCTCAACGAAATGGACTCAACACCCCATATTAAATGCCTAAGGGTGTACCTGACTAGGAAGTATCTTAAAACCTATGGATTGCTATGTCTCTGAAAGAGAATCAAGTGTGTGTACAGGGGCATAAACGCAGCAGTGATAGGATTGGAGAGGTTCGGTGAGCAAATGAAGACCCTTTGAAGTCATATTGCATGGTACCCATTCCACGGGTCTCAACTCTCCAGGTTTAAGGTATTCTTCCTTCAGCTAAAACATGCATGTGGAACCCAGAGTATGATCAACCGTGTGATCGGGAGACGTGTTCCAATATGTCTCAGTTTTCGTCCCCTGGTACTCGGGTGCAACATTCCAGACGCTTTACTAACACTCTCCCGACTTGGAGAGTCAGTGCCTTTAACCTCCTGTTTGGCCCAGTTTGCAATTTCTGCGGAAGATGAACAGGAATAGGGAGAACCAATGACAGACTAGCTGGAGGTGTCTGGACGGGCAAATTTAACTCTCATTTCCCACCAGGAAGAGGAATTAACCAAAGGCTCAGCGTGCCGTGCCGGAACCAGATTAGGGCCTGAAGCCATCCTGCGGTGTTGCGGCCAGCTCACGAGAAAGCGAGTTGAAGAAAGGAGCTCAGGGGCACTGTAATTCACAAACCTGCAGAGTTATAAATGACAGCTATCGTCCAAAAATATACTGAAGTAAGGCTGCCAAGAGGACTTGAAAGCGGGGCAGAATTGCAGGAAACCGATTTCAGGAGGTAGACTGGAATTGCATTTAAAGCATAGGAAAAGAGGCAGAACGTCCACAATGATGCACTTGGCCAAAAAGGGCGTATGCGTTTTTTCCTGAATATATTCAGGAAAAAACGCATACGCCCTTTTTGGCCAACCAAGCAAGCTTGCAAAGGAAATCTGCACTACAGTGAAGTCTCACTTCCCCCCGGTCAAAAGGGCCATCTGAAAAAAGTGTAAAATCCAGAAAGGCAGGACAGGCCATGGAGAACTGGGAGCCTTGTTATGCTGATGGGCGGGATGTAAATTGCCAACAGCCACTCGGGAGAAGTGTATGGTGTTTCCTGAAACATCTAAAAAACAAAGCAACAGAGCCTAGGGCACTTCCACTTATGGTCCTATAGCTTAGGGAAATTAAAATCAAAAGACACAGCCACCCCAAAGGTTGGGACGGCTCTGTTTACAAGAACCTGGTTTACGGTACAAGTTCAATATCGCAGAAAGTGAAAAATGGATAAAGAAGTTGTGGTACTTACGTACAATGCAGTATCACTCAGCAATGAAATCTATGTCATCAGGCCCGTAGCAGCATAATGAGTGGATTCAGGTACGATGATTCTAACTGAAATAAGTCACACAGGAAAAGAAACATCATAAGATATCACTAATACACGGAATGTAAACTTGGCTACACAGGAACTGAATTACAAAACAGAACAGGGTCTCAAATTTAGAAACCCAACTTATGCTTGCTTAAGGGGAAAGGTGAGTTGGGGTGCTGCATAAAACCAGAGATTGAAATGAGCACAGATAAAGTTCCTTAAGCCAAATATGGAATAGACAAGAGCTACTCCTTGCTCAACGAAATGGACTCAACACCCCATATTAAATGCCTAAGAGTGTACCTGACTAGGTAGTATCTTAAAACCTATGGATTGCTATGTCTCTGAAAGAGAATCAAGTGTGTGTACAGGGGCATAAACGCAGCAGTGATAGGATTGGAGAGGTTCGGTGAGCAAATGAAGACCCTTTGAAGTCATATTGCATGGTACCCATTCCACGGGTCTCAACTCTCCAGGTTTAAGGTATTCTTCCTTCAGCTAAAACATGCATGTGGAACCCAGAGTATGATCAACCGTGTGATCGGGAGACGTGTTCCAATATGTCTCAGTTTTCGTCCCCTGGTACTCGGGTGCAACATTCCAGACGCTTTACTAACACTCTCCCGACTTGGAGAGTCAGTGCCTTTAACCTCCTGTTTGGCCCAGTTTGCAATTTCTGCGGAAGATGAACAGGAATAGGGAGAACCAATGACAGACTAGCTGGAGGTGTCTGGACGGGCAAATTTAACTCTCATTTCCCACCAGGAAGAGGAATTAACCAAAGGCTCAGCGTGCCGTGCCGGAACCAGATTAGGGCCTGAAGCCATCCTGCGGGGTTGCGGCCAGCTCACGAGAAAGCGAGTTGAAGAAAGGAGCTCAGGGGCACTGTAATTCACAAACCTGCAGAGTTATAAATGACAGCTATCATCCAAAAATATACTGAAGTAAGGCTGCCAAGAGGACTTGAAAGCGGGGCAGAATTGCAGGAAACCGATTTCAGGAGGTAGACTGGAATTGCATTGAAAGCATAGGAAAAGAGGCAGAACGTCCACAATGATGCACTTGGCCAAAAAGGGCGTATGCGTTTTTTCCTGAATATATTCAGGAAAAAACGCATACGCCCTTTTTGGCCAACCAAGCAAGCTTGCAAAGGAAATCTGCACTACAGTGAAGTCTCACTTCCCCCCGGTCAAAAGGGCCATCTGAAAAAAGTGTAAAATCCAGAAAGGCAGGACAGGCCATGGAGAACTGGGAGCCTTGTTATGCTGATGGGCGGGATGTAAATTGCCAACAGCCACTCGGGAGAAGTGTATGGTGTTTCCTGAAACATCTAAAAAACAAAGCAACAGAGCCTAGGGCACTTCCACTTATGGTCCTATAGCTTAGGGAAATTAAAATCAAAAGACACAGCCACCCCAAAGGTTGGGACGGCTCTGTTTACAAGAACCTGGTTTACGGTACAAGTTCAATATCGCAGAAAGTGAAAAATGGATAAAGAAGTTGTGGTACTTACGTACAATGCAGTATCACTCAGCAATGAAATCTATGTCATCAGGCCCGTAGCAGCATAATGAGTGGATTCAGGTACGATGATTCTAACTGAAATAAGTCACACAGAAAAAGAAACATCATAAGATATCACTAATACACGGAATGTAAACTTGGCTACACAGGAACTGAATTACAAAACAGAACAGGGTCTCAAATTTAGAAACCCAACTTATGCTTGCTTAAGGGGAAAGGTGAGTTGGGGTGCTGCATAAAACCAGAGATTGAAATGAGCACAGATAAAGTTCCTTAAGCCAAATATGGAATAGACAAGAGCTACTCCTTGCTCAACGAAATGGACTCAACACCCCATATTAAATGCCTAAGAGTGTACCTGACTAGGAAGTATCTTAAAACCTATGGATTGCTATGTCTCTGAAAGAGAATCAAGTGTGTGTACAGGGGCATAAACGCAGCAGTGATAGGATTGGAGAGGTTCGGTGAGCAAATGAAGACCCTTTGAAGTCATATTGCATGGTACCCATTCCACGGGTCTCAACTCTCCAGGTTTAAGGTATTCTTCCTTCAGCTAAAACATGCATGTGGAACCCAGAGTATGATCAACCGTGTGATCGGGAGACGTGTTCCAATATGTCTCAGTTTTCGTCCCCTGGTACTCGGGTGCAACATTCCAGACGCTTTACTAACACTCTCCCGACTTGGAGAGTCAGTGCCTTTAACCTCCTGTTTGGCCCAGTTTGCAATTTCTGCGGAAGATGAACAGGAATAGGCAGAACCAATGACAGACTAGCTGGAGGTGTCTGGACGGGCAAATTTAACTCTCATTTCCCACCAGGAAGAGGAATTAACCAAAGGCTCAGCGTGCCGTGCCGGAACCAGTTTAGGGCCTGAAGCCATCCTGCGGGGTTGCGGCCAGCTCACGAGAAAGCGAGTTGAAGAAAGGAGCTCAGGGGCACTGTAATTCACAAACCTGCAGAGTTATAAATGACAGCTATCGTCCAAAAATATACTGAAGTAAGGCTGCCAAGAGGACTTGAAAGCGGGGCAGAATTGCAGGAAACCGATTTCAGGAGGTAGACTGGAATTGCATTGAAAGCATAGGAAAAGAGGCAGAACGTCCACAATGATGCACTTGGCCAAAAAGGGCGTATGCGTTTTTTCCTGAATATATTCAGGATAAAACGCATACGCCCTTTTTGGCCAACCAAGCAAGCTTGCAAAGGAAATCTGCACTACAGTGAAGTCTCACTTCCCCCCGGTCAAAAGGGCCATCTGAAAAAAGTGTAAAATCCAGAAAGGCAGGACAGGCCATGGAGAACTGGGAGCCTTGTTATGCTGATGGGCGGGATGTCAATTGCCAACAGCCACTCGGGAGAAGTGTATGGTGTTTCCTGAAACATCTAAAAAACAAAGCAACAGAGCCTAGGGCACTTCCACTTATGGTCCTATAGCTTAGGGAAATTAAAATCAAAAGACACAGCCACCCCAAAGGTTGGGACGGCTCTGTTTACAAGAACCTGGTTTACGGTACAAGTTCAATATCGCAGAAAGTGAAAAATGGATAAAGAAGTTGTGGTACTTACGTACAATGCAGTATCACTCAGCAATGAAATCTATGTCATCAGGCCCGTAGCAGCATAATGAGTGGATTCAGGTACGATGATTCTAACTGAAATAAGTCACACAGGAAAAGAAACATCATAAGATATCACTAATAGACGGAATGTAAACTTGGCTACACAGGAACTGAATTACAAAACAGAACAGGGTCTCAAATTTAGAAACCCAACTTATGCTTGCTTAAGGGGAAAGGTGAGTTGGGGTGCTGCATAAAACCAGAGATTGAAATGAGCACAGATAAAGTTCCTTAAGCCAAATATGGAATAGACAAGAGCTACTCCTTGCTCAACGAAATGGACTCAACACCCCATATTAAATGCCTAAGAGTGTACCTGACTAGGAAGTATCTTAAAACCTATGGATTGCTATGTCTCTGAAAGAGAATCAAGTGTGTGTACAGGGGCATAAACGCAGCAGTGATAGGATTGGAGAGGTTCGGTGAGCAAATGAAGACCCTTTGAAGTCATATTGCATGGTACCCATTCCACGGGTCTCAACTCTCCAGGTTTAAGGTATTCTTCCTTCAGCTAAAACATGCATGTGGAACCCAGAGTATGATCAACCGTGTGATCGGGAGACGTGTTCCAATATGTCTCAGTTTTCGTCCCCTGGTACTCGGGTGCAACATTCCAGACGCTTTACTAACACTCTCCCGACTTGGAGAGTCAGTGCCTTTAACCTCCTGTTTGGCCCAGTTTGCAATTTCTGCGGAAGATGAACAGGAATAGGGAGAACCAATGACAGACTAGCTGGAGGTGTGTGGACGGGCAAATTTAACTCTCATTTCCCACCAGGAAGAGGAATTAACCAAAGGCTCAGCGTGCCGTGCCGGAACCAGATTAGGGCCTGAAGCCATCCTGCGGTGTTGCGGCCAGCTCACGAGAAAGCGAGTTGAAGAAAGGAGCTCAGGGGCACTGTAATTCACAAACCTGCAGAGTTATAAATGACAGCTATCGTCCAAAAATATACTGAAGTAAGGCTGCCAAGAGGACTTGAAAGCGGGGCAGAATTGCAGGAAACCGATTTCAGGAGGTAGACTGGAATTGCATTGAAAGCATAGGAAAAGAGGCAGAACGTCCACAATGATGCACTTGGCCAAAAAGGGCGTATGCGTTTTTTCCTGAATATATTCAGGAAAAAACGCATACGCCCTTTTTGGCCAACCAAGCAAGCTTGCAAAGGAAATCTGCACTACAGTGAAGTCTCACTTCCCCCCGGTCAAAAGGGCCATCTGAAAAAAGTGTAAAATCCAGAAAGGCAGGACAGGCCATGGAGAACTGGGAGCCTTGTTATGCTGATGGGCGGGATGTAAATTGCCAACAGCCACTCGGGAGAAGTGTATGGTGTTTCCTGAAACATCTAAAAAACAAAGCAACAGAGCCTAGGGCACTTCCACTTATGGTCCTATAGCTTAGGGAAATTAAAATCAAAAGACACAGCCACCCCAAAGGTTGGGACGGCTCTGTTTACAAGAACCTGGTTTACGGTACAAGTTCAATATCGCAGAAAGTGAAAAATGGATAAAGAAGTTGTGGTACTTACGTACAATGCAGTATCACTCAGCAATGAAATCTATGTCATCAGGCCCGTAGCAGCATAATGAGTGGATTCAGGTACGATGATTCTAACTGAAATAAGTCACACAGGAAAAGAAACATCATAAGATATCACTAATAGACGGAATGTAAACTTGGCTACACAGGAACTGAATTACAAAACAGAACAGGGTCTCAAATTTAGAAACCCAACTTATGCTTGCTTAAGGGGAAAGGTGAGTTGGGGTGCTGCATAAAACCAGAGATTGAAATGAGCACAGATAAAGTTCCTTAAGCCAAATATGGAATAGACAAGAGCTACTCCTTGCTCAACGAAATGGACTCAACACCCCATATTAAATGCCTAAGAGTGTACCTGACTAGGAAGTATCTTAAAACCTATGGATTGCTATGTCTCTGAAAGAGAATCAAGTGTGTGTACAGGGGCATAAACGCAGCAGTGATAGGATTGGAGAGGTTCGGTGAGCAAATGAAGACCCTTTGAAGTCATATTGCATGGTACCCATTCCACGGGTCTCAACTCTCCAGGTTTAAGGTATTCTTCCTTCAGCTAAAACATGCATGTGGAACCCAGAGTATGATCAACCGTGTGATCGGGAGACGTGTTCCAATATGTCTCAGTTTTCGTCCCCTGGTACTCGGGTGCAACATTCCAGACGCTTTACTAACACTCTCCCGACTTGGAGAGTCAGTGCCTTTAACCTCCTGTTTGGCCCAGTTTGCAATTTCTGCGGAAGATGAACAGGAATAGGGAGAACCAATGAGAGACTAGCTGGAGGTGTCTGGACGGGCAAATTTAACTCTCATTTCCCACCAGGAAGAGGAATTAACCAAAGGCTCAGCGTGCCGTGCCGGAACCAGATTAGGGCCTGAAGCCATCCTGCGGTGTTGCGGCCAGCTCAGGAGAAAGCGAGTTGAAGAAAGGAGCTCAGGGGCACTGTAATTCACAAACCTGCAGAGTTATAAATGACAGCTATCGTCCAAAAATATACTGAAGTAAGGCTGCCAAGAGGACTTGAAAGCGGGGCAGAATTGCAGGAAACCGATTTCAGAAGGTAGACTGGAATTGCATTTAAAGCATAGGAAAAGAGGCAGAACGTCCACAATGATGCACTTGGCCAAAAAGGGCGTATGCGTTTTTTCCTGAATATATTCAGGAAAAAACGCATACGCCCTTTTTGGCCAACCAAGCAAGCTTGCAAAGGAAATCTGCACTACAATGAAGTCTCACTTCCCCCCGGTCAAAAGGGCCATCTGAAAAAAGTGTAAAATCCAGAAAGGCAGGACAGGCCATGGAGAACTGGGAGCCTTGTTATGCTGATGGGCGGGATGTAAATTGCCAACAGCCACTCGGGAGAAGTGTATGGTGTTTCCTGAAACATCTAAAAAACAAAGCAACAGAGCCTAGGGCACTTCCACTTATGGTCCTATAGCTTAGGGAAATTAAAATCAAAAGACACAGCCACCCCAAAGGTTGGGACGGCTCTGTTTACAAGAACCTGGTTTACGGTACAAGTTCAGTATCGCAGAAAGTGAAAAATGGATAAAGAAGTTGTGGTACTTACGTACAATGCAGTATCACTCAGCAATGAAATCTATGTCATCAGGCCCGTAGCAGCATAATGAGTGGATTCAGGTACGATGATTCTAACTGAAATAAGTCACACAGGAAAAGAAACATCATAAGATATCACTAATACACGGAATGTAAACTTGGCTACACAGGAACTGAATTACAAAACAGAACAGGGTCTCAAATTTATTAAACCAACTTATGCTTGCTTAAGAGGAAAGGTGAGTTGGGGTGCTGCATAAAACCAGAGATTGAAATGAGCACAGATAAAGTTCCTTAAGCCAAATATGGAATAGACAAGAGCTACTCCTTGCTCAACGAAATGGACTCAACACCCCATATTAAATGCCTAAGAGTGTACCTGACTAGGAAGTATCTTAAAACCTATGGATTGCTATGTCTCTGAAAGAGAATCAAGTGTGTGTACAGGGGCATAAACGCAGCAGTGATAGGATTGGAGAGGTTCGGTGAGCAAATGAAGACCCTTTGAAGTCATATTGCATGGTACCCATTCCACGGGTCTCAACTCTCCAGGTTTAAGGTATTCTTCCTTCAGCTAAAACATGCATGTGGAACCCAGAGTATGATCAACCGTGTGATCGGGAGACGTGTTCCAATATGTCTCAGTTTTCGTCCCCTGGTACTCGGGTGCAACATTCCAGACGCTTTACTAACACTCTCCCGACTTGGAGAGTCAGTGCCTTTAACCTCCTGTTTGGCCCAGTTTGCAATTTCTGCGGAAGATGAACAGGAATAGGGAGAACCAATGACAGACTAGCTGGAGGTGTCTGGACGGGCAAATTTAACTCTCATTTCCCACCAGGAACAGGAATTAACCAAAGGCTCAGCGTGCCGTGCCGGAACCAGATTAGGGCCTGAAGCCATCCTGCGGGGTTGCGGCCAGCTCAGGAGAAAGCGAGTTGAAGAAAGGAGCTCAGGGGCACTGTAATTCACAAACCTGCAGAGTTATAAATGACAGCTATCGTCCAAAAATATACTGAAGTAAGGCTGCCAAGAGGACTTGAAAGCGGGGCAGAATTGCAGGAAACCGATTTCAGGAGGTAGACTGGAATTGCATTGAAAGCATAGGAAAAGAGGCAGAACGTCCACAATGATGCACTTGGCCAAAAAGGGCGTATGCGTTTTTTCCTGAATATATTCAGGAAAAAACGCATACGCCCTTTTTGGCCAACCAAGCAAGCTTGCAAAGGAAATCTGCACTACAATGAAGTCTCACTTCCCCCCGGTCAAAAGGGCCATCTGAAAAAAGTGTAAAATCCAGAAAGGCAGGACAGGCCATGGAGAACTGGGAGCCTTGTTATGCTGATGGGCGGGATGTAAATTGCCAACAGCCACTCGGGAGAAGTGTATGGTGTTTCCTGAAACATCTAAAAAACAAAGCAACAGAGCCTAGGGCACTTCCACTTATGGTCCTATAGCTTAGGGAAATTAAAATCAAAAGACACAGCCACCCCAAAGGTTGGGACGGCTCTGTTTACAAGAACCTGGTTTACGGTACAAGTTCAATATCGCAGAAAGTGAAAAATGGATAAAGAAGTTGTGGTACTTACGTACAATGCAGTATCACTCAGCAATGAAATCTATGTCATCAGGTCCGTAGCAGCATAATGAGTGGATTCAGGTACGATGATTCTAACTGAAATAAGTCACACAGAAAAAGAAACATCATAAGATATCACTAATACACGGAATGTAACCTTGGCTACACAGGAACTGAATTACAAAACAGAACAGGGTCTCAAATTTAGAAAACCAACTTATGCTTGCTTAAGGGGAAAGGTGAGTTGGGGTGCTGCATAAAACCAGAGATTGAAATGAGCACAGATAAAGTTCCTTAAGCCAAATATGGAATAGACAAGAGCTACTCCTTGCTCAACGAAATGGACTCAACACCCCATATTAAATGCCTAAGAGTGTACCTGACTAGGAAGTATCTTAAAACCTATGGATTGCTATGTCTCTGAAAGAGAATCAAGCGTGTGTACAGGGGCATAAACGCAGCAGTGATAGGATTGGAGAGGTTCGGTGAGCAAATGAAGACCCTTTGAAGTCATATTGCATGGTACCCATTCCACGGGTCTCAACTCTCCAGGTTTAAGGTATTCTTCCTTCAGCTAAAACATGCATGTGGAACCCAGAGTATGATCAACCGTGTGATCGGGAGACGTGTTCCAATATGTCTCAGTTTTCGTCCCCTGGTACTCGGGTGCAACATTCCAGACGCTTTACTAACACTCTCCCGACTTGGAGAGTCAGTGCCTTTAACCTCCTGTTTGGCCCAGTTTGCAATTTCTGCGGAAGATGAACAGGAATAGGGAGAACCAATGACAGACTAGCTGGAGGTGTCTGGACGGGCAAATTTAACTCTCATTTCCCACCAGGAAGAGGAATTAACCAAAGGCTCAGCGTGCCGTGCCGGAACCAGATTAGGGCCTGAAGCCATCCTGCGGGGTTGCGGCCAGCTCAGGAGAAAGCGAGTTGAAGAAAGGAGCTCAGGGGCACTGTAATTCACAAACCTGCAGAGTTATAAATGACAGCTATCGTCCAAAAATATACTGAAGTAAGGCTGCCAAGAGGACTTGAAAGCGGGGCAGAATTGCAGGAAACCGATTTCAGGAGGTAGACTGGAATTGCATTGAAAGCATAGGAAAAGAGGCAGAACGTCCACAATGATGCACTTGGCCAAAAAGGGCGTATGCGTTTTTTCCTGAATATATTCAGGAAAAAACGCATACGCCCTTTTTGGCCAACCAAGCAAGCTTGCAAAGGAAATCTGCACTACAGTGAAGTCTCACTTCCCCCCGGTCAAAAGGGCCATCTGAAAAAAGTGTAAAATCCAGAAAGGCAGGACAGGCCATGGAGAACTGGGAGCCTTGTTATGCTGATGGGCGGGATGTAAATTGCCAACAGCCACTCGGGAGAAGTGTATGGTGTTTCCTGAAACATCTAAAAAACAAAGCAACAGAGCCTAGGGCACTTCCACTTATGGTCCTATAGCTTAGGGAAATTAAAATCAAAAGACACAGCCACCCCAAAGGTTGGGACGGCTCTGTTTACAAGAACCTGGTTTACGGTACAAGTTCAATATCGCAGAAAGTGAAAAATGGATAAAGAAGTTGTGGTACTTACGTACAATGCAGTATCACTCAGCAATGAAATCTATGTCATCAGGCCCGTAGCAGCATAATGAGTGGATTCAGGTACGATGATTCTAACTGAAATAAGTCACACAGAAAAAGAAACATCATAAGATATCACTAATACACGGAATGTAAACTTGGCTACACAGGAACTGAATTCCAAAACAGAACAGGGTCTCAAATTTAGAAACCCAACTTATGCTTGCTTAAGGGGAAAGGTGAGTTGGGGTGCTGCATAAAACCAGAGATTGAAATGAGCACAGATAAAGTTCCTTAAGCCAAATATGGAATAGACAAGAGCTACTCCTTGCTCAACGAAATGGATTCAACACCCCATATTAAACGCCTAAGAATATAACTGACTAGGAAGTATCTTAAAACCTATGGATTGCTATGTCTCCGAAAGAGAATCAAGCGTGTGTACAGGGGCATAAACGCAGCAGTGATAGGATTGGAGAGGTTCGGTGAGCAAATGAAGACCCTTTGAAGTCATATTGCATGGTACCCATTCCACGGGTCTCAACTCTCCAGGTTTAAGGTATTCTTCCTTCAGCTAAAACATGCATGTGGAACCCAGAGTATGATCAACCGTGTGATCGGGAGACGTGTTCCAATATGTCTCAGTTTTCGTCCCCTGGTACTCGGGTGCAACATTCCAGACGCTTTACTAACACTCTCCCGACTTGGAGAGTCAGTGCCTTTAACCTCCTGTTTGGCCCAGTTTGCAATTTCTGCGGAAGATGAACAGGAATAGGGAGAACCAATGACAGACTAGCTGGAGGTGTCTGGACGGGCAAATTTAACTCTCATTTCCCACCAGGAAGAGGAATTAACCAAAGGCTCAGCGTGCCGTGCCGGAACCAGATTAGGGCCTGAAGCCATCCTGCGGTGTTGCGGCCAGCTCACGAGAAAGCGAGTTGAAGAAAGGAGCTCAGGGGCACTGTAATTCACAAACCTGCAGAGTTATAAATGACAGCTATCGTCCAAAAATATACTGAAGTAAGGCTGCCAAGAGGACTTGAAAGCGGGGCAGAATTGCAGGAAACCGATTTCAGGAGGTAGACTGGAATTGCATTTAAAGCATAGGAAAAGAGGCAGAACGTCCACAATGATGCACTTGGCCAAAAAGGGCGTATGCGTTTTTTCCTGAATATATTCAGGAAAAAACGCATACGCCCTTTTTGGCCAACCAAGCAAGCTTGCAAAGGAAATCTGCACTACAATGAAGTCTCACTTCCCCCCGGTCAAAAGGGCCATCTGAAAAAAGTGTAAAATCCAGAAAGGCAGGACAGGCCATGGAGAACTGGGAGCCTTGTTATGCTGATGGGCGGGATGTCAATTGCCAACAGCCACTCGGGAGAAGTGTATGGTGTTTCCTGAAACATCTAAAAAACAAAGCAACAGAGCCTAGGGCACTTCCACTTATGGTCCTATAGCTTAGGGAAATTAAAATCAAAAGACACAGCCACCCCAAAGGTTGGGACGGCTCTGTTTACAAGAACCTGGTTTACGGTACAAGTTCAATATCGCAGAAAGTGAAAAATGGATAAAGAAGTTGTGGTACTTACGTACAATGCAGTATCACTCAGCAATGAAATTTATGTCATCAGGCCCGTAGCAGCATAATGAGTGGATTCAGGTACGATGATTCTAACTGAAATAAGTCACACAGAAAAAGAAACATCATAAGATATCACTAATAGACGGAATGTAAACTTGGCTACACAGGAACTGAATTACAAAACAGAACAGGGTCTCAAATTTAGAAAACCAACTTATGCTTGCTTAAGGGGAAAGGTGAGTTGGGGTGCTGCATAAAACCAGAGATTGAAATGAGCACAGATAAAGTTCCTTAAGCCAAATATGGAATAGACAAGAGCTACTCCTTGCTCAACGAAATGGACTCAACACCCCATATTAAATGCCTAAGAGTGTACCTGACTAGGAAGTATCTTAAAACCTATGGATTGCTATGTCTCTGAAAGAGAATCAAGTGTGTGTACAGGGGCATAAACGCAGCAGTGATAGGATTGGAGAGGTTCGGTGAGCAAATGAAGACCCTTTGAAGTCATATTGCATGGTACCCATTCCACGGGTCTCAACTCTCCAGGTTTAAGGTATTCTTCCTTCAGCTAAAACATGCATGTGGAACCCAGAGTATGATCAACCGTGTGATCGGGAGACGTGTTCCAATATGTCTCAGTTTTCGTCCCCTGGTACTCGGGTGCAACATTCCAGACGCTTTACTAACACTCTCCCGACTTGGAGAGTCAGTGCCTTTAACCTCCTGTTTGGCCCAGTTTGCAATTTCTGCGGAAGATGAACAGGAATAGGCAGAACCAATGACAGACTAGCTGGAGGTGTCTGGACGGGCAAATTTAACTCTCATTTCCCACCAGGAAGAGGAATTAGCCAAAGGCTCAGCGTGCCGTGCCGGAACCAGATTACGGCCTGAAGCCATCCTGCGGTGTTGCGGCCAGCTCACGAGAAAGCGAGTTGAAGAAAGGAGCTCAGGGGCACTGTAATTCACAAACCTGCAGAGTTATAAATGACAGCTATCGTCCAAAAATATACTGAAGTAAGGCTGCCAAGAGGACTTGAAAGCGGGGCAGAATTGCAGGAAACCGATTTCAGGAGGTAGACTGGAATTGCATTTAAAGCATAGGAAAAGAGGCAGAACGTCCACAATGATGCACTTGGCCAAAAAGGGCGTATGCGTTTTTTCCTAAATATATTCAGGAAAAAACGCATACGCCCTTTTTGGCCAACCAAGCAAGCTTGCAAAGGAAATCTGCACTACAATGAAGTCTCACTTCCCCCCGGTCAAAAGGGCCATCTGAAAAAAGTGTGAAATCCAGAAAGGCAGGACAGGCCATGGAGAACTGGGAGCCTTGTTATGCTGATGGGCGGGATGTAAATTGCCAACAGCCACTCGGGAGAAGTGTATGGTGTTTCCTGAAACATCTAAAAAACAAAGCAACAGAGCCTAGGGCACTTCCACTTATGGTCCTATAGCTTAGGGAAATTAAAATCAAAAAGACAGAGCCACCCAAATGGTTGGGACGGCTCTGTTTACTAGAAACTCATTTACGGTACAAGTTCAATATCTCAGAAAGTGAAAAATGGATAAAGAAGTTGTGGTACTTACGTACAATGCAGTATCACTCAGCAATGAAATCTATGTCATCAGGCCCGTAGCAGCATAATGAGTGGATTCAGGTATGATGATTCTAACTGAAATAAGTCACACAGAAAAAGAAACATCATAAGATATCACTAATACACGGAATGTAACCTTGGCTACACAGGAACTGAATTACAAAACAGAACAGGGTCTCAAATTTAGAAAACCAACTTATGCTTGCTTAAGGGGAAAGGTGAGTTGGGGTGCTGCATAAAACCAGAGATTGAAATGAGCACAGATAAAGTTCCTTAAGCCAAATATGGAATAGACAAGAGCTACTCCTTGCTCAACGAAATGGATTCAACACCCCATATTAAACACCTAAAAATATACCTGACTAGGAAGTATCTTAAAACCTGTGGATTGCTATGTCTCCGAAAGAGAATCAAGCGTGTGTGCAGGGGCATAAACGCAGCAGTGATAGGATTGGAGAGGTTCGGTGAGCAAATGAAGACCCTTTGAAGTCATATTGCATGGTACCCATTCCACGGGTCTCAACTCTCCAGGTTTAAGGTATTCTTCCTTCAGCTAAAACATGCATGAGGAACCCAGAGTATGATCAACCGTGTGATCGGGAGGCGTGTTCCAATATGTGTCAGTTTTCGTCCCCTGGTACTCGGGTGCAACATTCCAGACGCTTTACTAACACTCTCCCGACTTGGAGAGTCAGTGCCTTTAACCTCCTGTTTGGCCCAGTTTGCAATTTCTGCGGAAGATGAACAGGAATAGGGAGAACCAATGACAGACTAGCTGGAGGTGTCTGGACGGGCAAATTTAACTCTCATTTCCCACCAGGAAGAGGAATTAACCAAAGGCTCAGCGTGCCGTGCTGCAACCAGATTAGGGCCTGAAGCAATCCTGCGGTGTTGCGGCCAGCTCTCGAGAAAGCGAGTTGAAGAAAGGAGCTCAGGGGCACTGTAATTCACAAACCTGCCGAGTTATAAATGATAGCTATCATCCAAAAATATACTGAAGTAAGGCTGCCAAGAGGACTTGAAAGCGGGGCAGAATTGCAGGAAACCGATTTCAGGAGGTAGACTGGAATTGCATTTAAAGCATAGGAAAAGAGGCAGAACGTCCACAATGATGCACTTGGCCAAAAAGGGCGTATGCGTTTTTTCCTAAATATATTCAGGAAAAAACGCATACGCCCTTTTTGGCCAACCAAGCAAGCTTGCAAAGGAAATCTGCACTACAATGAAGTCTCACTTCCCCCCGGTCAAAAGGGCCATCTGAAAAAAGTGTAAAATCCAGAAAGGCAGGACAGGCCATGGAGAACTGGGAGCCTTGTTATGCTGATGGGCGGGATGTCAATTGCCAACAGCCACTCGGGAGAAGTGTATGGTGTTTCCTGAAACATCTAAAAAACAAAGCAACAGAGCCTAGGGCACTTCCACTTATGGTCCTATAGCTTAGGGAAATTAAAATCAAAAGACACAGCCACCCCAAAGGTTGGGACGGCTCTGTTTACAAGAACCTGGTTTACGGTACAAGTTCAATATCGCAGAAAGTGAAAAATGGATAAAGAAGTTGTGGTACTTACGTACAATGCAATATCACACAGCAATGAAATCTATGTCATCAGGCCCGTAGCAGCATAATGAGTGGATTCAGGTATGATGATTCTAACTGAAATAAGTCACACAGAAAAAGAAACATCATAAGATATCACTAATACACGGAATGTAAACTTGGCTACACAGGAACTGAATTGCAAAACAGAACAGGGTCTCAAATTTAGAAAACCAACTTATGCTTGCTTAAGGGGAAAGGTGAGTTGGGGAGCTGCATAAAACCAGAGATTGAAATGAGCACAGATAAAGTTCCATAAGCCAAGTATGGAATAGACAAGAGCTACTCCTTGCTCAAGGAAATGGACTCAACACCCCATATTCAACGCCTAAGAATGTACCTGACTAGGAAGTATCTTAAAACCTATGGATTGCTATGTCACCGAAAGAGAATCAAGCGTGTGTACAGGGGCATAAACGCAGCAGTGATAGATCTGGAGAGGTTCGGTGAGCAAATGAAGACCCTTTGAAGTCATATTGCATGGTACCCATTCCACGGTTCTCAACTCTCCAGGTTTCAGGTATTCTTCCTTCAGCTAAAACATGCATGTGGAACCCAGAGTATGATCAACCGTGTGATCGGGAGACGTGTTCCAATATGTGTCAGTTTCCGTCCCCTGGTACTCGGGTGCAACATTCCAGACGCTTTACTAACAGTCTCGCGACTTGGAGAGTCAGCGCCTTTAACCTCCTGTTTGGACCAGTTTGCAAATTCTGCGGAAGATGTACAGGAATAGGGAGAACCAATGAGAGACTAGCTGGAGGTGTCTGGACGGGCAAATTTAACTCTCATTTCCCACCAGGAAGAGGAATTAACCAAAGGCTCAGCGTGCCGTGCCGGAACCAGATTAGGGCCTGAAGCCATCCTGCGGTGTTGCGGCCAGCTCACGAGAAAGCGAGTTGAAGAAAGGAGCTCAGGGGCACTGTAATTCACAAACCTGCAGAGTTATAAATGACAGCTATCGTCCAAAAATATACTGAAGTAAGGCTGCCAAGAGGACTTGAAAGCGGGGCAGAATTGCAGGAAACCGATTTCAGGAGGTAGACTGGAATTGCATTTAAAGCATAGGAAAAGAGGCAGAACGTCCACAATGATGCACTTGGCCAAAAAGGGCGTATGCGTTTTTTCCTGAATATATTCAGGAAAAAACGCATACGCCCTTTTTGGCCAACCAAGCAAGCTTGCAAAGGAAATCTGCACTACAATGAAGTCTCACTTCCCCCCGGTCACAAGGGCCATCTGAAAAAAGTGTAAAATCCAGAAAGGCAGGACAGGCCATGGAGAACTGGGAGCCTTGTTATGCTGATGGGCGGGATGTAAATTGCCAACAGCCACTCGGGAGAAGTGTATGGTGTTTCCTGAAACATCTAAAAAACAAAGCAACAGAGCCTAGGGCACTTCCACTTATGGTCCTATAGCTTAGGGAAATTAAAATCAAAAGACACAGCCACCCCAAAGGTTGGGACGGCTCTGTTTACAAGAACCTGGTATACGGTACAAGTTCAATATCGCAGAAAGTGAAAAATGGATAAAGAAGTTGTGGTACTTACGTACAATGCAGTATCACTCAGCAATGAAATCTATGTCATCAGGCCCGTAGCAGCATAATGAGTGGATTCAGGTACGATGATTCTAACTGAAATAAGTCACACAGAAAAAGAAACATCATAAGATATCACTAATACACGGAATGTAAACTTGGCTACAAAGGAACTGAATTACAAAACAGAACAGGGTCTCAAATTTAGAAACCCAACTTATGCTTGCTTAAGGGGAAAGGTGAGTTGGGGTGCTGCATAAAACCAGAGATTGAAATGAGCACAGATAAAGTTCCTTAAGCCAAATATGGAATAGACAAGAGCTACTCCTTGCTCAACGAAATGGACTCAACACCCCATATTAAATGCCTAAGAGTGTACCTGACTAGGAAGTATCTTAAAACCTATGGATTGCTATGTCTCTGAAAGAGAATCAAGTGTGTGTACAGGGGCATAAACGCAGCAGTGATAGGATTGGAGAAGTTCGGTGAGCAAATGAAGACCCTTTGAAGTCATATTGCATGGTACCCATTCCACGGGTCTCAACTCTCCAGGTTTAAGGTATTCTTCCTTCAGCTAAAACATGCATGTGGAACCCAGAGTATGATCAACCGTGTGATCGGGAGACGTGTTCCAATATGTCTCAGTTTTCGTCCCCTGGTACTCGGGTGCAACATTCCAGACGCTTTACTAACACTCTCCCGACTTGGAGAGTCAGTGCCTTTAACCTCCTGTTTGGCCCAGTTTGCAATTTCTGCGGAAGATGAACAGGAATAGGCAGAACCAATGAGAGACTAGCGGGAGGTGTCTGCACGGGAAAATTTAACTCTCATTTCCCACCAGGAAGAGGAATTAACCAAAGGCTCAGCGTGCCGTGCCGGAACCAGATTAGGGCCTGAAGCCATCCTGCGGTGTTGCGGCCAGCTCACGAGAAAGCGAGTTGAAGAAAGGAGCTCAGGGGCACTGTAATTCACAAACCTGCAGAGTTATAAATGACAGCTATCGTCCAAAAATATACTGAAGTAAGGCTGCCAAGAGGACTTGAAAGCGGGGCAGAATTGCAGGAAACCGATTTCAGGAGGTAGACTGGAATTGCATTGAAAGCATAGGAAAAGAGGCAGAACGTCCACAATGATGCACTTGGCCAAAAAGGGCGTATGCGTTTTTTCCTGAATATATTCAGGAAAAAACGCATACGCCCTTTTTGGCCAACCAAGCAAGCTTGCAAAGGAAATCTGCACTACAATGAAGTCTCACTTCCCCCCGGTCAAAAGGGCCATCTGAAAAAAGTGTAAAATCCAGAAAGGCAGGACAGGCCATGGAGAACTGGGAGCCTTGTTATGCTGATGGGCGGGATGTAAATTGCCAACAGCCACTCGGGAGAAGTGTATGGTGTTTCCTGAAACATCTAAAAAACAAAGCAACAGAGCCTAGGGCACTTCCACTTATGGTCCTATAGCTTAGGGAAATTAAAATCAAAAAGACACAGCCACCCCAAAGGTTGGGACGGCTCTGTTTACAAGAACCTGGTTTACGGTACAAGTTCAATATCGCAGAAAGTGGAAAATGGATAAAGAAGTTGTGGTACTTACGTACAATGCAGTATCACTCAGCAATGAAATCTATGTCATCAGGCCCGTAGCAGCATAATGAGTGGATTCAGGTATGATGATTCTAACTGAAATAAGTCACACAGGAAAAGAAACATCATAAGATATCACTAATACACGGAATGTAACCTTGGCTACACAGGAACTGAATTACAAAACAGAACAGGGTCTCAAATTTAGAAAACCAACTTATGCTTGCTTAAGGGGAAAGGTGAGTTGGGGTGCTGCATAAAACCAGAGATTGAAATGAGCACAGATAAAGTTCCTTAAGCCAAATATGGAATAGACAAGAGCTACTCCTTGCTCAACGAAATGGACTCAACACCCCATATTAAATGCCTAAGAGTATACCTGACTAGGAAGTATCTTAAAACCTATGGATTGCTATGTCTCTGAAAGAGAATCAAGTGTGTGTACAGGGGCATAAACGCAGCAGTGATAGGATTGGAGAGGTTCGGTGAGCAAATGAAGACCCTTTGAAGTCATATTGCATGGTACCCATTCCACGGGTCTCAACTCTCCAGGTTTAAGGTATTCTTCCTTCAGCTAAAACATGCATGTGGAACCCAGAGTATGATCAACCGTGTGATCGGGAGACGTGTTCCAATATGTCTCAGTTTTCGTCCCCTGGTACTCGGGTGCAACATTCCAGACGCTTTACTAACACTCTCCCGACTTGGAGAGTCAGTGCCTTTAACCTCCTGTTTGGCCCAGTTTGCAATTTCTGCGGAAGATGAACAGGAATAGGGAGAACCAATGACAGACTAGCTGGAGGTGTCTGGACGGGCAAATTTAACTCTCATTTCCCACCAGGAAGAGGAATTAACCAAAGGCTCAGCGTGCCGTGCCGGAACCAGATTAGGGCCTGAAGCCATCCTGCGGTGTTGCGGCCAGCTCACGAGAAAGCGAGTTGAAGAAAGGAGCTCAGGGGCACTGTAATTCACAAACCTGCAGAGTTATAAATGACAGCTATCGTCCAAAAATATACTGAAGTAAGGCTGCCAAGAGGACTTGAAAGCGGGGCAGAATTGCAGGAAACCGATTTCAGGAGGTAGACTGGAATTGCATTTAAAGCATAGGAAAAGAGGCAGAACGTCCACAATGATGCACTTGGCCAAAAAGGGCGTATGCGTTTTTTCCTGAATATATTCAGGAAAAAACGCATACGCCCTTTTTGGCCAACCAAGCAAGCTTGCAAAGGAAATCTGCACTACAATGAAGTCTCACTTCCCCCCGGTCAAAAGGGCCATCTGAAAAAAGTGTAAAATCCAGAAAGGCAGGACAGGCCATGGAGAACTGGGAGCCTTGTTATGCTGATGGGCGGGATGTCAATTGCCAACAGCCACTCGGGAGAAGTGTATGGTGTTTCCTGAAACATCTAAAAAACAAAGCAACAGAGCCTAGGGCACTTCCACTTATGGTCCTATAGCTTAGGGAAATTAAAATCAAAAGACACAGCCACCCCAAAGGTTGGGACGGCTCTGTTTACAAGAACCTGGTTTACGGTACAAGTTCAATATCGCAGAAAGTGAAAAATGGATAAAGAAGTTGTGGTACTTACGTACAATGCAGTATCACTCAGCAATGAAATCTATGTCATCAGGCCCGTAGCAGCATAATGAGTGGATTCAGGTATGATGATTCTAACTGAAATAAGTCACACAGGAAAAGAAACATCATAAGATTTCACTAATACACGGAATGTAACCTTCCCTACACAGGAACTGAATTACAAAACAGAAGAGGGTCTCAAATTTAGAAACCCAACTTATGCTTGCTTAAGGGGAAAGGTGAGTTGGGGTGCTGCATAAAACCAGAGATTGAAATGAGCACAGATAAAGTTCCTTAAGCCAAATATGGAATAGACAAGAGCTACTCCTTGCTCAACGAAATGGACTCAACACCCCATATTAAACGCCTAAGAGTGTACCTGACTAGGAAGTATCTTAAAACCTATGGATTGCTATGTCTCCGAAAGAGAATCAAGCGTGGGCACAGGGGCATAAACGCAGCAGTGATAGGATTGGAGAAGTTTGGTGAGCAAATGAAGACCCTTTGAAGTCATATTGCATGGTACCCATTCCACGGGTCTCAACTCTCCAGGTTTAAGGTATTCTTCCTTCAGCTAAAACATGCATGTGGAACCCAGAGTATGATCAACCGTGTGATCGGTAGACGTGTTCAAATATGTCTCAGTTTTCATCCCCTGGTACTCGGGTGCAACATTCCAGACGCTTTACTAACACTCTCCCGACTTGGAGAGTCAGTGCCTTTAACCTCCTGTTTGGCCCAGTTTGCAATTTCTGCGGAAGATGAACAGGAATAGGCAGAACCAATGAGAGACTAGCTGGAGGTGTCTGGACGGGAAAATTTAACTCTCATTTCCCACCAGGAAGAGGAATTAACCAAAGGCTCAGCGTGCCGTGCCGGAACCAGATTAGGGCCTGAAGCCATCCTGCGGTGTTGTGGCCAGCTCACGAGAAAGCGAGTTGAAGAAAGGAGCTCGGGGCACTGTAATTCACAAACCTGCAGAGTTATAAATGACAGCTATCGTCCAAAAATATACTGAAGTAAGGCTGCCAAGAGGACTTGAAAGCGGGGCAGAATTGCAGGAAACCGATTTCAGGAGGTAGACTGGAATTGCATTTAAAGCATAGGAAAAGAGGCAGAACGTCCACAATGATGCACTTGGCCAAAAAGGGCGTATGCGATTTTTCCTGAATATATTCAGGAAAAAACGCATACGCCCTTTTTGGCCAACCAAGCAAGCTTGCAAAGGAAATCTGCACTACAATGAAGTCTCACTTCCCCCCGGTCAAAAGGGCCATCTGAAAAAAGTGTAAAATCCAGAAAGGCAGGACAGGCCATGGAGAACTGGGAGCCTTGTTATGCTGATGGGCGGGATGTAAATTGCCAACAGCCACTCGGGAGAAGTGTATGGTGTTTCCTGAAACATCTAAAAAACAAAGCAACAGAGCCTAGGGCACTTCCACTTATGGTCCTATAGCTTAGGGAAATTAAAATCAAAAGACACAGCCACCCCAAATGTTGGGACGGCTCTGTTTACAAGAACCTGGTTTACGGTACAAGTTCAATATCGCAGAAAGTGAAAAATGGATAAAGAAGTTGTGGTACTTACGTACAATGCAATATCACTCAGCAATGAAATCTATGTCATCAGGCCCGTAGCAGCATAATGAGTGGATTCAGTTACGATGATTCTAACTGAAATAAGTCACACAGAAAAAGAAACATCATAAGATATCACTAATACACGGAATGTAAACTTGGCTACACAGGAACTGAATTACAAAACAGAACAGGGTCTCAAATTTAGAAAACCAACTTATGCTTGCTTAAGGGGAAAGGTGAGTTGGGGTGCTGCATAAAACCAGAGATTGAAATGAGCACAGATAAAGTTCCTTAAGCCAAATATGGAATAGACAAGAGCTACTCCTTGCTCAACGAAATGGACTCAACACCCCATATTAAATGCCTAAGAGTGTACCTGACTAGGAAGTATCTTAAAACCTATGGATTGCTATGTCTCTGAAAGAGAATCAAGTGTGTGTACAGGGGCATAAACGCAGCAGTGATACGATTGGAGAGGTTCGGTGAGCAAATGAAGACCCTTTGAAGTCATATTGCATGGTACCCATTCCACGGGTCTCAACTCTCCAGGTTTAAGGTATTCTTCCTTCAGCTAAAACATGCATGTGGAACCCAGAGTATGATCAACCGTGTGATCGGGAGACGTGTTCCAATATGTCTCAGTTTTCGTCCCCTGGTACTCGGGTGCAACATTCCAGACGCTTTACTAACACTCTCCCGACTTGGAGAGTCAGTGCCTTTAACCTCCTGTTTGGCCCAGTTTGCAATTTCTGTGGAAGATGAACAGGAATAGGGAGAACCAATGACAGACTAGCTGGAGGTGTCTGGACGGGCAAATTTAACTCTCATTTCCCACCAGGAAGAGGAATTAACCAAAGGCTCAGTGTGCCGTGCCGGAACCAGATTAGGGCCTGAAGCCATCCTGCGGTGTTGCAGCCAGCTCACGAGAAAGCGAGTTGAAGAAAGGAGCTCAGGGGCACTGTAATTCACAAACCTGCAGAGTTATAAATGACAGCTATCGTCCAAAAATATACTGAAGTAAGGCTGCCAAGAGGACTTGAAAGCGGGGCAGAATTGCAGGAAACCGATTTCAGGAGGTAGACTGGAATTGCATTTAAAGCATAGGAAAAGAGGCAGAACGTCCACAATGATGCACTTGGCCAAAAAGGGCGTATGCGTTTTTTCCTGAATATATTCAGGAAAAAACGCATACGCCCTTTTTGGCCAACCAAGCAAGCTTGCAAAGGAAATCTGCACTACAGTGAAGTCTCACTTCCCCCCGGTCAAAAGGGCCATCTGAAAAAAGTGTAAAATCCAGAAAGGCAGGACAGGCCATGGAGAACTGGGAGCCTTGTTATGCTGATGGGCGGGATGTAAATTGCCAACAGCCACTCGGGAGAAGTGTATGGTGTTTCCTGAAACATCTAAAAAACAAAGCAACAGAGCCTAGGGCACTTCCACTTATGGTCCTATAGCTTAGGGAAATTAAAATCAAAAGACACAGCCACCCCAAAGGTTGGGACGGCTCTGTTTACAAGAACCTGGTTTACGGTACAAGTTCAATATCGCAGAAAGTGAAAAATGGATAAAGAAGTTGTGGTACTTACGTACAATGCAATATCACTCAGCAATGAAATCTATGTCATCAGGCCCGTAGCAGCATAATGAGTGGATTCAGGTACGATGATTCTAACTGAAATAAGTCACACAGAAAAAGAAACATCATAAGATATCACTAATACACGGAATGTAACCTTGGCTACACAGGAACTGAATTACAAAACAGAACAGGGTCTCAAATTTAGAAACCCAACTTATGCTTGCTTAAGGGGAAAGGTGAGTTGGGGTGCTGCATAAAACCAGAGATTGAAATGAGCACAGATAAAGTTCCTTAAGCCAAATATGGAATAGACAAGAGCTACTCCTTGCTCAACGAAATGGACTCAACACCCCATATTAAATGCCTAAGAGTGTACCTGACTAGGAAGTATCTTAAAACCTATGGATTGCTATGTCTCTGAAAGAGAATCAAGTGTGTGTACAGGGGCATAAACGCAGCAGTGATAGGATTGGAGAGGTTCGGTGAGCAAATGAAGACCCTTTGAAGTCATATTGCATGGTACCCATTCCACGGGTCTCAACTCTCCAGGTTTAAGGTATTCTTCCTTCAGCTAAAACATGCATGTGGAACCCAGAGTATGATCAACCGTGTGATCGGGAGACGTGTTCCAATATGTCTCAGTTTTCGTCCCCTGGTACTCGGGTGCAACATTCCAGACGCTTTACTAACACTCTCCCGACTTGGAGAGTCAGTGCCTTTAACCTCCTGTTTGGCCCAGTTTGCAATTTCTGTGGAAGATGAACAGGAATAGGGAGAACCAATGACAGACTAGCTGGAGGTGTCTGGACGGGCAAATTTAACTCTCATTTCCCACCAGGAAGAGGAATTAACCAAAGGCTCAGTGTGCCGTGCCGGAACCAGATTAGGGCCTGAAGCCATCCTGCGGTGTTGCGGCCAGCTCACGAGAAAGCGAGTTGAAGAAAGGAGCTCAGGGGCACTGTAATTCACAAACCTGCAGAGTTATAAATGACAGCTATCGTCCAAAAATATACTGAAGTAAGGCTGCCAAGAGGACTTGAAAGCGGGGCAGAATTGCAGGAAACCGATTTCAGGAGGTAGACTGGAATTGCATTTAAAGCATAGGAAAAGAGGCAGAACGTCCACAATGATGCACTTGGCCAAAAAGGGCGTATGCGTTTTTTCCTGAATATATTCAGGAAAAAACGCATACGCCCTTTTTGGCCAACCAAGCAAGCTTGCAAAGGAAATCTGCACTACAGTGAAGTCTCACTTCCCCCCGGTCAAAAGGGCCATCTGAAAAAAGTGTAAAATCCAGAAAGGCAGGACAGGCCATGGAGAACTGGGAGCCTTGTTATGCTGATGGGCGGGATGTAAATTGCCAACAGCCACTCTGGAGAAGTGTTTGGTGTTTCCTGAAACATCTAAAAAACAAAGCAACAGAGCCTAGGGCACTTTCACTTATGGTACTATAGTTTAGGACAATTAAAATCAAAAAGACACAGCCACCCCAAAGTTTGGGATGGCTCTATTTACAAGAACCTCATATACGGTACAAGTTCAATATCGCAGAAAGTGAAAAGTGGATAAAGAAGTTGTGGTACTTACGTACAATGCAATATCACTCAGCAATGAAATCTATTTCATCAGGCCCATAGCAGCATAATGAGTGGACTAAGTACGATGAATCTAACTGAAATAAGTCACACAGAAAAAGAAACATCATAAGGTATCACTAATACACGGAATGTAAACTTGGCTACACAGGAACTGAATTCCAAAACAGAACAGGGTCTCAAATTTAGAAAACCAACTTATACTTGCTTAAGGGGAAAGGTGAGTTGGGGTGCTGCATAAAACCAGAGATTGAAATGAGCACAGATAAAGTTCCTTAAGCCAAATATGGAATAGACAAGAGCTACTCCTTGCTCAACGAAATGGACTCAACACCCCATATTCAACGCCTAGGAATATACCTGACTAGTAAGAATCATAAAACCTATGGATTTATATATCTCTGTAAGAGAATCAAGAGTGTGTACAGCGGCATTAAAGCAGTGAATATCAGGTAAATCCCATAATAAAAATAAATTTCTTATACAAAACACAATGACAGTGAAATAGAGAGAAATACTTAAGTAATTCATTCAAGGCTTCTGATGCAACCTGCATTTACCACATCTACACCCAGAGCTGGATGACACATAAGGCTGGACACTTGGGGCTCATAAGATTGGTGAGGTTCGGTGAGCAAATGAAGACCTTTGAAGTCATATTGCATGGTACCCATTCCATGGGTCTCAACTCTCCAGGTTTAAGGGATACTTCGTTCAGCAAAACATGCATGTGGAACCCAGAGTATGATCCACCATGTGATCGAGAAACATATTCAAATGTGTCTCACTTTTCGTTCCTGGTACTCGGGTGCAACATGCCAGACGCTTTACTAACACTCTCCCGACTTGGAGAGTCAGTGCCTTTAACCTCCTGTTTGTCCCAGTTTGCAATTTCTGCGGAAAATGAACAGGAATAGGGAGAACCAATGACAGACTAGCTGGAGGTGTCTGGATGGGCAAATTTAACTCTTATTTCCCACCAGGAAGAGGAATTAACCAAAGGCTCAGCGTGCCGTGCCGGAACCAGATTAGGGCCTGAAGCCATCCTGCGGTGTTGCGGCCAGCTCACGAGAAAGCGAGTTGAAGAAAGGAGCTCAGGGGCACTGTAATTCACAAACCTGCAGAGTTATAAATGACAGCTATCGTCCAAAAATATACTGAAGTAAGGCTGCCAAGAGGACTTGAAAGCGGGGCAGAATTGCAGGAAACCGATTTCAGGAGGTAGACTGGAATTGCATTGAAAGCATAGGAAAAGAGGCAGAACGTCCACAATGATGCACTTGGCCAAAAAGGGCGTATGCGTTTTTTCCTGAATATATTCAGGAAAAAACGCATACGCCCTTTTTGGCCAACCAAGCAAGCTTGCAAAGGAAATCTGCACTACAGTGAAGTCTCACTTCCCCCCGGTCAAAAGGGCCATCTGAAAAAAGTGTAAAATCCAGAAAGGCAGGACAGGCCATGGAGAACTGGGAGCCTTGTTATGCTGATGGGCGGGATGTAAATTGCCAACAGCCACTCGGGAGAAGTGTATGGTGTTTCCTGAAACATCTAAAAAACAAAGCAACAGAGCCTAGGGCACTTCCACTTATGGTCCTATAGCTTAGGGAAATTAAAATCAAAAGACACAGCCACCCCAAAGGTTGGGACGGCTCTGTTTACAAGAACCTGGTTTACGGTACAAGTTCAATATCGCAGAAAGTGAAAAATGGATAAAGAAGTTGTGGTACTTACGTACAATGCAGTATCACTCAGCAATGAAATCTATGTCATCAGGCCCGTAGCAGCATAATGAGTGGATTCAGGTATGATGATTCTAACTGAAATAAATCACACAGAAAAAGAAACATCATAAGATATCACTAATACACGGAATGTAAACTTGGCTACACAGGAACTGAATTGCAAAACAGAACAGGGTCTCAAATTTAGAAAACCAACTTATGCTTGCTTAAGGGGAAAGGTGAGTTGGGGTGCTGCATAAAACCAGAGATTGAAATGAGCACAGATAAAGTTCCTTAAGCCAAGTATGGAATAGACAAGAGCTACTCCTTGCTCAAGGAAATGGACTCAACACCCCATATTAAACGCCTAAGAATGAACCTGACTAGGAAGTATCTTAAAACCTATGGATTGCTATGTCTCCGAAAGAGAATCAAGCGTGTGTACAGGGGCAGAAACGCAGCAGTGATAGATCTGGAGAGGTTCGGTGAGCAAATGAAGACCCTTTGAAATCATATTGCATGGTACCCATTCCATGGGTCTCAACTCTCCAGGTTTCAGGTATTCTTCCTTCAGCTAAAACATGCATGTGGAACCCAGAGTATGATCAACCATGTGATCGGGAGATGTGTTCCAATATGTCTCAAGTTTCGTCCCCTGGTACTCGGGTGCAACATTCCAGATGCCTTACTAACACTCTCCCGACTTGGAGAGTCAGTGCCTTTAACCTCCTGTTTGGCCCAGTTTGCAATTTCTGCGGAAGATGAACAGGAATAGGGAGAACCAATGACAGACTAGCTGGAGGTGTCTGGACGGGCAAATTTAACTCTCATTTCCCACCAGGAAGAGGAATTAACCAAAGGCTCAGCGTGCCGTGCCGGAACCAGATTAGGGCCTGAAGCCATCCTGCGGTGTTGCGGCCAGCTCACGAGAAAGCGAGTTGAAGAAAGGAGCTCAGGGGCACTGTAATTCACAAACCTGCAGAGTTATAAATGACAGCTATCGTCCAAAAATATACTGAAGTAAGGCTGCCAAGAGGACTTGAAAGCGGGGCAGAATTGCAGGAAACCGATTTCAGGAGGTAGACTGGAATTGCATTTAAAGCATAGGAAAAGAGGCAGAACGTCCACAATGATGCACTTGGCCAAAAAGGGCGTATGCGTTTTTTCCTAAATATATTCAGGAAAAAACGCATACGCCCTTTTTGGCAACCAGGCAAGCTTGCAAAGGAAATCTGCACTACAATGAAGTCTCACTTCCCCCCGGTCAAAAGGGCCATCTGAAAAAAGTGTAAAATCCAGAAAGGCAGGACAGGCCATGGAGAACTGGGAGCCTTGTTATGCTGATGGGCGGGATGTAAATTGCCAACAGCCACTCGGGAGAAGTGTATGGTGTTTCCTGAAACATCTAAAAAACAAAGCAACAGAGCCTAGGGCACTTCCACTTATGGTCCTATAGCTTAGGGAAATTAAAATCAAAAGACACAGCCACCCCAAAGGTTGGGACGGCTCTGTTTACAAGAACCTGGTTTACGGTACAAGTTCAATATCGCAGAAAGTGAAAAATGGATAAAGAAGTTGTGGTACTTACGTACAATGCAATATCACTCAGCAAGGAAATCTATGTCATCAGGCCCGTAGCAGCATAATGAGTGGATTCAGGTATGATGATTCTAACTGAAATAAGTCACACAGAAAAAGAAACATCATAAGATATCACTAATACACGGAATGTAAACTTGGCTACACAGGAACTGAATTCCAAAACAGAACAGGGTCTCAAATTTAGAAACCCAACTTATGCTTGCTTAAGGGGAAAGGTGAGTTGGGGTGCTGCATAAAACCAGAGATTGAAATGAGCACAGATAAAGTTCCTTAAGCCAAATATGGAATAGACAAGAGCTACTCCTTGCTCAACGAAATGGATTCAACACCCCATATTAAACACCCAAGAATATACCTGACTAGGAAGTATCTTAAAACCTATGGATTGCTATGTCTCCGAAAGAGAATCAAGCGTTTGTGCAGGGGCATAAACGCAGCAGTGATAGGATTGGAGAGGTTCGGTGAGCAAATGAAGATCCTTTGAAGTCATATTGCATGGTACCCATTCCACGGGTCTCAACTCTCCAGGTTTAAGGTATTCTTCCTTCAGCTAAAACATGCATGTGGAACCCAGAGTATGATCAACCATGTGATCGGGAGATGTGTTCCAGTATGTCTCAGTTTTCGTCCCCTGGTACTCGGGTGCAACATTCCAGACGCTTTACTAACACTCTCCCGACTTGGAGAGTCAGTGCCTTTAACCTCCTGTTTGGCCCAGTTTGCAATTTCTGTGGAAGATGAACAGGAATAGGGAGAACCAATGACAGACTAGCTGGAGGTGTCTGGACGGGCAAATTTAACTCTCATTTCCCACCAGGAAGAGGAATTAACCAAAGGCTCAGTGTGCCGTGCCGGAACCAGATTAGGGCCTGAAGCCATCCTGCGGTGTTGCGGCCAGCTCACGAGAAAGCGAGTTGAAGAAAGGAGCTCAGGGGCACTGTAATTCACAAACCTGCAGAGTTATAAATGACAGCTATCGTCCAAAAATATACTGAAGTAAGGCTGCCAAGAGGACTTGAAAGCGGGGCAGAATTGCAGGAAACCGATTTCAGGAGGTAGACTGGAATTGCATTTAAAGCATAGGAAAAGAGGCAGAACGTCCACAATGATGCACTTGGCCAAAAAGGGCGTATGCGTTTTTTCCTGAATATATTCAGGAAAAAACGCATATGCCCTTTTTGGCCAACCAAGCAAGCTTGCAAAGGAAATCTGCACTACAGTGAAGTCTCACTTCCCCCCGGTCAAAAGGGCCATCTGAAAAAAGTGTAAAATCCAGAAAGGCAGGACAGGCCATGGAGAACTGGGAGCCTTGTTATGCTGATGGGCGGGATGTAAATTGCCAACAGCCACTCTGGAGAAGTGTTTGGTGTTTCCTGAAACATCTAAAAAACAAAGCAACAGAGCCTAGGGCACTTTCACTTATGGTACTATAGTTTAGGACAATTAAAATCAAAAAGACACAGCCACCCCAAAGTTTGGGATGGCTCTATTTACAAGAACCTCATATACGGTACAAGTTCAATATCGCAGAAAGTGAAAAGTGGATAAAGAAGTTGTGGTACTTACGTACAATGCAATATCACTCAGCAATGAAATCTATGTCATCAGGCCCATAGCAGCATAATGAGTGGACTAAGTACGATGAATCTAACTGAAATAAGTCACACAGAAAAAGAAACATCATAAGGTATCACTAATACACGGAATGTAACCTTGGCTACACAGGAACTGAATTCCAAAACAGAACAGGGTCTCAAATTTAGAAAACCAACTTATACTTGCTTAAGGGGAAAGGTGAGTTGGGGTGCTGCATAAAACCAGAGATTGAAATGAGCACAGATAAAGTTCCTTAAGCCAAATATGGAATAGACAAGAGCTACTCCTTGCTCAACGAAATGGACTCAACACCCCATATTCAACGCCTAGGAATATACCTGACTAGTAAGAATCATAAAACCTATGGATTTATATATCTCTGTAAGAGAATCAAGAGTGTGTACAGCGGCATTAAAGCAGTGAATATCAGGTAAATCCCATAATAAAAATAAATTTCTTATACAAAACACAATGACAGTGAAATAGAGAGAAATACTTAAGTAATTCATTCAAGGCTTCTGATGCAACCTGCATTTACCACATCTACACCCAGAGCTGGATGACACATAAGGCTGGACACTTGGGGCTCATAAGATTGGTGAGGTTCGGTGAGCAAATGAAGACCTTTGAAGTCATATTGCATGGTACCCATTCCATGGGTCTCAACTCTCCAGGTTTAAGGGATACTTCGTTCAGCAAAACATGCATGTGGAACCCAGAGTATGATCCACCATGTGATCGAGAAACATATTCAAATGTATCTCACTTTTCGTTCCTGGTACTCGGGTGCAACATGCCAGACGCTTTACTAACACTCTCCCGACTTGGAGAGTCAGTGCCTTTAACCTCCTGTTTGGCCCAGTTTGCAATTTCTGCGGAAAATGAACAGGAAAAGGGAGAACCAATGACAGACTAGCTGGAGGTGTCTGGATGGGCAAATTTAACTCTCATTTCCCACCAGGAAGAGGAATTAACCAAAGGCTCAGCGTGCCGTGCCGGAACCAGATTAGGGCCTGAAGCCATCCTGCGGTGTTGCGGCCAGCTCACGAGAAAGCGAGTTGAAGAAAGGAGCTCAGGGGCACTGTAATTCACAAACCTGCAGAGTTATAAATGACAGCTATCGTCCAAAAATATACTGAAGTAAGGCTGCCAAGAGGACTTGAAAGCGGGGCAGAATTGCAGGAAACCGATTTCAGGAGGTAGACTGGAATTGCATTTAAAGCATAGGAAAAGAGGCAGAACGTCCACAATGATGCACTTGGCCAAAAAGGGCGTATGCGTTTTTTCCTGAATATATTCAGGAAAAAACGCATACGCCCTTTTTGGCCAACCAAGCAAGCTTGCAAAGGAAATCTGCACTACAGTGAAGTCTCACTTCCCCCCGGTCAAAAGGGCCATCTGAAAAAAGTGTAAAATCCAGAAAGGCAGGACAGGCCATGGAGAACTGGGAGCCTTGTTATGCTGATGGGCGGGATGTCAATTGCCAACAGCCACTCGGGAGAAGTGTATGGTGTTTCCTGAAACATCTAAAAAACAAAGCAACAGAGCCTAGGGCACTTCCACTTATGGTCCTATAGCTTAGGGAAATTAAAATCAAAAGACACAGCCACCCCAAAGGTTGGGACGGCTCTGTTTACAAGAACCTGGTTTACGGTACAAGTTCAATATCGCAGAAAGTGAAAAATGGATAAAGAAGTGGTGGTACTTACGTACAATGCAATATCACACAGCAATGAAATCTATGTCATCAGGCCCGTAGCAGCATAATGAGTGGATTCAGGTATGATGATTCTAACTGAAATAAGTCACACAGAAAAAGAAACATCATAAGATATCACTAATACACGGAATGTAAACTTGGCTACACAGGAACTGAATTGCAAAACAGAACAGGGTCTCAAATTTAGAAAACCAACTTATGCTTGCTTAAGGGGAAAGGTGAGTTGGGGTGCTGCATAAAACCAGAGATTGAAATGAGCACAGATAAAGTTCCTTAAGCCAAGTATGGAATAGACAAGAGCTACTCCTTGCTCAAGGAAATGGACTCAACACCCCATATTAAACGCCTAAGAATGAACCTGACTAGGAAGTATCTTAAAACCTATGGATTGCTATGTCTCCGAAAGAGAATCAAGCGTGTGTACAGGGGCATAAACGCAGCAGTGATAGGATTGGAGAATTTCGGTGAGCAAATGAAGACCCTTTGAAGTCATATTGCATGGTACCCATTCCACGGGTCTCAACTCTCCAGGTTTAAGGTATTCTTCCTTCAGCTAAAACATGCATGTGGAACCCAGAGTATGATCAACCGTGTGATCGGGAGACGTGTTCCAATATGTCTCAGTTTTCGTCCCCTGGTACTCGGGTGCAACATTCCAGACGCTTTACTAACACTCTCCCGACTTGGAGAGTCAGTGCCTTTAACCTCCTGTTTGGCCCAGTTTGCAATTTCTGCGGAAGATGAACAGGAATAGGGAGAACTATGACAGACTAGCTGGAGGTGTCTGGACGGGCAAATTTAACTCTCATTTCCCACCAGGAAGAGGAATTAACCAAAGGCTCAGCGTGCCGTGCCGGAACCAGATTAGGGCCTGAAGCAATCCTGCGGTGTTGCGGCCAGCTCACGAGAAAGCGAGTTGAAGAAAGGAGCTCAGGGGCACTGTAATTCACAAACCTGCAGAGTTATAAATGACAGCTATCGTCCAAAAATATACTGAAGTAAGGCTGCCAAGAGGACTTGAAAGCGGGGCAGAATTGCAGGAAACCGATTTCAGGAGGTAGACTGGAATTGCATTTAAAGCATAGGAAAAGAGGCAGAACGTCCACAATGATGCACTTGGCCAAAAAGGGCGTATGCGTTTTTTCCTGAATATATTCAGGAAAAAACGCATACGCCCTTTTTGGCCAACCAAGCAAGCTTGCAAAGGAAATCTGCACTACAATGAAGTCTCACTTCCCCCCGGTCAAAAGGGCCATCTGAAAAAAGTGTAAAATCCAGAAAGGCAGGACAGGCCATGGAGAACTGGGAGCCTTGTTATGCTGATGGGCGGGATGTAAATTGCCAACAGCCACTCTGGAGAAGTGTTTGGTGTTTCCTGAAACATCTAAAAAACAAAGCAACAGAGCCTAGGGCACTTTCACTTATGGTACTATAGTTTAGGACAATTAAAATCAAAAAGACACAGCCACCCCAAAGTTTGGGATGGCTGTATTTACAAGAACCTCATATACGGTACAAGTTCAATATCGCAGAAAGTGAAAAATGGATAAAGAAGTTGTGGTACTTACGTACAATGCAATATCACTCAGCAATGAAATCTATGTCATCAGGCCCGTAGCAGCATAATGAGTGGACTAAGTACGATGAATCTAACTGAAATAAGTCACACAGAAAAAGAAACATCATAAGGTATCACTAATACACGGAATGTAAACTTGGCTACACAGGAACTGAATTCCAAAACAGAACAGGGTCTCAAATTTAGAAAACCAACTTATACTTGCTTAAGGGGAAAGGTGAGTTGGGGTGCTGCATAAAACCAGAGATTGAAATGAGCACAGATAAAGTTCCTTAAGCCAAATATGGAATAGACAAGAGCTACTCCTTGCTCAACGAAATGGACTCAACACCCCATATTCAACGCCTAGGAATATACCTGACTAGTAAGAATCATAAAACCTATGGATTTATATATCTCTGTAAGAGAATCAAGAGTGTGTACAGCGGCATTAAAGCAGTGAATATCAGGTAAATCCCATAATAAAAATAAATTTCTTATACAAAACACAATGACAGTGAAATAGAGAGAAATACTTAAGTAATTCATTCAAGGCTTCTGATGCAACCTGCATTTACCACATCTACACCCAGAGCTGGATGACACATAAGGCTGGACACTTGGGGCTCATAAGATTGGTGAGGTTCGGTGAGCAAATGAAGACCTTTGAAGTCATATTGCATGGTACCCATTCCATGGGTCTCAACTCTCCAGGTTTAAGGGATACTTCGTTCAGCAAAACATGCATGTGGAACCCAGAGTATGATCCACCATGTGATCGAGAAACATATTCAAATGTATCTCACTTTTCGTTCCTGGTACTCGGGTGCAACATGCCAGACGCTTTACTAACACTCTCCCGACTTGGAGAGTCAGTGCCTTTAACCTCCTGTTTGGCCCAGTTTGCAATTTCTGCGGAAAATGAACAGGAAAAGGGAGAACCAATGACAGACTAGCTGGAGGTGTCTGGATGGGCAAATTTAACTCTCATTTCCCACCAGGAAGAGGAATTAACCAAAGGCTCAGCGTGCCGTGCCGGAACCAGATTAGGGCCTGAAGCCATCCTGCGGTGTTGCGGCCAGCTCACGAGAAAGCGAGTTGAAGAAAGGAGCTCAGGGGCACTGTAATTCACAAACCTGCAGAGTTATAAATGACAGCTATCGTCCAAAAATATACTGAAGTAAGGCTGCCAAGAGGACTTGAAAGCGGGGCAGAATTGCAGGAAACCGATTTCAGGAGGTAGACTGGAATTGCATTTAAAGCATAGGAAAAGAGGCAGAACGTCCACAATGATGCACTTGGCCAAAAAGGGCGTATGCGTTTTTTCCTGAATATATTCAGGAAAAAACGCATACGCCCTTTTTGGCCAACCAAGCAAGCTTGCAAAGGAAATCTGCACTACAGTGAAGTCTCACTTCCCCCCGGTCAAAAGGGCCATCTGAAAAAAGTGTAAAATCCAGAAAGGCAGGACAGGCCATGGAGAACTGGGAGCCTTGTTATGCTGATGGGCGGGATGTAAATTGCCAACAGCCACTCGGGAGAAGTGTATGGTGTTTCCTGAAACATCTAAAAAACAAAGCAACAGAGCCTAGGGCACTTCCACTTATGGTCCTATAGCTTAGGGAAATTAAAATCAAAAGACACAGCCACCCCAAAGGTTGGGACGGCTCTGTTTACAAGAACCTGGTTTACGGTACAAGTTCAATATCGCAGAAAGTGAAAAATGGATAAAGAAGTGGTGGTACTTACGTACAATGCAATATCACACAGCAATGAAATCTATGTCATCAGGCCCGTAGCAGCATAATGAGTGGATTCAGGTATGATGATTCTAACTGAAATAAGTCACACAGAAAAAGAAACATCATAAGATATCACTAATACACGGAATGTAAACTTGGCTACACAGGAACTGAATTGCAAAACAGAACAGGGTCTCAAATTTAGAAAACCAACTTATGCTTGCTTAAGGGGAAAGGTGAGTTGGGGTGCTGCATAAAACCAGAGATTGAAATGAGCACAGATAAAGTTCCTTAAGCCAAGTATGGAATAGACAAGAGCTACTCCTTGCTCAAGGAAATGGACTCAACACCCCATATTAAACGCCTAAGAATGAACCTGACTAGGAAGTATCTTAAAACCTATGGATTGCTATGTCTCCGAAAGAGAATCAAGCGTGTGTACAGGGGCATAAACGCAGCAGTGATAGATCTGGAGAGGTTCGGTGAGCAAATGAAGACCCTTTGAAATCATATTGCATGGTACCCATTCCATGGGTCTCAACTCTCCAGGTTTAAGGTATTCTTCCTTCAGCTAAAACATGCATGTGGAACCCAGAGTATGATCAACCATGTGATCGGGAGATGTGTTCCAATATGTCTCAAGTTTCGTCCCCTGGTACTCGGGTGCAACATTCCAGATGCCTTACTAACACTCTCCCGACTTGGAGAGTCAGTGCCTTTAACCTCCTGTTTGGCCCAGTTTGCAATTTCTGCGGAAGATGAACAGGAATAGGGAGAACCAATGACAGACTAGCTGGAGGTGTCTGGACGGGCAAATTTAACTCTCATTTCCCACCAGGAAGAGGAATTAACCAAAGGCTCAGCGTGCCGTGCCGGAATCAGATTAGGGCCTGAAGCCATCCTGCGGTGTTGCGGCCAGCTCACGAGAAAGCGAGTTGAAGAAAGGAGCTCAGGGGCACTGTAATTCACAAACCTGCAGAGTTATAAATGACAGCTATCGTCCAAAAATATACTGAAGTAAGGCTGCCAAGAGGACTTGAAAGCGGGGCAGAATTGCAGGAAACCGATTTCAGGAGGTAGACTGGAATTGCATTTAAAGCATAGGAAAAGAGGCAGAACGTCCACAATGATGCACTTGGCCAAAAAGGGCGTATGCGTTTTTTCCTAAATATATTCAGGAAAAAACGCATACGCCCTTTTTGGCAACCAGGCAAGCTTGCAAAGGAAATCTGCACTACAATGAAGTCTCACTTCCCCCCGGTCAAAAGGGCCATCTGAAAAAAGTGTAAAATCCAGAAAGGCAGGACAGGCCATGGAGAACTGGGAGCCTTGTTATGCTGATGGGCGGGATGTAAATTGCCAACAGCCACTCGGGAGAAGTGTATGGTGTTTCCTGAAACATCTAAAAAACAAAGCAACAGAGCCTAGGGCACTTCCACTTATGGTCCTATAGCTTAGGGAAATTAAAATCAAAAGACACAGCCACCCCAAAGGTTGGGACGGCTCTGTTTACAAGAACCTGGTTTACGGTACAAGTTCAATATCGCAGAAAGTGAAAAATGGATAAAGAAGTTGTGGTACTTACGTACAATGCAATATCACTCAGCAAGGAAATCTATATTATCAGGCCCATAGCAGCATAATGAGTGGATTCAGGTATGATGATTCTAACTGAAATAAGTCACACAGAAAAAGAAACATCATAAGATATCACTAATACACGGAATGTAAACTTGGCTACACAGGAACTGAATTCCAAAACAGAACAGGGTCTCAAATTTAGAAAACCAACTTATGCTTGCTTAAGGGGAAAGGTGAGTTGGGGTGCTGCATAAAACCAGAGATTGAAATGAGCACAGATAAAGTTCCTTAAGCCAAATATGGAATAGACAAGAGCTACTCCTTGCTCAACGAAATGGATTCAACACCCCATATTAAACACCCAAGAATATACCTGACTAGGAAGTATCTTAAAACCTATGGATTGCTATGTCTCCGAAAGAGAATCAAGCGTTTGTGCAGGGGCATAAACGCAGCAGTGATAGGATTGGAGAGGTTCGGTGAGCAAATGAAGATCCTTTGAAGTCATATTGCATGGTACCCATTCCACGGGTCTCAACTCTCCAGGTTTAAGGTATTCTTCCTTCAGCTAAAACATGCATGTGGAACCCAGAGTATGATCAACCATGTGATCGGGAGATGTGTTCCAGTATGTCTCAGTTTTCGTCCCCTGGTACTCGGGTGCAACATTCCAGACGCTTTACTAACACTCTCCCGACTTGGAGAGTCAGTGCCTTTAACCTCCTGTTTGGCCCAGTTTGCAATTTCTGCGGAAGATGAACAGGAATAGGGAGAACCAATGAGAGACTAGCTGGAGGTGTCTGGACGGGCAAATTTAACTCTCATTTCCCACCAGGAAGAGGAATTAGCCAAAGGCTCAGCGTGCCGTGCCGGAACCAGATTAGGGCCTGAAGCCATCCTGCGGTGTTGCGGCCAGCTCACGAGAAAGCGAGTTGAAGAAAGCAGCTCAGGGGCACTGTAATTCACAAACCTGCAGAGTTATAAATGACAGCTATCGTCCAAAAATATACTGAAGTAAGGCTGCCAAGAGGACTTGAAAGCGGGGCAGAATTGCAGGAAACCGATTTCAGGAGGTAGACTGGAATTGCATTGAAAGCATAGCAAAAGAGGCAGAACGTCCACAATGATACACTTGGCCAAAAAGGGCGTATGCGTTTTTTCCTAAATATATTCAGGAAAAAACGCATACGCCCTTTTTGGCCAACCAAGCAAGCTTGCAAAGGAAATCTGCACTACAATGAAGTCTCACTTCCCCCCGGTCAAAAGGGGCATCTGAAAAAAGTGTGAAATCCAGAAAGGCAGGACAGGCCATGGAGAACTGGGAGCCTTGTTATGCTGATGGGCGTGATGTAAATTGCCAACAGCCACTCGGGAGAAGTGTATGGTGTTTCCTGAAACATCTAAAAAACAAAGCAACAGAGCCTAGGGCACTTCCACTTATGGTCCTATAGCTTAGGGAAATTAAAATCAAAAAGACAGAGCCACCCTAAAGGTTGGGACGGCTCTGTTTACTAGAAACTCATTTACGGTACAAGTTCAATATCTCAGAAATTGAAAAATGGATAAAGAAGTTGTGGTACTTACGTACAATGCAATATCACTCAGCAATGAAATCTATGTCATCAGGCCCATAGCAGCATAATAAGTGGATTCAGGTATGATGATTCTAACTGAAATAAGTCACACAGAAACAGAAACATCATAAGATATCACTAATACACGGAATGTAAACTTGGCTACATAGGTACTGAATTACAATACAGAACAGGGTCTCAAATTTAGAAAACCAACTTATGCTTGCTTAAGGGGAAAGGTGAGTTGGGGTGCTGCATAAAACCAGAGATTGAATTGAGCACAGATAAAGTTCCTTAAGCCAAATATGGAATAGACAAGAGCTACTCCTTGCTCAACGAAATGGACTCAACACCCCATATTAAATGCCTAAGAGTGTACCTGACTAGGAAGTATCTTAAAACCTATGGATTGCCATGTCTCCGAAAGAGAATCAAGCGTGTGTACAGGGGCATAAACGCAGCAGTGATAGGATTGGAGAAGTTCGGTGAGCAAATGAAGACCCTTTGAAGTCATATTGCATGGTACCCATTCCACGGGTCTCAACTCTCCAGGTTTAAGGTATTCTTCCTTCAGCTAAAACATGCATGTGGAACCCAGAGTATGATCAACCGTGTGATCGGGAGACGTGTTCCAATATGTGTCAGTTTTCGTCCCCTGGTACTCGGGTGCAACATTCCAGACGCTTTACTAACACTCTCCCGACTTGGAGAGTCAGTGCCTTTAACCTCCTGTTTGGCCCAGTTTGCAATTTCTGCGGAAGATGAACAGGAATAGGGAGAACCATGACAGACTAGCTGGAGGTGTCTGGACGGGCAAATTTAACTCTCATTTCCCACCAGGAAGAGGAATTAACCAAAGGCTCAGCGTGCCGTGCCGGAACCAGATTAGGGCCTGAAGCCATCCTGCGGTGTTGCGGCCAGCTCACGAGAAAGCGAGTTGAAGAAAGGAGCTCAGGGGCACTGTAATTCACAAACCTGCAGAGTTATAAATGACAGCTATCGTCCAAAAATATACTGAAGTAAGGCTGCCAAGAGGACTTGAAAGCGGGGCAGAATTGCAGGAAACCGATTTCAGGAGGTAGACTGGAATTGCATTTAAAGCATAGGAAAAGAGGCAGAACGTCCACAATGATGCACTTGGCCAAAAAGGGCGTATGCGTTTTTTCCTGAATATATTCAGGAAAAAACGCATACGCCCTTTTTGGCCAACCAAGCAAGCTTGCAAAGGAAATCTGCACTACAACGAAGTCTCACTTCCCCCCGGTCAAAAGGGCCATCTGAAAAAAGTGTAAAATCCAGAAAGGCAGGACAGGCCATGGAGAACTGGGAGCCTTGTTATGCTGATGGGCGGGATGTAAATTGCCAACAGCCACTCGGGAGAAGTGTATGGTGTTTCCTGAAACATCTAAAAAACAAAGCAACAGAGCCTAGGGCACTTCCACTTATGGTCCTATAGCTTAGGGAAATTAAAATCAAAAAGACAAAGCCACCCTAAAGGTTGGGACGGCTCTGTTTACAAGAACCTGGTTTACGGTACAAGTTCAATATCGCAGAAAGTGAAAAATGGATAAAGAAGTTGTGGTACTTACGTACAATGCAGTATCACTCAGCAATGAAATCTATGTCATCAGGCCCGTAGCAGCATAATGAGTGGATTCAGGTACGATAATTCTAACTGAAATAAGTCACACAGAAAAAGAAACATCATAAGATATCACTAATACACGGAATGTAAACTTGGCTACACAGGAACTGAATTACAAAACAGAACAGGGTCTCAAATTTAGAAAACCAACTTATGCTTGCTTAAGGGGAAAGGTGAGTTGGGGTGCTGCATAAAACCAGAGATTGAAATGAGCACAGATAAAGTTCCTTAAGCCAAATATGGAATAGACAAGAGCTACTCCTTGCTCAATGAAATGGACTCAACACCCCATATTAAACGACTAAGAGTGTACCTGACTAGGAAGTATCTTAAAACCTATGGATTGCTATGTCTCCGAAAGAGAATCAAGCGTGTGTACAGGGGCATAAACGGAGCAGTGATAGGATTGGAGAAGTTCGGTGAGCAAATGAAGACCCTTTGAAGTCATATTGCATGGTACCCATTCCACGGGTCTCAACTCTCCAGGTTTAAGGTATTCTTCCTTCAGCTAAAACATGCATGTGGAACCCAGAGTATGATCAACCGTGTGATCGGTAGACGTGTTCAAATATGTCTCAGTTTTCGTCCCCTGGTTCTCGGGTGCAACATTCCAGACGCTTTACTAACACTCTCCCGACTTGGACACTGAGTGCCTTTAACCTCCTGTTTGGCCCAGTTTGCAATTTCTGCGGAAGATGAACAGGAATAGGCAGAACCAATGAGAGACTAGCTGGAGGTGTCTGGACGGGCAAATTTAACTCTCATTTCCCACCAGGAAGAGGAATTAACCAAAGGCTCAGCGTGCCGTGCCGGAACCAGATTAGGGCCTGAAGCCATCCTGCGGTGTTGCGGCCAGCTCACGAGAAAGCGAGTTGAAGAAAGGAGCTCAGGGGCACTGTAATTCACAAACCTGCAGAGTTATAAATGACAGCTATCGTCCAAAAATATACTGAAGTAAGGCTGCCAAGAGGACTTGAAAGCGGGGCAGAATTGCAGGAAACCGATTTCAGGAGGTAGACTGGAATTGCATTTAAAGCATAGGAAAAGAGGCAGAACGTCCACAATGATGCACTTGGCCAAAAAGGGCGTATGCGTTTTTTCCTGAATATATTCAGGAAAAAACGCATACGCCCTTTTTGGCCAACCAAGCAAGCTTGCAAAGGAAATCTGCACTACAATGAAGTCTCACTTCCCCCCGGTCAAAAGGGCCATCTGAAAAAAGTGTAAAATTCAGAAAGGCAGGACAGGCCATGGAGAACTGGGAGCCTTGTTATGCTGATGGGCGGGATGTAAATTGCCAACAGCCATTCGGGAGAAGTGTATGGTGTTTCCTGAAACATCTAATAAACAAAGCAACAGAGCCTAGGGCACTTCCACTTATGGTCCTATAGCTTAGGGAAATTAAAATCAAAAAGACACAGCCACCCCAAAGGTTGGGGCGGCTCTGTTTACAAGAACCTGGTTTACGGTACAAGTTCAATATCGCAGAAAGTGAAAAATGGATAAAGAAGTTGTGGTACTTACGTACAATGCAGTATCACTCAGCAATGAAATCTATGTCATCAGGCCCGTAGCAGCATAATAAGTGGATTCAGGTATGATGATTCTAACTGAAATAAGTCACACAGAAACAGAAACATCATAAGATATCACTAATACACGGAATGTAACCTTGGCTACACAGGAACTGAATTCCAAAACAGAACAGGGTCTCAAATTTAGAAAACCAACTTATGCTTGCTTAAGGGGAAAGGTGAGTTGGGGTGCTGCATAAAACCAGAGATTGAAATGAGCACAGATAAAGTTCCATAAGCCAAATATGGAATAGACAAGAGCTATTCCTTGCTCAACGAAATGGACTCAACACCCCATATTAAATGCCTAAGAGTGTACCTGACTAGGAAGTATCTTAAAACCTATGGATTGCTATGTCTCTGAAAGAGAATTAAGTGTGTGTACAGGGGCATAAACGCAGCAGTGATAGGATTGGAGAGGTTCGTTGAGCAAATGAAGATCCTTTGAAGTCATATTGCATGGTACCCATTCCACGGGTCTCAACTCTCCAGGTTTAAGGTATTCTTCCTTCAGCTAAAACATGCATGTGGAACCCAGAGTATGATCAACCATGTGATCGGGAGATGTGTTCCAGTATGTCTCAGTTTTCGTCCCCTGGTACTCGGGTGCAACATTCCAGACGCTTTACTAACACTCTCCCGACTTGGAGAGTCAGTGCCTTTAACCTCCTGTTTGGCCCAGTTTGCAATTTCTGCGGAAGATGAACAGGAATAGGGAGAACCAATGACAGACTAGCTGGAGGTGTCTGGACGGGCAAATTTAACTCTCATTTCCCACCAGGAAGAGGAATTAGCCAAAGGCTCAGCGTGCCGTGCCGGAACCAGATTACGGCCTGAAGCCATCCTGCGGTGTTGCGGCCAGCTCACGAGAAAGCGAGTTGAAGAAAGGAGCTCAGGGGCACTGTAATTCACAAACCTGCAGAGTTATAAATGACAGCTATCGTCCAAAAATATACTGAAGTAAGGCTGCCAAGAGGACTTGAAAGCGGGGCAGAATTGCAGGAAACCGATTTCAGGAGGTAGACTGGAATTGCATTTAAAGCATAGGAAAAGAGGCAGAACGTCCACAATGATGCACTTGGCCAAAAAGGGCGTATGCGTTTTTTCCTAAATATATTCAGGAAAAAACGCATACGCCCTTTTTGGCAACCAGGCAAGCTTGCAAAGGAAATCTGCACTACAATGAAGTCTCACTTCCCCCTGGTCAAAAGGGCCATCTGAAAAAAGTGTAAAATCCAGAAAGGCAGGACAGGCCATGGAGAACTGGGAGCCTTGTTATGCTGATGGGCGGGATGTAAATTGCCAACAGCCACTCGGGAGAAGTGTATGGTGTTTCCTGAAACATCTAAAAAACAAAGCAACAGAGCCTAGGGCACTTCCACTTATGGTCCTATAGCTTAGGGAAATTAAAATCAAAAAGACAGAGCCACCCTAAAGGTTGGGACGGCTCTGTTTACTAGAAACTCATCTACGGTACAAGTTCAATATCTCAGAAATTGAAAAATGGATAAAGAAGTTGTGGTACTTACGTACAATGCAATATCACTCAGCAATGAAATCTATGTCATCAGGCCCATAGCAGCATAATAAGTGGATTCAGGTATGATGATTCTAACTGAAATAAGTCACACAGAAACAGAAACATCATAAGATATCACTAATACACGGAATGTAAACATGGCTACATAGGTACTGAATTACAATACAGAACAGGGTCTCAAATTTAGAAAACCAACTTATGCTTGCTTAAGGGGAAAGGTGAGTTGGGGTGCTGCATAAAACCAGAGATTGAATTGAGCACAGATAAAGTTCCTTAAGCCAAATATGGAATAGACAAGAGCTACTCCTTGCTCAACGAAATGGACTCAACACCCCATATTAAATGCCTAAGAGTGTACCTGACTAGGAAGTATCTTAAAACCTATGGATTGCTATGTCTCCGAAAGAGAATCAAGCGTGTGTACAGGGGCATAAACGCAGCAGTGATAGGATTGGAGAAGTTCGGTGAGCAAATGAAGACCCTTTGAAGTCATATTGCATGGTACCCATTCCACGGGTCTCAACTCTCCAGGTTTAAGGTATTCTTCCTTCAGCTAAAACATGCATGTGGAACCCAGAGTATGATCAACCGTGTGATCGGGAGACGTGTTCCAATATGTGTCAGTTTTCGTCCCCTGGTACTCGGGTGCAACATTCCAGACGCTTTACTAACACTCTCCCGACTTGGAGAGTCAGTGCCTTTAACCTCCTGTTTGGCCCAGTTTGCAATTTCTGCGGAAGATGAACAGGAATAGGGAGAACCATGACAGACTAGCTGGAGGTGTCTGGACGGGCAAATTTAACTCTCATTTCCCACCAGGAAGAGGAATTAACCAAAGGCTCAGCGTGCCGTGCCGGAACCAGATTAGGGCCTGAAGCCATCCTGCGGTGTTGCGGCCAGCTCACGAGAAAGCGAGTTGAAGAAAGGAGCTCAGGGGCACTGTAATTCACAAACCTGCAGAGTTATAAATGACAGCTATCGTCCAAAAATATACTGAAGTAAGGCTGCCAAGAGGACTTGAAAGCGGGGCAGAATTGCAGGAAACCGATTTCAGGAGGTAGACTGGAATTGCATTTAAAGCATAGGAAAAGAGGCAGAACGTCCACAATGATGCACTTGGCCAAAAAGGGCGTATGCGTTTTTTCCTGAATATATTCAGGAAAAAACGCATACGCCCTTTTTGGCCAACCAAGCAAGCTTGCAAAGGAAATCTGCACTACAATGAAGTCTCACTTCCCCCCGGTCAAAAGGGCCATCTGAAAAAAGTGTAAAATCCAGAAAGGCAGGACAGGCCATGGAGAACTGGGAGCCTTGTTATGCTGATGGGCGGGATGTCAATTGCCAACAGCCACTCGGGAGAAGTGTATGGTGTTTCCTGAAACATCTAAAAAACAAAGCAACAGAGCCTAGGGCACTTCCACTTATGGTCCTATAGCTTAGGGAAATTAAAATCAAAAAGACAGAGCCACCCTAAAGGTTGGGACGGCTCTGTTTACAAGAACCTGGTTTACGGTACAAGTTCAATATCGCAGAAAGTGAAAAATGGATAAAGAAGTTGTGGTACTTACGTACAATGCAGTATCACTCAGCAATGAAATCTATGTCATCAGGCCCGTAGCAGCATAATGAGTGGATTCAGGTACGATGATTCTAACTGAAATAAGTCACACAGAAAAAGAAACATCATAAGATATCACTAATACACGGAATGTAACATTGTCTACACAGGAACTGAATTACAAAACAGAACAGGGTCTCAAATTTAGAAAACAAACTTATGCTTGCTTAAGGGGAAAGGTGAGTTGGGGTGCTGCATAAAACCAGAGATTGAAATGAGCACAGATAAAGTTCCTTAAGCCAAATATGGAATAGACAAGAGCTACTCCTTGCTCAACGAAATGGACTCAACACCCCATATTAAACGACTAAGAGTGTACCTGACTAGGAAGTATCTTAAAACCTATGGATTGCTATGTCTCCGAAAGAGAATCAAGCGTGTGTACAGGGGCATAAACGCAGCAGTGATAGGATTGGAGAAGTTCGGTGAGCAAATGAAGACCCTTTGAAGTCATATTGCATGGTACCCATTCCACGGGTCTCAACTCTCCAGGTTTAAGGTATTCTTCCTTCAGCTAAAACATGCATGTGGAACCCAGAGTATGATCAACCGTGTGATCGGGAGACGTGTTCCAATATGTGTCAGTTTTCGTCCCCTGGTACTCGGGTGCAACATTCCAGACGCTTTACTAACACTCTCCCGACTTGGAGAGTCAGTGCCTTTAACCTCCTGTTTGGCCCAGTTTGCAATTTCTGCGGAAGATGAACAGGAATAGGGAGAACCATGACAGACTAGCTGGAGGTGTCTGGACGGGCAAATTTAACTCTCATTTCCCACCAGGAAGAGGAATTAACCAAAGGCTCAGCGTGCCGTGCCGGAACCAGATTAGGGCCTGAAGCCATCCTGCGGTGTTGCGGCCAGCTCACGAGAAAGCGAGTTGAAGAAAGGAGCTCAGGGGCACTGTAATTCACAAACCTGCAGAGTTATAAATGACAGCTATCGTCCAAAAATATACTGAAGTAAGGCTGCCAAGAGGACTTGAAAGCGGGGCAGAATTGCAGGAAACCGATTTCAGGAGGTAGACTGGAATTGCATTTAAAGCATAGGAAAAGAGGCAGAACGTCCACAATGATGCACTTGGCCAAAAAGGGCGTATGCGTTTTTTCCTGAATATATTCAGGAAAAAACGCATACGCCCTTTTTGGCCAACCAAGCAAGCTTGCAAAGGAAATCTGCACTACAATGAAGTCTCACTTCCCCCCGGTCAAAAGGGCCATCTGAAAAAAGTGTAAAATCCAGAAAGGCAGGACAGGCCATGGAGAACTGGGAGCCTTGTTATGCTGATGGGCGGGATGTCAATTGCCAACAGCCACTCGGGAGAAGTGTATGGTGTTTCCTGAAACATCTAAAAAACAAAGCAACAGAGCCTAGGGCACTTCCACTTATGGTCCTATAGCTTAGGGAAATTAAAATCAAAAAGACAGAGCCACCCTAAAGGTTGGGACGGCTCTGTTTACAAGAACCTGGTTTACGGTACAAGTTCAATATCGCAGAAAGTGAAAAATGGATAAAGAAGTTGTGGTACTTACGTACAATGCAGTATCACTCAGCAATGAAATCTATGTCATCAGGCCCGTAGCAGCATAATGAGTGGATTCAGGTACGATGATTCTAACTGAAATAAGTCACACAGAAAAAGAAACATCATAAGATATCACTAATACACGGAATGTAACCTTGTCTACACAGGAACTGAATTACAAAACAGAACAGGGTCTCAAATTTAGAAAACAAACTTATGCTTGCTTAAGGGGAAAGGTGAGTTGGGGTGCTGCATAAAACCAGAGATTGAAATGAGCACAGATAAAGTTCCTTAAGCCAAATATGGAATAGACAAGAGCTACTCCTTGCTCAACGAAATGGACTCAACACCCCATATTAAACGACTAAGAGTGTACCTGACTAGGAAGTATCTTAAAACCTATGGATTGCTATGTCTCCGAAAGAGAATCAAGCGTGTGTACAGGGGCATAAACGCAGCAGTGATAGGATTGGAGAAGTTCGGTGAGCAAATGAAGACCCTTTGAAGTCATATTGCATGGTACCCATTCCACGGGTCTCAACTCTCCAGGTTTAAGGTATTCTTCCTTCAGCTAAAACATGCATGTGGAACCCAGAGTATGATCAACCGTGTGATCGGTAGACGTGTTCAAATATGTCTCAGTTTTCGTCCCCTGGTTCTCGGGTGCAACATTCCAGACGCTTTACTAACACTCTCCCGACTTGGACAGTCAGTGCCTTTAACCTCCTGTTTGGCCCAGTTTGCAATTTCTGCGGAAGATGAACAGGAATAGGCAGAACCAATGAGAGACTAGCTGGAGGTGTCTGGACGGGCAAATTTAACTCTCATTTCCCACCAGGAAGAGGAATTAACCAAAGGCTCAGCGTGCCGTGCCGGAACCAGATTAGGGCCTGAAGCCATCCTGCGGTGTTGCGGCCAGCTCACGAGAAAGCGAGTTGAAGAAAGGAGCTCAGGGGCACTGTAATTCACAAACCTGCAGAGTTATAAATGACAGCTATCGTCCAAAAATATACTGAAGTAAGGCTGCCAAGAGGACTTGAAAGCGGGGCAGAATTGCAGGAAACCGATTTCAGGAGGTAGACTGGAATTGCATTTAAAGCATAGGAAAAGAGGCAGAACGTCCACAATGATGCACTTGGCCAAAAAGGGCGTATGCGTTTTTTCCTGAATATATTCAGGAAAAAACGCATACGCCCTTTTTGGCCAACCAAGCAAGCTTGCAAAGGAAATCTGCACTACAATGAAGTCTCACTTCCCCCCGGTCAAAAGGGCCATCTGAAAAAAGTGTAAAATCCAGAAAGGCAGGACAGGCCATGGAGAACTGGGAGCCTTGTTATGCTGATGGGCGGGATGTAAATTGCCAACAGCCACTCGGGAGAAGTGTATGGTGTTTCCTGAAACATCTAAAAAACAAAGCAACAGAGCCTAGGGCACTTCCACTTATGGTCCTATAGCTTAGGGAAATTAAAATCAAAAGACACAGCCACCCCAAAGGTTGGCACGGCTCTGTTTACAAGAACCTGGTTTACGGTACAAGTTCAATATCGCAGAAAGTGAAAAATGGATAAAGAAGTTGTGGTACTTACGTACAATGCAGTATCACTCAGCAATGAAATCTATGTCATCAGGCCCGTAGCAGCATAATGAGTGGATTCAGGTACGATGATTCTAACTGAAATAAGTCACACAGAAAAAGAAACATCATAAGATATCACTAATACACAGAATGTAACCTTGGCTACACAGGAACTGAATTACAAAACAGAACAGGGTCTCAAATTTAGAAAACCAACTTATGCTTGCTTAAGGGGAAAGGTGAGTTGGGGTGCTGCATAAAACCAGAGATTGAAATGAGCACAGATAAAGTTCCATAAGCCAAATATGGAATAGACAAGAGCTACTCCTTGCTCAACGAAATGGACTCAACACCCCATATTAAATGCCTAAGAGTGTACCTGACTAGGAAGTATCTTAAAACCTATGGATTGCTATGTCTCTGAAAGAGAATTAAGTGTGTGTACAGGGGCATAAACGCAGCAGTGATAGGATTGGAGAGGTTCGTTTAGCAAATGAAGATCCTTTGAAGTCATATTGCATGGTACCCATTCCACGGGTCTCAACTCTCCAGGTTTAAGGTATTCTTCCTTCAGCTAAAACATGCATGTGGAACCCAGAGTATGATCAACCATGTGATCGGGAGATGTGTTCCAGTATGTCTCAGTTTTCGTCCCCTGGTACTCGGGTGCAACATTCCAGACGCTTTACTAACACTCTCCCGACTTGGAGAGTCAGTGCCTTTAACCTCCTGTTTGGCCCAGTTTGCAATTTCTGCGGAAGATGAACAGGAATAGGGAGAACCAATGACAGACTAGCTGGAGGTGTCTGGACGGGCAAATTTAACTCTCATTTCCCACCAGGAAGAGGAATTAGCCAAAGGCTCAGCGTGCCGTGCCGGAACCAGATTACGGCCTGAAGCCATCCTGCGGTGTTGCGGCCAGCTCACGAGAAAGCGAGTTGAAGAAAGGAGCTCAGGGGCACTGTAATTCACAAACCTGCAGAGTTATAAATGACAGCTATCGTCCAAAAATATACTGAAGTAAGGCTGCCAAGAGGACTTGAAAGCGGGGCAGAATTGCAGGAAACCGATTTCAGGAGGTAGACTGGAATTGCATTTAAAGCATAGGAAAAGAGGCAGAACGTCCACAATGATGCACTTGGCCAAAAAGGGCGTATGCGTTTTTTCCTAAATATATTCAGGAAAAAACGCATACGCCCTTTTTGGCCAACCAAGCAAGCTTGCAAAGGAAATCTGCACTACAATGAAGTCTCACTTCCCCCCGGTCAAAAGGGCCATCTGAAAAAAGTGTGAAATCCAGAAAGGCAGGACAGGCCATGGAGAACTGGGAGCCTTGTTATGCTGATGGGCGTGATGTAAATTGCCAACAGCCACTCGGGAGAAGTGTATGGTGTTTCCTGAAACATCTAAAAAACAAAGCAACAGAGCCTAGGGCACTTCCACTTATGGTCCTATAGCTTAGGGAAATTAAAATCAAAAAGACAGAGCCACCCAAAAGGTTGGGACGGCTCTGTTTACTAGAAACTCATTTACGGTACAAGTTCAATATCTCAGAAAGTGAAAAATGGATAAAGAAGTTGTGGTACTTACGTACAATGCAGTATCACTCAGCAATGAAATCTATGTCATCAGGCCCGTAGCAGCATAATGAGTGGATTCAGGTATGATGATTCTAACTGAAATAAGTCACACAGAAAAAGAAACATCATAAGATATCACTAATACACGGAATGTAACCTTGGCTACACAGGAACTGAATTACAAAACAGAACAGGGTCTCAAATTTAGAAACCCAACTTATGCTTGCTTAAGGGGAAAGGTGAGTTGGGGTGCTGCATAAAACCAGAGATTGAAATGAGCACAGATAAAGTTCCTTAAGCCAAATATGGAATAGACAAGAGCTACTCCTTGCTCAACGAAATGGACTCAACACCCCATATTAAATGCCTAAGAGTGTACCTGACTAGGAAGTATCTTAAAACCTATGGATTGCTATGTCTCTGAAAGAGAATCAAGTGTGTGTACAGGGGCATAAACGCAGCAGTGATAGGATTGGAGAGGTTCGGTGAGCAAATGAAGACCCTTTGAAGTCATATTGCATGGTACCCATTCCACGGGTCTCAACTCTCCAGGTTTAAGGTATTCTTCCTTCAGCTAAAACATGCATGTGGAACCCAGAGTATGATCAACCATGTGATCGGGAGACGTGTTCCAATATGTCTCAGTTTTCGTCCCCTGGTACTCGGGTGCAACATTCCAGACGCTTTACTAACACTCTCCCGACTTGGAGAGTCAGTGCCTTTAACCTCCTGTTTGGCCCAGTTTGCAATTTCTGTGGAAGATGAACAGGAATAGGGAGAACCAATGACAGACTAGCTGGAGGTGTCTGGACGGGCAAATTTAACTCTCATTTCCCACCAGGAAGAGGAATTAACCAAAGGCTCAGTGTGCCGTGCCGGAACCAGATTAGGGCCTGAAGCCATCCTGCGGTGTTGCGGCCATCTCACGAGAAAGCGAGTTGAAGAAAGGAGCTCAGGGGCACTGTAATTCACAAACCTGCAGAGTTATAAATGACAGCTATCGTCCAAAAATATACTGAAGTAAGGCTGCCAAGAGGACTTGAAAGCGGGGCAGAATTGCAGGAAACCGATTTCAGGAGGTAGACTGGAATTGCATTTAAAGCATAGGAAAAGAGGCAGAACGTCCACAATGATGCACTTGGCCAAAAAGGGCGTATGCGTTTTTTCCTGAATATATTCAGGAAAAAACGCATATGCCCTTTTTGGCCAACCAAGCAAGCTTGCAAAGGAAATCTGCACTACAGTGAAGTCTCACTTCCCCCCGGTCAAAAGGGCCATCTGAAAAAAGTGTAAAATCCAGAAAGGCAGGACAGGCCATGGAGAACTGGGAGCCTTGTTATGCTGATGGGCGGGATGTAAATTGCCAACAGCCACTCTGGAGAAGTGTTTGGTGTTTCCTGAAACATCTAAAAAACAAAGCAACAGAGCCTAGGGCACTTTCACTTATGGTACTATAGTTTAGGACAATTAAAATCAAAAAGACACAGCCACCCCAAAGTTTGGGATGGCTCTATTTACAAGAACCTCATATACGGTACAAGTTCAATATCGCAGAAAGTGAAAAGTGGATAAAGAAGTTGTGGTACTTACGTACAATGCAATATCACTCAGCAATGAAATCTATGTCATCAGGCCCATAGCAGCATAATGAGTGGACTAAGTACGATGAATCTAACTGAAATAAGTCACACAGAAAAAGAAACATCATAAGGTATCACTAATACACGGAATGTAAACTTGGCTACACAGGAACTGAATTCCAAAACAGAACAGGGTCTCAAATTTAGAAAACCAACTTATACTTGCTTAAGGGGAAAGGTGAGTTGGGGTGCTGCATAAAACCAGAGATTGAAATGAGCACAGATAAAGTTCCTTAAGCCAAATATGGAATAGACAAGAGCTACTCCTTGCTCAACGAAATGGACTCAACACCCCATATTCAACGCCTAGGAATATACCTGACTAGTAAGAATCATAAAACCTATGGATTTATATATCTCTGTAAGAGAATCAAGAGTGTGTACAGCGGCATTAAAGCAGTGAATATCAGGTAAATCCCATAATAAAAATAAATTTCTTATACAAAACACAATGACAGTGAAATAGAGAGAAATACTTAAGTAATTCATTCAAGGCTTCTGATGCAACCTGCATTTACCACATCTACACCCAGAGCTGGATGACACATAAGGCTGGACACTTGGGGCTCATAAGATTGGTGAGGTTCGGTGAGCAAATGAAGACCTTTGAAGTCATATTGCATGGTACCCATTCCATGGGTCTCAACTCTCCAGGTTTAAGGGATACTTCGTTCAGCAAAACATGCATGTGGAACCCAGAGTATGATCCACCATGTGATCGAGAAACATATTCAAATGTGTCTCACTTTTCGTTCCTGGTACTCGGGTGCAACATGCCAGACGCTTTACTAACACTCTCCCGACTTGGAGAGTCAGTGCCTTTAACCTCCTGTTTGTCCCAGTTTGCAATTTCTGCGGAAAATGAACAGGAATAGGGAGAACCAATGACAGACTAGCTGGAGGTGTCTGGATGGGCAAATTTAACTCTCATTTCCCACCAGGAAGAGGAATTAACCAAAGGCTCAGCGTGCCGTGCCGGAACCAGATTAGGGCCTGAAGCCATCCTGCGGTGTTGCGGCCAGCTCACGAGAAAGCGAGTTGAAGAAAGGAGCTCAGGGGCACTGTAATTCACAAACCTGCAGAGTTATAAATGACAGCTATCGTCCAAAAATATACTGAAGTAAGGCTGCCAAGAGGACTTGAAAGCGGGGCAGAATTGCAGGAAACCGATTTCAGGAGGTAGACTGGAATTGCATTTAAAGCATAGGAAAAGAGGCAGAACGTCCACAATGATGCACTTGGCCAAAAAGGGCGTATGCGTTTTTTCCTGAATATATTCAGGAAAAAACGCATACGCCCTTTTTGGCCAACCAAGCAAGCTTGCAAAGGAAATCTGCACTACAGTGAAGTCTCACTTCCCCCCGGTCAAAAGGGCCATCTGAAAAAAGTGTAAAATCCAGAAAGGCAGGACAGGCCATGGAGAACTGGGAGCCTTGTTATGCTGATGGGCGGGATGTAAATTGCCAACAGCCACTCGGGAGAAGTGTATGGTGTTTCCTGAAACATCTAAAAAACAAAGCAACAGAGCCTAGGGCACTTCCACTTATGGTCCTATAGCTTAGGGAAATTAAAATCAAAAGACACAGCCACCCCAAAGGTTGGGACGGCTCTGTTTACAAGAACCTGGTTTACGGTACAAGTTCAATATCGCAGAAAGTGAAAAATGGATAAAGAAGTTGTGGTACTTACGTACAATGCAGTATCACTCAGCAATGAAATCTATGTCATCAGGCCCGTAGCAGCATAATGAGTGGATTCAGGTATGATGATTCTAACTGAAATAAGTCACACAGAAAAAGAAACATCATAAGATATCACTAATACACGGAATGTAAACTTGGCTACACAGGAACTGAATTGCAAAACAGAACAGGGTCTCAAATTTAGAAAACCAACTTATGCTTGCTTAAGGGGAAAGGTGAGTTGGGGTGCTGCATAAAACCAGAGATTGAAATGAGCACAGATAAAGTTCCTTAAGCCAAGTATGGAATAGACAAGAGCTACTCCTTGCTCAAGGAAATGGACTCAACACCCCATATTAAACGCCTAAGAATGAACCTGACTAGGAAGTATCTTAAAACCTATGGATTGCTATGTCTCCGAAAGAGAATCAAGCGTGTGTACAGGGGCAGAAACGCAGCAGTGATAGATCTGGAGAGGTTCGGTGAGCAAATGAAGACCCTTTGAAGTCATATTGCATGGTACCCATTCCACGGGTCTCAACTCTCCAGGTTTCAGGTATTCTTCCTTCAGCTAAAACATGCATGTGGAACCCAGAGTATGATCAACCGTGTGATCGGGAGACGTGTTCCAATATGTGTCAGTTTTCGTCCCCTGGTACTCGGGTGCAACATTCCAGACGCTTTACTAACACTCTCCCGACTTGGAGAGTCAGTGCCTTTAACCTCCTGTTTGGCCCAGTTTGCAATTTCTGCGGAAGATGAACAGGAATAGGGAGAACTATGACAGACTAGCTGGAGGTGTCTGGACGGGCAAATTTAACTCTCATTTCCCACCAGGAAGAGGAATTAACCAAAGGCTCAGCGTGCCGTGCCGGAACCAGATTAGGGCCTGAAGCAATCCTGCGGTGTTGCGGCCAGCTCAGGAGAAAGCGAGTTGAAGAAAGGAGCTCAGGGGCACTGTAATTCACAAACCTGCAGAGTTATAAATGACAGCTATCGTCCAAAAATATACTGAAGTAAGGCTGCCAAGAGGACTTGAAAGCGGGGCAGAATTGCAGGAAACCGATTTCAGGAGGTAGACTGGAATTGCATTGAAAGCATAGGAAAAGAGGCAGAACGTCCACAATGATGCACTTGGCCAAAAAGGGCGTATGCGTTTTTTCCTGAATATATTCAGGAAAAAACGCATACGCCCTTTTTGGCCAACCAAGCAAGCTTGCAAAGGAAATCTGCACTACAGTGAAGTCTCACTTCCCCCCGGTCAAAAGGGCCATCTGAAAAAAGTGTAAAATCCAGAAAGGCAGGACAGGCCATGGAGAACTGGGAGCCTTGTTATGCTGATGGGCGGGATGTAAATTGCCAACAGCCACTCGGGAGAAGTGTATGGTGTTTCCTGAAACATCTAAAAAACAAAGCAACAGAGCCTAGGGCACTTCCACTTATGGTCCTATAGCTTAGGGAAATTAAAATCAAAAGACACAGCCACCCCAAAGGTTGGGACGGCTCTGTTTACAAGAACCTGGTTTACGGTACAAGTTCAATATCGCAGAAAGTGAAAAATGGATAAAGAAGTGGTGGTACTTACGTACAATGCAATATCACACAGCAATGAAATCTATGTCATCAGGCCCGTAGCAGCATAATGAGTGGATTCAGGTACGATGATTCTAACTGAAATAAGTCACACAGAAAAAGAAACATCATAAGATATCACTAATACACGGAATGTAAACTTGGCTACACAGGAACTGAATTGCAAAACAGAACAGGGTCTCAAATTTAGAAAACCAACTTATGCTTGCTTAAGGGGAAAGGTGAGTTGGGGTGCTGCATAAAACCAGAGATTGAAATGAGCACAGATAAAGTTCCTTTAGCCAAATATGGAATAGACAAGAGCTACTCCTTGCTCAAGGAAATGGACTCAACACCCCATATTAAACGCCTAAGAATGAACCTGACTAGGAAGTATCTTAAAACCTATGGATTGCTATGTCTCCGAAAGAGAATCAAGCGTGTGTACAGGGGCATAAACGCAGCAGTGATAGATCTGGAGAGGTTCGGTGAGCAAATGAAGACCCTTTGAAATCATATTGCATGGTACCCATTCCATGGGTCTCAACTCTCCAGGTTTAAGGTATTCTTCCTTCAGCTAAAACATGCATGTGGAACCCAGAGTATGATCAACCATGTGATCGGGAGATGTGTTCCAATATGTCTCAAGTTTCGTCCCCTGGTACTCGGGTGCAACATTCCAGATGCCTTACTAACACTCTCCCGACTTGGAGAGTCAGTGCCTTTAACCTCCTGTTTGGCCCAGTTTGCAATTTCTGCGGAAGATGAACAGGAATAGGGAGAACCAATGACAGACTAGCTGGAGGTGTCTGGACGGGCAAATTTAACTCTCATTTCCCACCAGGAAGAGGAATTAACCAAAGGCTCAGCGTGCCGTGCCGGAATCAGATTAGGGCCTGAAGCCATCCTGCGGTGTTGCGGCCAGCTCACGAGAAAGCGAGTTGAAGAAAGGAGCTCAGGGGCACTGTAATTCACAAACCTGCAGAGTTATAAATGACAGCTATCGTCCAAAAATATACTGAAGTAAGGCTGCCAAGAGGACTTGAAAGCGGGGCAGAATTGCAGGAAACCGATTTCAGGAGGTAGACTGGAATTGCATTTAAAGCATAGGAAAAGAGGCAGAACGTCCACAATGATGCACTTGGCCAAAAAGGGCGTATGCGTTTTTTCCTAAATATATTCAGGAAAAAACGCATACGCCCTTTTTGGCAACCAGGCAAGCTTGCAAAGGAAATCTGCACTACAATGAAGTCTCACTTCCCCCCGGTCAAAAGGGCCATCTGAAAAAAGTGTAAAATCCAGAAAGGCAGGACAGGCCATGGAGAACTGGGAGCCTTGTTATGCTGATGGGCGGGATGTAAATTGCCAACAGCCACTCGGGAGAAGTGTATGGTGTTTCCTGAAACATCTAAAAAACAAAGCAACAGAGCCTAGGGCACTTCCACTTATGGTCCTATAGCTTAGGGAAATTAAAATCAAAAGACACAGCCACCCCAAAGGTTGGGACGGCTCTGTTTACAAGAACCTGGTTTACGGTACAAGTTCAATATCGCAGAAAGTGAAAAATGGATAAAGAAGTTGTGGTACTTACGTACAATGCAATATCACTCAGCAAGGAAATCTATATTATCAGGCCCATAGCAGCATAATGAGTGGATTCAGGTATGATGATTCTAACTGAAATAAGTCACACAGAAAAAGAAACATCATAAGATATCACTAATACACGGAATGTAAACTTGGCTACACAGGAACTGAATTCCAAAACAGAACAGGGTCTCAAATTTAGAAAACCAACTTATGCTTGCTTAAGGGGAAAGGTGAGTTGGGGTGCTGCATAAAACCAGAGATTGAAATGAGCACAGATAAAGTTCCTTAAGCCAAATATGGAATAGACAAGAGCTACTCCTTGCTCAACGAAATGGATTCAACACCCCATATTAAACACCCAAGAATATACCTGACTAGGAAGTATCTTAAAACCTATGGATTGCTATGTCTCCGAAAGAGAATCAAGCGTTTGTGCAGGGGCATAAACGCAGCAGTGATAGGATTGGAGAGGTTCGGTGAGCAAATGAAGATCCTTTGAAGTCATATTGCATGGTACCCATTCCACGGGTCTCAACTCTCCAGGTTTAAGGTATTCTTCCTTCAGCTAAAACATGCATGTGGAACCCAGAGTATGATCAACCATGTGATCGGGAGATGTGTTCCAGTATGTCTCAGTTTTCGTCCCCTGGTACTCGGGTGCAACATTCCAGACGCTTTACTAGCACTCTCCCGACTTGGAGAGTCAGTGCCTTTAACCTCCTGTTTGGCCCAGTTTGCAATTTCTGCGGAAGATGAACAGGAATAGGGAGAACCAATGACAGACTAGCTGGAGGTGTCTGGACGGGCAAATTTAACTCTCATTTCCCACCAGGAAGAGGAATTAGCCAAAGGCTCAGCGTGCCGTGCCGGAACCAGATTAGGGCCTGAAGCCATCCTGCGGTGTTGCGGCCAGCTCAGGAGAAAGCGAGTTGAAGAAAGGAGCTCAGGGGCACTGTAATTCACAAACCTGCAGAGTTATAAATGACAGCTATCGTCCAAAAATATACTGAAGTAAGGCTGCCAAGAGGACTTGAAAGCGGGGCAGAATTGCAGGAAACCGATTTCAGGAGGTAGACTGGAATTGCATTGAAAGCATAGGAAAAGAGGCAGAACGTCCACAATGATACACTTGGCCAAAAAGGGCGTATGCGTTTTTTCCTAAATATATTCAGGAAAAAACGCATACGCCCTTTTTGGCCAACCAAGCAAGCTTGCAAAGGAAATCTGCACTACAATGAAGTCTCACTTCCCCCCCGTCAAAAGGGCCATCTGAAAAAAGTGTGAAATCCAGAAAGGCAGGACAGGCCATGGAGAACTGGGAGCCTTGTTATGCTGATGGGCGTGATGTAAATTGCCAACAGCCACTCGGGAGAAGTGTATGGTGTTTCCTGAAACATCTAAAAAACAAAGCAACAGAGCCTAGGGCACTTCCACTTATGGTCCTATAGCTTAGGGAAATTAAAATCAAAAAGACAGAGCCACCCTAAAGGTTGGGACGGCTCTGTTTACTAGAAACTCATTTACGGTACAAGTTCAATATCTCAGAAATTGAAAAATGGATAAAGAAGTTGTGGTACTTACGTACAATGCAATATCACTCAGCAATGAAATCTATGTCATCAGGCCCATAGCAGCATAATAAGTGGATTCAGGTATGATGATTCTAACTGAAATAAGTCACACAGAAACAGAAACATCATAAGATATCACTAATACACGGAATGTAAACTTGGCTACATAGGTACTGAATTACAATACAGAACAGGGTCTCAAATTTAGAAAACCAACTTATGCTTGCTTAAGGGGAAAGGTGAGTTGGGGTGCTGCATAAAACCAGAGATTGAAATGAGCACAGATAAAGTTCCTTTAGCCAAATATGGAATAGACAAGAGCTACTCCTTGCTCAAGGAAATGGACTCAACACCCCATATTAAACGCCTAAGAATGAACCTGACTAGGAAGTATCTTAAAACCTATGGATTGCTATGTCTCCGAAAGAGAATCAAGCGTGTGTACAGGGGCATAAACGCAGCAGTGATAGATCTGGAGAGGTTCGGTGAGCAAATGAAGACCCTTTGAAATCATATTGCATGGTACCCATTCCATGGGTCTCAACTCTCCAGGTTTAAGGTATTCTTCCTTCAGCTAAAACATGCATGTGGAACCCAGAGTATGATCAACCATGTGATCGGGAGATGTGTTCCAATATGTCTCAAGTTTCGTCCCCTGGTACTCGGGTGCAACATTCCAGATGCCTTACTAACACTCTCCCGACTTGGAGAGTCAGTGCCTTTAACCTCCTGTTTGGCCCAGTTTGCAATTTCTGCGGAAGATGAACAGGAATAGGGAGAACCAATGACAGACTAGCTGGAGGTGTCTGGACGGGCAAATTTAACTCTCATTTCCCACCAGGAAGAGGAATTAACCAAAGGCTCAGCGTGCCGTGCCGGAATCAGATTAGGGCCTGAAGCCATCCTGCGGTGTTGCGGCCAGCTCACGAGAAAGCGAGTTGAAGAAAGGAGCTCAGGGGCACTGTAATTCACAAACCTGCAGAGTTATAAATGACAGCTATCGTCCAAAAATATACTGAAGTAAGGCTGCCAAGAGGACTTGAAAGCGGGGCAGAATTGCAGGAAACCGATTTCAGGAGGTAGACTGGAATTGCATTTAAAGCATAGGAAAAGAGGCAGAACGTCCACAATGATGCACTTGGCCAAAAAGGGCGTATGCGTTTTTTCCTAAATATATTCAGGAAAAAACGCATACGCCCTTTTTGGCAACCAGGCAAGCTTGCAAAGGAAATCTGCACTACAATGAAGTCTCACTTCCCCCCGGTCAAAAGGGCCATCTGAAAAAAGTGTAAAATCCAGAAAGGCAGGACAGGCCATGGAGAACTGGGAGCCTTGTTATGCTGATGGGCGGGATGTAAATTGCCAACAGCCACTCGGGAGAAGTGTATGGTGTTTCCTGAAACATCTAAAAAACAAAGCAACAGAGCCTAGGGCACTTCCACTTATGGTCCTATAGCTTAGGGAAATTAAAATCAAAAGACACAGCCACCCCAAAGGTTGGGACGGCTCTGTTTACAAGAACCTGGTTTACGGTACAAGTTCAATATCGCAGAAAGTGAAAAATGGATAAAGAAGTTGTGGTACTTACGTACAATGCAATATCACTCAGCAAGGAAATCTATATTATCAGGCCCATAGCAGCACAATGAGTGGATTCAGGTATGATGATTCTAACTGAAATAAGTCACACAGAAAAAGAAACATCATAAGATATCACTAATACACGGAATGTAAACTTGGCTACACAGGAACTGAATTCCAAAACAGAACAGGGTCTCAAATTTAGAAAACCAACTTATGCTTGCTTAAGGGGAAAGGTGAGTTGGGGTGCTGCATAAAACCAGAGATTGAAATGAGCACAGATAAAGTTCCTTAAGCCAAATATGGAATAGACAAGAGCTACTCCTTGCTCAACGAAATGGATTCAACACCCCATATTAAACACCCAAGAATATACCTGACTAGGAAGTATCTTAAAACCTATGGATTGCTATGTCTCCGAAAGAGAATCAAGCGTTTGTGCAGGGGCATAAACGCAGCAGTGATAGGATTGGAGAGGTTCGGTGAGCAAATGAAGATCCTTTGAAGTCATATTGCATGGTACCCATTCCACGGGTCTCAACTCTCCAGGTTTAAGGTATTCTTCCTTCAGCTAAAACATGCATGTGGAACCCAGAGTATGATCAACCATGTGATCGGGAGATGTGTTCCAGTATGTCTCAGTTTTCGTCCCCTGGTACTCGGGTGCAACATTCCAGACGCTTTACTAGCACTCTCCCGACTTGGAGAGTCAGTGCCTTTAACCTCCTGTTTGGCCCAGTTTGCAATTTCTGCGGAAGATGAACAGGAATAGGGAGAACCAATGACAGACTAGCTGGAGGTGTCTGGACGGGCAAATTTAACTCTCATTTCCCACCAGGAAGAGGAATTAGCCAAAGGCTCAGCGTGCCGTGCCGGAACCAGATTAGGGCCTGAAGCCATCCTGCGGTGTTGCGGCCAGCTCAGGAGAAAGCGAGTTGAAGAAAGGAGCTCAGGGGCACTGTAATTCACAAACCTGCAGAGTTATAAATGACAGCTATCGTCCAAAAATATACTGAAGTAAGGCTGCCAAGAGGACTTGAAAGCGGGGCAGAATTGCAGGAAACCGATTTCAGGAGGTAGACTGGAATTGCATTGAAAGCATAGGAAAAGAGGCAGAACGTCCACAATGATACACTTGGCCAAAAAGGGCGTATGCGTTTTTTCCTAAATATATTCAGGAAAAAACGCATACGCCCTTTTTGGCCAACCAAGCAAGCTTGCAAAGGAAATCTGCACTACAATGAAGTCTCACTTCCCCCCCGTCAAAAGGGCCATCTGAAAAAAGTGTGAAATCCAGAAAGGCAGGACAGGCCATGGAGAACTGGGAGCCTTGTTATGCTGATGGGCGTGATGTAAATTGCCAACAGCCACTCGGGAGAAGTGTATGGTGTTTCCTGAAACATCTAAAAAACAAAGCAACAGAGCCTAGGGCACTTCCACTTATGGTCCTATAGCTTAGGGAAATTAAAATCAAAAAGACAGAGCCACCCTAAAGGTTGGGACGGCTCTGTTTACTAGAAACTCATTTACGGTACAAGTTCAATATCTCAGAAATTGAAAAATGGATAAAGAAGTTGTGGTACTTACGTACAATGCAATATCACTCAGCAATGAAATCTATGTCATCAGGCCCATAGCAGCATAATAAGTGGATTCAGGTATGATGATTCTAACTGAAATAAGTCACACAGAAACAGAAACATCATAAGATATCACTAATACACGGAATGTAAACTTGGCTACATAGGTACTGAATTACAATACAGAACAGGGTCTCAAATTTAGAAAACCAACTTATGCTTGCTTAAGGGGAAAGGTGAGTTGGGGTGCTGCATAAAACCAGAGATTGAATTGAGCACAGATAAAGTTCCTTAAGCCAAATATGGAATAGACAAGAGCTACTCCTTGCTCAACGAAATGGACTCAACACCCCATATTAAATGCCTAAGAGTGTACCTGACTAGGAAGTATCTTAAAACCTATGGATTGCCATGTCTCCGAAAGAGAATCAAGCGTGTGTACAGGGGCATAAACGCAGCAGTGATAGGATTGGAGAAGTTCGGTGAGCAAATGAAGACCCTTTGAAGTCATATTGCATGGTACCCATTCCACGGGTCTCAACTCTCCAGGTTTAAGGTATTCTTCCTTCAGCTAAAACATGCATGTGGAACCCAGAGTATGATCAACCGTGTGATCGGGAGACGTGTTCCAATATGTGTCAGTTTTCGTCCCCTGGTACTCGGGTGCAACATTCCAGACGCTTTACTAACACTCTCCCGACTTGGAGAGTCAGTGCCTTTAACCTCCTGTTTGGCCCAGTTTGCAATTTCTGCGGAAGATGAACAGGAATAGGGAGAACCATGACAGACTAGCTGGAGGTGTCTGGACGGGCAAATTTAACTCTCATTTCCCACCAGGAAGAGGAATTAACCAAAGGCTCAGCGTGCCGTGCCGGAACCAGATTAGGGCCTGAAGCCATCCTGCGGTGTTGCGGCCAGCTCACGAGAAAGCGAGTTGAAGAAAGGAGCTCAGGGGCACTGTAATTCACAAACCTGCAGAGTTATAAATGACAGCTATCGTCCAAAAATATACTGAAGTAAGGCTGCCAAGAGGACTTGAAAGCGGGGCAGAATTGCAGGAAACCGATTTCAGGAGGTAGACTGGAATTGCATTTAAAGCATAGGAAAAGAGGCAGAACGTCCACAATGATGCACTTGGCCAAAAAGGGCGTATGCGTTTTTTCCTGAATATATTCAGGAAAAAACGCATACGCCCTTTTTGGCCAACCAAGCAAGCTTGCAAAGGAAATCTGCACTACAATGAAGTCTCACTTCCCCCCGGTCAAAAGGGCAATCTGAAAAAAGTGTAAAATCCAGAAAGGCAGGACAGGCCATGGAGAACTGGGAGCCTTGTTATGCTGATGGGCGGGATGTAAATTGCCAACAGCCACTCGGGAGAAGTGTATGGTGTTTCCTGAAACATCTAAAAAACAAAGCAACAGAGCCTAGGGCACTTCCACTTATGGTCCTATAGCTTAGGGAAATTAAAATCAAAAAGACAAAGCCACCCTAAAGGTTGGGACGGCTCTGTTTACAAGAACCTGGTTTACGGTACAAGTTCAATATCGCAGAAAGTGAAAAATGGATAAAGAAGTTGTGGTACTTACGTACAATGCAGTATCACTCAGCAATGAAATCTATGTCATCAGGCCCGTAGCAGCATAATGAGTGGATTCAGGTACGATAATTCTAACTGAAATAAGTCACACAGAAAAAGAAACATCATAAGATATCACTAATACACGGAATGTAACCTTGTCTACACAGGAACTGAATTACAAAACAGAACAGGGTCTCAAATTTAGAAAACCAACTTATGCTTGCTTAAGGGGAAAGGTGAGTTGGGGTGCTGCATAAAACCAGAGATTGAAATGAGCACAGATAAAGTTCCTTAAGCCAAATATGGAATAGACAAGAGCTACTCCTTGCTCAATGAAATGGACTCAACACCCCATATTAAACGACTAAGAGTGTACCTGACTAGGAAGTATCTTAAAACCTATGGATTGCTATGTCTCCAAAAGAGAATCAAGCGTGTGTACAGGGGCATAAACGGAGCAGTGATAGGATTGGAGAAGTTCGGTGAGCAAATGAAGACCCTTTGAAGTCATATTGCATGGTACCCATTCCACGGGTCTCAACTCTCCAGGTTTAAGGTATTCTTCCTTCAGCTAAAACATGCATGTGGAACCCAGAGTATGATCAACCGTGTGATCGGTAGACGTGTTCAAATATGTCTCAGTTTTCGTCCCCTGGTTCTCGGGTGCAACATTCCAGACGCTTTACTAACACTCTCCCGACTTGGACAGTCAGTGCCTTTAACCTCCTGTTTGGCCCAGTTTGCAATTTCTGCGGAAGATGAACAGGAATAGGCAGAACCAATGACAGACTAGCTGGAGGTGTCTGGACGGGCAAATTTAACTCTCATTTCCCACCAGGAAGAGGAATTAACCAAAGGCTCAGCGTGCCGTGCCGGAACCAGATTAGGGCCTGAAGCCATCCTGCGGTGTTGCGGCCAGCTCACGAGAAAGCGAGTTGAAGAAAGGAGCTCAGGGGCACTGTAATTCACAAACCTGCAGAGTTATAAATGACAGCTATCGTCCAAAAATATACTGAAGTAAGGCTGCCAAGAGGACTTGAAAGCGGGGCAGAATTGCAGGAAACCGATTTCAGGAGGTAGACTGGAATTGCATTTAAAGCATAGGAAAAGAGGCAGAACGTCCACAATGATGCACTTGGCCAAAAAGGGCGTATGCGTTTTTTCCTGAATATATTCAGGAAAAAACGCATACGCCCTTTTTGGCAACCAGGCAAGCTTGCAAAGGAAATCTGCACTACAATGAAGTCTCACTTCCCCCCGGTCAAAAGGGCCATCTGAAAAAAGTGTAAAATCCAGAAAGGCAGGACAGGCCATGGAGAACTGGGAGCCTTGTTATGCTGATGGGCGGGATGTTAATTGCCAACAGCCACTCGGGAGAAGTGTATGGTGTTTCCTGAAACATCTAAAAAACAAAGCAACAGAGCCTAGGGCACTTCCACTTATGGTCCTATAGCTTAGGGAAATTAAAATCAAAAGACACAGCCACCTCAAAGGTTGGGACGGCTCTGTTTACAAGAACCTGGTTTACGGTACAAGTTCAATATCGCAGAAAGTGAAAAATGGATAAAGAAGTTGTGGTACTTACGTACAATGCAATATCACTCAGCAAGGAAATCTATATCATCAGGCCCGTAGCAGCATAATGAGTGGATTCAGGTATGATGATTCTAACTGAAATAAGTCACACAGAAAAAGAAACATCATAAGATATCACTAATACACGGAATGTAAACTTGGCTACACAGGAACTGAATTCCAAAACAGAACAGGGTCTCAAATTTAGAAAACCAACTTATGCTTGCTTAAGGGGAAAGGTGAGTTGGGGTGCTGCATAAAACCAGAGATTGAAATGAGCACAGATAAAGTTCCTTAAGCCAAATATGGAATAGACAAGAGCTACTCCTTGCTCAACGAAATGGATTCAACACCCCATATTAAACACCCAAGAATATACCTGACTAGGAAGTATCTTAAAACCTATGGATTGCTATGTCTCCGAAAGAGAATCAAGCGTTTGTGCAGGGGCATAAACGCAGCAGTGATAGGATTGGAGAGGTTCGGTGAGCAAATGAAGATCCTTTGAAGTCATATTGCATGGTACCCATTCCACGGGTCTCAACTCTCCAGGTTTAAGGTATTCTTCCTTCAGCTAAAACATGCATGTGGAACCCAGAGTATGATCAACCATGTGATCGGGAGATGTGTTCCAGTATGTCTCAGTTTTCGTCCCCTGGTACTCGGGTGCAACATTCCAGACGCTTTACTAACACTCTCCCGACTTGGAGAGTCAGTGCCTTTAACCTCCTGTTTGGCCCAGTTTGCAATTTCTGCGGAAGATGAACAGGAATAGGGAGAACCAATGACAGACTAGCTGGAGGTGTCTGGACGGGCAAATTTAACTCTCATTTCCCACCAGGAAGAGGAATTAGCCAAAGGCTCAGCGTGCCGTGCCGCAACCAGATTAGGGCCTGAAGCCATCCTGCGGTGTTGCGGCCAGCTCACGAGAAAGCGAGTTGAAGAAAGGAGCTCAGGGGCACTGTAATTCACAAACCTGCAGAGTTATAAATGACAGCTATCGTCCAAAAATATACTGAAGTAAGGCTGCCAAGAGGACTTGAAAGCGGGGCAGAATTGCAGGAAACCGATTTCAGGAGGTAGACTGGAATTGCATTGAAAGCATAGGAAAAGAGGCAGAACGTCCACAATGATACACTTGGCCAAAAAGGGCGTATGCGTTTTTTCCTAAATATATTCAGGAAAAAACGCATACGCCCTTTTTGGCCAACCAAGCAAGCTTGCAAAGGAAATCTGCACTACAATGAAGTCTCACTTCCCCCCGGTCAAAAGGGCCATCTGAAAAAAGTGTGAAATCCAGAAAGGCAGGACAGGCCATGGAGAACTGGGAGCCTTGTTATGCTGATGGGCGTGATGTAAATTGCCAACAGCCACTCGGGAGAAGTGTATGGTGTTTCCTGAAACATCTAAAAAACAAAGCAACAGAGCCTAGGGCACTTCCACTTATGGTCCTATAGCTTAGGGAAATTAAAATCAAAAAGACAAAGCCACCCTAAAGGTTGGGACGGCTCTGTTTACTAGAAACTCATCTACGGTACAAGTTCAATATCTCAGAAATTGAAAAATGGATAAAGAAGTTGTGGTACTTACGTACAATGCAATATCACTCAGCAATGAAATCTATGTCATCAGGCCCATAGCAGCATAATAAGTGGATTCAGGTATGATGATTCTAACTGAAATAAGTCACACAGAAACAGAAACATCATAAGATATCACTAATACACGGAATGTAAACTTGGCTACATAGGTACTGAATTACAATACAGAACAGGGTCTCAAATTTAGAAAACCAACTTATGCTTGCTTAAGGGGAAAGGTGAGTTGGGGTGCTGCATAAAACCAGAGATTGAATTGAGCACAGATAAAGTTCCTTAAGCCAAATATGGAATAGACAAGAGCTACTCCTTGCTCAACGAAATGGACTCAACACCCCATATTAAATGCCTAAGAGTGTACCTGACTAGGAAGTATCTTAAAACCTATGGATTGCTATGTCTCCGAAAGAGAATCAAGCGTGTGTACAGGGGCATAAACGCAGCAGTGATAGGATTGGAGAAGTTCGGTGAGCAAATGAAGACCCTTTGAAGTCATATTGCATGGTACCCATTCCACGGGTCTCAACTCTCCAGGTTTAAGGTATTCTTCCTTCAGCTAAAACATGCATGTGGAACCCAGAGTATGATCAACCGTGTGATCGGGAGACGTGTTCCAATATGTGTCAGTTTTCGTCCCCTGGTACTCGGGTGCAACATTCCAGACGCTTTACTAACACTCTCCCGACTTGGAGAGTCAGTGCCTTTAACCTCCTGTTTGGCCCAGTTTGCAATTTCTGCGGAAGATGAACAGGAATAGGGAGAACCATGACAGACTAGCTGGAGGTGTCTGGACGGGCAAATTTAACTCTCATTTCCCACCAGGAAGAGGAATTAACCAAAGGCTCAGCGTGCCGTGCCGGAACCAGATTAGGGCCTGAAGCCATCCTGCGGTGTTGCGGCCAGCTCACGAGAAAGCGAGTTGAAGAAAGGAGCTCAGGGGCACTGTAATTCACAAACCTGCAGAGTTATAAATGACAGCTATCGTCCAAAAATATACTGAAGTAAGGCTGCCAAGAGGACTTGAAAGCGGGGCAGAATTGCAGGAAACCGATTTCAGGAGGTAGACTGGAATTGCATTTAAAGCATAGGAAAAGAGGCAGAACGTCCACAATGATGCACTTGGCCAAAAAGGGCGTATGCGTTTTTTCCTGAATATATTCAGGAAAAAACGCATACGCCCTTTTTGGCCAACCAAGCAAGCTTGCAAAGGAAATCTGCACTACAGTGAAGTCTCACTTCCCCCCGGTCAAAAGGGCCATCTGAAAAAAGTGTAAAATCCAGAAAGGCAGGACAGGCCATGGAGAACTGGGAGCCTTGTTATGCTGATGGGCGGGATGTAAATTGCCAACAGCCACTCGGGAGAAGTGTATGGTGTTTCCTGAAACATCTAAAAAACAAAGCAACAGAGCCTAGGGCACTTCCACTTATGGTCCTATAGCTTAGGGAAATTAAAATCAAAAAGACAGAGCCACCCTAAAGGTTGGGACGGCTCTGTTTACAAGAACCTGGTTTACGGTACAAGTTCAATATCGCAGAAAGTGAAAAATGGATAAAGAAGTTGTGGTACTTACGTACAATGCAGTATCACTCAGCAATGAAATCTATGTCATCAGGCCCGTAGCAGCATAATGAGTGGATTCAGGTACGATGATTCTAACTGAAATAAGTCACACAGAAAAAGAAACATCATAAGATATCACTAATACACGGAATGTAACCTTGTCTACACAGGAACTGAATTACAAAACAGAACAGGGTCTCAAATTTAGAAAACAAACTTATGCTTGCTTAAGGGGAAAGGTGAGTTGGGGTGCTGCATAAAACCAGAGATTGAAATGAGCACAGATAAAGTTCCTTAAGCCAAATATGGAATAGACAAGAGCTACTCCTTGCTCAACGAAATGGACTCAACACCCCATATTAAACGACTAAGAGTGTACCTGACTAGGAAGTATCTTAAAACCTATGGATTGCTATGTCTCCGAAAGAGAATCAAGCGTGTGTACAGGGGAATAAACGCAGCAGTGATAGGATTGGAGAAGTTCGGTGAGCAAATGAAGACCCTTTGAAGTCATATTGCATGGTACCCATTCCACGGGTCTCAACTCTCCAGGTTTAAGGTATTCTTCCTTCAGCTAAAACATGCATGTGGAACCCAGAGTATGATCAACCGTGTGATCGGTAGACGTGTTCAAATATGTCTCAGTTTTCGTCCCCTGGTTCTCGGGTGCAACATTCCAGACGCTTTACTAACACTCTCCCGACTTGGACAGTCAGTGCCTTTAACCTCCTGTTTGGCCCAGTTTGCAATTTCTGCGGAAGATGAACAGGAATAGGCAGAACCAATGAGAGACTAGCTGGAGGTGTCTGGACGGGAAAATTTAACTCTCATTTCCCACCAGGAAGAGGAATTAACCAAAGGCTCAGCGTGCCGTGCCGGAACCAGATTAGGGCCTGAAGCCATCCTGCGGTGTTGCGGCCAGCTCACGAGAAAGCGAGTTGAAGAAAGGAGCTCAGGGGCACTGTAATTCACAAACCTGCAGAGTTATAAATGACAGCTATCGTCCAAAAATATACTGAAGTAAGGCTGCCAAGAGGACTTGAAAGCGGGGCAGAATTGCAGGAAACCGATTTCAGGAGGTAGACTGGAATTGCATTTAAAGCATAGGAAAAGAGGCAGAACGTCCACAATGATGCACTTGGCCAAAAAGGGCGTATGCGTTTTTTCCTGAATATATTCAGGAAAAAACGCATACGCCCTTTTTGGCCAACCAAGCAAGCTTGCAAAGGAAATCTGCACTACAATGAAGTCTCACTTCCCCCCGGTCAAAAGGGCCATCTGAAAAAAGTGTAAAATCCAGAAAGGCAGGACAGGCCATGGAGAACTGGGAGCCTTGTTATGCTGATGGGCGGGATGTAAATTGCCAACAGCCACTCGGGAGAAGTGTATGGTGTTTCCTGAAACATCTAATAAACAAAGCAACAGAGCCTAGGGCACTTCCACTTATGGTCCTATAGCTTAGGGAAATTAAAATCAAAAAGACACAGCCACCCCAAAGGTTGGGGCGGCTCTGTTTACAAGAACCTGGTTTACGGTACAAGTTCAATATCGCAGAAAGTGAAAAATGGATAAAGAAGTTGTGGTACTTACGTACAATGCAGTATCACTCAGCAATGAAATCTATGTCATCAGGCCCGTAGCAGCATAATGAGTGGATTCAGGTACGATGATTCTAACTGAAATAAGTCACACAGAAAAAGAAACATCATAAGATATCACTAATACACGGAATGTAACCTTGGCTACACAGGAACTGAATTACAAAACAGAACAGGGTCTCAAATTTAGAAAACCAACTTATGCTTGCTTAAGGGGAAAGGTGAGTTGGGGTGCTGCATAAAACCAGAGATTGAAATGAGCACAGATAAAGTTCCATAAGCCAAATATGGAATAGACAAGAGCTACTCCTTGCTCAACGAAATGGACTCAACACCCCATATTAAATGCCTAAGAGTGTACCTGACTAGGAAGTATCTTAAAACCTATGGATTGCTATGTCTCTGAAAGAGAATTAAGTGTGTGTACAGGGGCATAAACGCAGCAGTGATAGGATTGGAGAGGTTCGTTGAGCAAATGAAGATCCTTTGAAGTCATATTGCATGGTACCCATTCCACGGGTCTCAACTCTCCAGGTTTAAGGTATTCTTCCTTCAGCTAAAACATGCATGTGGAACCCAGAGTATGATCAACCATGTGATCGGGAGATGTGTTCCAGTATGTCTCAGTTTTCGTCCCCTGGTACTCGGGTGCAACATTCCAGACGCTTTACTAACACTCTCCCGACTTGGAGAGTCAGTGCCTTTAACCTCCTGTTTGGCCCAGTTTGCAATTTCTGCGGAAGATGAACAGGAATAGGGAGAACCAATGACAGACTAGCTGGAGGTGTCTGGACGGGCAAATTTAACTCTCATTTCCCACCAGGAAGAGGAATTAGCCAAAGGCTCAGCGTGCCGTGCCGGAACCAGATTAGGGCCTGAAGCCATCCTGCGGTGTTGCGGCCAGCTCACGAGAAAGCGAGTTGAAGAAAGGAGCTCAGGGGCACTGTAATTCACAAACCTGCAGAGTTATAAATGACAGCTATCGTCCAAAAATATACTGAAGTAAGGCTGCCAAGAGGACTTGAAAGCGGGGCAGAATTGCAGGAAACCGATTTCAGGAGGTAGACTGGAATTGCATTTAAAGCATAGGAAAAGAGGCAGAACGTCCACAATGATGCACTTGGCCAAAAAGGGCGTATGCGTTTTTTCCTAAATATATTCAGGAAAAAACGCATACGACCTTTTTGGCCAACCAAGCAAGCTTGCAAAGGAAATCTGCACTACAATGAAGTCTCACTTCCCCCCGGTCAAAAGGGCCATCTGAAAAAAGTGTGAAATCCAGAAAGGCAGGACAGGCCATGGAGAACTGGGAGCCTTGTTATGCTGATGGGCGTGATGTAAATTGCCAACAGCCACTCGGGAGAAGTGTATGGTGTTTCCTGAAACATCTAAAAAACAAAGCAACAGAGCCTAGGGCACTTCCACTTATGGTCCTATAGCTTAGGGAAATTAAAATCAAAAAGACAGAGCCACCCAAAAGGTTGGGACGGCTCTGTTTACTAGAAACTCATTTACGGTACAAGTTCAATATCTCAGAAAGTGAAAAATGGATAAAGAAGTTGTGGTACTTACGTACAATGCAGTATCACTCAGCAATGAAATCTATGTCATCAGGCCCGTAGCAGCATAATGAGTGGATTCAGGTATGATGATTCTAACTGAAATAAGTCACACAGAAAAAGAAACATCATAAGATATCACTAATACACGGAATGTAACCTTGGCTACACAGGAACTGAATTACAAAACAGAACAGGGTCTCAAATTTAGAAAACCAACTTATGCTTGCTTAAGGGGAAAGGTGAGTTGGGGTGCTGCATAAAACCAGAGATTGAAATGAGCACAGATAAAGTTCCTTAAGCCAAATATGGAATAGACAAGAGCTACTCCTTGCTCAACGAAATGGATTCAACACCCCATATTAAACACCTAAAAATATACCTGACTAGGAAGTATCTTAAAACCTGTGGATTGCTATGTCTCCGAAAGAGAATCAAGCGTGTGTGCAGGGGCATAAACGCAGCAGTGATAGGATTGGAGAGGTTCGGTGAGCAAATGAAGACCCTTTGAAGTCATATTGCATGGTACCCATTCCACGGGTCTCAACTCTCCAGGTTTAAGGTATTCTTCCTTCAGCTAAAACATGCATGAGGAACCCAGAGTATGATCAACCGTGTGATCGGGAGGCGTGTTCCAATATGTGTCAGTTTTCGTCCCCTGGTACTCGGGTGCAACATTCCAGACGCTTTACTAACACTCTCCCGACTTGGAGAGTCAGTGCCTTTAACCTCCTGTTTGGCCCAGTTTGCAATTTCTGCGGAAGATGAACAGGAATAGGGAGAACCAATGAGAGACTAGCTGGCGGTGTCTGGACGGGCAAATTTAACTCTCATTTCCCACCAGGAAGAGGAATTAACCAAAGGCTCAGCGTGCCGTGCTGCAACCAGATTAGGGCCTGAAGCAATCCTGCGGTGTTGCGGCCAGCTCTCGAGAAAGCGAGTTCAAGAAAGGAGCTCAGGGGCACTGTAATTCACAAACCTGCAGAGTTATAAATGACAGCTATCATCCAAAAATATACTGAAGTAAGGCTGCCAAGAGGACTTGAAAGCGGGGCAGAATTGCAGGAAACCGATTTCAGGAGGTAGACTGGAATTGCATTTAAAGCATAGGAAAAGAGGCAGAACGTCCACAATGATGCACTTGGCCAAAAAGGGCGTATGCGTTTTTTCCTAAATATATTCAGGAAAAAACGCATACGCCCTTTTTGGCCAACCAAGCAAGCTTGCAAAGGAAATCTGCACTACAATGAAGTCTCACTTCCCCCCGGTCAAAAGGGCCATCTGAAAAAAGTGTAAAATCCAGAAAGGCAGGACAGGCCATGGAGAACTGGGAGCCTTGTTATGCTGATGGGCGGGATGTCAATTGCCAACAGCCACTCGGGAGAAGTGTATGGTGTTTCCTGAAACATCTAAAAAACAAAGCAACAGAGCCTAGGGCACTTCCACTTATGGTCCTATAGCTTAGGGAAATTAAAATCAAAAGACACAGCCACCCCAAAGGTTGGGACGGCTCTGTTTACAAGAACCTGGTTTACGGTACAAGTTCAATATCGCAGAAAGTGAAAAATGGATAAAGAAGTTGTGGTACTTACGTACAATGCAATATCACACAGCAATGAAATCTATGTCATCAGGCCCGTAGCAGCATAATGAGTGGATTCAGGTATGATGATTCTAACTGAAATAAGTCACACAGAAAAAGAAACATCATAAGATATCACTAATACACGGAATGTAAACTTGGCTACACAGGAACTGAATTGCAAAACAGAACAGGGTCTCAAATTTAGAAAACCAACTTATGCTTGCTTAAGGGGAAAGGTGAGTTGGGGAGCTGCATAAAACCAGAGATTGAAATGAGCACAGATAAAGTTCCATAAGCCAAGTATGGAATAGACAAGAGCTACTCCTTGCTCAAGGAAATGGACTCAACACCCCATATTAAACGCCTAAGAATGTACCTGACTAGGAAGTATCTTAAAACCTATGGATTGCTATGTCACCGAAAGAGAATCAAGCGTGTGTACAGGGGCATAAACGCAGCAGTGATAGATCTGGAGAGGTTCGGTGAGCAAATGAAGACCCTTTGAAGTCATATTGCATGGTACCCATTCCACGGTTCTCAACTCTCCAGGTTTCAGGTATTCTTCCTTCAGCTAAAACATGCATGTGGAACCCAGAGTATGATCAACCGTGTGATCGGGAGACGTGTTCCAATATGTGTCAGTTTCCGTCCCCTGGTACTCGGGTGCAACATTCCAGACGCTTTACTAACACTCTCCCGACTTGGAGAGTCAGCGCCTTTAACCTCCTGTTTGGACCAGTTTGCAATTTCTGCGGAAGATGTACAGGAATAGGGAGAACCAATGAGAGACTAGCTGGAGGTGTCTGGACGGGCAAATTTAACTCTCATTTCCCACCAGGAAGAGGAATTAACCAAAGGCTCAGCGTGCCGTGCCGGAACCAGATTAGGGCCTGAAGCCATCCTGCGGTGTTGCGGCCAGCTCACGAGAAAGCGAGTTGAAGAAAGGAGCTCAGGGGCACTGTAATTCACAAACCTGCAGAGTTATAAATGACAGCTATCGTCCAAAAATATACTGAAGTAAGGCTGCCAAGAGGACTTGAAAGCGGGGCAGAATTGCAGGAAACCGATTTCAGGAGGTAGACTGGAATTGCATTTAAAGCATAGGAAAAGAGGCAGAACGTCCACAATGATGCACTTGGCCAAAAAGGGCGTATGCGTTTTTTCCTGAATATATTCAGGAAAAAACGCATACGCCCTTTTTGGCCAACCAAGCAAGCTTGCAAAGGAAATCTGCACTACAATGAAGTCTCACTTCCCCCCGGTCAAAAGGGCCATCTGAAAAAAGTGTAAAATCCAGAAAGGCAGGACAGGCCATGGAGAACTGGGAGCCTTGTTATGCTGATGGGCGGGATGTAAATTGCCAACAGCCACTCGGGAGAAGTGTATGGTGTTTCCTGAAACATCTAAAAAACAAAGCAACAGAGCCTAGGGCACTTCCACTTATGGTCCTATAGCTTAGGGAAATTAAAATCAAAAGACACAGCCACCCCAAAGGTTGGGACGGCTCTGTTTACAAGAACCTGGTTTACGGTACAAGTTCAATATCGCAGAAAGTGAAAAATGGATAAAGAAGTTGTGGTACTTACGTACAATGCAATATCACTCAGCAAGGAAATCTATGTCATCAGGCCCGTAGCAGCATAATGAGTGGATTCAGGTATGATGATTCTAACTGAAATAAGTCACACAGAAAAAGAAACATCATAAGATATCACTAATACACGGAATGTAAACTTGGCTACACAGGAACTGAATTCCAAAACAGAACAGGGTCTCAAATTTAGAAAACCAACTTATGCTTGCTTAAGGGGAAAGGTGAGTTGGGGTGCTGCATAAAACCAGAGATTGAAATGAGCACAGATAAAGTTCCTTAAGCCAAATATGGAATAGACAAGAGCTACTCCTTGCTCAACGAAATGGATTCAACACCCCATATTAAACACCCAAGAATATACCTGACTAGGAAGTATCTTAAAACGTATGGATTGCTATGTCTCCGAAAGAGAATCAAGCGTGTGTGCAGGGGCATAAACGCAGCAGTGATAGGATTGGAGAGGTTCGGTGAGCAAATGAAGACCCTTTGAAGTCATATTGCATGGTACCCATTCCACGGGTCTCAACTCTCCAGGTTTAAGGTATTCTTCCTTCAGCTAAAACATGCATGTGGAACCCAGAGTATGATCAACCGTGTGATCGGGAGACGTGTTCCAATATGTGTCAGTTTTCGTCCCCTGGTACTCGGGTGCAACATTCCAGACGCTTTATTAACACTCTCCCGACTTGGAGAGTCAGTGCCTTTAACCTCCTGTTTGGCCCAGTTTGCAATTTCTGCGGAAGATGAACAGGAATAGGGAGAACCAATGACAGACTAGCTGGAGGTGTCTGGACGGGCAAATTTAACTCTCATTTCCCACCAGGAAGAGGAATTAACCAAAGGCTCAGCGTGCCGTGCCGGAACCAGATTAGGGCCTGAAGCCATCCTGCGGTGTTGCGGCCAGCTCACGAGAAAGCGAGTTGAAGAAAGGAGCTCAGGGGCACTGTAATTCACAAACCTGCAGAGTTATAAATGACAGCTATCGTCCAAAAATATACTGAAGTAAGGCTGCCAAGAGGACTTGAAAGCGGGGCAGAATTGCAGGAAACCGATTTCAGGAGGTAGACTGGAATTGCATTTAAAGCATAGGAAAAGAGGCAGAACGTCCACAATGATGCACTTGGCCAAAAAGGGCGTATGCGTTTTTTCCTGAATATATTCAGGAAAAAACGCATACGCCCTTTTTGGCCAACCAAGCAAGCTTGCAAAGGAAATCTGCACTACAATGAAGTCTCACTTCCCCCCGGTCAAAAGGGCCATCTGAAAAAAGTGTAAAATCCAGAAAGGCAGGACAGGCCATGGAGAACTGGGAGCCTTGTTATGCTGATGGGCGGGATGTAAATTGCCAACAGCCACTCGGGAGAAGTGTATGGTGTTTCCTGAAACATCTAAAAAACAAAGCAACAGAGCCTAGGGCACTTCCACTTATGGTCCTATAGCTTAGGGAAATTAAAATCAAAAGACACAGCCACCCCAAAGGTTGGGACGGCTCTGTTTACAAGAACCTTGTATACGGTACAAGTTCAATATCGCAGAAAGTGAAAAATGGATAAAGAAGTTGTGGTACTTACGTACAATGCAGTATCACTCAGCAATGAAATCTATGTCATCAGGCCCGTAGCAGCATAATGAGTGGATTCAGGTACGATGATTCTAACTGAAATAAGTCACACAGAAAAAGAAACATCATAAGATATCACTAATACACGGAATGTAAACTTGGCTACAAAGGAACTGAATTACAAAACAGAACAGGGTCTCAAATTTAGAAACCCAACTTATGCTTGCTTAAGGGGAAAGGTGAGTTGGGGTGCTGCATAAAACCAGAGATTGAAATGAGCACAGATAAAGTTCCTTAAGCCAAATATGGAATAGACAAGAGCTACTCCTTGCTCAACGAAATGGACTCAACACCCCATATTAAATGCCTAAGAGTGTACCTGACTAGGAAGTATCTTAAAACCTATGGATTGCTATGTCTCTGAAAGAGAATCAAGTGTGTGTACAGGGGCATAAACGCAGCAGTGATAGGATTGGAGAAGTTCGGTGAGCAAATGAAGACCCTTTGAAGTCATATTGCATGGTACCCATTCCACGGGTCTCAACTCTCCAGGTTTAAGGTATTCTTCCTTCAGCTAAAACATGCATGTGGAACCCAGAGTATGATCAACCGTGTGATCGGTAGACGTGTTCCAATATGTCTCAGTTTTCGTCCCCTGGTACTCGGGTGCAACATTCCAGACGCTTTACTAACACTCTCCCGACTTGGAGAGTCAGTGCCTTTAACCTCCTGTTTGGCCCAGTTTGCAATTTCTGCGGAAGATGAACAGGAATAGGCAGAACCAATGAGAGACTAGCGGGAGGTGTCTGCACGGGAAAAGTTAACTCTCATTTCCCACCAGGAAGAGGAATTAACCAAAGGCTCAGCGTGCCGTGCCGGAACCAGATTAGGGCCTGAAGCCATCCTGCGGTGTTGCGGCCAGCTCACGAGAAAGCGAGTTGAAGAAAGGAGCTCAGGGGCACTGTAATTCACAAACCTGCAGAGTTATAAATGACAGCTATCGTCCAAAAATATACTGAAGTAAGGCTGCCAAGAGGACTTGAAAGCGGGGCAGAATTGCAGGAAACCGATTTCAGGAGGTAGACTGGAATTGCATTTAAAGCATAGGAAAAGAGGCAGAACGTCCACAATGATGCACTTGGCCAAAAAGGGCGTATGCGTTTTTTCCTGAATATATTCAGGAAAAAACGCATACGCCCTTTTTGGCCAACCAAGCAAGCTTGCAAAGGAAATCTGCACTACAATGAAGTCTCACTTCCCCCCGGTCAAAAGGGCCATCTGAAAAAAGTGTAAAATCCAGAAAGGCAGGACAGACCATGGAGAACTGGGAGCCTTGTTATGCTGATGGGCGGGATGTAAATTGCCAACAGCCACTCGGGAGAAGTGTATGGTGTTTCCTGAAACATCTAAAAAACAAAGCAACAGAGCCTAGGGCACTTCCACTTATGGTCCTATAGCTTAGGGAAATTAAAATCAAAAAGACACAGCCACCCCAAAGTTTGGGACGGCTCTGTTTACAAGAACCTGGTTTACGGTACAAGTTCAATATCGCAGAAAGTGAAAAATGGATAAAGAAGTTGTGGTACTTACGTACAATGCAGTATCACTCAGCAATGAAATCTATGTCATCAGGCCCGTAGCAGCATAATGAGTGGATTCAGATATGATGATTCTAACTGAAATAAGTCACACAGGAAAAGAAACATCATAAGATATCACTAATACACGGAATGTAACCTTGGCTACACAGGAACTGAATTACAAAACAGAACAGGGTCTCAAATTTAGAAAACCAACTTATGCTTGCTTAAGGGGAAAGGTGAGTTGGGGTGCTGCATAAAACCAGAGATTGAAATGAGCACAGATAAAGTTCCTTAAGCCAAATATGGAATAGACAAGAGCTACTCCTTGCTCAACGAAATGGACTCAACACCCCATATTAAACGCCTAAGAGTGTACCTGACTAGGAAGTATCTTAAAACCTATGGATTGCTATGTCTCTGAAAGAGAATCAAGCGTGTGTACAGGGGCATAAACGCAGCAGTGATAGGATTGGAGAAGTTCGGTGAGCAAATGAAGACCCTTTGAAGTCATATTGCATGGTACCCATTCCACGGGTCTCAACTCTCCAGGTTTAAGGTATTCTTCCTTCAGCTAAAACATGCATGTGGAACCCAGAGTATGATCAACCGTGTGATCGGTAGACGTGTTCCAATATGTGTCAGTTTTCGTCCCCTGGTACTCGGGTGCAACATTCCAGACGCTTTACTAACACTCTCCCGACTTGGAGAGTCAGTGCCTTTAACCTCCTGTTTGGCCCAGTTTGCAATTTCTGCGGAAGATGAACAGGAATAGGCAGAACCAATGAGAGACTAGCTGGAGGTGTCTGCACGGGAAAATTTAACTCTCATTTCCCACCAGGAAGAGGAATTAACCAAAGGCTCAGCGTGCCGTGCCGGAACCAGATTAGGGCCTGAAGCCATCCTGCGGTGTTGCGGCCAGCTCACGAGAAAGCGAGTTGAAGAAAGGAGCTCAGGGGCACTGTAATTCACAAACCTGCAGAGTTATAAATGACAGCTATCGTCCAAAAATATACTGAAGTAAGGCTGCCAAGAGGACTTGAAAGCGGGGCAGAATTGCAGGAAACCGATTTCAGGAGGTAGACTGGAATTGCATTTAAAGCATAGGAAAAGAGGCAGAACGTCCACAATGATGCACTTGGCCAAAAAGGGCGTATGCGTTTTTTCCTGAATATATTCAGGAAAAAACGCATACGCCCTTTTTGGCCAACCAAGCAAGCTTGCAAAGGAAATCTGCACTACAATGAAGTCTCACTTCCCCCCGGTCAAAAGGGCCATCTGAAAAAAGTGTAAAATCCAGAAAGGCAGGACAGGCCATGGAGAACTGGGAGCCTTGTTATGCTGATGGGCGGGATGTAAATTGCCAACAGCCACTCGGGAGAAGTGTATGGTGTTTCCTGAAACATCTAAAAAACAAAGCAACAGAGCCTAGGGCACTTCCACTTATGGTCCTATAGCTTAGGGAAATTAAAATCAAAAGACACAGCCACCCCAAAGGTTGGGACGGCTCTGTTTACAAGAACCTGGTTTACGGTACAAGTTCAATATCGCAGAAAGTGAAAAATGGATAAAGAAGTTGTGGTACTTACGTACAATGCAGTATCACTCAGCAATGAAATCTATGTCATCAGGCCCGTAGCAGCATAATGAGTGGATTCAGGTATGATGATTCTAACTGAAATAAGTCACACAGGAAAAGAAACATTATAAGATATCACTAATACACGGAATGTAACCTTGGCTACACAGGAACTGAATTACAAAACAGAACAGGGTCTCAAATTTAGAAACCCAACTTATGCTTGCTTAAGGGGAAAGGTGAGTTGGGGTGCTGCATAAAACCAGAGATTGAAATGAGCACAGATAAAGTTCCTTAAGCCAAATATGGAATAGACAAGAGCTACTTCTTGCTCAACGAAATGGACTCAACACCCCATATTAAATGCCTAAGAGTGTACCTGACTAGGAAGTATCTTAAAACCTATGGATTGCTATGTCTCTGAAAGAGAATCAAGTGTGTGTACAGGGGCATAAACGCAGCAGGGATAGGATTGGAGAGGTTCGGTGAGCAAATGAAGACCCTTTGAAGTCATATTGCATGGTACCCATTCCACGGGTCTCAACTCTCCAGGTTTAAGGTATTCTTCCTTCAGCTAAAACATGCATGTGGAACCCAGAGTATGATCAACCGTGTGATCGGGAGACGTGTTCCAATATGTCTCAGTTTTCGTCCCCTGGTACTCGGGTGCAACATTCCAGACGCTTTACTAACACTCTCCCGACTTGGAGAGTCAGTGCCTTTAACCTCCTGTTTGGCCCAGTTTGCAATTTCTGCGGAAGATGAACAGGAATAGGGAGAACCAATGACAGACTAGCTGGATTTGTCTGGACGGGCAAATTTAACTCTCATTTCCCACCAGGAAGAGGAATTAACCAAAGGCTCAGCGTGCCGTGCCGGAACCAGATTAGGGCCTGAAGCCATCCTGCGGTGTTGCGGCCAGCTCACGAGAAAGCGAGTTGAAGAAAGGAGCTCAGGGGCACTGTAATTCACAAACCTGCAGAGTTATAAATGACAGCTATCGTCCAAAAATATACTGAAGTAAGGCTGCCAAGAGGACTTGAAAGCGGGGCAGAATTGCAGGAAACCGATTTCAGGAGGTAGACTGGAATTGCATTTAAAGCATAGGAAAAGAGGCAGAACGTCCACAATGATGCACTTGGCCAAAAAGGGCGTATGCGTTTTTTCCTGAATATATTCAGGAAAAAACGCATACGCCCTTTTTGGCCAACCAAGCAAGCTTGCAAAGGAAATCTGCACTACAATGAAGTCTCACTTCCCCCCGGTCAAAAGGGCCATCTGAAAAAAGTGTAAAATCCAGAAAGGCAGGACAGGCCATGGAGAACTGGGAGCCTTGTTATGCTGATGGGCGGGATGTAAATTGCCAACAGCCACTCGGGAGAAGTGTATGGTGTTTCCTGAAACATCTAAAAAACAAAGCAACAGAGCCTAGGGCACTTCCACTTATGGTCCTATAGCTTAGGGAAATTAAAATCAAAAAGACACAGCCACCCCAAAGGTTGGGACGGCTCTGTTTACAAGAACCTGGTTTACGGTACAAGTTCAATATCGCAGAAAGTGAAAAATGGATAAAGAAGTTGTGGTACTTACGTACAATGCAGTATCACTCAGCAATGAAATCTATGTCATCAGGCCCGTAGCAGCATAATGAGTGGATTCAGGTACGATGATTCTAACTGAAATAAGTCACACAGAAAAAGAAACATCATAAGATATCACTAATACACGGAATGTAACCTTGTCTACACAGGAACTGAATTACAAAACAGAACAGGGTCTCAAATTTAGAAAACCAACTTATGCTTGCTTAAGGGGAAAGGTGAGTTGGGGTGCTGCATAAAACCAGAGATTGAAATGAGCACAGATAAAGTTCCTTAAGCCAAATATGGAATAGACAAGAGCTACTCCTTGCTCAACGAAATGGACTCAACACCCCATATTAAACGACTAAGAGTGTACCTGACTAGGAAGTATCTTAAAACCTATGGATTGCTATGTCTCCGAAAGAGAATCAAGCGTGTGTACAGGGGCATAAACGCAGCAGTGATAGGATTGGAGAAGTTCGGTGAGCAAATGAAGACCCTTTGAAGTCATATTGCATGGTACCCATTCCACGGGTCTCAACTCTCCAGGTTTAAGGTATTCTTCCTTCAGCTAAAACATGCATGTGAAACCCAGAGTATGATCAACCGTGTGATCGGTAGACGTGTTCAAATATGTCTCAGTTTTCGTCCCCTGGTTCTCGGGTGCAACATTCCAGACGCTTTACTAACACTCTCCCGACTTGGACAGTCAGTGCCTTTAACCTCCTGTTTGGCCCAGTTTGCAATTTCTGCGGAAGATGAACAGGAATAGGCAGAACCAATGAGAGACTAGCTGGAGGTGTCTGGACGGGAAAATTTAACTCTCATTTCCCACCAGGAAGAGGAATTAACCAAAGGCTCAGCGTGCCGTGCCGGAACCAGATTAGGGCCTGAAGCCATCCTGCGGTGTTGCGGCCAGCTCACGAGAAAGCGAGTTGAAGAAAGGAGCTCAGGGGCACTGTAATTCACAAACCTGCAGAGTTATAAATGACAGCTATCGTCCAAAAATATACTGAAGTAAGGCTGCCAAGAGGACTTGAAAGCGGGGCAGAATTGCAGGAAACCGATTTCAGGAGGTAGACTGGAATTGCATTTAAAGCATAGGAAAAGAGGCAGAACGTCCACAATGATGCACTTGGCCAAAAAGGGCGTATGCGTTTTTTCCTGAATATATTCAGGAAAAAACGCATACGCCCTTTTTGGCCAACCAAGCAAGCTTGCAAAGGAAATCTGCACTACAATGAAGTCTCACTTCCCCCCGGTCAAAAGGGCCATCTGAAAAAAGTGTAAAATCCAGAAAGGCAGGACAGGCCATGGAGAACTGGGAGCCTTGTTATGCTGATGGGCGGGATGTAAATTGCCAACAGCCACTCGGGAGAAGTGTATGGTGTTTCCTGAAACATCTAATAAACAAAGCAACAGAGCCTAGGGCACTTCCACTTATGGTCCTATAGCTTAGGGAAATTAAAATCAAAAAGACACAGCCACCCCAAAGGTTGGGGCGGCTCTGTTTACAAGAACCTGGTTTACGGTACAAGTTCAATATCGCAGAAAGTGAAAAATGGATAAAGAAGTTGTGGTACTTACGTACAATGCAGTATCACTCAGCAATGAAATCTATGTCATCAGGCCCGTAGCAGCATAATGAGTGGATTCAGGTATGATGATTCTAACTGAAATAAGTCACACAGGAAAAGAAACATCATAAGATATCACTAATACACGGAATGTAACCTTGGCTACACAGGAACTGAATTCCAAAACAGAACAGGGTCTCAAATTTAGAAACCCAACTTATGCTTGCTTAAGGGGAAAGGTGAGTTGGGGTGCTGCATAAAACCAGAGATTGAAATGAGCACAGATAAAGTTCCTTAAGGCAAATATGGAATAGACTAGAGCTACTCCTTGCTCAACGAAATGGACTCAACACCCCATATTAAACGCCTAAGAGTGTACCTGACTAGGAAGTATCTTAAAACCTATGGATTGCTATGTCTCCGAAAGAGAATCAAGCGTGTGTACAGGGGCATAAACGCAGCAGTGATAGGATTGGAGAGGTTCGGTGAGCAAATGAAGACCCTTTGAAGTCATATTGCATGGTACCCATTCCACGGGTCTCAACTCTCCAGGTTTAAGGTATTCTTCCTTCAGCTAAAACATGCATGTGGAACCCAGAGTATGATCAACCGTGTGATCGGGAGACGTGTTCCAATATGTCTCAGTTTTCGTCCCCTGGTACTCGGGTGCAACATTCCAGACGCTTTACTAACACTCTCCCGACTTGGAGAGTCAGTGCCTTTAACCTCCTGTTTGGCCCAGTTTGCAATTTCTGCGGAAGATGAACAGGAATAGGGAGAACCAATGAGAGACTAGCTGGAGGTGTCTGGACGGGAAAATTTAACTCTCATTTCCCACCAGGAAGAGGAATTAACCAAAGGCTCAGCGTGCCGTGCCGGAACCAGATTAGGGCCTGAAGCCATCCTGCGGTGTTGCGGCCAGCTCACGAGAAAGCGAGTTGAAGAAAGGAGCTCAGGGGCACTGTAATTCACAAACCTGCAGAGTTATAAATGACAGCTATCGTCCAAAAATATACTGAAGTAAGGCTGCCAAGAGGACTTGAAAGCGGGGCAGAATTGCAAGAAACCGATTTCAGGAGGTAGACTGGAATTGCATTTAAAGCATAGGAAAAGAGGCAGAACGTCCACAATGATGCACTTGGCCAAAAAGGGCGTATGCGTTTTTTCCTGAATATATTCAGGAAAAAACGCATACGCCCTTTTTGGCCAACCAAGCAAGCTTGCAAAGGAAATCTGCACTACAGTGAAGTCTCACATCCCCCCGGTCAAAAGGGCCATCTGAAAAAAGTGTAAAATCCAGAAAGGCAGGACAGGCCATGGAGAACTGGGAGCCTTGTTATGCTGATGGGCGGGATGTCAATTGCCAACAGCCACTCGGGAGAAGTGTATGGTGTTTCCTGAAACATCTAAAAAACAAAGCAACAGAGCCTAGGGCACTTCCACTTATGGTCCTATAGCTTAGGGAAATTAAAATCAAAAGACACAGCCACCCCAAAGGTTGGGACGGCTCTGTTTACAAGAACCTGGTTTACGGTACAAGTTCAATATCGCAGAAAGTGAAAAATGGATAAAGAAGTTGTGGTACTTACGTACAATGCAGTATCACTCAGCAATGAAATCTATGTCATCAGGCCCGTAGCAGCATAATGAGTGGATTCAGGTACGATGATTCTAACTGAAATAAGTCACACAGAAAAAGAAACATCATAAGATATCACTAATACACGGAATGTAAACTTGGCTACACAGGAACTGAATTACAAAACAGAACAGGGTCTCAAATTTAGAAAACCAACTTATGCTTGCTTAAGGGGAAAGGTGAGTTGGGGTGCTGCATAAAACCAGAGATTGAAATGAGCACAGATAAAGTTCCTTAAGCCAAATATGGAATAGACAAGAGCTACTCCTTGCTCAACGAAATGGACTCAACACCCCATATTAAATGCCTAAGAGTGTACCTGACTAGGAAGTATCTTAAAACCTATGGATTGCTATGTCTCTGAAAGAGAATCAAGTGTGTGTACAGGGGCATAAACGCAGCAGTGATAGGATTGGAGAGGTTCGGTGAGCAAATGAAGACCCTTTGAAGTCATATTGCATGGTACCCATTCCACGGGTCTCAACTCTCCAGGTTTAAGGTATTCTTCCTTCAGCTAAAACATGCATGTGGAACCCAGAGTATGATCAACCGTGTGATCGGGAGACGTGTTCCAATATGTCTCAGTTTTCGTCCCCTGGTACTCGGGTGCAACATTCCAGACGCTTTACTAACACTCTCCCGACTTGGAGAGTCAGTGCCTTTAACCTCCTGTTTGGCCCAGTTTGCAATTTCTGCGGAAGATGAACAGGAATAGGGAGAACCAATGAGAGACTAGCTGGAGGTGTCTGCACGGGAAAATTTAACTCTCATTTCCCACCAGGAAGAGGAATTAACCAAAGGCTCAGCGTGCCGTGCCGGAACCAGATTAGGGCCTGAAGCCATCCTGCGGTGTTGCGGCCAGCTCACGAGAAAGCGAGTTGAAGAAAGGAGCTCAGGGGCACTGTAATTCACAAACCTGCAGAGTTATAAATGACAGCTATCGTCCAAAAATATACTGAAGTAAGGCTGCCAAGAGGACTTGAAAGCGGGGCAGAATTGCAGGAAACCGATTTCAGGAGGTAGACTGGAATTGCATTTAAAGCATAGGAAAAGAGGCAGAACGTCCACAATGATGCACTTGGCCAAAAAGGGCGTATGCGTTTTTTCCTGAATATATTCAGGAAAAAACGCATACGCCCTTTTTGGCCAACCAAGCAAGCTTGCAAAGGAAATCTGCACTACAGTGAAGTCTCACTTCCCCCCGGTCAAAAGGGCCATCTGAAAAAAGTGTAAAATCCAGAAAGGCAGGACAGGCCATGGAGAACTGGGAGCCTTGTTATGCTGATGGGCGGGATGTCAATTGCCAACAGCCACTCGGGAGAAGTGTATGGTGTTTCCTGAAACATCTAAAAAACAAAGCAACAGAGCCTAGGGCACTTCCACTTATGGTACTATAGCTTAGGGAAATTAAAATCAAAAGACACAGCCACCCCAAAGGTTGGGACGGCTCTGTTTACAAGAACCTGGTTTACGGTACAAGTTCAATATCGCAGAAAGTGAAAAATGGATAAAGAAGTTGTGGTACTTACGTACAATGCAGTATCACTCAGCAATGAAATCTATGTCATCAGGCCCGTAGCAGCATAATGAGTGGATTCAGGTACGATGATTCTAACTGAAATAAGTCACACAGAAAAAGAAACATCATAAGATATCACTAATACACGGAATGTAACCTTGGCTACACAGGAACTGAATTACAAAACAGAACAGGGTCTCAAATTTAGAAACCCAACTTATGCTTGCTTAAGGGGAAAGGTGAGTTGGGGTGCTGCATAAAACCAGAGATTGAAATGAGCACAGATAAAGTTCCTTAAGCCAAATATGGAATAGACAAGAGCTACTCCTTGCTCAACGAAATGGACTCAACACCCCATATTAAATGCCTAAGAGTGTACCTGACTAGGAAGTATCTTAAAACCTATGGATTGCTATGTCTCTGAAAGAGAATCAAGTGTGTGTACAGGGGCATAAACGCAGCAGTGATAGGATTGGAGAGGTTCGGTGAGCAAATGAAGACCCTTTGAAGTCATATTGCATGGTACCCATTCCACGGGTCTCAACTCTCCAGGTTTAAGGTATTCTTCCTTCAGCTAAAACATGCATGTGGAACCCAGAGTATGATCAACCGTGTGATCGGGAGACGTGTTCCAATATGTCTCAGTTTTCGTCCCCTGGTACTCGGGTGCAACATTCCAGACGCTTTACTAACACTCTCCCGACTTGGAGAGTCAGTGCCTTTAACCTCCTGTTTGGCCCAGTTTGCAATTTCTGCGGAAGATGAACAGGAATAGGGAGAACCAATGAGAGACTAGCTGGAGGTGTCTGGACGGGCAAATTTAACTCTCATTTCCCACCAGGAAGAGGAATTAACCAAAGGCTCAGCGTGCCGTGCCGGAACCAGATTAGGGCCTGAAGCCATCCTGCGGTGTTGCGGCCAGCTCACGAGAAAGCGAGTTGAAGAAAGGAGCTCAGGGGCACTGTAATTCACAAACCTGCAGAGTTATAAATGACAGCTATCGTCCAAAAATATACTGAAGTAAGGCTGCCAAGAGGACTTGAAAGCGGGGCAGAATTGCAGGAAACCGATTTCAGGAGGTAGACTGGAATTGCATTTAAAGCATAGGAAAAGAGGCAGAACGTCCACAATGATGCACTTGGCCAAAAAGGGCGTATGCGTTTTTTCCTGAATATATTCAGGAAAAAACGCATACGCCCTTTTTGGCCAACCAAGCAAGCTTGCAAAGGAAATCTGCACTACAGTGAAGTCTCACTTCCCCCCGGTCAAAAGGGCCATCTGAAAAAAGTGTAAAATCCAGAAAGGCAGGACAGGCCATGGAGAACTGGGAGCCTTGTTATGCTGATGGGCGGGATGTCAATTGCCAACAGCCACTCGGGAGAAGTGTATGGTGTTTCCTGAAACATCTAAAAAACAAAGCAACAGAGCCTAGGGCACTTCCACTTATGGTCCTATAGCTTAGGGAAATTAAAATCAAAAGACACAGCCACCCCAAAGGTTGGGACGGCTCTGTTTACAAGAACCTGGTTTACGGTACAAGTTCAATATCGCAGAAAGTGAAAAATGGATAAAGAAGTTGTGGTACTTACGTACAATGCAGTATCACTCAGCAATGAAATCTATGTCATCAGGCCCGTAGCAGCATAATGAGTGGATTCAGGTACGATGATTCTAACTGAAATAAGTCACACAGAAAAAGAAACATCATAAGATATCACTAATACACGGAATGTAACCTTGGCTACACAGGAACTGAATTACAAAACAGAACAGGGTCTCAAATTTAGAAAACCAACTTATGCTTGCTTAAGGGGAAAGGTGAGTTGGGGTGCTGCATAAAACCAGAGATTGAAATGAGCACAGATAAAGTTCCTTAAGCCAAATATGGAATAGACAAGAGCTACTCCTTGCTCAACGAAATGGACTCAACACCCCATATTAAATGCCTAAGAGTGTACCTGACTAGGAAGTATTTTAAAACCTATGGATTGCTATGTCTCTGAAAGAGAATCAAGTGTGTGTACAGGGGCATAAACGCAGCAGTGATAGGATTGGAGAGGTTCGGTGAGCAAATGAAGACCCTTTGAAGTCATATTGCATGGTACCCATTCCACGGGTCTCAACTCTCCAGGTTTAAGGTATTCTTCCTTCAGCTAAAACATGCATGTGGAACCCAGAGTATGATCAACCGTGTGATCGGGAGACGTGTTCCAATATGTCTCAGTTTTCGTCCCCTGGTACTCGGGTGCAACATTCCAGACGCTTTACTAACACTCTCCCGACTTGGAGAGTCAGTGCCTTTAACCTCCTGTTTGGCCCAGTTTGCAATTTCTGCGGAAGATGAACAGGAATAGGGAGAACCAATGACAGACTAGCTGGAGGTGTCTGGACGGGCAAATTTAACTCTCATTTCCCACCAGGAAGAGGAATTAACCAAAGGCTCAGCGTGCCGTGCCGGAACCAGATTAGGGCCTGAAGCCATCCTGCGGGGTTGCGGCCAGCTCACGAGAAAGCGAGTTGAAGAAAGGAGCTCAGGGGCACTGTAATTCACAAACCTGCAGAGTTATAAATGACAGCTATCGTCCAAAAATATACTGAAGTAAGGCTGCCAAGAGGACTTGAAAGCGGGGCAGAATTGCAGGAAACCGATTTCAGGAGGTAGACTGGAATTGCATTTAAAGCATAGGAAAAGAGGCAGAACGTCCACAATGATGCACTTGGCCAAAAAGGGCGTATGCGTTTTTTCCTGAATATATTCAGGAAAAAACGCATACGCCCTTTTTGGCCAACCAAGCAAGCTTGCAAAGGAAATCTGCACTACAGTGAAGTCTCACTTCCCCCCGGTCAAAAGGGCCATCTGAAAAAAGTGTAAAATCCAGAAAGGCAGGACAGGCCATGGAGAACTGGGAGCCTTGTTATGCTGATGGGCGGGATGTCAATTGCCAACAGCCACTCGGGAGAAGTGTATGGTGTTTCCTGAAACATCTAAAAAACAAAGCAACAGAGCGTAGGGCACTTCCACTTATGGTCCTATAGCTTAGGGAAATTAAAATCAAAAGACACAGCCACCCCAAAGGTTGGGACGGCTCTGTTTACAAGAACCTGGTTTACGGTACAAGTTCAATATCGCAGAAAGTGAAAAATGGATAAAGAAGTTGTGGTACTTACGTACAATGCAGTATCACTCAGCAATGAAATCTATGTCATCAGGCCCGTAGCAGCATAATGAGTGGATTCAGGTACGATGATTCTAACTGAAATAAGTCACACAGAAAAAGAAACATCATAAGATATCACTAATACACGGAATGTAAACTTGGCTACACAGGAACTGAATTACAAAACAGAACAGGGTCTCAAATTTAGAAACCCAACTTATGCTTGCTTAAGGGGAAAGGTGAGTTGGGGTGCTGCATAAAACCAGAGATTGAAATGAGCACAGATAAAGTTCCTTAAGCCAAATATGGAATAGACAAGAGCTACTCCTTGCTCAACGAAATGGACTCAACACCCCATATTAAATGCCTAAGAGTGTACCTGACTAGGAAGTATCTTAAAACCTATGGATTGCTATGTCTCTGAAAGAGAATCAAGTGTGTGTACAGGGGCATAAACGCAGCAGTGATAGGATTGGAGAGGTTCGGTGAGCAAATGAAGACCCTTTGAAGTCATATTGCATGGTACCCATTCCACGGGTCTCAACTCTCCAGGTTGAAGGTATTCTTCCTTCAGCTAAAACATGCATGTGGAACCCAGAGTATGATCAACCGTGTGATCGGGAGACGTGTTCCAATATGTCTCAGTTTTCGTCCCCTGGTACTCGGGTGCAACATTCCAGACGCTTTACTAACACTCTCCCGACTTGGAGAGTCAGTGCCTTTAACCTCCTGTTTGGCCCAGTTTGCAATTTCTGCAGAAGATGAACAGGAATAGGGAGAACCAATGACAGACTAGCTGGAGGTGTCTGGACGGGCAAATTTAACTCTCATTTCCCACCAGGAAGAGGAATTAACCAAAGGCTCAGCGTGCCGTGCCAGAACCAGATTAGGGCCTGAAGCCATCCTGCGGTGTTGCGGCCAGCTCACGAGAAAGCGAGTTGAAGAAAGGAGCTCAGGGGCACTGTAATTCACAAACCTGCAGAGTTATAAATGACAGCTATCGTCCAAAAATATACTGAAGTAAGGCTGCCAAGAGGACTTGAAAGCGGGGCAGAATTGCAGGAAACCGATTTCAGGAGGTAGACTGGAATTGCATTTAAAGCATAGGAAAAGAGGCAGAACGTCCACAATGATGCACTTGGCCAAAAAGGGCGTATGCGTTTTTTCCTGAATATATTCAGGAAAAAACGCATACGCCCTTTTTGGCCAACCAAGCAAGGTTGCAAAGGAAATCTGCACTACAATGAAGTCTCACTTCCCCCCGGTCAAAAGGGCCATCTGAAAAAAGTGTAAAATCCAGAAAGGCAGGACAGGCCATGGAGAACTGGGAGCCTTGTTATGCTGATGGGCGGGATGTAAATTGCCAACAGCCACTCGGGAGAAGTGTATGGTGTTTCCTGAAACATCTAAAAAACAAAGCAACAGAGCCTAGGGCACTTCCACTTATGGTCCTATAGCTTAGGGAAATTAAAATCAAAAAGACACAGCCACCCCAAAGGTTGGGACGGCTCTGTTTACAAGAACCTGGTTTACGGTACAAGTTCAATATCGCAGAAAGTGAAAAATGGATAAAGAAGTTGTGGTACTTACGTACAATGCAGTATCACTCAGCAATGAAATCTATGTCATCAGGCCCGTAGCAGCATAATGAGTGGATTCAGGTACGATGATTCTAACTGAAATAAGTCACACAGAAAAAGAAACATCATAAGATATCACTAATACACGGAATGTAACCTTGGCTACACAGGAACTGAATTACAAAACAGAACAGGGTCTCAAATTTAGAAAACCAACTTATGCTTGCTTAAGGGGAAAGGTGAGTTGGGGTGCTGCATAAAACCAGAGATTGAAATGAGCACAGATAAAGTTCCTTAAGCCAAATATGGAATAGACAAGAGCTACTCCTTGCTCAACGAAATGGACTCAACACCCCATATTAAATGCCTAAGAGTGTACCTGACTAGGAAGTATTTTAAAACCTATGGATTGCTATGTCTCTGAAAGAGAATCAAGTGTGTGTACAGGGGCATAAACGCAGCAGTGATAGGATTGGAGAGGTTCGGTGAGCAAATGAAGACCCTTTGAAGTCATATTGCATGGTACCCATTCCACGGGTCTCAACTCTCCAGGTTTAAGGTATTCTTCCTTCAGCTAAAACATGCATGTGGAACCCAGAGTATGATCAACCGTGTGATCGGGAGACGTGTTCCAATATGTCTCAGTTTTCGTCCCCTGGTACTCGGGTGCAACATTCCAGACGCTTTACTAACACTCTCCCGACTTGGAGAGTCAGTGCCTTTAACCTCCTGTTTGGCCCAGTTTGCAATTTCTGCGGAAGATGAACAGGAATAGGGAGAACCAATGACAGACTAGCTGGAGGTGTCTGGACGGGCAAATTTAACTCTCATTTCCCACCAGGAAGAGGAATTAACCAAAGGCTCAGCGTGCCGTGCCGGAACCAGATTAGGGCCTGAAGCCATCCTGCGGGGTTGCGGCCAGCTCACGAGAAAGCGAGTTGAAGAAAGGAGCTCAGGGGCACTGTAATTCACAAACCTGCAGAGTTATAAATGACAGCTATCGTCCAAAAATATACTGAAGTAAGGCTGCCAAGAGGACTTGAAAGCGGGGCAGAATTGCAGGAAACCGATTTCAGGAGGTAGACTGGAATTGCATTTAAAGCATAGGAAAAGAGGCAGAACGTCCACAATGATGCACTTGGCCAAAAAGGGCGTATGCGTTTTTTCCTGAATATATTCAGGAAAAAACGCATACGCCCTTTTTGGCCAACCAAGCAAGCTTGCAAAGGAAATCTGCACTACAGTGAAGTCTCACTTCCCCCCGGTCAAAAGGGCCATCTGAAAAAAGTGTAAAATCCAGAAAGGCAGGACAGGCCATGGAGAACTGGGAGCCTTGTTATGCTGATGGGCGGGATGTCAATTGCCAACAGCCACTCGGGAGAAGTGTATGGTGTTTCCTGAAACATCTAAAAAACAAAGCAACAGAGCGTAGGGCACTTCCACTTATGGTCCTATAGCTTAGGGAAATTAAAATCAAAAGACACAGCCACCCCAAAGGTTGGGACGGCTCTGTTTACAAGAACCTGGTTTACGGTACAAGTTCAATATCGCAGAAAGTGAAAAATGGATAAAGAAGTTGTGGTACTTACGTACAATGCAGTATCACTCAGCAATGAAATCTATGTCATCAGGCCCGTAGCAGCATAATGAGTGGATTCAGGTACGATGATTCTAACTGAAATAAGTCACACAGAAAAAGAAACATCATAAGATATCACTAATACACGGAATGTAAACTTGGCTACACAGGAACTGAATTACAAAACAGAACAGGGTCTCAAATTTAGAAACCCAACTTATGCTTGCTTAAGGGGAAAGGTGAGTTGGGGTGCTGCATAAAACCAGAGATTGAAATGAGCACAGATAAAGTTCCTTAAGCCAAATATGGAATAGACAAGAGCTACTCCTTGCTCAACGAAATGGACTCAACACCCCATATTAAATGCCTAAGAGTGTACCTGACTAGGAAGTATCTTAAAACCTATGGATTGCTATGTCTCTGAAAGAGAATCAAGTGTGTGTACAGGGGCATAAACGCAGCAGTGATAGGATTGGAGAGGTTCGGTGAGCAAATGAAGACCCTTTGAAGTCATATTGCATGGTACCCATTCCACGGGTCTCAACTCTCCAGGTTGAAGGTATTCTTCCTTCAGCTAAAACATGCATGTGGAACCCAGAGTATGATCAACCGTGTGATCGGGAGACGTGTTCCAATATGTCTCAGTTTTCGTCCCCTGGTACTCGGGTGCAACATTCCAGACGCTTTACTAACACTCTCCCGACTTGGAGAGTCAGTGCCTTTAACCTCCTGTTTGGCCCAGTTTGCAATTTCTGCAGAAGATGAACAGGAATAGGGAGAACCAATGACAGACTAGCTGGAGGTGTCTGGACGGGCAAATTTAACTCTCATTTCCCACCAGGAAGAGGAATTAACCAAAGGCTCAGCGTGCCGTGCCAGAACCAGATTAGGGCCTGAAGCCATCCTGCGGTGTTGCGGCCAGCTCACGAGAAAGCGAGTTGAAGAAAGGAGCTCAGGGGCACTGTAATTCACAAACCTGCAGAGTTATAAATGACAGCTATCGTCCAAAAATATACTGAAGTAAGGCTGCCAAGAGGACTTGAAAGCGGGGCAGAATTGCAGGAAACCGATTTCAGGAGGTAGACTGGAATTGCATTTAAAGCATAGGAAAAGAGGCAGAACGTCCACAATGATGCACTTGGCCAAAAAGGACGTATGCGTTTTTTCCTGAATATATTCAGGAAAAAACGCATACGCCCTTTTTGGCCAACCAAGCAAGGTTGCAAAGGAAATCTGCACTACAATGAAGTCTCACTTCCCCCCGGTCAAAAGGGCCATCTGAAAAAAGTGTAAAATCCAGAAAGGCAGGACAGGCCATGGAGAACTGGGAGCCTTGTTATGCTGATGGGCGGGATGTAAATTGCCAACAGCCACTCGGGAGAAGTGTATGGTGTTTCCTGAAACATCTAAAAAACAAAGCAACAGAGCCTAGGGCACTTCCACTTATGGTCCTATAGCTTAGGGAAATTAAAATCAAAAAGACACAGCCACCCCAAAGGTTGGGACGGCTCTGTTTACAAGAACCTGGTTTACGGTACAAGTTCAATATCGCAGAAAGTGAAAAATGGATAAAGAAGTTGTGGTACTTACGTACAATGCAGTATCACTCAGCAATGAAATCTATGTCATCAGGCCCGTAGCAGCATAATGAGTGGATTCAGGTACGATGATTCTAACTGAAATAAGTCACACAGAAAAAGAAACATCATAAGATATCACTAATACACGGAATGTAAACTTGGCTACACAGGAACTGAATTACAAAACAGAACAGGGTCTCAAATTTAGAAACCCAACTTATGCTTGCTTAAGGGGAAAGGTGAGTTGGGGTGCTGCATAAAACCAGAGATTGAAATGAGCACAGATAAAGTTCCTTAAGCCAAATATGGAATAGACAAGAGCTACTCCTTGCTGAACGAAATGGACTCAACACCCCATATTAAATGCCTAAGAGTGTACCTGACTAGGAAGTATCTTAAAACCTATGGATTGCTATGTCTCTGAAAGAGAATCAAGTGTGTGTACAGGGGCATAAACGCAGCAGTGATAGGATTGCAGAGGTTCGGTGAGCAAATGAAGACCCTTTGAAGTCATATTGCATGATACCCATTCCACGGGTCTCAACTCTCCAGGTTTAAGGTATTCTTCCTTCAGCTAAAACATGCATGTGGAACCCAGAGTATGATCAACCGTGTGATCGGGAGACGTGTTCCAATATGTCTCAGTTTTCGTCCCCTGGTACTCGGGTGCAACATTCCAGACGCTTTACTAACACTCTCCCGACTTGGAGAGTCAGTGCCTTTAACCTCCTGTTTGGCCCAGTTTGCAATTTCTGCAGAAGATGAACAGGAATAGGGAGAACCAATGACAGACTCGCTGGAGGTGTCTGGACGGGCAAATTTAACTCTCATTTCCCACCAGGAAGAGGAATTAACCAAAGGCTCAGCGTGCCGTGCCGGAACCAGATTAGGGCCTGAAGCCATCCTGCGGTGTTGCGGCCAGCTCACGAGAAAGCGAGTTGAAGAAAGGAGCTCAGGGGCACTGTAATTCACAAACCTGCAGAGTTATAAATGACAGCTATCGTCCAAAAATATACTGAAGTAAGGCTGCCAAGAGGACTTGAAAGCGGGGCAGAATTGCAGGAAACCGATTTCAGGAGGTAGACTGGAATTGCATTTAAAGCATAGGAAAAGAGGCAGAACGTCCACAATGATGCACTTGGCCAAAAAGGGCGTATGCGTTTTTTCCTGAATATATTCAGGAAAAAACGCATACGCCCTTTTTGGCCAACCAAGCAAGCTTGCAAAGGAAATCTGCACTACAGTGAAGTCTCACTTCCCCCCGGTCAAAAGGGCCATCTGAAAAAAGTGTAAAATCCAGAAAGGCAGGACAGGCCATGGAGAACTGGGAGCCTTGTTATGCTGATGGGCGGGATGTCAATTGCCAACAGCCACTCGGGAGAAGTGTATGGTGTTTCCTGAAACATCTAAAAAACAAAGCAACAGAGCCTAGGGCACTTCCACTTATGGTCCTATAGCTTAGGGAAATTAAAATCAAAAGACACAGCCACCCCAAAGGTTGGCACGGCTCTGTTTACAAGAACCTGGTTTACGGTACAAGTTCAATATCGCAGAAAGTGAAAAATGGATAAAGAAGTTGTGGTACTTACGTACAATGCAATATCACTCAGCAATGAAATCTATGTCATCAGGCCCGTAGCAGCATAATGAGTGGATTCAGGTACGATGATTCTAACTGAAATAAGTCACACAGAAAAAGAAACATCATAAGATATCACTAATACACGGAATGTAAACTTGGCTACACAGGAACTGAATTACAAAACAGAACAGGGTCTCAAATTTAGAAACCCAACTTATGCTTGCTTAAGGGGAAAGGTGAGTTGGGGTGCTGCATAAAACCAGAGATTGAAATGAGCACAGATAAAGTTCCTTAAGCCAAATATGGAATAGACAAGAGCTACTCCTTGCTCAACGAAATGGACTCAACACCCCATATTAAATGCCTAAGAGTGTACCTGACTAGGAAGTATCTTAAAACCTATGGATTGCTATGTCTCTGAAAGAGAATCAAGTGTGTGTACAGGGGCATAAACGCAGCAGTGATAGGATTGGAGAGGTTCGGTGAGCAAATGAAGACCCTTTGAAGTCATATTGCATGGTACCCATTCCACGGGTCTCAACTCTCCAGGTTTAAGGTATTCTTCCTTCAGCTAAAACATGCATGTGGAACCCAGAGTATGATCAACCGTGTGATCGGGAGACGTGTTCCAATATGTCTCAGTTTTTGTCCCCTGGTACTCGGGTGCAACATTCCAGACGCTTTACTAACACTCTCCCGACTTGGAGAGTCAGTGCCTTTAACCTCCTGTTTGGCCCAGTTTGCAATTTCTGCGGAAGATGAACAGGAATAGGGAGAACCAATGAGAGACTAGCTGGAGGTGTCTGGACGGGCAAATTTAACTCTCATTTCCCACCAGGAAGAGGAATTAACCAAAGGCTCAGCGTGCCGTGCCGGAACCAGATTAGGGCCTGAAGCCATCCTGCGGTGTTGCGGCCAGCTCACGAGAAAGCGAGTTGAAGAAAGGAGCTCAGGGGCACTGTAATTCACAAACCTGCAGAGTTATAAATGACAGCTATCGTCCAAAAATATACTGAAGTAAGGCTGCCAAGAGGACTTGAAAGCGGGGCAGAATTGCAGGAAACCGATTTCAGGAGGTAGACTGGAATTGCATTTAAAGCATAGGAAAAGAGGCAGAACGTCCACAATGATGCACTTGGCCAAAAAGGGCGTATGCGTTTTTTCCTGAATATATTCAGGAAAAAACGCATACGCCCTTTTTGGCCAACCAAGCAAGCTTGCAAAGGAAATCTGCACTACAGTGAAGTCTCACTTCCCCCCGGTCAAAAGGGCCATCTGAAAAAAGTGTAAAATCCAGAAAGGCAGGACAGGCCATGGAGAACTGGGAGCCTTGTTATGCTGATGGGCGGGATGTAAATTGCCAACAGCCACTCGGGAGAAGTGTATGGTGTTTCCTGAAACATCTAAAAAACAAAGCAACAGAGCCTAGGGCACTTCCACTTATGGTCCTATAGCTTAGGGAAATTAAAATCAAAAGACACAGCCACCCCAAAGGTTGGCACGGCTCTGTTTACAAGAACCTGGTTTACGGTACAAGTTCAATATCGCAGAAAGTGAAAAATGGATAAAGAAGTTGTGGTACTTACGTACAATGCAATATCACTCAGCAATGAAATCTATGTCATCAGGCCCGTAGCAGCATAATGAGTGGATTCAGGTACGATGATTCTAACTGAAATAAGTCACACAGAAAAAGAAACATCATAAGATATCACTAATACACGGAATGTAACCTTGGCTACACAGGAACTGAATTACAAAACAGAACAGGGTCTCAAATTTAGAAACCCAACTTATGCTTGCTTAAGGGGAAAGGTGAGTTGGGGTGCTGCATAAAACCAGAGATTGAAATGAGCACAGATAAAGTTCCTTAAGCCAAATATGGAATAGACAAGAGCTACTCCTTGCTCAACGAAATGGACTCAACACCCCATATTAAATGCCTAAGAGTGTACCTGACTAGGAAGTATCTTAAAACCTATGGATTGCTATGTCTCTGAAAGAGAATCAAGTGTGTGTACAGGGGCATAAACGCAGCAGTGATAGGATTGGAGAGGTTCGGTGAGCAAATGAAGACCCTTTGAAGTCATATTGCATGGTACCCATTCCACGGGTCTCAACTCTCCAGGTTTAAGGTATTCTTCCTTCAGCTAAAACATGCATGTGGAACCCAGAGTATGATCAACCGTGTGATCGGGAGACGTGTTCCAATATGTCTCAGTTTTCGTCCCCTGGTACTCGGGTGCAACATTCCAGACGCTTTACTAACACTCTCCCGACTTGGAGAGTCAGTGCCTTTAACCTCCTGTTTGGCCCAGTTTGCAATTTCTGCGGAAGATGAACAGGAATAGGGAGAACCAATGAGAGACTAGCTGGAGGTGTCTGGACGGGCAAATTTAACTCTCATTTCCCACCAGGAAGAGGAATTAACCAAAGGCTCAGCGTGCCGTGCCGGAACCAGATTAGGGCCTGAAGCCATCCTGCGGTGTTGCGGCCAGCTCACGAGAAAGCGAGTTGAAGAAAGGAGCTCAGGGGCACTGTAATTCACAAACCTGCAGAGTTATAAATGACAGCTATCGTCCAAAAATATACTGAAGTAAGGCTGCCAAGAGGACTTGAAAGCGGGGCAGAATTGCAGGAAACCGATTTCAGGAGGTAGACTGGAATTGCATTTAAAGCATAGGAAAAGAGGCAGAACGTCCACAATGATGCACTTGGCCAAAAAGGGCGTATGCGTTTTTTCCTGAATATATTCAGGAAAAAACGCATACGCCCTTTTTGGCCAACCAAGCAAGCTTGCAAAGGAAATCTGCACTACAGTGAAGTCTCACTTCCCCCCGGTCAAAAGGGCCATCTGAAAAAAGTGTAAAATCCAGAAAGGCAGGACAGGCCATGGAGAACTGGGAGCCTTGTTATGCTGATGGGCGGGATGTCAATTGCCAACAGCCACTCGGGAGAAGTGTATGGTGTTTCCTGAAACATCTAAAAAACAAAGCAACAGAGCCTAGGGCACTTCCACTTATGGTCCTATAGCTTAGGGAAATTAAAATCAAAAGACACAGCCACCCCAAAGGTTGGGACGGCTCTGTTTACAAGAACCTGGTTTACGGTACAAGTTCAATATCGCAGAAAGTGAAAAATGGATAAAGAAGTTGTGGTACTTACGTACAATGCAGTATCACTCAGCAATGAAATCTATGTCATCAGGCCCGTAGCAGCATAATGAGTGGATTCAGGTACGATGATTCTAACTGAAATAAGTCACACAGAAAAAGAAACATCATAAGATATCACTAATACACGGAATGTAACCTTGGCTACACAGGAACTGAATTACAAAACAGAACAGGGTCTCAAATTTAGAAAACCAACTTATGCTTGCTTAAGGGGAAAGGTGAGTTGGGGTGCTGCATAAAACCAGAGATTGAAATGAGCACAGATAAAGTTCCTTAAGCCAAATATGGAATAGACAAGAGCTACTCCTTGCTCAACGAAATGGACTCAACACCCCATATTAAATGCCTAAGAGTGTACCTGACTAGGAAGTATCTTAAAACCTATGGATTGCTATGTCTCTGAAAGAGAATCAAGTGTGTGTACAGGGGCATAAACGCAGCAGTGATAGGATTGGAGAGGTTCGGTGAGCAAATGAAGACCCTTTGAAGTCATATTGCATGGTACCCATTCCACGGGTCTCAACTCTCCAGGTTTAAGGTATTCTTCCTTCAGCTAAAACATGCATGTGGAACCCAGAGTATGATCAACCGTGTGATCGGGAGACGTGTTCCAATATGTCTCAGTTTTCGTCCCCTGGTACTCGGGTGCAACATTCCAGACGCTTTACTAACACTCTCCCGACTTGGAGAGTCAGTGCCTTTAACCTCCTGTTTGGCCCAGTTTGCAATTTCTGCGGAAGATGAACAGGAATAGGGAGAACCAATGACAGACTAGCTGGAGGTGTCTGGACGGGCAAATTTAACTCTCATTTCCCACCAGGAAGAGGAATTAACCAAAGGCTCAGCGTGCCGTGCCGGAACCAGATTAGGGCCTGAAGCCATCCTGCGGGGTTGCGGCCAGCTCACGAGAAAGCGAGTTGAAGAAAGGAGCTCAGGGGCACTGTAATTCACAAACCTGCAGAGTTATAAATGACAGCTATCGTCCAAAAATATACTGAAGTAAGGCTGCCAAGAGGACTTGAAAGCGGGGCAGAATTGCAGGAAACCGATTTCAGGAGGTAGACTGGAATTGCATTTAAAGCATAGGAAAAGAGGCAGAACGTCCACAATGATGCACTTGGCCAAAAAGGGCGTATGCGTTTTTTCCTGAATATATTCAGGAAAAAACGCATACGCCCTTTTTGGCCAACCAAGCAAGCTTGCAAAGGAAATCTGCACTACAGTGAAGTCTCACTTCCCCCCGGTCAAAAGGGCCATCTGAAAAAAGTGTAAAATCCAGAAAGGCAGGACAGGCCATGGAGAACTGGGAGCCTTGTTATGCTGATGGGCGGGATGTAAATTGCCAACAGCCACTCGGGAGAAGTGTATGGTGTTTCCTGAAACATCTAAAAAACAAAGCAACAGAGCCTAGGGCACTTCCACTTATGGTCCTATAGCTTAGGGAAATTAAAATCAAAAGACACAGCCACCCCAAAGGTTGGGACGGCTCTGTTTACAAGAACCTGGTTTACGGTACAAGTTCAATATCGCAGAAAGTGAAAAATGGATAAAGAAGTTGTGGTACTTACGTACAATGCAGTATCACTCAGCAATGAAATCTATGTCATCAGGCCCGTAGCAGCATAATGAGTGGATTCAGGTATGATGATTCTAACTGAAATAAGTCACACAGAAAAAGAAACATCATAAGATATCACTAATACACGGAATGTAACCTTGGCTACACAGGAACTGAATTACAAAACAGAACAGGGTCTCAAATTTAGAAACCCAACTTATGCTTGCTTAAGGGGAAAGGTGAGTTGGGGTGCTGCATAAAACCAGAGATTGAAATGAGCACAGATAAAGTTCCTTAAGCCAAATATGGAATAGACAAGAGCTACTCCTTGCTCAACGAAATGGACTCAACACCCCATATTAAATGCCTAAGAGTGTACCTGACTAGGAAGTATCTTAAAACCTATGGATTGCTATGTCTCTGAAAGAGAATCAAGTGTGTGTACAGGGGCATAAACGCAGCAGTGATAGGATTGGAGAGGTTCGGTGAGCAAATGAAGACCCTTTGAAGTCATATTGCATGGTACCCATTCCACGGGTCTCAACTCTCCAGGTTTAAGGTATTCTTCCTTCAGCTAAAACATGCATGTGGAACCCAGAGTATGATCAACCGTGTGATCGGGAGACGTGTTCCAATATGTCTCAGTTTTCGTCCCCTGGTACTCGGGTGCAACATTCCAGACGCTTTACTAACACTCTCCCGACTTGGAGAGTCAGTGCCTTTAACCTCCTGTTTGGCCCAGTTTGCAATTTCTGCAGAAGATGAACAGGAATAGGGAGAACCAATGACAGACTAGCTGGAGGTGTCTGGACGGGCAAATTTAACTCTCATTTCCCACCAGGAAGAGGAATTAACCAAAGGCTCAGCGTGCCGTGCCAGAACCAGATTAGGGCCTGAAGCCATCCTGCGGTGTTGCGGCCAGCTCACGAGAAAGCGAGTTGAAGAAAGGAGCTCAGGGGCACTGTAATTCACAAACCTGCAGAGTTATAAATGACAGCTATCGTCCAAAAATATACTGAAGTAAGGCTGCCAAGAGGACTTGAAAGCGGGGCAGAATTGCAGGAAACCGATTTCAGGAGGTAGACTGGAATTGCATTTAAAGCATAGGAAAAGAGGCAGAACGTCCACAATGATGCACTTGGCCAAAAAGGGCGTATGCGTTTTTTCCTGAATATATTCAGGAAAAAACGCATACGCCCTTTTTGGCCAACCAAGCAAGGTTGCAAAGGAAATCTGCACTACAATGAAGTCTCACTTCCCCCCGGTCAAAAGGGCCATCTGAAAAAAGTGTAAAATCCAGAAAGGCAGGACAGGCCATGGAGAACTGGGAGCCTTGTTATGCTGATGGGCGGGATGTAAATTGCCAACAGCCACTCGGGAGAAGTGTATGGTGTTTCCTGAAACATCTAAAAAACAAAGCAACAGAGCCTAGGGCACTTCCACTTATGGTCCTATAGCTTAGGGAAATTAAAATCAAAAAGACACAGCCACCCCAAAGGTTGGGACGGCTCTGTTTACAAGAACCTGGTTTACGGTACAAGTTCAATATCGCAGAAAGTGAAAAATGGATAAAGAAGTTGTGGTACTTACGTACAATGCAGTATCACTCAGCAATGAAATCTATGTCATCAGGCCCGTAGCAGCATAATGAGTGGATTCAGGTACGATGATTCTAACTGAAATAAGTCACACAGAAAAAGAAACATCATAAGATATCACTAATACACGGAATGTAAACTTGGCTACACAGGAACTGAATTACAAAACAGAACAGGGTCTCAAATTTAGAAACCCAACTTATGCTTGCTTAAGGGGAAAGGTGAGTTGGGGTGCTGCATAAAACCAGAGATTGAAATGAGCACAGATAAAGTTCCTTAAGCCAAATATGGAATAGACAAGAGCTACTCCTTGCTCAACGAAATGGACTCAACACCCCATATTAAATGCCTAAGAGTGTACCTGACTAGGAAGTATCTTAAAACCTATGGATTGCTATGTCTCTGAAAGAGAATCAAGTGTGTGTACAGGGGCATAAACGCAGCAGTGATAGGATTGGAGAGGTTCGGTGAGCAAATGAAGACCCTTTGAATTCATATTGCATGATACCCATTCCACGGGTCTCAACTCTCCAGGTTTAAGGTATTCTTCCTTCAGCTAAAACATGCATGTGGAACCCAGAGTATGATCAACCGTGTGATCGGGAGACGTGTTCCAATATGTCTCAGTTTTCGTCCCCTGGTACTCGGGTGCAACATTCCAGACGCTTTACTAACACTCTCCCGACTTGGAGAGTCAGTGCCTTTAACCTCCTGTTTGGCCCAGTTTGCAATTTCTGCAGAAGATGAACAGGAATAGGGAGAACCAATGACAGACTCGCTGGAGGTGTCTGGACGGGCAAATTTAACTCTCATTTCCCACCAGGAAGAGGAATTAACCAAAGGCTCAGCGTGCCGTGCCGGAACCAGATTAGGGCCTGAAGCCATCCTGCGGTGTTGCGGCCAGCTCACGAGAAAGCGAGTTGAAGAAAGGAGCTCAGGGGCACTGTAATTCACAAACCTGCAGAGTTATAAATGACAGCTATCGTCCAAAAATATACTGAAGTAAGGCTGCCAAGAGGACTTGAAAGCGGGGCAGAATTGCAGGAAACCGATTTCAGGAGGTAGACTGGAATTGCATTTAAAGCATAGGAAAAGAGGCAGAACGTCCACAATGATGCACTTGGCCAAAAAGGGCGTATGCGTTTTTTCCTGAATATATTCAGGAAAAAACGCATACGCCCTTTTTGGCCAACCAAGCAAGCTTGCAAAGGAAATCTGCACTACAGTGAAGTCTCACTTCCCCCTGGTCAAAAGGGCCATCTGAAAAAAGTGTAAAATCCAGAAAGGCAGGACAGGCCATGGAGAACTGGGAGCCTTGTTATGCTGATGGGCGGGATGTCAATTGCCAACAGCCACTCGGGAGAAGTGTATGGTGTTTCCTGAAACATCTAAAAAACAAAGCAACAGAGCCTAGGGCACTTCCACTTATGGTCCTATAGCTTAGGGAAATTAAAATCAAAAGACACAGCCACCCCAAAGGTTGGCACGGCTCTGTTTACAAGAACCTGGTTTACGGTACAAGTTCAATATCGCAGAAAGTGAAAAATGGATAAAGAAGTTGTGGTACTTACGTACAATGCAATATCACTCAGCAATGAAATCTATGTCATCAGGCCCGTAGCAGCATAATGAGTGGATTCAGGTACGATGATTCTAACTGAAATAAGTCACACAGAAAAAGAAACATCATAAGATATCACTAATACACGGAATGTAAACTTGGCTACACAGGAACTGAATTACAAAACAGAACAGGGTCTCAAATTTAGAAACCCAACTTATGCTTGCTTAAGGGGAAAGGTGAGTTGGGGTGCTGCATAAAACCAGAGATTGAAATGAGCACAGATAAAGTTCCTTAAGCCAAATATGGAATAGACAAGAGCTACTCCTTGCTCAACGAAATGGACTCAACACCCCATATTAAATGCCTAAGAGTGTACCTGACTAGGAAGTATCTTAAAACCTATGGATTGCTATGTCTCTGAAAGAGAATCAAGTGTGTGTACAGGGGCATAAACGCAGCAGTGATAGGATTGGAGAGGTTCGGTGAGCAAATGAAGACCCTTTGAAGTCATATTGCATGGTACCCATTCCACGGGTCTCAACTCTCCAGGTTTAAGGTATTCTTCCTTCAGCTAAAACATGCATGTGGAACCCAGAGTATGATCAACCGTGTGATCGGGAGACGTGTTCCAATATGTCTCAGTTTTCGTCCCCTGGTACTCGGGTGCAACATTCCAGACGCTTTACTAACACTCTCCCGACTTGGAGAGTCAGTGCCTTTAACCTCCTGTTTGGCCCAGTTTGCAATTTCTGCGGAAGATGAACAGGAATAGGGAGAACCAATGACAGACTAGCTGGAGGTGTCTGGACGGGCAAATTTAACTCTCATTTCCCACCAGGAAGAGGAATTAACCAAAGGCTCAGCGTGCCGTGCCGGAACCAGATTAGGGCCTGAAGCCATCCTGCGGTGTTGCGGCCAGCTCACGAGAAAGCGAGTTGAAGAAAGGAGCTCAGGGGCACTGTAATTCACAAACCTGCAGAGTTATAAATGACAGCTATCGTCCAAAAATATACTGAAGTAAGGCTGCCAAGAGGACTTGAAAGCGGGGCAGAATTGCAGGAAACCGATTTCAGGAGGTAGACTGGAATTGCATTTAAAGCATAGGAAAAGAGGCAGAACGTCCACAATGATGCACTTGGCCAAAAAGGGCGTATGCGTTTTTTCCTGAATATATTCAGGAAAAAACGCATACGCCCTTTTTGGCCAACCAAGCAAGCTTGCAAAGGAAATCTGCACTACAATGAAGTCTCACTTCCCCCCGGTCAAAAGGGCCATCTGAAAAAAGTGTAAAATCCAGAAAGGCAGGACAGGCCATGGAGAACTGGGAGCCTTGTTATGCTGATGGGCGGGATGTCAATTGCCAACAGCCACTCGGGAGAAGTGTATGGTGTTTCCTGAAACATCTAAAAAACAAAGCAACAGAGCCTAGGGCACTTCCACTTATGGTCCTATAGCTTAGGGAAATTAAAATCAAAAGACACAGCCACCCCAAAGGTTGGCACGGCTCTGTTTACAAGAACCTGGTTTACGGTACAAGTTCAATATCGCAGAAAGTGAAAAATGGATAAAGAAGTTGTGGTACTTACGTACAATGCAATATCACTCAGCAATGAAATCTATGTCATCAGGCCCGTAGCAGCATAATGAGTGGATTCAGGTACGATGATTCTAACTGAAATAAGTCACACAGAAAAAGAAACATCATAAGATATCACTAATACACGGAATGTAAACTTGGCTACACAGGAACTGAATTACAAAACAGAACAGGGTCTCAAATTTAGAAACCCAACTTATGCTTGCTTAAGGGGAAAGGTGAGTTGGGGTGCTGCATAAAACCAGAGATTGAAATGAGCACAGATAAAGTTCCTTAAGCCAAATATGGAATAGACAAGAGCTACTCCTTGCTCAACGAAATGGACTCAACACCCCATATTAAATGCCTAAGAGTGTACCTGACTAGGAAGTATCTTAAAACCTATGGATTGCTATGTGTCTGAAAGAGAATCAAGTGTGTGTACAGGGGCATAAACGCAGCAGTGATAGGATTGGAGAGGTTCGGTGAGCAAATGAAGACCCTTTGAAGTCATATTGCATGGTACCCATTCCACGGGTCTCAACTCTCCAGGTTTAAGGTATTCTTCCTTCAGCTAAAACATGCATGTGGAACCCAGAGTATGATCAACCGTGTGATCGGGAGACGTGTTCCAATATGTCTCAGTTTTCGTCCCCTGGTACTCGGGTGCAACATTCCAGACGCTTTACTAACACTCTCCCGACTTGGAGAGTCAGTGCCTTTAACCTCCTGTTTGGCCCAGTTTGCAATTTCTGCGGAAGATGAACAGGAATAGGGAGAACCAATGACAGACTAGCTGGAGGTGTCTGGACGGGCAAATTTAACTCTCATTTCCCACCAGGAAGAGGAATTAACCAAAGGCTCAGCGTGCCGTGCCGGAACCAGATTAGGGCCTGAAGCCATCCTGCGGGGTTGCGGCCAGCTCACGAGAAAGCGAGTTGAAGAAAGGAGCTCAGGGGCACTGTAATTCACAAACCTGCAGAGTTATAAATGACAGCTATCGTCCAAAAATATACTGAAGTAAGGCTGCCAAGAGGACTTGAAAGCGGGGCAGAATTGCAGGAAACCAATTTCAGGAGGTAGACTGGAATTGCATTTAAAGCATAGGAAAAGAGGCAGAACGTCCACAATGATGCACTTGGCCAAAAAGGGCGTATGCGTTTTTTCCTGAATATATTCAGGAAAAAACGCATACGCCCTTTTTGGCCAACCAAGCAAGCTTGCAAAGGAAATCTGCACTACAGTGAAGTCTCACTTCCCCCCGGTCAAAAGGGCCATCTGAAAAAAGTGTAAAATCCAGAAAGGCAGGACAGGCCATGGAGAACTGGGAGCCTTGTTATGCTGATGGGCGGGATGTCAATTGCCAACAGCCACTCGGGAGAAGTGTATGGTGTTTCCTGAAACATCTAAAAAACAAAGCAACAGAGCCTAGGGCACTTCCACTTATGGTCCTATAGCTTAGGGAAATTAAAATCAAAAGACACAGCCACCCCAAAGGTTGGCACGGCTCTGTTTACAAGAACCTGGTTTACGGTACAAGTTCAATATCGCAGAAAGTGAAAAATGGATAAAGAAGTTGTGGTACTTACGTACAATGCAGTATCACTCAGCAATGAAATCTATGTCATCAGGCCCGTAGCAGCATAATGAGTGGATTCAGGTACGATGATTCTAACTGAAATAAGTCACACAGAAAAAGAAACATCATAAGATATCACTAATACACGGAATGTAAACTTGGCTACACAGGAACTGAATTACAAAACAGAACAGGGTCTCAAATTTAGAAACCCAACTTATGCTTGCTTAAGGGGAAAGGTGAGTTGGGGTGCTGCATAAAACCAGAGATTGAAATGAGCACAGATAAAGTTCCTTAAGCCAAATATGGAATAGACAAGAGCTACTCCTTGCTCAACGAAATGGACTCAACACCCCATATTAAATGCCTAAGAGTGTACCTGACTAGGAAGTATCTTAAAACCTATGGATTGCTATGTCTCTGAAAGAGAATCAAGTGTGTGTACAGGGGCATAAACGCAGCAGTGATAGGATTGGAGAGGTTCGGTGAGCAAATGAAGACCCTTTGAAGTCATATTGCATGGTACCCATTCCACGGGTCTCAACTCTCCAGGTTTAAGGTATTCTTCCTTCAGCTAAAACATGCATGTGGAACCCAGAGTATGATCAACCGTGTGATCGGGAGACGTGTTCCAATATGTCTCAGTTTTCGTCCCCTGGTACTCGGGTGCAACATTCCAGACGCTTTACTAACACTCTCCCGACTTGGAGAGTCAGTGCCTTTAACCTCCTGTTTGGCCCAGTTTGCAATTTCTGCGGAAGATGAACAGGAATAGGGAGAACCAATGACAGACTAGCTGGAGGTGTCTGGACGGGCAAATTTAACTCTCATTTCCCACCAGGAAGAGGAATTAACCAAAGGCTCAGCGTGCCGTGCCGGAAGCAGATTAGGGCCTGAAGCCATCCTGCGGTGTTGCGGCCAGCTCACGAGAAAGCGAGTTGAAGAAAGGAGCTCAGGGGCACTGTAATTCACAAACCTGCAGAGTTATAAATGACAGCTATCGTCCAAAAATATACTGAAGTAAGGCTGCCAAGAGGACTTGAAAGCGGGGCAGAATTGCAGGAAACCGATTTCAGGAGGTAGACTGGAATTGCATTTAAAGCATAGGAAAAGAGGCAGAACGTCCACAATGATGCACTTGGCCAAAAAGGGCGTATGCGTTTTTTCCTGAATATATTCAGGAAAAAACGCATACGCCCTTTTTGGCCAACCAAGCAAGCTTGCAAAGGAAATCTGCACTACAATGAAGTCTCACTTCCCCCCGGTCAAAAGGGCCATCTGAAAAAAGTGTAAAATCCAGAAAGGCAGGACAGGCCATGGAGAACTGGGAGCCTTGTTATGCTGATGGGCGGGATGTAAATTGCCAACAGCCACTCGGGAGAAGTGTATGGTGTTTCCTGAAACATCTAAAAAACAAAGCAACAGAGCCTAGGGCACTTCCACTTATGGTCCTATAGCTTAGGGAAATTAAAATCAAAAAGACACAGCCACCCCAAAGGTTGGGACGGCTCTGTTTACAAGAACCTGGTTTACGGTACAAGTTCAATATCGCAGAAAGTGAAAAATGGATAAAGAAGTTGTGGTACTTACGTACAATGCAGTATCACTCAGCAATGAAATCTATGTCATCAGGCCCGTAGCAGCATAATGAGTGGATTCAGGTATGATGATTCTAACTGAAATAAGTCACACAGGAAAAGAAACATCATAAGATATCACTAATACACGGAATGTAACCTTGGCTACACAGGAACTGAATTACAAAACAGAACAGGGTCTCAAATTTAGAAACCCAACTTATGCTTGCTTAAGGGGAAAGGTGAGTTGGGGTGCTGCATAAAACCAGAGATTGAAATGAGCACAGATAAAGTTCCTTAAGCCAAATATGGAATAGACAAGAGCTACTCCTTGCTCAACAAAATGGACTCAACACCCCATATTAAATGCCTAAGAGTGTACCTGACTAGGAAGTATCTTAAAACCTATGGATTGCTATGTCTCCGAAAGAGAATCAAGCGTGTGTACAGGGGCATAAACGCAGCAGTGATAGGACTGGAGAGGTTCGGTGAGCAAATGAAGACCCTTTGAAGTCATATTGCATGGAACCCATTCCACGGGTCTCAACTCTCCAGGTTTAAGGTATTCTTCCTTCAGCTAAAACTTGCATGTGGAACCCAGAGTATGATCAACCGTGTGATCGGGAGACGTGTTCCAATATGTCTCAGTTTTCGTCCCCTGGTACTCGGGTGCAACATTCCAGACGCTTTACTAACACTCTCCCGACTTGGAGAGTCAGTGCCTTTAACCTCCTGTTTGGCCCAGTTTGCAATTTCTGCGGAAGATGAACAGGAATAGGGAGAACCAATGACAGACTAGCTGGAGGTGTCTGGACGGGCAAATTTAACTCTCATTTCCCACCAGGAAGAGGAATTAACCAAATTCTCAGCGTGCCGTGCCGGAACCAGATTAGGGCCTGAAGCCATCCTGCGGTGTTGTGGCCAGCTCACCAGAAAGCGAGTTGAAGAAAGGAGCTCAGGGGCACTGTAATTCACAAACCTGCAGAGTTATAAATGACAGCTATCGTCCAAAAATATACTGAAGTAAGGCTGCCAAGAGGACTTGAAAGCGGGGCAGAATTGCAGGAAACCGATTTCAGGAGGTAGACTGGAATTGCATTTAAAGCATAGGAAAAGTGGCAGAACGTCCACAATGATGCACTTGGCCAAAAAGGGCGTATGCGTTTTTTCCTGAATATATTCAGGAAAAAACGCATACGCCCTTTTTGGCCAACCAAGCAAGCTTGCAAAGGAAATCTGCACTACAATGAAGTCTCACTTCCCCCCGGTCAAAAGGGCCATCTGAAAAAAGTGTAAAATCCAGAAAGGCAGGACAGGCCATGGAGAACTGGGAGCCTTGTTATGCTGATGGGCGGGATGTAAATTGCCAACAGCCACTCGGGAGAAGTGTATGGTGTTTCCTGAAACATCTAAAAAACAAAGCAACAGAGCCTAGGGCACTTCCACTTATGGTCCTATAGCTTAGGGAAATTAAAATCAAAAAGACACAGCCACCCCAAAGGTTGGGACGGCTCTGTTTACAAGAACCTGGTTTACGGTACAAGTTCTATATCGCAGAAAGTGAAAAATGGATAAAGAAGTTGTGGTACTTACGTACAATGCAGTATCATTCAGCAAGGAAATCTATGTCATCAGGCCCGTAGCAGCATAATGAGTGGATTCAGGTATAATGATTCTAACTGAAATAAGTCACACAGAAAAAGAAACATCATAAGATATCACTAATACACGGAATGTAAACTTGGCTACACAGGAACTGAATTACAAAACAGAACAGGGTTTCAAATTTAGAAACCCAACTTATGCTTGCTTAAGGGGAAAGGTGAGTTGGGGTGCTGCATAAAACCAGAGATTGAAATGAGCACAGATAAAGTTCCTTAAGCCAATTATGGAATAGACAAGAGCTACTCCTTGCTCAACGAAATGGATTCAACACCCCATATTAAACACCTAAGAATGTACCTGACTAGGAAGTATCTTAAAACGTATGGATTGCTATGTCTCCGAAAGAGAATCAAGCGTGTGTGCAGGGGCATAAACGCAGCAGTGATAGGATTGGAGAGGTTCGGTGAGCAAATGAAGACCCTTTGAAGTCATATTGCATGGTACCCATTCCACGGGTCTCAACTCTCCAGGTTTAAGGTATCCTTCCTTCAGCTAAAACATGCATGTGGAACCCAGAGTATGATCAACCGTGTGATCGGGAGACGTGTTCCAATATGTCTCAGTTTTCGTCCCGTGGTACTCGGGTGCAACATTCCAGACGCTTTACTAACACTCTCCCGGCTTGGAGAGTCAGTGCCTTTAACCTCCTGTTTGGCCCAGTTTGCAATTTCTGCGGAAGATGAACAGGAATAGGCAGAACCAATGACAGACTAGCTGGAGGTGTCTGGACGGGCAAATTTAACTCTCATTTCGCACCAGGAAGAGGAATTAACCAAAGGCTAAGCGTGCCATGCCGGAACCAGATTAGGGCCTGAAGCAATCCTGCGGTGTTGCGGCCAGCTCACGAGAAAGCGAGTTGAAGAAAGGAGCTCAGGGGCACTGTAATTCACAAACCTGCAGAGTTATAAATGACAGCTATCGTCCAAAACTATACTGAAGTAAGGCTGCCAAGAGGACTTGAAAGCGGGGCAGAATTGCAGGAAACCGATTTCAGGAGGTAGACTGGAATTGCATTTAAAGCATAGGAAAAGAGGCAGAACGTCCACAATGATGCACTTGGCCAAAAAGGGCGTATGCGTTTTTTCCTGAATATATTCAGGAAAAAACGCATACGCCCTTTTTGGCCAACCAAGCAAGCTTGCAAAGGAAATCTGCACTACAATGAAGTCTCACTTCCCCCCGGTCAAAAGGGCCATCTGAAAAAAGTGTAAAATCCAGAAAGGCAGGACAGGCCATGGAGAACTGGGAGCCTTGTTATGCTGATGGGCGGGATGTAAATTGCCAACAGCCACTCGGGAGAAGTGTATGGTGTTTCCTGAAACATCTAAAAAACAAAGCAACAGAGCCTAGGGCACTTCCACTTATGGTCCTATAGCTTAGGGAAATTAAAATCAAAAAGACACAGCCACCCCAAAGGTTGGCACGGCTCTGTTTACAAGAACCTGGTTTACAGTACAAGTTCAATATCGCAGAAAGTGAAAAATGGATAAAGAAGTTGTGGTACTTACGTACAATGCAGTATCACTCAGCAAGGAAATCTATGTCATCAGGCCCGTAGCAGCATAATGAGTGGATTCAGGTATGATGATTCTAACTGAAATAAGTCACACAGGAAAAGAAACATCATAAGATATCCCTAATACACGGAATGTAACCTTGGCTACACAGGAACTGAATTACAAAACAGAACAGGGTCTCAAATTTAGAAAACCAACTTATGCTTGCTTAAGGGGAAAGGTGAGTTGGGGTGCTGCATAAAACCAGAGATTGAAATGAGCACAGATAAAGTTCCTTAAGCCAAATATGGAATAGACAAGAGCTACTCCTTGCTCAACAAAATGGACTCAACACCCCATATTAAATGCCTAAGAGTGTACCTGACTAGGAAGTATCTTAAAACCTATGGATTGCTATGTCTCCGAAAGAGAATCAAGCGTGTGTACAGGGGCATAAACGCAGCAGTGATAGGACTGGAGAGGTTCGGTGAGCAAATGAAGACCCTTTGAAGTCATATTGCATGGTACCCATTCCACGGGTCTCAACTCTCCAGGTTTAAGGTATTCTTCCTTCAGCTAAAACATGCATGTGGAACCCAGAGTATGATCAACCGTGTGATCGGGAGACGTGTTCCAATATGTCTCAGTTTTCGTCCCGTGGTACTCGGGTGCAACATTCCAGACGCTTTACTAACACTCTCCCGGCTTGGAGAGTCAGTGCCTTTAACCTCCTGTTTGGCCCAGTTTGCAATTTCTGCGGAAGATGAACAGGAATAGGCAGAACCAATGACAGACTAGCTGGAGGTGTCTGGACGGGCAAATTTAACTCTCATTTCACACCAGGAAGAGGAATTAACCAAAGGCTAAGCGTGCCATGCCGGAACCAGATTAGGGCCTGAAGCAATCCTGCGGTGTTGCGGCCAGCTCACGAGAAAGCGAGTTGAAGAAAGGAGCTCAGGGGCACTGTAATTCACAAACCTGCAGAGTTATAAATGACAGCTATCGTCCAAAAATATACTGAAGTAAGGCTGCCAAGAGGACTTGAAAGCGGGGCAGAATTGCAGGAAACCGATTTCAGGAGGTAGACTGGAATTGCATTTAAAGCATAGGAAAAGAGGCAGAACGTCCACAATGATGCACTTGGCCAAAAAGGGCGTATGCGTTTTTTCCTGAATATATTCAGGAAAAAACGCATACGCCCTTTTTGGCCAACCAAGCAAGCTTGCAAAGGAAATCTGCACTACAGTGAAGTCTCACTTCCCCCCGGTCAAAAGGGCCATCTGAAAAAAGTGTAAAATCCAGAAAGGCAGGACAGGCCATGGAGAACTGGGAGCCTTGTTATGCTGATGGGCGGGATGTAAATTGCCAACAGCCACTCGGGAGAAGTGTATGGTGTTTCCTGAAACATCTAAAAAACAAAGCAACAGAGCCTAGGGCACTTCCACTTATGGTCCTATAGCTTAGGGAAATTAAAATCAAAAAGACACAGCCACCCCAAAGGTTGGGACGGCTCTGTTTACAAGAACCTGGTTTACAGTACAAGTTCAATATCGCAGAAAGTGAAAAATGGATAAAGAAGTTGTGGTACTTACGTACAATGCAGTATCACTCAGCAAGGAAATCTATGTCATCAGGCCCGTAGCAGCATAATGAGTGGATTCAGGTATGATGATTCTAACTGAAATAAGTCACACAGGAAAAGAAACATCATAAGATATCCCTAATACACGGAATGTAACCTTGGCTACACAGGAACTGAATTACAAAACAGAACAGGGTCTCAAATTTAGAAAACCAACTTATGCTTGCTTAAGGGGAAAGGTGAGTTGGGGTGCTGCATAAAACCAGAGATTGAAATGAGCACAGATAAAGTTCCTTAAGCCAAATATGGAATAGACAAGAGCTACTCCTTGCTCAACGAAATGGACTCAACACCCCATATTAAATGCCTAAGAGTGTACCTGACTAGGAAGTATCTTAAAACCTATGGATTGCTATGTCTCCGAAAGAGAATCAAGCGTGTGTACAGGGGCATAAACGCAGCAGTGATAGGATTGGAGAGGTTCGGTGAGCAAATGAAGACCCTTTGAAGTCATATTGCATGGTACCCATTCCACGGGTCTCAACTCTCCAGGTTTAAGGTATTCTTCCTTCAGCTAAAACATGCATGTGGAACCCAGAGTATGATCAACCGTGTGATCGGGAGACGTGTTCCAATATGTCTCAGTTTTCGTCCCCTGGTACTCGGGTGCAACATTCCAGACGCTTTACTAACACTCTCCCGACTTGGAGAGTCAGTGCCTTTAACCTCCTGTTTGGCCCAGTTTGCAATTTCTGCGGAAGATGAACAGGAATAGGGAGAACCAATGACAGACTAGCTGGAGGTGTCTGGACGGGCAAATTTAACTCTCATTTCCCACCAGGAAGAGGAATTAACCAAAGGCTCAGCGTGCCGTGCCGGAACCAGATTAGGGCCTGAAGCCATCCTGCGGTGTTGCGGCCAGCTCACGAGAAAGCGAGTTGAAGAAAGGAGCTCAGGGGCACTGTAATTCACAAACCTGCAGAGTTATAAATGACAGCTATCGTCCAAAAATATACTGAAGTAAGGCTGCCAAGAGGACTTGAAAGCGGGGCAGAATTGCAGGAAACCGATTTCAGGAGGTAGACTGGAATTGCATTTAAAGCATAGGAAAAGAGGCAGAACGTCCACAATGATGCACTTGGCCAAAAAGGGCGTATGCGTTTTTTCCTGAATATATTCAGGAAAAAACGCATACGCCCTTTTTGGCCAACCAAGCAAGCTTGCAAAGGAAATCTGCACTACAGTGAAGTCTCACTTCCCCCCGGTCAAAAGGGCCATCTGAAAAAAGTGTAAAATCCAGAAAGGCAGGACAGGCCATGGAGAACTGGGAGCCTTGTTATGCTGATGGGCGGGATGTAAATTGCCAACAGCCACTCGGGAGAAGTGTATGGTGTTTCCTGAAACATCTAAAAAACAAAGCAACAGAGCCTAGGGCACTTCCACTTATGGTCCTATAGCTTAGGGAAATTAAAATCAAAAAGACACAGCCACCCCAAAGGTTGGGACGGCTCTGTTTACAAGAACCTGGTTTACAGTACAAGTTCAATATCGCAGAAAGTGAAAAATGGATAAAGAAGTTGTGGTACTTACGTACAATGCAGTATCACTCAGCAAGGAAATCTATGTCATCAGGCCCGTAGCAGCATAATGAGTGGATTCAGGTATGATGATTCTAACTGAAATAAGTCACACAGGAAAAGAAACATCATAAGATATCCCTAATACACGGAATGTAACCTTGGCTACACAGGAACTGAATTACAAAACAGAACAGGGTCTCAAATTTAGAAAACCAACTTATGCTTGCTTAAGGGGAAAGGTGAGTTGGGGTGCTGCATAAAACCAGAGATTGAAATGAGCACAGATAAAGTTCCTTAAGCCAAATATGGAATAGACAAGAGCTACTCCTTGCTCAACGAAATGGACTCAACACCCCATATTAAATGCCTAAGAGTGTACCTGACTAGGAAGTATCTTAAAACCTATGGATTGCTATGTCTCTGAAAGAGAATCAAGTGTGTGTACAGGGGCATAAACGCAGCAGTGATAGGATTGGAGAGGTTCGGTGAGCAAATGAAGACCCTTTGAAGTCATATTGCATGGTACCCATTCCACGGGTCTCAACTCTCCAGGTTTAAGGTATTCTTCCTTCAGCTAAAACATGCATGTGGAACCCAGAGTATGATCAACCGTGTGATCGGGAGACGTGTTCCAATATGTCTCAGTTTTCGTCCCCTGGTACTCGGGTGCAACATTCCAGACGCTTTACTAACACTCTCCCGACTTGGAGAGTCAGTGCCTTTAACCTCCTGTTTGGCCCAGTTTGCAATTTCTGCGGAAGATGAACAGGAATAGGCAGAACCAATGACAGACTAGCTGGAGGTGTCTGGACGGGCAAATTTAACTCTCATTTCCCACCAGGAAGAGGAATTAACCAAAGGCTCAGCGTGCCGTGCCGGAACCAGATTAGGGCCTGAAGCCATCCTGCGGTGTTGCGGCCAGCTCACGAGAAAGCGAGTTGAAGAAAGGAGCTCAGGGGCACTGTAATTCACAAACCTGCAGAGTTATAAATGACAGCTATCGTCCAAAAATATACTGAAGTAAGGCTGCCAAGAGGACTTGAAAGCGGGGCAGAATTGCAGGAAACCGATTTCAGGAGGTAGACTGGAATTGCATTTAAAGCATAGGAAAAGAGGCAGAACGTCCACAATGATGCACTTGGCCAAAAAGGGCGTATGCGTTTTTTCCTGAATATATTCAGGAAAAAACGCATACGCCCTTTTTGGCCAACCAAGCAAGCTTGCAAAGGAAATCTGCACTACAATGAAGTCTCACTTCCCCCCGGTCAAAAGGGCCATCTGAAAAAAGTGTAAAATCCAGAAAGGCAGGACAGGCCATGGAGAACTGGGAGCCTTGTTATGCTGATGGGCGGGATGTAAATTGCCAACAGCCACTCGGGAGAAGTGTATGGTGTTTCCTGAAACATCTAAAAAACAAAGCAACAGAGCCTAGGGCACTTCCACTTATGGTCCTATAGCTTAGGGAAATTAAAATCAAAAAGACAGAGCCACCCCAAAGGTTGGGACGGCTCTGTTTACAAGAACCTGGTTTACGGTACAAGTTCAATATCGGAGAAAGTGAAAAATGGATAAAGAAGTTGTGGTACTTACGTACAATGCAGTATCACTCAGCAATGAAATCTATGTCATCAGGCCCGTAGCAGCATAATGAGTGGATTCAGGTACGATGATTCTAACTGAAATAAGTCACACAGGAAAAGAAACATCATAAGATATCCCTAATACACGGAATGTAACCTTGGCTACACAGGAACTGAATTACAAAACAGAACAGGGTCTCAAATTTAGAAACCCAACTTATGCTTGCTTAAGGGGAAAGGTGAGTTGGGGTGCTGCATAAAACCAGAGATTGAAATGAGCACAGATAAAGTTCCTTAAGCCAAATATGGAATAGACAAGAGCTACTCCTTGCTCAACGAAATGGACTCAACACCCCATATTAAATGCCTAAGAGTGTACCTGACTAGGAAGTATCTTAAAACCTATGGATTGCTATGTCTCTGAAAGAGAATCAAGTGTGTGTACAGGGGCATAAACGCAGCAGTGATAGGATTGGAGAGGTTCGGTGAGCAAATGAAGACCCTTTGAAGTCATATTGCATGGTACCCATTCCACGGGTCTCAACTCTCCAGGTTTAAGGTATTCTTCCTTCAGCTAAAACATGCATGTGGAACCCAGAGTATGATCAACCGTGTGATCGGGAGACGTGTTCCAATACGTCTCAGTTTTCGTCCCCTGGTACTCAGGTGCAAATTTCCAGACGCTTTACTAACACTCTCCCGACTTGGAGAGTCAGTGCCTTTAACCTCCTGTTTGGCCCAGTTTGCAATTTCTGTGGAAGATGAACAGGATTAGGCAGAACCAATGACAGACTAGCTGGAGGTGTCTGGACGGGCAAATTTAACTCTCATTTCCCACCAGGAAGAGGAATTAACCAAAGGCTCAGCGTGCCGTGCCGGAACCAGATTAGGGCCTGAAGCCATCCTGCGGTGCTGCGGCCAGCTCACGAGAAAGCGAGTTGAAGAAAGGAGCTCAGGGGCACTGTAATTCACAAACCTGCAGAGTTATAAATGACAGCTATCGTCCAAAAATATACTGAAGTAAGGCTGCCAAGAGGACTTGAAAGCGGGGCAGAATTGCAGGAAACCGATTTCAGGAGGTAGACTGGAATTGCATTTAAAGCATAGGAAAAGAGGCAGAACGTCCACAATGATGCACTTGGCCAAAAAGGGCGTATGCGTTTTTTCCTGAATATATTCAGGAAAAAACGCATACGCCCTTTTTGGCCAACCAAGCAAGCTTGCAAAGGAAATCTGCACTACAATGAAGTCTCACTTCCCCCCGGTCAAAAGGGCCATCTGAAAAAAGTGTAAAATCCAGAAAGGCAGGACAGGCCATGGAGAACTGGGAGCCTTGTTATGCTGATGGGCGGGATGTAAATTGCCAACAGCCACTCGGGAGAAGTGTATGGTGTTTCCTGAAACATCTAAAAAACAAAGCAACAGAGCCTAGGGCACTTCCACTTATGGTCCTATAGCTTAGGGAAATTAAAATCAAAAAGACAGAGCCACCCCAAAGGTTGGGACGGCTCTGTTTACAAGAACCTGGTTTACGGTACAAGTTCAATATCGGAGAAAGTGAAAAATGGATAAAGAAGTTGTGGTACTTACGTACAATGCAGTATCACTCAGCAATGAAATCTATGTCATCAGGCCCGTAGCAGCATAATGAGTGGATTCAGGTACGATGATTCTAACTGAAATAAGTCACACAGGAAAAGAAACATCATAAGATATCACTAATACACGGAATGTAACCTTGGCTACACAGGAACTGAATTACAAAACAGAACAGGGTCTCAAATTTAGAAACCCAACTTATGCTTGCTTAAGGGGAAAGGTGAGTTGGGGTGCTGCATAAAACCAGAGATTGAAATGAGCACAGATAAAGTTCCTTAAGCCAAATATGGAATAGACAAGAGCTACTCCTTGCTCAACGAAATGGACTCAACACCCCATATTAAATGCCTAAGAGTGTACCTGACTAGGAAGTATCTTAAAACCTATGGATTGCTATGTCTCTGAAAGAGAATCAAGTGTGTGTACAGGGGCATAAACGCAGCAGTGATAGGATTGGAGAGGTTCGGTGAGCAAATGAAGACCCTTTGAAGTCATATTGCATGGTACCCATTCCACGGGTCTCAAATCTCCAGGTTTAAGGTATTCTTCCTTCAGCTAAAACATGCATGTGGAACCCAGAGTATGATCAACCGTGTGATCGGGAGACGTGTTCCAATACGTCTCAGTTTTCGTCCCCTGGTACTCGGGTGCAAATTTCCAGACGCTTTACTAACACTCTCCCGACTTGGAGAGTCAGTGCCTTTAACCTCCTGTTTGGCCCAGTTTGCAATTTCTGTGGAAGATGAACAGGAATAGGCAGAACCAATGACAGACTAGCTGGAGGTGTCTGGACGGGCAAATTTAACTCTCATTTCCCACCAGGAAGAGGAATTAACCAAAGGCTCAGCGTGCCGTGCCGGAACCAGATTAGGGCCTGAAGCCATCCTGCGGTGCTGCGGCCAGCTCACGAGAAAGCGAGTTGAAGAAAGGAGCTCAGGGGCACTGTAATTCACAAACCTGCAGAGTTATAAATGACAGCTATCGTCCAAAAATATACTGAAGTAAGGCTGCCAAGAGGACTTGAAAGCGGGGCAGAATTGCAGGAAACCGATTTCAGGAGGTAGACTGGAATTGCATTTAAAGCATAGGAAAAGAGGCAGAACGTCCACAATGATGCACTTGGCCAAAAAGGGCGTATGCGTTTTTTCCTGAATATATTCAGGAAAAAACGCATACGTCCTTTTTGGCCAACCAAGCAAGCTTGCAAAGGAAATCTGCACTACAATGAAGTCTCACTTCCCCCCGGTCAAAAGGGCCATCTGAAAAAAGTGTAAAATCCAGAAAGGCAGGACAGGCCATGGAGAACTGGGAGCCTTGTTATGCTGATGGGCGGGATGTAAATTGCCAACAGCCACTCGGGAGAAGTGTATGGTGTTTCCTGAAACATCTAAAAAACAAAGCAACAGAGCCTAGGGCACTTCCACTTATGGTCCTATAGCTTAGGGAAATTAAAATCAAAAGACACAGCCACCCCAAAGTTTGGGACGGCTCTGTTTACAAGAACCTGCTTTATGGTACAAGTTCAATATCGCAGAAAGTGAAAAATGGATAAAGAAGTTGTGGTACTTACGTACAATGCAGTATCACTCAGCAAGGAAATCTATGTCATCAGGCCCGTAGCAGCATAATGAGTGGATTCAGGTATGATGATTCTAACTGAAATAAGTCACACAGGAAAAGAAACATCATAAGATATCCCTAATACACCGAATGTAACCTTGGCTACACAGGAACTGAATTACAAAACAGAACAGGGTCTCAAATTTAGAAAACCAACTTATGCTTGCTTAAGGGGAAAGGTGAGTTGGGGTGCTGCATAAAACCAGAGATTGAAATGAGCACAGATAAAGTTCCTTAAGCCAAATATGGAATAGACAAGAGCTACTCCTTGCTCAACAAAATGGACTCAACACCCCATATTAAATGCCTAAGAGTGTACCTGACTAGGAAGTATCTTAAAACCTATGGATTGCTATGTCTCCGAAAGAGAATCAAGCGTGTGTACAGGGGCATAAACGCAGCAGTGATAGGACTGGAGAGGTTCGGTGAGCAAATGAAGACCCTTTGAAGTCATATTGCATGGTACCCATTCCACGGGTCTCAACTCTCCAGGTTTAAGGTATTCTTCCTTCAGCTAAAACATGCATGTGGAACCCAGAGTATGATCAACCATGTGATCGGGAGACGTGTTCCAATATGTCTCAGTTTTCGTCCCGTGGTACTCGGGTGCAACATTCCAGACGCTTTACTAACACTCTCCCGGCTTGGAGAGTCAGTGCCTTTAACCTCCTGTTTGGCCCAGTTTGCAATTTCTGCGGAAGATGAACAGGAATAGGCAGAACCAATGACAGACTAGCTGGAGGTGTCTGGACGGGCAAATTTAACTCTCATTTCACACCAGGAAGAGGAATTAACCAAAGGCTAAGCGTGCCATGCCGGAACCAGATTAGGGCCTGAAGCAATCCTGCGGTGTTGCGGCCAGCTCACGAGAAAGCGAGTTGAAGAAAGGAGCTCAGGGGCACTGTAATTCACAAACCTGCAGAGTTATAAATGACAGCTATCGTCCAAAAATATACTGAAGTAAGGCTGCCAAGAGGACTTGAAAGCGGGGCAGAATTGCAGGAAACCGATTTCAGGAGGTAGACTGGAATTGCATTTAAAGCATAGGAAAAGAGGCAGAACGTCCACAATGATGCACTTGGCCAAAAAGGGCGTATGCGTTTTTTCCTGAATATATTCAGGAAAAAACGCATACACCCTTTTTGGCCAACCAAGCAAGCTTGCAAAGGAAATCTGCACTACAGTGAAGTCTCACTTCCCCCCGGTCAAAAGGGCCATCTGAAAAAAGTGTAAAATCCAGAAAGGCAGGACAGGCCATGGAGAACTGGGAGCCTTGTTATGCTGATGGGCGGGATGTAAATTGCCAACAGCCACTCGGGAGAAGTGTATGGTGTTTCCTGAAACATCTAAAAAACAAAGCAACAGAGCCTAGGGCACTTCCACTTATGGTCCTATAGCTTAGGGAAATTAAAATCAAAAAGACACAGCCACCCCAAAGGTTGGGACGGCTCTGTTTACAAGAACCTGGTTTACAGTACAAGTTCAATATCGCAGAAAGTGAAAAATGGATAAAGAAGTTGTGGTACTTACGTACAATGCAGTATCACTCAGCAAGGAAATCTATGTCATCAGGCCCGTAGCAGCATAATGAGTGGATTCAGGTATGATGATTCTAACTGAAATAAGTCACACAGGAAAAGAAACATCATAAGATATCCCTAATACACGGAATGTAACCTTGGCTACACAGGAACTGAATTACAAAACAGAACAGGGTCTCAAATTTAGAAAACCAACTTATGCTTGCTTAAGGGGAAAGGTGAGTTGGGGTGCTGCATAAAACCAGAGATTGAAATGAGCACAGATAAAGTTCCTTAAGCCAAATATGGAATAGACAAGAGCTACTCCTTGCTCAACGAAATGGACTCAACACCCCATATTAAATGCCTAAGAGTGTACCTGACTAGGAAGTATCTTAAAACCTATGGATTGCTATGTCTCTGAAAGAGAATCAAGTGTGTGTACAGGGGCATAAACGCAGCAGTGATAGGATTGGAGAGGTTCGGTGAGCAAATGAAGACCCTTTGAAGTCATATTGCATGGTACCCATTCCACGGGTCTCAACTCTCCAGGTTTAAGGTATTCTTCCTTCAGCTAAAACATGCATGTGGAACCCAGAGTATGATCAACCGTGTGATCGGGAGACGTGTTCCAATATGTCTCAGTTTTCGTCCCCTGGTACTCGGGTGCAACATTCCAGACGCTTTACTAACACTCTCCCGACTTGGAGAGTCAGTGCCTTTAACCTCCTGTTTGGCCCAGTTTGCAATTTCTGCGGAAGATGAACAGGAATAGGCAGAACCAATGACAGACTAGCTGGAGGTGTCTGGACGGGCAAATTTAACTCTCATTTCCCACCAGGAAGAGGAATTAACCAAAGGCTCAGCGTGCCGTGCCGGAACCAGATTAGGGCCTGAAGCCATCCTGCGGTGTTGCGGCCAGCTCACGAGAAAGCGAGTTGAAGAAAGGAGCTCAGGGGCACTGTAATTCACAAACCTGCAGAGTTATAAATGACAGCTATCGTCCAAAAATATACTGAAGTAAGGCTGCCAAGAGGACTTGAAAGCGGGGCAGAATTGCAGGAAACCGATTTCAGGAGGTAGACTGGAATTGCATTTAAAGCATAGGAAAAGAGGCAGAACGTCCACAATGATGCACTTGGCCAAAAAGGGCGTATGCGTTTTTTCCTGAATATATTCAGGAAAAAACGCATACGCCCTTTTTGGCCAACCAAGCAAGCTTGCAAAGGAAATCTGCACTACAATGAAGTCTCACTTCCCCCCGGTCAAAAGGGCCATCTGAAAAAAGTGTAAAATCCAGAAAGGCAGGACAGGCCATGGAGAACTGGGAGCCTTGTTATGCTGATGGGCGGGATGTAAATTGCCAACAGCCACTCGGGAGAAGTGTATGGTGTTTCCTGAAACATCTAAAAAACAAAGCAACAGAGCCTAGGGCACTTCCACTTATGGTCCTATAGCTTAGGGAAATTAAAATCAAAAAGACAGAGCCACCCCAAAGGTTGGGACGGCTCTGTTTACAAGAACCTGGTTTACGGTACAAGTTCAATATCGGAGAAAGTGAAAAATGGATAAAGAAGTTGTGGTACTTACGTACAATGCAGTATCACTCAGCAATGAAATCTATGTCATCAGGCCCGTAGCAGCATAATGAGTGGATTCAGGTACGATGATTCTAACTGAAATAAGTCACACAGGAAAAGAAACATCATAAGATATCACTAATACACGGAATGTAACCTTGGCTACACAGGAACTGAATTACAAAACAGAACAGGGTCTCAAATTTAGAAACCCAACTTATGCTTGCTTAAGGGGAAAGGTGAGTTGGGGTGCTGCATAAAACCAGAGATTGAAATGAGCACAGATAAAGTTCCTTAAGCCAAATATGGAATAGACAAGAGCTACTCCTTGCTCAACGAAATGGACTCAACACCCCATATTAAATGCCTAAGAGTGTACCTGACTAGGAAGTATCTTAAAACCTATGGATTGCTATGTCTCTGAAAGAGAATCAAGTGTGTGTACAGGGGCATAAACGCAGCAGTGATAGGATTGGAGAGGTTCGGTGAGCAAATGAAGACCCTTTGAAGTCATATTGCATGGTACCCATTCCACGGGTCTCAACTCTCCAGGTTTAAGGTATTCTTCCTTCAGCTAAAACATGCATGTGGAACCCAGAGTATGATCAACCGTGTGATCGGGAGACGTGTTCCAATACGTCTCAGTTTTCGTCCCCTGGTACTCGGGTGCAAATTTCCAGACGCTTTACTAACACTCTCCCGACTTGGAGAGTCAGTGCCTTTAACCTCCTGTTTGGCCCAGTTTGCAATTTCTGTGGAAGATGAACAGGAATAGGCAGAACCAATGACAGACTAGCTGGAGGTGTCTGGACGGGCAAATTTAACTCTCATTTCCCACCAGGAAGAGGAATTAACCAAAGGCTCAGCGTGCCGTGCCGGAACCAGATTAGGGCCTGAAGCCATCCTGCGGTGCTGCGGCCAGCTCACGAGAAAGCGAGTTGAAGAAAGGAGCTCAGGGGCACTGTAATTCACAAACCTGCAGAGTTATAAATGACAGCTATCGTCCAAAAATATACTGAAGTAAGGCTGCCAAGAGGACTTGAAAGCGGGGCAGAATTGCAGGAAACCGATTTCAGGAGGTAGACTGGAATTGCATTTAAAGCATAGGAAAAGAGGCAGAACGTCCACAATGATGCACTTGGCCAAAAAGGGCGTATGCGTTTTTTCCTGAATATATTCAGGAAAAAACGCATACGCCCTTTTTGGCCAACCAAGCAAGCTTGCAAAGGAAATCTGCACTACAATGAAGTCTCACTTCCCCCCGGTCAAAAGGGCCATCTGAAAAAAGTGTAAAATCCAGAAAGGCAGGACAGGCCATGGAGAACTGGGAGCCTTGTTATGCTGATGGGCGGGATGTAAATTGCCAACAGCCACTCGGGAGAAGTGTATGGTGTTTCCTGAAACATCTAAAAAACAAAGCAACAGAGCCTAGGGCACTTCCACTTATGGTCCTATAGCTTAGGGAAATTAAAATCAAAAGACACAGCCACCCCAAAGTTTGGGACGGCTCTGTTTACAAGAACCTGCTTTATGGTACAAGTTCAATATCGCAGAAAGTGAAAAATGGATAAAGAAGTTGTGGTACTTACGTACAATGCAATATCACTCAGCAATGAAATCTATGTCATCAGGCCTGTAGCAGCATAATGAGTGGATTCAGGTACGATGATTCTAACTGAAATAAGTCACACAGGAAAAGAAACATCATAAGATATCACTAATACACGGAATGTAACCTTGGCTACACAGGAACTGAATTACAAAACAGAACAGGGTCTCAAATTTAGAAAACCAACTTATGCTTGCTTAAGGGGAAAGGTGAGTTGGGGTGCTGCATAAAACCAGAGATTGAAATGAGCACAGATAAAGTTCCTTAAGCCAAATATGGAATAGACAAGAGCTACTCCTTGCTCAACAAAATGGACTCAACACCCCATATTAAATGCCTAAGAGTGTACCTGACTAGGAAGTATCTTAAAACCTATGGATTGCTATGTCTCTGAAAGAGAATCAAGTGTGTGTACAGGGGCATAAACGCAGCAGTGATAGGATTGGAGAGGTTCGGTGAGCAAATGAAGACCCTTTGAAGTCATATTGCATGGTACCCATTCCACGGGTCTCAACTCTCCAGGTTTAAGGTATTCTTCCTTCAGCTAAAACATGCATGTGGAACCCAGAGTATGATCAACCGTGTGATCGGTAGACGTGTTCCAATATGTCTCAGTTTTCGTCCCCTGGTACTCGGGTGCAACATTCCAGACGCTTTACTAACACTCTCCCGACTTGGAGAGTCAGTGCCTTTAACCTCCTGTTTGGCCCAGTTTGCAATTTCTGCGGAAGATGAACAGGAATAGGCAGAACCAATGACAGACTAGCTGGAGGTGTCTGGACGGGCAAATTTAACTCTCATTTCCCACCAGGAAGAGGAATTAACCAAAGGCTCAGCGTGCCGTGCCGGAACCAGATTAGGGCCTGAAGCCATCCTGCGGTGTTGCGGCCAGCTCACGAGAAAGCGAGTTGAAGAAAGGAGCTCAGGGGCACTGTAATTCACAAACCTGCAGAGTTATAAATGACAGCTATCGTCCAAAAATATACTGAAGTAAGGCTGCCAAGAGGACTTGAAAGCGGGGCAGAATTGCAGGAAACCGATTTCAGGAGGTAGACTGGAATTGCATTTAAAGCATAGGAAAAGAGGCAGAACGTCCACAATGATGCACTTGGCCAAAAAGGGCGTATGCGTTTTTTCCTGAATATATTCAGGAAAAAACGCATACGCCCTTTTTGGCCAACCAAGCAAGCTTGCAAAGGAAATCTGCACTACAATGAAGTCTCACTTCCCCCCGGTCAAAAGGGCCATCTGAAAAAAGTGTAAAATCCAGAAAGGCAGGACAGGCCATGGAGAACTGGGAGCCTTGTTATGCTGATGGGCGGGATGTAAATTGCCAACAGCCACTCGGGAGAAGTGTATGGTGTTTCCTGAAACATCTAAAAAACAAAGCAACAGAGCCTAGGGCACTTCCACTTATGGTCCTATAGCTTAGGGAAATTAAAATCAAAAAGACACAGCCACCCCAAAGGTTGGGACGGCTCTGTTTACAAGAACCTGGTTTACGGTACAAGTTCAATATCGGAGAAAGTGAAAAATGGATAAAGAAGTTGTGGTACTTACGTACAATGCAGTATCACTCAGCAATGAAATCTATGTCATCAGGCCCGTAGCAGCATAATGAGTGGATTCAGGTACGATGATTCTAACTGAAATAAGTCACACAGGAAAAGAAACATCATAAGATATCACTAATACACGGAATGTAACCTTGGCTACACAGGAACTGAATTACAAAACAGAACAGGGTCTCAAATTTAGAAACCCAACTTATGCTTGCTTAAGGGGAAAGGTGAGTTGGGGTGCTGCATAAAACCAGAGATTGAAATGAGCACAGATAAAGTTCCTTAAGCCAAATATGGAATAGACAAGAGCTACTCCTTGCTCAACGAAATGGACTCAACACCCCATATTAAATGCCTAAGAGTGTACCTGACTAGGAAGTATCTTAAAACCTATGGATTGCTATGTCTCTGAAAGAGAATCAAGTGTGTGTACAGGGGCATAAACGCAGCAGTGATAGGATTGGAGAGGTTCGGTGAGCAAATGAAGACCCTTTGAAGTCATATTGCATGGTACCCATTCCACGGGTCTCAACTCTCCAGGTTTAAGGTATTCTTCCTTCAGCTAAAACATGCATGTGGAACCCAGAGTATGATCAACCGTGTGATCGGGAGACGTGTTCCAATATGTCTCAGTTTTCGTCCCCTGGTACTCGGGTGCAACTTTCCAGACGCTTTACTAACACTCTCCCGACTTGGAGAGTCAGTGCCTTTAACCTCCTGTTTGGCCCAGTTTGCAATTTCTGTGGAAGATGAACAGGAATAGGCAGAACCAATGACAGACTAGCTGGAGGTGTCTGGACGGGCAAATTTAACTCTCATTTCCCACCAGGAAGAGGAATTAACCAAAGGCTCAGCGTGCCGTGCCGGAACCAGATTAGGGCCTGAAGCCATCCTGCGGTGCTACGGCCAGCTCACGAGAAAGCGAGTTGAAGAAAGGAGCTCAGGGGCACTGTAATTCACAAACCTGCAGAGTTATAAATGACAGCTATCGTCCAAAAATATACTGAAGTAAGGCTGCCAAGAGGACTTGAAAGCGGGGCAGAATTGCAGGAAACCGATTTCAGGAGGTAGACTGGAATTGCATTTAAAGCATAGGAAAAGAGGCAGAACGTCCACAATGATGCACTTGGCCAAAAAGGGCGTATGCGTTTTTTCCTGAATATATTCAGGAAAAAACGCATACGCCCTTTTTGGCCAACCAAGCAAGCTTGCAAAGGAAATCTGCACTACAATGAAGTCTCACTTCCCCCCGGTCAAAAGGGCCATCTGAAAAAAGTGTAAAATCCAGAAAGGCAGGACAGGCCATGGAGAACTGGGAGCCTTGTTATGCTGATGGGCGGGATGTAAATTGCCAACAGCCACTCGGGAGAAGTGTATGGTGTTTCCTGAAACATCTAAAAAACAAAGCAACAGAGCCTAGGGCACTTCCACTTATGGTCCTATAGCTTAGGGAAATTAAAATCAAAAAGACAGAGCCACCCCAAAGGTTGGGACGGCTCTGTTTACAAGAACCTGGTTTACGGTACAAGTTCAATATCGGAGAAAGTGAAAAATGGATAAAGAAGTTGTGGTACTTACGTACAATGCAGTATCACTCAGCAAGGAAATCTATGTCATCAGGCCCGTAGCAGCATAATGAGTGGATTCAGGTATGATGATTCTAACTGAAATAAGTCACACAGGAAAAGAAACATCATAAGATATCCCTAATACACGGAATGTAACCTTGGCTACACAGGAACTGAATTACAAAACAGAACAGGGTCTCAAATTTAGAAAACCAACTTATGCTTGCTTAAGGGGAAAGGTGAGTTGGGGTGCTGCATAAAACCAGAGATTGAAATGAGCACAGATAAAGTTCCTTAAGCCAAATATGGAATAGACAAGAGCTACTCCTTGCTCAACAAAATGGACTCAACACCCCATATTAAATGCCTAAGAGTGTACCTGACTAGGAAGTATCTTAAAACCTATGGATTGCTATGTCTCCGAAAGAGAATCAAGCGTGTGTACAGGGGCATAAACGCAGCAGTGATAGGACTGGAGAGGTTCGGTGAGCAAATGAAGACCCTTTGAAGTCATATTGCATGGTACCCATTCCACGGGTCTCAACTCTCCAGGTTTAAGGTATTCTTCCTTCAGCTAAAACATGCATGTGGAACCCAGAGTATGATCAACCATGTGATCGGGAGACGTGTTCCAATATGTCTCAGTTTTCGTCCCGTGGTACTCGGGTGCAACATTCCAGACGCTTTACTAACACTCTCCCGGCTTGGAGAGTCAGTGCCTTTAACCTCCTGTTTGGCCCAGTTTGCAATTTCTGCGGAAGATGAACAGGAATAGGCAGAACCAATGACAGACTAGCTGGAGGTGTCTGGACGGGCAAATTTAACTCTCATTTCACACCAGGAAGAGGAATTAACCAAAGGCTAAGCGTGCCATGCCGGAACCAGATTAGGGCCTGAAGCAATCCTGCGGTGTTGCGGCCAGCTCACGAGAAAGCGAGTTGAAGAAAGGAGCTCAGGGGCACTGTAATTCACAAACCTGCAGAGTTATAAATGACAGCTATCGTCCAAAAATATACTGAAGTAAGGCTGCCAAGAGGACTTGAAAGCGGGGCAGAATTGCAGGAAACCGATTTCAGGAGGTAGACTGGAATTGCATTTAAAGCATAGGAAAAGAGGCAGAACGTCCACAATGATGCACTTGGCCAAAAAGGGCGTATGCGTTTTTTCCTGAATATATTCAGGAAAAAACGCATACACCCTTTTTGGCCAACCAAGCAAGCTTGCAAAGGAAATCTGCACTACAGTGAAGTCTCACTTCCCCCCGGTCAAAAGGGCCATCTGAAAAAAGTGTAAAATCCAGAAAGGCAGGACAGGCCATGGAGAACTGGGAGCCTTGTTATGCTGATGGGCGGGATGTAAATTGCCAACAGCCACTCGGGAGAAGTGTATGGTGTTTCCTGAAACATCTAAAAAACAAAGCAACAGAGCCTAGGGCACTTCCACTTATGGTCCTATAGCTTAGGGAAATTAAAATCAAAAAGACACAGCCACCCCAAAGGTTGGGACGGCTCTGTTTACAAGAACCTGGTTTACAGTACAAGTTCAATATCGCAGAAAGTGAAAAATGGATAAAGAAGTTGTGGTACTTACGTACAATGCAGTATCACTCAGCAAGGAAATCTATGTCATCAGGCCCGTAGCAGCATAATGAGTGGATTCAGGTATGATGATTCTAACTGAAATAAGTCACACAGGAAAAGAAACATCATAAGATATCCCTAATACACGGAATGTAACCTTGGCTACACAGGAACTGAATTACAAAACAGAACAGGGTCTCAAATTTAGAAAACCAACTTATGCTTGCTTAAGGGGAAAGGTGAGTTGGGGTGCTGCATAAAACCAGAGATTGAAATGAGCACAGATAAAGTTCCTTAAGCCAAATATGGAATAGACAAGAGCTACTCCTTGCTCAACGAAATGGACTCAACACCCCATATTAAATGCCTAAGAGTGTACCTGACTAGGAAGTATCTTAAAACCTATGGATTGCTATGTCTCTGAAAGAGAATCAAGTGTGTGTACAGGGGCATAAACGCAGCAGTGATAGGATTGGAGAGGTTCGGTGAGCAAATGAAGACCCTTTGAAGTCATATTGCATGGTACCCATTCCACGGGTCTCAACTCTCCAGGTTTAAGGTATTCTTCCTTCAGCTAAAACATGCATGTGGAACCCAGAGTATGATCAACCGTGTGATCGGTAGACGTGTTCCAATATGTCTCAGTTTTCGTCCCCTGGTACTCGGGTGCAACATTCCAGACGCTTTACTAACACTCTCCCGACTTGGAGAGTCAGTGCCTTTAACCTCCTGTTTGGCCCAGTTTGCAATTTCTGCGGAAGATGAACAGGAATAGGCAGAACCAATGACAGACTAGCTGGAGGTGTCTGGACGGGCAAATTTAACTCTCATTTCCCACCAGGAAGAGGAATTAACCAAAGGCTCAGCGTGCCGTGCCGGAACCAGATTAGGGCCTGAAGCCATCCTGCGGTGTTGCGGCCAGCTCACGAGAAAGCGAGTTGAAGAAAGGAGCTCAGGGGCACTGTAATTCACAAACCTGCAGAGTTATAAATGACAGCTATCGTCCAAAAATATACTGAAGTAAGGCTGCCAAGAGGACTTGAAAGCGGGGCAGAATTGCAGGAAACCGATTTCAGGAGGTAGACTGGAATTGCATTTAAAGCATAGGAAAAGAGGCAGAACGTCCACAATGATGCACTTGGCCAAAAAGGGCGTATGCGTTTTTTCCTGAATATATTCAGGAAAAAACGCATACGCCCTTTTTGGCCAACCAAGCAAGCTTGCAAAGGAAATCTGCACTACAATGAAGTCTCACTTCCCCCCGGTCAAAAGGGCCATCTGAAAAAAGTGTAAAATCCAGAAAGGCAGGACAGGCCATGGAGAACTGGGAGCCTTGTTATGCTGATGGGCGGGATGTAAATTGCCAACAGCCACTCGGGAGAAGTGTATGGTGTTTCCTGAAACATCTAAAAAACAAAGCAACAGAGCCTAGGGCACTTCCACTTATGGTCCTATAGCTTAGGGAAATTAAAATCAAAAAGACACAGCCACCCCAAAGGTTGGGACGGCTCTGTTTACAAGAACCTGGTTTACGGTACAAGTTCAATATCGGAGAAAGTGAAAAATGGATAAAGAAGTTGTGGTACTTACGTACAATGCAGTATCACTCAGCAATGAAATCTATGTCATCAGGCCCGTAGCAGCATAATGAGTGGATTCAGGTACGATGATTCTAACTGAAATAAGTCACACAGGAAAAGAAACATCATAAGATATCACTAATACACGGAATGTAACCTTGGCTACACAGGAACTGAATTACAAAACAGAACAGGGTCTCAAATTTAGAAACCCAACTTATGCTTGCTTAAGGGGAAAGGTGAGTTGGGGTGCTGCATAAAACCAGAGATTGAAATGAGCACAGATAAAGTTCCTTAAGCCAAATATGGAATAGACAAGAGCTACTCCTTGCTCAACGAAATGGACTCAACACCCCATATTAAATGCCTAAGAGTGTACCTGACTAGGAAGTATCTTAAAACCTATGGATTGCTATGTCTCTGAAAGAGAATCAAGTGTGTGTACAGGGGCATAAACGCAGCAGTGATAGGATTGGAGAGGTTCGGTGAGCAAATGAAGACCCTTTGAAGTCATATTGCATGGTACCCATTCCACGGGTCTCAACTCTCCAGGTTTAAGGTATTCTTCCTTCAGCTAAAACATGCATGTGGAACCCAGAGTATGATCAACCGTGTGATCGGGAGACGTGTTCCAATATGTCTCAGTTTTCGTCCCCTGGTACTCGGGTGCAACTTTCCAGACGCTTTACTAACACTCTCCCGACTTGGAGAGTCAGTGCCTTTAACCTCCTGTTTGGCCCAGTTTGCAATTTCTGTGGAAGATGAACAGGAATAGGCAGAACCAATGACAGACTAGCTGGAGGTGTCTGGACGGGCAAATTTAACTCTCATTTCCCACCAGGAAGAGGAATTAACCAAAGGCTCAGCGTGCCGTGCCGGAACCAGATTAGGGCCTGAAGCCATCCTGCGGTGCTGCGGCCAGCTCACGAGAAAGCGAGTTGAAGAAAGGAGCTCAGGGGCACTGTAATTCACAAACCTGCAGAGTTATAAATGACAGCTATCGTCCAAAAATATACTGAAGTAAGGCTGCCAAGAGGACTTGAAAGCGGGGCAGAATTGCAGGAAACCGATTTCAGGAGGTAGACTGGAATTGCATTTAAAGCATAGGAAAAGAGGCAGAACGTCCACAATGATGCACTTGGCCAAAAAGGGCGTATGCGTTTTTTCCTGAATATATTCAGGAAAAAACGCATACGCCCTTTTTGGCCAACCAAGCAAGCTTGCAAAGGAAATCTGCACTACAATGAAGTCTCACTTCCCCCCGGTCAAAAGGGCCATCTGAAAAAAGTGTAAAATCCAGAAAGGCAGGACAGGCCATGGAGAACTGGGAGCCTTGTTATGCTGATGGGCGGGATGTAAATTGCCAACAGCCACTCGGGAGAAGTGTATGGTGTTTCCTGAAACATCTAAAAAACAAAGCAACAGAGCCTAGGGCACTTCCACTTATGGTCCTATAGCTTAGGGAAATTAAAATCAAAAGACACAGCCACCCCAAAGTTTGGGACGGCTCTGTTTACAAGAACCTGCTTTATGGTACAAGTTCAATATCGCAGAAAGTGAAAAATGGATAAAGAAGTTGTGGTACTTACGTACAATGCAATATCACTCAGCAATGAAATCTATGTCATCAGGCCCGTAGCAGCATAATGAGTGGATTCAGGTACGATGATTCTAACTGAAATAAGTCACACAGGAAAAGAAACATCATAAGATATCACTAATACACGGAATGTAACCTTGGCTACACAGGAACTGAATTACAAAACAGAACAGGGTCTCAAATTTAGAAAACCAACTTATGCTTGCTTAAGGGGAAAGGTGAGTTGGGGTGCTGCATAAAACCAGAGATTGAAATGAGCACAGATAAAGTTCCTTAAGCCAAATATGGAATAGACAAGAGCTACTCCTTGCTCAACAAAATGGACTCAACACCCCATATTAAATGCCTAAGAGTGTACCTGACTAGGAAGTATCTTAAAACCTATGGATTGCTATGTCTCTGAAAGAGAATCAAGTGTGTGTACAGGGGCATAAACGCAGCAGTGATAGGATTGGAGAGGTTCGGTGAGCAAATGAAGACCCTTTGAAGTCATATTGCATGGTACCCATTCCACGGGTCTCAACTCTCCAGGTTTAAGGTATTCTTCCTTCAGCTAAAACATGCATGTGGAACCCAGAGTATGATCAACCGTGTGATCGGTAGACGTGTTCCAATATGTCTCAGTTTTCGTCCCCTGGTACTCGGGTGCAACATTCCAGACGCTTTACTAACACTCTCCCGACTTGGAGAGTCAGTGCCTTTAACCTCCTGTTTGGCCCAGTTTGCAATTTCTGCGGAAGATGAACAGGAATAGGCAGAACCAATGACAGACTAGCTGGAGGTGTCTGGACGGGCAAATTTAACTCTCATTTCCCACCAGGAAGAGGAATTAACCAAAGGCTCAGCGTGCCGTGCCGGAACCAGATTAGGGCCTGAAGCCATCCTGCGGTGTTGCGGCCAGCTCACGAGAAAGCGAGTTGAAGAAAGGAGCTCAGGGGCACTGTAATTCACAAACCTGCAGAGTTATAAATGACAGCTATCGTCCAAAAATATACTGAAGTAAGGCTGCCAAGAGGACTTGAAAGCGGGGCAGAATTGCAGGAAACCGATTTCAGGAGGTAGACTGGAATTGCATTTAAAGCATAGGAAAAGAGGCAGAACGTCCACAATGATGCACTTGGCCAAAAAGGGCGTATGCGTTTTTTCCTGAATATATTCAGGAAAAAACGCATACGCCCTTTTTGGCCAACCAAGCAAGCTTGCAAAGGAAATCTGCACTACAATGAAGTCTCACTTCCCCCCGGTCAAAAGGGCCATCTGAAAAAAGTGTAAAATCCAGAAAGGCAGGACAGGCCATGGAGAACTGGGAGCCTTGTTATGCTGATGGGCGGGATGTAAATTGCCAACAGCCACTCGGGAGAAGTGTATGGTGTTTCCTGAAACATCTAAAAAACAAAGCAACAGAGCCTAGGGCACTTCCACTTATGGTCCTATAGCTTAGGGAAATTAAAATCAAAAAGACACAGCCACCCCAAAGGTTGGGACGGCTCTGTTTACAAGAACCTGGTTTACGGTACAAGTTCAATATCGGAGAAAGTGAAAAATGGATAAAGAAGTTGTGGTACTTACGTACAATGCAGTATCACTCAGCAATGAAATCTATGTCATCAGGCCCGTAGCAGCATAATGAGTGGATTCAGGTACGATGATTCTAACTGAAATAAGTCACACAGGAAAAGAAACATCATAAGATATCACTAATACACGGAATGTAACCTTGGCTACACAGGAACTGAATTACAAAACAGAACAGGGTCTCAAATTTAGAAACCCAACTTATGCTTGCTTAAGGGGAAAGGTGAGTTGGGGTGCTGCATAAAACCAGAGATTGAAATGAGCACAGATAAAGTTCCTTAAGCCAAATATGGAATAGACAAGAGCTACTCCTTGCTCAACGAAATGGACTCAACACCCCATATTAAATGCCTAAGAGTGTACCTGACTAGGAAGTATCTTAAAACCTATGGATTGCTATGTCTCTGAAAGAGAATCAAGTGTGTGTACAGGGGCATAAACGCAGCAGTGATAGGATTGGAGAGGTTCGGTGAGCAAATGAAGACCCTTTGAAGTCATATTGCATGGTACCCATTCCACGGGTCTCAACTCTCCAGGTTTAAGGTATTCTTCCTTCAGCTAAAACATGCATGTGGAACCCAGAGTATGATCAACCGTGTGATCGGGAGACGTGTTCCAATATGTCTCAGTTTTCGTCCCCTGGTACTCGGGTGCAACTTTCCAGACGCTTTACTAACACTCTCCCGACTTGGAGAGTCAGTGCCTTTAACCTCCTGTTTGGCCCAGTTTGCAATTTCTGTGGAAGATGAACAGGAATAGGCAGAACCAATGACAGACTAGCTGGAGGTGTCTGGACGGGCAAATTTAACTCTCATTTCCCACCAGGAAGAGGAATTAACCAAAGGCTCAGCGTGCCGTGCCGGAACCAGATTAGGGCCTGAAGCCATCCTGCGGTGCTGCGGCCAGCTCACGAGAAAGCGAGTTGAAGAAAGGAGCTCAGGGGCACTGTAATTCACAAACCTGCAGAGTTATAAATGACAGCTATCGTCCAAAAATATACTGAAGTAAGGCTGCCAAGAGGACTTGAAAGCGGGGCAGAATTGCAGGAAACCGATTTCAGGAGGTAGACTGGAATTGCATTTAAAGCATAGGAAAAGAGGCAGAACGTCCACAATGATGCACTTGGCCAAAAAGGGCGTATGCGTTTTTTCCTGAATATATTCAGGAAAAAACGCATACGCCCTTTTTGGCCAACCAAGCAAGCTTGCAAAGGAAATCTGCACTACAATGAAGTCTCACTTCCCCCCGGTCAAAAGGGCCATCTGAAAAAAGTGTAAAATCCAGAAAGGCAGGACAGGCCATGGAGAACTGGGAGCCTTGTTATGCTGATGGGCGGGATGTAAATTGCCAACAGCCACTCGGGAGAAGTGTATGGTGTTTCCTGAAACATCTAAAAAACAAAGCAACAGAGCCTAGGGCACTTCCACTTATGGTCCTATAGCTTAGGGAAATTAAAATCAAAAGACACAGCCACCCCAAAGTTTGGGACGGCTCTGTTTACAAGAACCTGGTTTATGGTACAAGTTCAATATCGCAGAAAGTGAAAAATGGATAAAGAAGTTGTGGTACTTACGTACAATGCAATATCACTCAGCAATGAAATCTATGTCATCAGGCCCGTAGCAGCATAATGAGTGGATTCAGGTACGATGATTCTAACTGAAATAAGTCACACAGGAAAAGAAACATCATAAGATATCACTAATACACGGAATGTAACCTTGGCTACACAGGAACTGAATTACAAAACAGAACAGGGTCTCAAATTTAGAAAACCAACTTATGCTTGCTTAAGGGGAAAGGTGAGTTGGGGTGCTGCATAAAACCAGAGATTGAAATGAGCACAGATAAAGTTCCTTAAGCCAAATATGGAATAGACAAGAGCTACTCCTTGCTCAACGAAATGGACTCAACACCCCATATTAAATGCCTAAGAGTGTACCTGACTAGGAAGTATCTTAAAACCTATGGATTGCTATGTCTCTGAAAGAGAATCAAGTGTGTGTACAGGGGCATAAACGCAGCAGTGATAGGATTGGAGAGGTTCGGTGAGCAAATGAAGACCCTTTGAAGTCATATTGCATGGTACCCATTCCACGGGTCTCAACTCTCCAGGTTTAAGGTATTCTTCCTTCAGCTAAAACATGCATGTGGAACCCAGAGTATGATCAACCGTGTGATCGGGAGACGTGTTCCAATATGTCTCAGTTTTCGTCCCCTGGTACTCGGGTGCAACATTCCAGACGCTTTACTAACACTCTCCCGACTTGGAGAGTCAGTGCCTTTAACCTCCTGTTTGGCCCAGTTTGCAATTTCTGCGGAAGATGAACAGGAATAGGGAGAACCAATGACAGACTAGCTGGAGGTGTCTGGACGGGCAAATTTAACTCTCATTTCCCACCAGGAAGAGGAATTAACCAAAGGCTCAGCGTGCCGTGCCGGAACCAGATTAGGGCCTGAAGCCATCCTGCGGTGTTGCGGCCAGCTCACGAGAAAGCGAGTTGAAGAAAGGAGCTCAGGGGCACTGTAATTCACAAACCTGCAGAGTTATAAATGACAGCTATCGTCCAAAAATATACTGAAGTAAGGCTGCCAAGAGGACTTGAAAGCGGGGCAGAATTGCAGGAAACCGATTTCAGGAGGTAGACTGGAATTGCATTTAAAGCATAGGAAAAGAGGCAGAACGTCCACAATGATGCACTTGGCCAAAAAGGGCGTATGCGTTTTTTCCTGAATATATTCAGGAAAAAACGCATACGCCCTTTTTGGCCAACCAAGCAAGCTTGCAAAGGAAATCTGCACTACAGTGAAGTCTCACTTCCCCCCGGTCAAAAGGGCCATCTGAAAAAAGTGTAAAATCCAGAAAGGCAGGACAGGCCATGGAGAACTGGGAGCCTTGTTATGCTGATGGGCGGGATGTAAATTGCCAACAGCCACTCGGGAGAAGTGTATGGTGTTTCCTGAAACATCTAAAAAACAAAGCAACAGAGCCTAGGGCACTTCCACTTATGGTCCTATAGCTTAGGGAAATTAAAATCAAAAACACAGCCACCCCAAAGGTTGGGACGGCTCTGTTTACAAGAACCTGGTTTACGGTACAAGTTCAATATCGCAGAAAGTGAAAAATGGATAAAGAAGTTGTGGTACTTACGTACAATGCAATATCACTCAGCAATGAAATCTATGTCATCAGGCCCGTAGCAGCATAATGAGTGGATTCAGGTATGATGATTCTAACTGAAATAAGTCACACAGGAAAAGAAACATCATAAGATATCACTAATACACGGAATGTAACCTTGGCTACACAGGAACTGAATTACAAAACAGAACAGGGTCTCAAATTTAGAAAACCAACTTATGCTTGCTTAAGGGGAAAGGTGAGTTGGGGTGCTGCATAAAACCAGAGATTGAAATGAGCACAGATAAAGTTCCTTAAGCCAAATATGGAATAGACAAGAGCTACTCCTTGCTCAACGAAATGGATTCAACACCCCATATTAAATGCCTAAGAGTGTACCTGACTAGGAAGTATCTTAAAACCTATGGATTGCTATGTCTCTGAAAGAGAATCAAGTGTGTGTACAGGGGCATAAACGCAGCAGTGATAGGACTGGAGAGGTTCGGTGAGCAAATGAAGACCCTTTGAAGTCATATTGCATGGTACCCATTCCACGGGTCTCAACTCTCCAGGTTTAAGGTATTCTTCCTTCAGCTAAAACATGCATGTGGAACCCAGAGTATGATCAACCGTGTGATCGGGAGACGTGTTCCAATATGTGTCAGTTTTCGTCCCCTGGTACTCGGGTGCAACATTCCAGACGCTTTACTAACACTCTCCCGACTTGGAGAGTCAGTGCCTTTAACCTCCTGTTTGGCCCAGTTTGCAATTTCTGCGGAAGATGAACAGGAATAGGCAGAACCAATGACAGACTAGCTGGAGGTGTCTGGACGGGCAAATTTAACTCTCATTTCCCACCAGGAAGAGGAATTAACCAAAGGCTCAGCGTGCCGTGCCGGAACCAGATTAGGGCCTGAAGCCATCCTGCGGTGTTGCGGCCAGCTCACGAGAAAGCGAGTTGAAGAAAGGAGCTCAGGGGCACTGTAATTCACAAACCTGCAGAGTTATAAATGACAGCTATCGTCCAAAAATATACTGAAGTAAGGCTGCCAAGAGGACTTGAAAGCGGGGCAGAATTGCAGGAAACCGATTTCAGGAGGTAGACTGGAATTGCATTTAAAGCATAGGAAAAGAGGCAGAACGTCCACAATGATGCACTTGGCCAAAAAGGGCGTATGCGTTTTTTCCTGAATATATTCAGGAAAAAACGCATACGCCCTTTTTGGCCAACCAAGCAAGCTTGCAAAGGAAATCTGCACTACAATGAAGTCTCACTTCCCCCCGGTCAAAAGGGCCATCTGAAAAAAGTGTAAAATCCAGAAAGGCAGGACAGGCCATGGAGAACTGGGAGCCTTGTTATGCTGATGGGCGGGATGTAAATTGCCAACAGCCACTCGGGAGAAGTGTATGGTGTTTCCTGAAACATCTAAAAAACAAAGCAACAGAGCCTAGGGCACTTCCACTTATGGTCCTATAGCTTAGGGAAATTAAAATCAAAAGACACAGCCACCCCAAAGGTTGGGACGGCTCTGTTTACAAGAACCTGGTTTACGGTACAAGTTCAATATCGCAGAAAGTGAAAAATGGATAAAGAAGTTGTGGTACTTACGTACAATGCAATATCACTCAGCAATGAAATCTATGTCATCAGGCCCGTAGCAGCATAATGAGTGGATTCAGGTACGATGATTCTAACTGAAATAAGTCACACAGGAAAAGAAACATCATAAGATATCACTAATACACGGAATGTAACCTTGGCTACACAGGAACTGAATTACAAAACAGAACAGGGTCTCAAATTTAGAAAACCAACTTATGCTTGCTTAAGGGGAAAGGTGAGTTGGGGTGCTGCATAAAACCAGAGATTGAAATGAGCACAGATAAAGTTCCTTAAGCCAAATATGGAATAGACAAGAGCTACTCCTTGCTCAACGAAATGGACTCAACACCCCATATTAAATGCCTAAGAGTGTACCTGACCAGGAAGTATCTTAAAACCTATGGATTGCTATGTCTCTGAAAGAGAATCAAGTGTGTGTACAGGGGCATAAACGCAGCAGTGATAGGATTGGAGAGGTTCGGTGAGCAAATGAAGACCCTTTGAAGTCATATTGCATGGTACCCATTCCACGGGTCTCAACTCTCCAGGTTTAAGGTATTCTTCCTTCAGCTAAAACATGCATGTGGAACCCAGAGTATGATCAACCGTGTGATCGGGAGACGTGTTCCAATATGTCTCAGTTTTCGTCCCCTGGTACTCGGGTGCAACATTCCAGACGCTTTACTAACACTCTCCCGACTTGGAGAGTCAGTGCCTTTAACCTCCTGTTTGGCCCAGTTTGCAATTTCTGCGGAAGATGAACAGGAATAGGGAGAACCAATGAGAGACTAGCTGGAGGTGTCTGGACGGGCAAATTTAACTCTCATTTCCCACCAGGAAGAGGAATTAACCAAAGGCTCAGCGTGCCGTGCCGGAACCAGATTAGGGCCTGAAGCCATCCTGCGGTGTTGCGGCCAGCTCACGAGAAAGCGACTTGAAGAAAGGAGCTCAGGGGCACTGTAATTCACAAACCTGCAGAGTTATAAATGACAGCTATCGTCCAAAAATATACTGAAGTAAGGCTGCCAAGAGGACTTGAAAGTGGGGCAGAATTGCAGGAAACCGATTTCAGGAGGTAGACTGGAATTGCATTTAAAGCATAGGAAAAGAGGCAGAACGTCCACAATGATGCACTTGGCCAAAAAGGGCGTATGCGTTTTTTCCTGAATATATTCAGGAAAAAACGCATACGCCTTTTTTGGCCAACCAAGCAAGCTTGCAAAGGAAATCTGCACTACAGTGAAGTCTCACTTCCCCCCGGTCAAAAGGGCCATCTGAAAAAAGTGTAAAATCCAGAAAGGCAGGACAGGCCATGGAGAACTGGGAGCCTTGTTATGCTGATGGGCGGGATGTAAATTGCCAACAGCCACTCGGGAGAAGTGTATGGTGTTTCCTGAAACATCTAAAAAACAAAGCAACAGAGCCTAGGGCACTTCCACTTATGGTCCTATAGCTTAGGGAAATTAAAATCAAAAGACACAGCCACCCCAAAGGTTGGGACGGCTCTGTTTACAAGAACCTGGTTTACGGTACAAGTTCAATATCGCAGAAAGTGAAAAATGGATAAAGAAGTTGTGGTACTTACGTACAATGCAATATCACTCAGCAATGAAATCTATGTCATCAGGCCCGTAGCAGCATAATGAGTGGATTCAGGTACGATGATTCTAACTGAAATAAGTCACACAGAAAAAGAAACATCATAAGATATCACTAATACACGGAATGTAAACTTGGCTACATAGGTACTGAATTACAATACAGAACAGGGTCTCAAATTTAGAAAACCAACTTATGCTTGCTTAAGGGGAAAGGTGAGTTGGGGTGCTGCATAAAACCAGAGATTAAAATGAGCACAGATAAAGTTCCTTAAGCCAAATATGGAATAGACAAGAGCTACTCCTTGCTCAACGAAATGGACTCAACACCCCATATTAAATGCCTAAGAGTGTACCTGACTAGGAAGTATCTTAAAACCTATGGATTGCTATGTCTCTGAAAGAGAATCAAGTGTGTGTACAGGGGCATAAACGCAGCAGTGATAGGATTGGAGAGGTTCGGTGAGCAAATGAAGACCCTTTGAAGTCATATTGCATGGTACCCATTCCACGGGTCTCAACTCTCCAGGTTTAAGGTATTCTTCCTTCAGCTAAAACATGCATGTGGAACCCAGAGTATGATCAACCGTGTGATCGGGAGACGTGTTCCAATATGTCTCAGTTTTCGTCCCCTGGTACTCGGGTGCAACATTCCAGACGCTTTACTAACACTCTCCCGACTTGGAGAGTCAGTGCCTTTAACCTCCTGTTTGGCCCAGTTTGCAATTTCTGCGGAAGATGAACAGGAATAGGCAGAACCAATGACAGACTAGATGGAGGTGTCTGGACGGGCAAATTTAACTCTCATTTCCCACCAGGAAGAGGAATTAACCAAAGGCTCAGCGTGCCGTGCCGGAACCAGATTAGGGCCTGAAGCCATCCTGCGGTGTTGCGGCCAGCTCACGAGAAAGCGAGTTGAAGAAAGGAGCTCAGGGGCACTGTAATTCACAAACCTGCAGAGTTATAAATGACAGCTATCGTCCAAAAATATACTGAAGTAAGGCTGCCAAGAGGACTTGAAAGCGGGGCAGAATTGCAGGAAACCGATTTCAGGAGGTAGACTGGAATTGCATTTAAAGCATAGGAAAAGAGGCAGAACGTCCACAATGATGCACTTGGCCAAAAAGGGCGTATGCGTTTTTTCCTGAATATATTCAGGAAAAAACGCATACGCCCTTTTTGGCCAACCAAGCAAGCTTGCAAAGGAAATCTGCACTACAATGAAGTCTCACTTCCCCCCGGTCAAAAGGGCCATCTGAAAAAAGTGTAAAATCCAGAAAGGCAGGACAGGCCATGGAGAACTGGGAGCCTTGTTATGCTGATGGGCGGGATGTAAATTGCCAACAGCCACTCGGGAGAAGTGTATGGTGTTTCCTGAAACATCTAAAAAACAAAGCAACAGAGCCTAGGGCACTTCCACTTATGGTCCTATAGCTTAGGGAAATTAAAATCAAAAAGACACAGCCACCCCAAAGGTTGGGACGGCTCTGTTTACAAGAACCTGGTTTACGGTACAAGTTCAATATCGGAGAAAGTGAAAAATGGATAAAGAAGTTGTGGTACTTACGTACAATGCAGTATCACTCAGCAATGAAATCTATGTCATCAGGCCCATAGCAGCATAATGAGTGGATTCAGGTACGATGATTCTAACTGAAATAAGTCACGCAGGAAAAGAAACATCATAAGATATCACTAATACACGGAATGTAACCTTGGCTACACAGGAACTGAATTACAAAACAGAACAGGGTCTCAAATTTAGAAACCCAACTTATGCTTGCTTAAGGGGAAAGGTGAGTTGGGGTGCTGCATAAAACCAGAGATTGAAATGAGCACAGATAAAGTTCCTTAAGCCAAATATGGAATAGACAAGAGCTACTCCTTGCTCAACGAAATGGACTCAACACCCCATATTAAATGCCTAAGAGTGTACCTGACCAGGAAGTATCTTAAAACCTATGGATTGCTATGTCTCTGAAAGAGAATCAAGTGTGTGTACAGGGGCATAAACGCAGCAGTGATAGGATTGGAGAGGTTCGGTGAGCAAATGAAGACCCTTTGAAGTCATATTGCATGGTACCCATTCCACGGGTCTCAACTCTCCAGGTTTAAGGTATTCTTCCTTCAGCTAAAACATGCATGTGGAACCCAGAGTATGATCAACCGTGTGATCGGGAGACGTGTTCCAATATGTCTCAGTTTTCGTCCCCTGGTACTCGGGTGCAACATTCCAGACGCTTTATTAACACTCTCCCGACTTGGAGAGTCAGTGCCTTTAACCTCCTGTTTGGCCCAGTTTGCAATTTCTGCGGAAGATGAACAGGAATAGGGAGAACCAATGAGAGACTAGCTGGAGGTGTCTGGACGGGCAAATTTAACTCTCATTTCCCACCAGGAAGAGGAATTAACCAAAGGCTCAGCGTGCCGTGCCGGAACCAGATTAGGGCCTGAAGCCATCCTGCGGTGTTGCGGCCAGCTCACGAGAAAGCGACTTGAAGAAAGGAGCTCAGGGGCACTGTAATTCACAAACCTGCAGAGTTATAAATGACAGCTATCGTCCAAAAATATACTGAAGTAAGGCTGCCAAGAGGACTTGAAAGCGGGGCAGAATTGCAGGAAACCGATTTCAGGAGGTAGACTGGAATTGCATTGAAAGCATAGGAAAAGAGGCAGAACGTCCACAATGATGCACTTGGCCAAAAAGGGCGTATGCGTTTTTTCCTGAATATATTCAGGAAAAAACGCATACTCCTTTTTTGGCCAACCAAGCAAGCTTGCAAAGGAAATCTGCACTACAGTGAAGTCTCACTTCCCCCCGGTCAAAAGGGCCATCTGAAAAAAGTGTAAAATCCAGAAAGGCAGGACAGGCCATGGAGAACTGGGAGCCTTGTTATGCTGATGGGCGGGATGTAAATTGCCAACAGCCACTCGGGAGAAGTGTATGGTGTTTCCTGAAACATCTAAAAAACAAAGCAACAGAGCCTAGGGCACTTCCACTTATGGTCCTATAGCTTAGGGAAATTAAAATCAAAAGACACAGCCACCCCAAAGGTTGGGACGGCTCTGTTTACAAGAACCTGGTTTACGGTACAAGTTCAATATCGCAGAAAGTGAAAAATGGATAAAGAAGTTGTGGTACTTACGTACAATGCAATATCACTCAGCAATGAAATCTATGTCATCAGGCCCGTAGCAGCATAATGAGTGGATTCAGGTACGATGATTCTAACTGAAATAAGTCACACAGAAAAAGAAACATCATAAGATATCACTAATACACGGAATGTAAACTTGGCTATACAGGAACTGAATTACAAAACAGAACAGGGTCTCAAATTTAGAAAACCAACTTATGCATGCTTAAGGGGAAAGGTGAGTTGGGGTGCTGCATAAAACCAGAGATTAAAATGAGCACAGATAAAGTTCCTTAAGCCAAATATGGAATAGACAAGAGCTACTCCTTGCTCAACGAAATGGACTCAACACCCCATATTAAATGCCTAAGAGTGTACCTGACTAGGAAGTATCTTAAAACCTATGGATTGCTATGTCTCTGAAAGAGAATCAAGTGTGTGTACAGGGGCATAAACGCAGCAGTGATAGGATTGGAGAGGTTCGGTGAGCAAATGAAGACCCTTTGAAGTCATATTGCATGGTACCCATTCCACGGGTCTCAACTCTCCAGGTTTAAGGTATTCTTCCTTCAGCTAAAACATGCATGTGGAACCCAGAGTATGATCAACCGTGTGATCGGGAGACGTGTTCCAATATGTCTCAGTTTTCGTCCCCTGGTACTCGGGTGCAACATTCCAGACGCTTTACTAACACTCTCCCGACTTGGAGAGTCAGTGCCTTTAACCTCCTGTTTGGCCCAGTTTGCAATTTCTGCGGAAGATGAACAGGAATAGGCAGAACCAATGACAGACTAGCTGGAGGTGTCTGGACGGGCAAATTTAACTCTCATTTCCCACCAGGAAGAGGAATTAACCAAAGGCTCAGCGTGCCGTGCCGGAACCAGATTAGGGCCTGAAGCCATCCTGCGGTGCTGCGGCCAGCTCACGAGAAAGCGAGTTGAAGAAAGGAGCTCAGGGGCACTGTAATTCACAAACCTGCAGAGTTATAAATGACAGCTATCGTCCAAAAATATACTGAAGTAAGGCTGCCAAGAGGACTTGAAAGCGGGGCAGAATTGCAGGAAACCGATTTCAGGAGGTAGACTGGAATTGCATTTAAAGCATAGGAAAAGAGGCAGAACGTCCACAATGATGCACTTGGCCAAAAAGGGCGTATGCGTTTTTTCCTGAATATATTCAGGAAAAAACGCATACGCCCTTTTTGGCCAACCAAGCAAGCTTGCAAAGGAAATCTGCACTACAATGAAGTCTCACTTCCCCCCGGTCAAAAGGGCCATCTGAAAAAAGTGTAAAATCCAGAAAGGCAGGACAGGCCATGGAGAACTGGGAGCCTTGTTATGCTGATGGGCGGGATGTAAATTGCCAACAGCCACTCGGGAGAAGTGTATGGTGTTTCCTGAAACATCTAAAAAACAAAGCAACAGAGCCTAGGGCACTTCCACTTATGGTCCTATAGCTTAGGGAAATTAAAATCAAAAAGACACAGCCACCCCAAAGGTTGGGACGGCTCTGTTTACAAGAACCTGGTTTACGGTACAAGTTCAATATCGCAGAAAGTGAAAAATGGATAAAGAAGTTGTGGTACTTACGAACAATGCAGTAGCACTCAGCAATGAAATCTATGTCATCAGGCCCATAGCAGCATAATGAGTGGATTCAGGTACGATGATTCTAACTGAAATAAGTCACGCAGGAAAAGAAACATCATAAGATATCACTAATACACGGAATGTAACCTTGGCTACACAGGAACTGAATTACAAAACAGAACAGGGTCTCAAATTTAGAAACCCAACTTATGCTTGCTTAAGGGGAAAGGTGAGTTGGGGTGCTGCATAAAACCAGAGATTGAAATGAGCACAGATAAAGTTCCTTAAGCCAAATATGGAATAGACAAGAGCTACTCCTTGCTCAACGAAATGGACTCAACACCCCATATTAAATGCCTAAGAGTGTACCTGACCAGGAAGTATCTTAAAACCTATGGATTGCTATGTCTCTGAAAGAGAATCAAGTGTGTGTACAGGGGCATAAACGCAGCAGTGATAGGATTGGAGAGGTTCGGTGAGCAAATGAAGACCCTTTGAAGTCATATTGCATGGTACCCATTCCACGGGTCTCAACTCTCCAGGTTTAAGGTATTCTTCCTTCAGCTAAAACATGCATGTGGAACCCAGAGTATGATCAACCATGTGATCGGGAGACGTGTTCCAATATGTGTCAGTTTTCGTCCCCTGGTACTCGGGTGCAACATTCCAGACGCTTTACTAACACTCTCCCGACTTGGAGAGTCAGTGCCTTTAACCTCCTGTTTGGCCCAGTTTGCAATTTCTGCGGAAGATGAACAGGAATAGGGAGAACCAATGAGAGACTAGCTGGAGGTGTCTGGACGGGCAAATTTAACTCTCATTTCCCACCAGGAAGAGGAATTAACCAAAGGCTCAGCGTGCCGTGCCGGAACCAGATTAGGGCCTGAAGCCATCCTGCGGTGTTGCGGCCAGCTCACGAGAAAGCGACTTGAAGAAAGGAGCTCAGGGGCACTGTAATTCACAAACCTGCAGAGTTATAAATGACAGCTATCGTCCAAAAATATACTGAAGTAAGGCTGCCAAGAGGACTTGAAAGCGGGGCAGAATTGCAGGAAACCGATTTCAGGAGGTAGACTGGAATTGCATTTAAAGCATAGGAAAAGAGGCAGAACGTCCACAATGATGCACTTGGCCAAAAAGGGCGTATGCGTTTTTTCCTGAATATATTCAGGAAAAAACGCATACGCCTTTTTTGGCCAACCAAGCAAGCTTGCAAAGGAAATCTGCACTACAGTGAAGTCTCACTTCCCCCCGGTCAAAAGGGCCATCTGAAAAAAGTGTAAAATCCAGAAAGGCAGGACAGGCCATGGAGAACTGGGAGCCTTGTTATGCTGATGGGCGGGATGTAAATTGCCAACAGCCACTCGGGAGAAGTGTATGGTGTTTCCTGAAACATCTAAAAAACAAAGCAACAGAGCCTAGGGCACTTCCACTTATGGTCCTATAGCTTAGGGAAATTAAAATCAAAAGACACAGCCACCCCAAAGGTTGGGACGGCTCTGTTTACAAGAACCTGGTTTACGGTACAAGTTCAATATCGCAGAAAGTGAAAAATGGATAAAGAAGTTGTGGTACTTACGTACAATGCAATATCACTCAGCAATGAAATCTATGTCATCAGGCCCGTAGCAGCATAATGAGTGGATTCAGGTACGATGATTCTAACTGAAATAAATCACACAGAAAAAGAAACATCATAAGTTATCACTAATACACGGAATGTAAACTTGGCTATACAGGAACTGAATTACAAAACAGAACAGGGTCTCAAATTTAGAAAACCAACTTATGCTTGCTTAAGGGGAAAGGTGAGTTGGGGTGCTGCATAAAACTAGAGATTAAAATGAGCACAGATAAAGTTCCTTAAGCCAAATATGGAATAGACAAGAGCTACTCCTTGCTCAACGAAATGGACTCAACACCCCATATTAAATGCCTAAGAGTGTACCTGACTAGGAAGTATCTTAAAACCTATGGATTGCTATGTCTCTGAAAGAGAATCAAGTGTGTGTACAGGGGCATAAACGCAGCAGTGATAGGATTGGAGAGGTTCGGTGAGCAAATGAAGACCCTTTGAAGTCATATTGCATGGTACCCATTCCACGGGTCTCAACTCTCCAGGTTTAAGGTATTCTTCCTTCAGCTAAAACATGCATGTGGACCCCAGAGTATGATCAACCGTGTGATCGGGAGACGTGTTCCAATATGTCTCAGTTTTCGTCCCCTGGTACTCGGGTGCAACATTCCAGACGCTTTACTAACACTCTCCCGACTTGGAGAGTCAGTGCCTTTAACCTCCTGTTTGGCCCAGTTTGCAATTTCTGCGGAAGATGAACAGGAATAGGCAGAACCAATGACAGACTAGATGGAGGTGTCTGGACGGGCAAATTTAACTCTCATTTCCCACCAGGAAGAGGAATTAACCAAAGGCTCAGCGTGCCGTGCCGGAACCAGATTAGGGCCTGAAGCCATCCTGCAGTGTTGCGGCCAGCTCACGAGAAAGCGAGTTGAAGAAAGGAGCTCAGGGGCACTGTAATTCACAAACCTGCAGAGTTATAAATGACAGCTATCGTCCAAAAATATACTGAAGTAAGGCTGCCAAGAGGACTTGAAAGCGGGGCAGAATTGCAGGAAACCGATTTCAGGAGGTAGACTGGAATTGCATTTAAAGCATAGGAAAAGAGGCAGAACGTCCACAATGATGCACTTGGCCAAAAAGGGCGTATGCGTTTTTTCCTGAATATATTCAGGAAAAAACGCATACGCCCTTTTTGGCCAACCAAGCAAGCTTGCAAAGGAAATCTGCACTACAATGAAGTCTCACTTCCCCCCGGTCAAAAGGGCCATCTGAAAAAAGTGTAAAATCCAGAAAGGCAGGACAGGCCATGGAGAACTGGGAGCCTTGTTATGCTGATGGGCGGGATGTAAATTGCCAACAGCCACTCGGGAGAAGTGTATGGTGTTTCCTGAAACATCTAAAAAACAAAGCAACAGAGCCTAGGGCACTTCCACTTATGGTCCTATAGCTTAGGGAAATTAAAATCAAAAGACACAGCCACCCCAAAGTTTGGGACGTCTCTGTTTACAAGAACCTGGTTTACGGTACAAGTTCAATATCGCAGAAAGTGAAAAATGGATAAAGAAGTTGTGGTACTTACGTACAATGCAATATCACTCAGCAATGAAATCTATGTCATCAGGCCCGTAGCAGCATAATGAGTGGATTCAGGTACGATGATTCTAACTGAAATAAGTCACACAGGAAAAGAAACATCATAAGATATCACTAATACACGGAATGTAACCTTGGCTACACAGGAACTGAATTACAAAACAGAACAGGGTCTCAAATTTAGAAACCCAACTTATGCTTGCTTAAGGGGAAAGGTGAGTTGGGGTGCTGCATAAAACCAGAGATTGAAATGAGCACAGATAAAGTTCCTTAAGCCAAATATGGAATAGACAAGAGCTACTCCTTGCTCAACGAAATGGACTCAACACCCCATATTAAATGCCTAAGAGTGTACCTGACTAGGAACTATCTTAAAACCTATGGATTGCTATGTCTCTGAAAGAGAATCAAGTGTGTGTACAGGGGCATAAACGCAGCAGTGATAGGATTGGAGAGGTTCGGTGAGCAAATGAAGACCCTTTGAAGTCATATTGCATGGTACCCATTCCACGGGTCTCAACTCTCCAGGTTTAAGGTATTCTTCCTTCAGCTAAAACATGCATGTGGAACCCAGAGTATGATCAACCGTGTGATCGGGAGACGTGTTCCAATATGTCTCAGTTTTCGTCCCCTGGTACTTGGGTGCAACATTCCAGACGCTTTAATAACACTCTCCCGACTTGGAGAGTCAGTGCCTTTAACCTCCTGTTTGGCCCAGTTTGCAATTTCTGCGGAAGATGAACAGGAATAGGGAGAACCAATGACAGACTAGCTGGAGGTGTCTGGACGGGCAAATTTAACTCTCATTTCCCACCAGGAAGAGGAATTAACCAAAGGCTCAGCGTGCCGTGCCGGAACCAGATTAGGGCCTGAAGCCATCCTGCAGTGTTGCGGCCAGCTCACGAGAAAGCGACTTGAAGAAAGGAGCTCAGGGGCACTGTAATTCACAAACCTGCAGAGTTATAAATGACAGCTATCGTCCAAAAATATACTGAAGTAAGGCTGCCAAGAGGACTTGAAAGCGGGGCAGAATTGCAGGAAACCGATTTCAGGAGGTAGACTGGAATTGCATTTAAAGCATAGGAAAAGAGGCAGAACGTCCACAATGATGCACTTGGCCAAAAAGGGCGTATGCGTTTTTTCCTGACTATATTCAGGAAAAAACGCATACGCCTTTTTTGGCCAACCAAGCAAGCTTGCAAAGGAAATCTGCACTACAATGAAGTCTCACTTCCCCCCGGTCAAAAGGGCCATCTGAAAAAAGTGTAAAATCCAGAAAGGCAGGACAGGCCATGGAGAACTGGGAGCCTTGTTATGCTGATGGGCGGGATGTAAATTGCCAACAGCCACTCGGGAGAAGTGTATGGTGTTTCCTGAAACATCTAAAAAACAGAGCAACAGAGCCTAGGGCACTTCCACTTACGGTCCTATAGCTTAGGGAAATTAAAATCAAAAGACACAGCCACCCCAAAGGTTGGGACGGCTCTGTTTACAAGAACCTGGTTTACGGTACAAGTTCAATATCGCAGAAAGTGAAAAATGGATAAAGAAGTTGTGGTACTTACGTACAATGCAATATCACTCAGCAATGAAATCTATGTCATCAGGCCCGTAGCAGCATAATGAGTGGATTCAGGTACGATGATTCTAACTGAAATAAATCACACAGAAAAAGAAACATCATAAGTTATCACTAATACACGGAATGTAAACTTGGCTATACAGGAACTGAATTACAAAACAGAACAGGGTCTCAAATTTAGAAAACCAACTTATGCTTGCTTAAGGGGAAAGGTGAGTTGGGGTGCTGCATAAAACCAGAGATTAAAATGAGCACAGATAAAGTTCCTTAAGCCAAATATGGAATAGACAAGAGCTACTCCTTGCTCAACGAAATGGACTCAACACCCCATATTAAATGCCTAAGAGTGTACCTGACTAGGAAGTATCTTAAAACCTATGGATTGCTATGTCTCTGAAAGAGAATCAAGTGTGTGTACAGGGGCATAAACGCAGCAGTGATAGGATTGGAGAGGTTCGGTGAGCAAATGAAGACCCTTTGAAGTCATATTGCATGGTACCCATTCCACGGGTCTCAACTCTCCAGGTTTAAGGTATTCTTCCTTCAGCTAAAACATGCATGTGGACCCCAGAGTATGATCAACCGTGTGATCGGGAGACGTGTTCCAATATGTCTCAGTTTTCGTCCCCTGGTACTCGGGTGCAACATTCCAGACGCTTTACTAACACTCTCCCGACTTGGAGAGTCAGTGCCTTTAACCTCCTGTTTGGCCCAGTTTGCAATTTCTGCGGAAGATGAACAGGAATAGGCAGAACCAATGACAGACTAGATGGAGGTGTCTGGACGGGCAAATTTAACTCTCATTTCCCACCAGGAAGAGGAATTAACCAAAGGCTCAGCGTGCCGTGCCGGAACCAGATTAGGGCCTGAAGCCATCCTGCGGTGTTGCGGCCAGCTCACGAGAAAGCGAGTTGAAGAAAGGAGCTCAGGGGCACTGTAATTCACAAACCTGCAGAGTTATAAATGACAGCTATCGTCCAAAAATATACTGAAGTAAGGCTGCCAAGAGGACTTGAAAGCGGGGCAGAATTGCAGGAAACCGATTTCAGGAGGTAGACTGGAATTGCATTTAAAGCATAGGAAAAGAGGCAGAACGTCCACAATGATGCACTTGGCCAAAAAGGGCGTATGCGTTTTTTCCTGAATATATTCAGGAAAAAACGCATACGCCCTTTTTGGCCAACCAAGCAAGCTTGCAAAGGAAATCTGCACTACAATGAAGTCTCACTTCCCCCCGGTCAAAAGGGCCATCTGAAAAAAGTGTAAAATCCAGAAAGGCAGGACAGGCCATGGAGAACTGGGAGCCTTGTTATGCTGATGGGCGGGATGTAAATTGCCAACAGCCACTCGGGAGAAGTGTATGGTGTTTCCTGAAACATCTAAAAAACAAAGCAACAGAGCCTAGGGCACTTCCACTTATGGTCCTATAGCTTAGGGAAATTAAAATCAAAAGACACAGCCACCCCAAAGTTTGGGACGTCTCTGTTTACAAGAACCTGGTTTACGGTACAAGTTCAATATCGCAGAAAGTGAAAAATGGATAAAGAAGTTGTGGTACTTACGTACAATGCAATATCACTCAGCAATGAAATCTATGTCATCAGGCCCGTAGCAGCATAATGAGTGGATTCAGGTACGATGATTCTAACTGAAATAAGTCACACAGGAAAAGAAACATCATAAGATATCACTAATACACGGAATGTAACCTTGGCTACACAGGAACTGAATTACAAAACAGAACAGGGTCTCAAATTTAGAAACCCAACTTATGCTTGCTTAAGGGGAAAGGTGAGTTGGGGTGCTGCATAAAACCAGAGATTGAAATGAGCACAGATAAAGTTCCTTAAGCCAAATATGGAATAGACAAGAGCTACTCCTTGCTCAACGAAATGGACTCAACACCCCATATTAAATGCCTAAGAGTGTACCTGACTAGGAACTATCTTAAAACCTATGGATTGCTATGTCTCTGAAAGAGAATCAAGTGTGTGTACAGGGGCATAAACGCAGCAGTGATAGGATTGGAGAGGTTCGGTGAGCAAATGAAGACCCTTTGAAGTCATATTGCATGGTACCCATTCCACGGGTCTCAACTCTCCAGGTTTAAGGTATTCTTCCTTCAGCTAAAACATGCATGTGGAACCCAGAGTATGATCAACCGTGTGATCGGGAGACGTGTTCCAATATGTCTCAGTTTTCGTCCCCTGGTACTTGGGTGCAACATTCCAGACGCTTTAATAACACTCTCCCGACTTGGAGAGTCAGTGCCTTTAACCTCCTGTTTGGCCCAGTTTGCAATTTCTGCGGAAGATGAACAGGAATAGGGAGAACCAATGACAGACTAGCTGGAGGTGTCTGGACGGGCAAATTTAACTCTCATTTCCCACCAGGAAGAGGAATTAACCAAAGGCTCAGCGTGCCGTGCCGGAACCAGATTAGGGCCTGAAGCCATCCTGCAGTGTTGCGGCCAGCTCACGAGAAAGCGACTTGAAGAAAGGAGCTCAGGGGCACTGTAATTCACAAACCTGCAGAGTTATAAATGACAGCTATCGTCCAAAAATATACTGAAGTAAGGCTGCCAAGAGGACTTGAAAGCGGGGCAGAATTGCAGGAAACCGATTTCAGGAGGTAGACTGGAATTGCATTTAAAGCATAGGAAAAGAGGCAGAACGTCCACAATGATGCACTTGGCCAAAAAGGGCGTATGCGTTTTTTCCTGACTATATTCAGGAAAAAACGCATACGCCTTTTTTGGCCAACCAAGCAAGCTTGCAAAGGAAATCTGCACTACAATGAAGTCTCACTTCCCCCCGGTCAAAAGGGCCATCTGAAAAAAGTGTAAAATCCAGAAAGGCAGGACAGGCCATGGAGAACTGGGAGCCTTGTTATGCTGATGGGCGGGATGTAAATTGCCAACAGCCACTCGGGAGAAGTGTATGGTGTTTCCTGAAACATCTAAAAAACAGAGCAACAGAGCCTAGGGCACTTCCACTTACGGTCCTATAGCTTAGGGAAATTAAAATCAAAAGACACAGCCACCCCAAAGGTTGGGACGGCTCTGTTTACAAGAACCTGGTTTACGGTACAAGTTCAATATCGCAGAAAGTGAAAAATGGATAAAGAAGTTGTGGTACTTACGTACAATGCAATATCACTCAGCAATGAAATCTATGTCATCAGGCCCGTAGCAGCATAATGAGTGGATTCAGGTACGATGATTCTAACTGAAATAAGTCACACAGAAAAAGAAACATCATAAGATATCACTAATACACGGAATGTAAACTTGGCTACACAGGAACTGAATTCCAAAACAGAACAGGGTCTCAAATTTAGAAAACCAACTTATGCTTGCTTAAGGGGAAAGGTGAGTTGGGGTGCTGCATAAAACCAGAGATTAAAATGAGCACAGATAAAGTTCCTTAAGCCAAATATGGAATAGACAAGAGCTACTCCTTGCTCAACGAAATGGACTCAACACCCCATATTAAATGCCTAAGAGTGTACCTGACTAGGAAGTATCTTAAAACCTATGGATTGCTATGTCTCTGAAAGAGAATCAAGTGTGTGTACAGGGGCATAAACGCAGCAGTGATAGGATTGGAGAGGTTCGGTGAGCAAATGAAGACCCTTTGAAGTCATATTGCATGGTACCCATTCCACGGGTCTCAACTCTCCAGGTTTAAGGTATTCTTCCTTCAGCTAAAACATGCATGTGGAACCCAGAGTATGATCAACCGTGTGATCGGGAGACGTGTTCCAATATGTCTCAGTTTTCGTCCCCTGGTACTCGGGTGCAACATTCCAGACGCTTTACTAACACTCTCCCGACTTGGAGAGTCAGTGCCTTTAACCTCCTGTTTGGCCCAGTTTGCAATTTCTGCGGAAGATGAACAGGAATAGGCAGAACCAATGACAGACTAGATGGAGGTGTCTGGACGGGCAAATTTAACTCTCATTTCCCACCAGGAAGAGGAATTAACCAAAGGCTCAGCGTGCCGTGCCGGAACCAGATTAGGGCCTGAAGCCATCCTGCGGTGTTGCGGCCAGCTCACAAGAAAGCGACATGAAGAAAGGAGCTCAGGGGCACTGTAATTCACAAACCTGCAGAGTTATAAATGACAGCTATCGTCCAAAAATATACTGAAGTAAGGCTGCCAAGAGGACTTGAAAGCGGGGCAGAATTGCAGGAAACCGATTTCAGGAGGTAGACTGGAATTGCATTTAAAGCATAGGAAAAGAGGCAGAACGTCCACAATGATGCACTTGGCCAAAAAGGGCGTATGCGTTTTTTCCTGAATATATTCAGGAAAAAACGCATACGCCCTTTTTGGCCAACCAAGCAAGCTTGCAAAGGAAATCTGCACTACAATGAAGTCTCACTTCCCCCCGGTCAAAAGGGCCATCTGAAAAAAGTGTAAAATCCAGAAAGGCAGGACAGGCCATGGAGAACTGGGAGCCTTGTTATGCTGATGGGCGGGATGTAAATTGCCAACAGCCACTCGGGAGAAGTGTATGGTGTTTCCTGAAACATCTAAAAAACAAAGCAACAGAGCCTAGGGCACTTCCACTTATGGTCCTATAGCTTAGGGAAATTAAAATCAAAAGACACAGCCACCCCAAAGGTTGGGACGGCTCTGTTTACAAGAACCTGGTTTACGGTACAAGTTCAATATCGCAGAAAGTGAAAAATGGATAAAGAAGTTGTGGTACTTACGTACAATGCAATATCACTCAGCAATGAAATCTATGTCATCAGGCCCGTAGCAGCATAATGAGTGGATTCAGGTACGATGATTCTAACTGAAATAAGTCACACAGAAAAAGAAACATCATAAGATATCACTAATACACGGAATGTAACCTTGGCTACACAGGAACTGAATTACAAAACAGAACAGGGTCTCAAATTTAGAAAACAAACTTATGCTTGCTTAAGGGGAAAGGTGAGTTGGGGTGCTGCATAAAACCAGAGATTGAAATGAGCACAGATAAAGTTCCTTAAGCCAAATATGGAATAGACAAGAGCTACTCCTTGCTCAACGAAATGGACTCAACACCCCATATTAAATGCCTAAGAGTGTACCTGACTAGGAAGTATCTTAAAACCTATGGATTGCTATGTCTCTGAAAGAGAATCAAGTGTGTGTACAGGGGCATAAACGCAGCAGTGATAGGATTGGAGAGGTTCGGTGAGCAAATGAAGACCCTTTGAAGTCATATTGCATGGTACCCATTCCACGGGTCTCAACTCTCCAGGTTTAAGGTATTCTTCCTTCAGCTAAAACATGCATTTGGAAGCCAGAGTATGATCAACCGTGTGATCGGGAGACGTGTTCAAATATGTCTCAGTTTTCGTCCCCTGGTACTCGGGTGCAACATTCCAGACGCCTTACTAACACTCTCCCGACTTGGAGAGTCAGTGCCTTTAACCTCCTGTTTGGCCCAGTTTGCAATTTCTGCGGAAGATGAACAGGAATAGGCAGAACCAATGACAGACTAGATGGAGGTGTCTGGATGGGCAAGTTTAACTCTCATTTCGCACCAGGAAGAGGAATTAACCAAAGGCTCAGCGTGCCGTGCCGGAACCAGATTAGGGCCTGAAGCCATCCTGCGGTGTTGCGGCCAGCTCACGAGAAAGCGAGTTGAAGAAAGGAGCTCAGGGGCACTGTAATTCACAAACCTGAAGAGTTATAAATGACAGCTATCGTCCAAAAATATACTGAAGTAAGGCTGCCAAGAGGACTTGAAAGCGGGGCAGAATTGCAGGAAACCGATTTCAGGAGGTAGACTGGAATTGCATTTAAAGCATAGGAAAAGAGGCAGAACGTCCACAATGATGCACTTGGCCAAAAAGGGCGTATGCGTTTTTTCCTGAATATATTCAGGAAAAAACGCATACGCCCTTTTTGGCCAACCAAGCAAGCTTGCAAAGGAAATCTGCACTACAATGAAGTCTCACTTCCCCCCGGTCAAAAGGGCCATCTGAAAAAAGTGTAAAATCCAGAAAGGCAGGACAGGCCATGGAGAACTGGGAGCCTTGTTATGCTGATGGGCGGGATGTCAATTGCCAACAGCCACTCGGGAGAAGTGTATGGTGTTTCCTGAAACATCTAAAAAACAAAGCAACAGAGCCTAGGGCACTTCCACTTATGGTCCTATAGCTTAGGGAAATTAAAATCAAAAAGACACAGCCACCCCAAAGGTTGGGACGGCTCTGTTTACAAGAACCTGGTTTACGGTACAAGTTCAATATCGCAGAAAGTGAAAAATGGATAAAGAAGTTGTGGTACTTACGTACAATGCAGTATCACTCAGCAAGGAAATCTATGTCATCAGGCCCGTAGCAGCATAATGAGTGGATTCAGGTATGATGATTCTAACTGAAATAAGTCACACAGAAAAAGAAACATCATAAGATATCACTAATACACGGAATGTAACCTTGGCTACACAGGAACTGAATTCCAAAACAGAACAGGGTCTCAAATTTAGAAAACCAACTTATGCTTGCTTAAGGGGAAAGGTGAGTTGGGGTGCTGCATAAAACCAGAGATTGAAATGAGCACAGATAAAGTTCCTTAAGCCAAATATGGAATAGACAAGAGCTACTCCTTGCTCAACGAAATGGATTCAACACCCCATATTAAATGCCTAAGAGTGTACCTGACTAGGAAGTATCTTAAAACCTATGGATTGCTATGTCTCTGAAAGAGAATCAAGTGTGTGTACAGGGGCATAAACGCAGCAGTGATAGGACTGGAGAGGTTCGGTGAGCAAATGAAGACCCTTTGAAGTCATATTGCATGGTACCCATTCCACGGGTCTCAACTCTCCAGGTTTAAGGTATTCTTCCTTCAGCTAAAACATGCATGTGGAACCCAGAGTATGATCAACCGTGTGATCGGGAGACGTGTTCCAATATGTCTCAGTTTTCGTCCCCTGGTACTCGGGTGCAACATTCCAGACGCTTTACTAACACTCTCCCGACTTGGAGAGTCAGTGCCTTTAACCTCCTGTTTGGCCCAGTTTGCAATTTCTGTGGAAGATGAACAGGAATAGGCAGAACCAATGACAGACTAGCTGGAGGTGTCTGGACGGGCAAATTTAACTCTCATTTCCCACCAGGAAGAGGAATTAACCAAAGGCTCAGCGTGCCGTGCCGGAACCAGATTAGGGCCTGAAGCCATCCTGCGGTGTTGCGGCCAGCTCACGAGAAAGCGAGTTGAAGAAAGGAGCTCAGGGGCACTGTAATTCACAAACCTGCAGAGTTATAAATGACAGCTATCGTCCAAAAATATACTGAAGTAAGGCTGCCAAGAGGACTTGAAAGCGGGGCAGAATTGCAGGAAACCGATTTCAGGAGGTAGACTGGAATTGCATTTAAAGCATAGGAAAAGAGGCAGAACGTCCACAATGATGCACTTGGCCAAAAAGGGCGTATGCGTTTTTTCCTGAATATATTCAGGAAAAAACGCATACGCCCTTTTTGGCCAACCAAGCAAGGTTGCAAAGGAAATCTGCACTACAATGAAGTCTCACTTCCCCCCGGTCAAAAGGGCCATCTGAAAAAAGTGTAAAATCCAGAAAGGCAGGACAGGCCATGGAGAACTGGGAGCCTTGTTATGCTGATGGGCGGGATGTAAATTGCCAACAGCCACTCGGGAGAAGTGTATGGTGTTTCCTGAAACATCTAAAAAACAAAGCAACAGAGCCTAGGGCACTTCCACTTATGGTCCTATAGCTTAGGGAAATTAAAATCAAAAGACACAGCCACCCCAAAGGTTGGGACGGCTCTGTTTACAAGAACCTGGTTTACGGTACAAGTTCAATATCGCAGAAAGTGAAAAATGGATAAAGAAGTTGTGGTACTTACGTACAATGCAATATCACTCAGCAATGAAATCTATGTCATCAGGCCCGTAGCAGCATAATGAGTGGATTCAGGTACGATGATTCTAACTGAAATAAGTCACACAGAAAAAGAAACATCATAAGATATCACTAATACACGGAATGTAACCTTGGCTACACAGGAACTGAATTACAAAACAGAACAGGGTCTCAAATTTAGAAAACCAACTTATGCTTGCTTAAGGGGAAAGGTGAGTTGGGGTGCTGCATAAAACCAGAGATTGAAATGAGCACAGATAAAGTTCCTTAAGCCAAATATGGAATAGACAAGAGCTACTCCTTGCTCAACGAAATGGACTCAACACCCCATATTAAATGCCTAAGAGTGTACCTGACTAGGAAGTATCTTAAAACCTATGGATTGCTATGTCTCTGAAAGAGAATCAAGTGGGTGTACAGGGGAATAAACGCAGCAGTGATAGGATTGGAGAGGTTCGGTGAGCAAATGAAGACCCTTTGAAGTCATATTGCATGGTACCCATTCCACGGGTCTCAACTCTCCAGGTTTAAGGTATTCTTCCTTCAGCGAAAACATGCATTTGGAAGCCAGAGTATGATCAACCGTGTGATCGGGAGACGTGTTCAAATATGTCTCAGTTTTCGTCCCCTGGTACTCGGGTGCAACATTCCAGACGCTTTACTAACACTCTACCGACTTGGAGAGTCAGTGCCTTTAACCTCCTGTTTGGCCCAGTTTGCAATTTCTGCGGAAGATGAACAGGAATAGGCAGAACCAATGACAGACTAGATGGAGGTGTCTGGATGGGCAAGTTTAACTCTCATTTCGCACCAGGAAGAGGAATTAACCAAAGGCTCAGCGTGCCGTGCCAGAACCAGATTAGGGCCTGAAGCAATCCTGCGGTGTTGCGGCCAGCTCACGAGAAAGCGAGTTGAAGAAAGGAGCTCAGGGGCACTGTAATTCACAAACCTGCAGAGTTATAAATGACAGCTATCGTCCAAAAATATACTGAAGTAAGGCTGCCAAGAGGACTTGAAAGCGGGGCAGAATTGCAGGAAACCGATTTCAGGAGGTAGACTGGAATTGCATTTAAAGCATAGGAAAAGAGGCAGAACGTCCACAATGATGCACTTGGCCAAAAAGGGCGTATGCGTTTTTTCCTGAATATATTCAGGAAAAAACGCATACGCCCTTTTTGGCCAACCAAGCAAGCTTGCAAAGGAAATCTGCACTACAATGAAGTCTCACTTCCCCCCGGTCAAAAGGGCCATCTGAAAAAAGTGTAAAATCCAGAAAGGCAGGACAGGCCATGGAGAACTGGGAGCCTTGTTATGCTGATGGGCGGGATGTCAATTGCCAACAGCCACTCGGGAGAAGTGTATGGTGTTTCCTGAAACATCTAAAAAACAAAGCAACAGAGCCTAGGGCACTTCCACTTATGGTCCTATAGCTTAGGGAAATTAAAATCAAAAGACACAGCCACCCCAAAGGTTGGGACGGCTCTGTTTACAAGAACCTGGTTTACGGTACAAGTTCAATATCGCAGAAAGTGAAAAATGGATAAAGAAGTTGTGGTACTTACGTACAATGCAATATCACTCAGCAATGAAATCTATGTCATCAGGCCCGTAGCAGCATAATGAGTGGATTCAGGTACGATGATTCTAACTGAAATAAGTCACACAGGAAAAGAAACATCATAAGATATCACTAATACACGGAATGTAACCTTGGCTACACAGGAACTGAATTACAAAACAGAACAGGGTCTCAAATTTAGAAAACCAACTTATGCTTGCTTAAGGGGAAAGGTGAGTTGGGGTGCTGCATAAAACCAGAGATTGAAATGAGCACAGATAAAGTTCCTTAAGCCAAATATGGAATAGACAAGAGCTACTCCTTGCTCAACGAAATGGACTCAACACCCCATATTAAATGCCTAAGAGTGTACCTGACTAGGAAGTATCTTAAAACCTATGGATTGCTATGTCTCTGAAAGAGAATCAAGTGTGTGTACAGGGGCATAAACGCAGCAGTGATAGGACTGGAGAGGTTCGGTGAGCAAATGAAGACCCTTTGAAGTCATATTGCATGGAACCCATTCCACGGGTCTCAACTCTCCAGGTTTAAGGTATTCTTCCTTCAGCTAAAACATGCATGTGGAACCCAGAGTATGATCAACCGTGTGATCGGGAGACGTGTTCCAATATGTGTCAGTTTTCGTCCCCTGGTACTCGGGTGCAACATTCCAGACGCTTTACTAACACTCTCCCGACTTGGAGAGTCAGTGCCTTTAACCTCCTGTTTGGCCCAGTTTGCAATTTCTGCGGAAGATGAACAGGAATAGGGAGAACCAATGACAGACTAGCTGGAGGTGTCTGGACGGGCAAATTTAACTCTCATTTCCCACCAGGAAGAGGAATTAACCAAAGGCTCAGCGTGCCGTGCCGGAACCAGATTAGGGCCTGAAGCCATCCTGTGGTGTTGCGGCCAGCTCACGAGAAAGCGAGTTGAAGAAAGGAGCTCAGGGGCACTGTAATTCACAAACCTGCAGAGTTATAAATGACAGCTATCGTCCAAAAATATACTGAAGTAAGGCTGCCAAGAGGACTTGAAAGCGGGGCAGAATTGCAGGAAACCGATTTCAGGAGGTAGACTGGAATTGCATTTAAAGCATAGGAAAAGAGGCAGAACGTCCACAATGATGCACTTGGCCAAAAAGGGCGTATGTGTTTTTTCCTGAATATATTCAGGAAAAAACGCATACGCCCTTTTTGGCCAACCAAGCAAGGTTGCAAAGGAAATCTGCACTACAATGAAGTCTCACTTCCCCCCGGTCAAAAGGGCCATCTGAAAAAAGTGTAAAATCCAGAAAGGCAGGACAGGCCATGGAGAACTGGGAGCCTTGTTATGCTGATGGGCGGGATTTCAATTGCCAACAGCCACTCGGGAGAAGTGTATGGTGTTTCCTGAAACATCTAAAAAACAAAGCAACAGAGCCTAGGGCACTTCCACTTATGGTCCTATAGCTTAGGGAAATTAAAATCAAAAAGACACAGCCACCCCAAAGGTTGGGACGGCTCTGTTTACAAGAACCTGGTTTACGGTACAAGTTCAATATCGCAGAAAGTGAAAAATGGATAAAGAAGTTGTGGTACTTACGTACAATGCAGTATCACTCAGCAATGAAATCTATGTCATCAGGCCCGTAGCAGCATAATGAGTGGATTCAGGTATGATGATTCTAACTGAAATAAGTCACACAGGAAAAGAAACATCATAAGATATCACTAATACACGGAATGTAACCTTGGCTACACAGGAACTGAATTACAAAACAGAACAGGGTCTCAAATTTAGGAAACCAACTTATGCTTGCTTAAGGGGAAAGGTGAGTTGGGGTGCTGCATAAAACCAGAGATTGAAATGAGCACAGATAAAGTTCCTTAAGCCAAATATGGAATAGACAAGAGCTACTCCTTGCTCAACAAAATGGACTCAACACCCCATATTAAATGCCTAAGAGTGTACCTGACTAGGAAGTATCTTAAAACCTATGGATTGCTATGTCTCCGAAAGAGAATCAAGCGTGTGTACAGGGGCATAAACGCAGCAGTGATAGGACTGGAGAGGTTCGGTGAGCAAATGAAGACCCTTTGAAGTCATATTGCATGGAACCCATTCCACGGGTCTCAACTCTCCAGGTTTAAGGTATTCTTCCTTCAGCTAAAACATGCATGTGGAACCCAGAGTATGATCAACCATGTGATTAGGAGACGTGTTCCAATATGTGTCAGTTTTCGTCCCCTGGTACTCGGGTGCAACATTTCAGACGCTTTACTAACACTCTCCCGACTTGGAGAGTCAGTGCCTTTAACCTCCTGTTTGGCCCAGTTTGCAATTTCTGCGGAAGATGAACAGGAATAGGGAGAACCAATGACAGACTAGCTGGAGGTGTCTGGACGGGCAAATTTAACTCTCATTTCCCACCAGGAAGAGGAATTAACCAAAGGCTCAGCGTGCCGTGCCGCAACCAGATTAGGGCCTGAAGCAATCCTGCGGTGTTGCGTCCAGCTCACGAGAAAGCGACTTGAAGAAAGGAGCTCAGGGGCACTGTAATTCACAAACCTGCAGAGTTATAAATGACAGCTATCGTCCAAAAATATACTGAAGTAAGGCTGCCAAGAGGACTTGAAAGCGGGGCAGAATTGCAGGAAACCGATTTCAGGAGGTAGACTGGAGTTGCATTTAAAGCATAGGAAAAGAGGCAGAACGTCCACAATGATGCACTTGGCCAAAAAGGGCGTATGCGTTTTTTCCTGAATATATTCAGGAAAAAACGCATACGCCCTTTTTGGCCAACCAAGCAAGCTTGCAAAGGAAATCTGCACTACAATGAAGTCTCACTTCCCCCCGGTCAAAAGGGCCATCTGAAAAAAGTGTAAAATCCAGAAAGGCAGGACAGGCCATGGAGAACTGGGAGCCTTGTTATGCTGATGGGCGGGATGTCAATTGCCAACAGCCACTCGGGAGAAGTGTATGGTGTTTCCTGAAACATCTAAAAAACAAAGCAACAGAGCCTAGGGCACTTCCACTTATGGTCCTATAGCTTAGGGAAATTAAAATCAAAAGACACAGCCACCCCAAAGGTTGGGACGGCTCTGTTTACAAGAACCTGGTTTACGGTACAAGTTCAATATCACAGAAAGTGAAAAATGGATAAAGAAGTTGTGGTACTTACGTACAATGCAGTATCACTCAGCAAGGAAATCTATGTCATCAGGCCCGTAGCAGCATAATGAGTGGATTCAGGTATGATGATTCTAACTGAAATAAGTCACACAGAAAAAGAAACATCATAAGATATCACTAATACACGGAATGTAACCTTGGCTACACAGGAACTGAATTACAAAACAGAACAGGGTCTCAAATTTAGAAAACCAACTTATGCTTGCTTAAGGGGAAAGGTGAGTTGGGGTGCTGCATAAAACCAGAGATTGAAATGAGCACAGATAAAGTTCCTTAAGCCAAATATGGAATAGACAAGAGCTACTCCTTGCTCAACGAAATGGATTCAACACCCCATATTAAACACCTAAGAATGTACCTGACTAGGAAGTATCTTAAAACCTATGGATTGCTATGTCTCCGAAAGAGAATCAAGCGTGTGTGCAGGGGCATAAATGCAGCAGTGATAGGATTGGAGAGGTTCGGTGAGCAAATGAAGACCCTTTGAAGACATATTGCATGGTATCCATTCCACGGGTCTCAACTCTCCAGGTTTAAGTTATTCTTCCTTCAGCTAAAATATGCATGTGGAACCCAGAGTATGATCAACCGTGTGATCGGGAGACGTGTTCCAATATGTCTCAGTTTTCGTCCCCTGGTACTCGGGTGCAACATTCCAGACGCTTTACTAACACTCTCCCGGCTTGGAGAGTCAGTGCCTTTAACCTCCTGTTTGGCCCAGTTTGCAATTTCTGCGGAAGATGAACAGGAATAGGCAGAACCAATGACAGACTAGCTGGAGGTGTCTGGACGGGCAAATTTAACTCTCATTTCCCACCAGGAAGAGGAATTAACCAAGGCTAAGCGTGCCATGCCGGAACCAGATTAGGGCCTGAAGCAATCCTGCGGTGTTGCGGCCAGCTCACGAGAAAGCGAGTTGAAGAAAGGAGCTCAGGGGCACTGTAATTCACAAACCTGCAGAGTTATAAATGACAGCTATCGTCCAAAAATATACTGAAGTAAGGCTGCCAAGAGGACTTGAAAGCGGGGCAGAATTGCAGGAAACCGATTTCAGGAGGTAGACTGGAATTGCATTTAAAGCATAGGAAAAGAGGCAGAACGTCCACAATGATGCACTTGGCCAAAAAGGGCGTATGCGTTTTTTCCTGAATATATTCAGGAAAAAACGCATACACCCTTTTTGGCCAACCAAGCAAGCTTGCAAAGGAAATCTGCACTACAATGAAGTCTCACTTCCCCCCGGTCAAAAGGGCCATCTGAAAAAAGTGTAAAATCCAGAAAGGCAGGACAGGCCATGGAGAACTGGGAGCCTTGTTATGCTGATGGGCGGGATGTCAATTGCCAACAGCCACTCGGGAGAAGTGTATGGTGTTTCCTGAAACATCTAAAAAACAAAGCAACAGAGCCTAGGGCACTTCCACTTATGGTCCTATAGCTTAGGGAAATTAAAATCAAAAAGACACAGCCACCCCAAAGGTTGGGACGGCTCTGTTTACAAGAACCTGGTTTACAGTACAAGTTCAATATCGCAGAAAGTGAAAAATGGATAAAGAAGTTGTGGTACTTACGTACAATGCAGTATCACTCAGCAATGAAATCTATGTCATCAGGCCCGTAGCAGCATAATGAGTGGATTCAGGTATGATGATTCTAACTGAAATAAGTCACACAGGAAAGAAACATCATAAGATATCACTAATACACGGAATGTAACCTTGGCTACACAGGAACTGAATTACAAAACAGAACAGGGTCTCAAATTTAGAAAACCAACTTATGCTTGCTTAAGGGGAAAGGTGAGTTGGGGTGCTGCATAAAACCAGAGATTGAAATGAGCACAGATAAAGTTCCTTAAGCCAAATATGGAATAGACAAGAGCTACTCCTTGCTCAACAAAATGGACTCAACAACCCCATATTAAATGCCTAAGAGTGTACCTGACTAGGAAGTATCTTAAAACCTATGGATTGCTATGTCTCCGAAAGAGAATCAAGCGTGTGTACAGGGGCATAAACGCAGCAGTGATAGGACTGGAGAGGTTCGGTGAGCAAATGAAGACCCTTTGAAGTCATATTGCATGGAACCCATTCCACGGGTCTCAACTCTCCAAGTTTAAGGTATTCTTCCTTCAGCTAAAACATGCATGTGGAACCCAGAGTATGATCAACCATGTGATCGGGAGACGTGTTCCAATATGTGTCAGTTTTCGTCCCCTGGTACTCGGGTGCAACATTCCAGACGCTTTACTAACACTCTCCTGACTTGGAGAGTCAGTGCCTTTAACCTCCTGTTTGGCCCAGTTTGCAATTTCTGCGAAAGATGAACAGGAATAGGGAGAACCAATGACAGACTAGCTGGAGGTGTCTGGACGGGCAAATTTAACTCTCATTTCCCAACAGGAAGAGGAATTAACCAAAGGCTCAGCGTGCCGTGCCGGAACCAGATTAGGGCCTGAAGCCATCCTGCGGTGTTGTGGCCAGCTCACAAGAAAGCGACTTGAAGAAAGGAGCTCAGGGGCACTGTAATTCACAAACCTGCAGAGTTATAAATGACAGCTATCGTCCAAAAATATACTGAATTAAGCCTGCCAAGAGGACTTGAAAGCGGGCAGAATTGCAGGAAACCGATTTCAGGAGGTAGACTGGAATTGCATTTAAAGCATAGGAAAAGAGGCAGAACGTCCACAATGATGCACTTGGCCAAAAAGGGCGTATGCGTTTTTTCCTAAATATATTCAGGAAAAAACGCATACGCCCTTTTTGGCCAACCAAGCAAGCTTGCAAAGGAAATCTGCACTACAATGATGTCTCACTTCCCCCCGGTCAAAAGGGCCATCTGAAAAAAGTGTAAAATCCAGAAAGGCAGGACAGGCCATGGAGAACTGGGAGCCTTGTTATGCTGATGGGCGGGATGTCAATTGCCAACAGCCACTCGGGAGAAGTGTATGGTGTTTCCTGAAACATCTAAAAAACAAAGCAACAGAGCCTAGGGCACTTCCACTTATGGTCCTATAGCTTAGGGAAATTAAAATCAAAAGACACAGCCACCCCAAAGGTTCGGACGGCTCTGTTTACAAGAACCTGGTTTACGGTACAAGTTCAATATCGCAGAAGTGAAAAATGGATAAAGAAGTTGTGGTACTTACGTACAATGCAATATCACTCAGCAATGAAATCTATGTCATCAGGCCCGTAGCAGCATAATGAGTGGATTCAGGTACGATGATTCTAACTGAAATAAGTCACACAGAAAAAGAAACATCATAAGATATCACTAATAGACGGAATGTAAACTTGGCTACACAGGAACTGAATTACAAAACAGAACAGGGTCTCAAATTTAGAAACCCAACTTATGCTTGCTTAAGGGGAAAGGTGAGTTGGGGTGCTGCATAAAACCAGAGATTGAAATGAGCACAGATAAAGTTCCTTAAGCCAAATATGGAATAGACAAGAGCTACTCCTTGCTCAACGAAATGGACTCAACACCCCATATTAAATGCCTAAGAGTGTACCTGACTAGGAAGTATCTTAAAACCTATGGTTTGCTATGTCTCTGAAAGAGAATCAAGTGTGTGTACAGGGGCATATAAACGCAGCAGTGATAGGATTGGAGAGGTTCGGTGAGCAAATGAAGACCCTTTGAAGTCATATTGCATGGTACCCATTCCACGGGTCTCAACTCTCCAGGTTTAAGGTATTCTTCCTTCAGCTAAAACATGCATTTGGAAGCCAGAGTATGATCAACCGTGTGATCGGGAGACGTGTTCCAATATGTCTCAGTTTTCGTCCCCTGTTACTCAGGTGCAACATTCCAGACGCTTTACTAACACTCTCCCCGACTTGGAGAGTCAGTGCCTTTACCTCCTGTTTGGCCCAGTTTGCAATTTCTGCGGAAGATGAACAGGAATAGGCAGAACCAATGACAGACTAGATGGAGGTGTCTGGATGGGCAAGTTTAACTCTCATTCCCACCAGGAAGAGGAATTAACCAAAGGCTCAGCGTGCCGTGCCGGAACCAGATTAGGGCCTGAAGCAATCCTGCGGTGTTGCGGCCAGCTCACGAGAAAGCGAGTTGAAGAAAGGAGCTCAGGGGCACTGTAATTCACAAACCTGCAGAGTTATAAATGACAGCTATCGTCCAAAAATATACTGAAGTAAGGCTGCCAAGAGGACTTGAAAGCGGGGCAGAATTGCAGGAAACCGATTTCAGGAGGTAGACTGGAATTGCATTTAAAGCATAGGAAAAGAGGCAGAACGTCCACAATGATGCACTTGGCCAAAAAGGGCGTATGCGTTTTTTCCTGAATATATTCAGGAAAAAACGCATACGCCCTTTTTGGCCAACCCTGCAAGCTTGCAAAGGAAATCTGCACTACAATGAAGTCTCACTTCCCCCGGTCAAAAGGGCCATCTGAAAAAAGTGTAAAATCCAGAAAGGCAGGACAGGCCATGGAGAACTGGGAGCCTTGTTATGCTGATGGGCGGGATGTAAATTGCCAACAGCCACTCCGGAGAAGTGTATGGTGTTTCCTGAAACATCTAAAAAACAAAGCAACGGAGCCTAGGGCACTTCCACTTATGGTCCTATAGCTTAGGGAAATTAAAATCAAAAAGACACAGCCACCCCAAAGGTTGGGATGGCTCTGTTTACAAGAACCTGGTTTACGGTACAAGTTCAATATCGCAGAAAGTGAAAAATGGATAAAGAAGTTGTGGTACTTACGTACAATGCAGTATCACTCAGCAATGAAATCTATGTCATCAGGCCCGTAGCAGCATAATGAGTGGATTCAGGTATGATGATTCTAACTGAAATAAGTCACACAGGAAAAGAAACATCATAAGATATCACTAATACACGGAATGTAACCTTGGCTACACAGGAACTGAATTACAAAACAGAACAGGGTCTCAAATTTAGAAAACCAACTTATGCTTGCTTAAGGGGAAAGGTGAGTTGGGGTGCTGCATAAAACCAGAGATTGAAATGAGCACAGATAAAGTTCCTTAAGCCAAATATGGAATAGACAAGAGCTACTCCTTGCTCAACGAAATGGACTCAACACCCCATATTAAATGCCTAAGAGTGTACCTGACTAGGAAGTATCTTAAAACCTATGGATTGCTATGTCTCTGAAAGAGAATCAAGTGTGTGTACAGGGGCATAAACGCAACAGTGATAGGATTGGAGAGGTTCGGTGAGCAAATGAAGACCCTTTGAAGTCATATTGCATGGTACCCATTCCACGGGTCTCAACTCTCCAGGTTTAAGGTATTCTTCCTTCAGCTAAAACATGCATGTGGAACCCAGAGTATGATCAACCGTGTGATCGGGAGACGTGTTCCAATATGTGTCAGTTTTCGTCCCCTGGTACTCGGGTGCAACATTCCAGACGCTTTACTAACACTCTCCCGACTTGGAGAGTCAGTGCCTTTAACCTCCTGTTTGGCCCAGTTTGCAATTTCTGCGAAAGATGAACACGAATAGGCAGAACCAATGACAGACTAGATGGAGGTGTCTGGATGGGCAAGTTTAACTCTCATTTCCCACCAGGAAGAGGAATTAACCAAAGGCTCAGCGTGCCGTGCCGGAACCAGATTAGGGCCTGAAGCAATCCTGCGGTGTTGCGGCCAGCTCACGAGAAAGCGAGTTGAAGAAAGGAGCTCAGGGGCACTGTAATTCACAAACCTGCAGAGTTATAAATGACAGCTATCGTCCAAAAATATACTGAAGTAAGGCTGCCAAGAGGACTTGAAAGCGGGGCAGAATTGCAGGAAACCGATTTCAGGAGGTAGACTGGAATTGCATTTAAAGCATAGGAAAAGAGGCAGAACGTCCACAATGATGCACTTGGCCAAAAAGGGCGTATGCGTTTTTTCCTGAATATATTCAGGAAAAAACGCATACGCCCTTTTTGGCCAACCAAGCAAGCTTGCAAAGGAAATCTGCACTACAGTGAAGTCTCACTTCCCCCCGGTCAAAAGGGCCATCTGAAAAAAGTGTAAAATCCAGAAAGGCAGGACAGGCCATGGAGAACTGGGAGCCTTGTTATGCTGATGGGCGGGATGTAAATTGCCAACAGCCACTCCGGAGAAGTGTATGGTGTTTCCTGAAACATCTAAAAAACAAAGCAACAGAGCCTAGGGCACTTCCACTTATGGTCCTATAGCTTAGGGAAATTAAAATCAAAAAGACACAGCCACCCCAAAGGTTGGGATGGCTCTGTTTACAAGAACCTGGTTTACGGTACAAGTTCAATATCGCAGAAAGTGAAAAATGGATAAAGAAGTTGTGGTACTTACGTACAATGCAGTATCACTCAGCAATGAAATCTATGTCATCAGGCCCGTAGCAGCATAATGAGTGGATTCAGGTATGATGATTCTAACTGAAATAAGTCACACAGGAAAAGAAACATCATAAGATATCACTAATACACGGAATGTAACCTTGGCTACACAGGAACTGAATTACAAAACAGAACAGGGTCTCAAATTTAGAAAACCAACTTATGCTTGCTTAAGGGGAAAGGTGAGTTGGGGTGCTGCATAAAACCAGAGATTGAAATGAGCACAGATAAAGTTCCTTAAGCCAAATATGGAATAGACAAGAGCTACTCCTTGCTCAACGAAATGGACTCAACACCCCATATTAAATGCCTAAGAGTGTACCTGACTAGGAAGTATCTTAAAACCTATGGATTGCTATGTCTCTGGAAGAGAATCAAGTGTGTGTACAGGGGCATAAACGCAGCAGTGATAGGATTGGAGAGGTTCGGTGAGCAAATGAAGACCCTTTGAAGTCATATTGCATGGTACCCATTCCACGGGTCTCAACTCTCCAGGTTTAAGGTATTCTTCCTTCAGCTAAAACATGCATGTGGAACCCAGAGTATGATCAACCGTGTGATCGGGAGACGTGTTCCAATATGTCTCAGTTTTCGTCCCCTGGTACTCGGGTGCAACATTCCAGACGCTTTACTAACACTCTCCCGACTTGGAGAGTCAGTGCCTTTAACCTCCTGTTTGGCCCAGTTTGCAATGTCTGCGGAAGATGAACAGGAATAGGGAGAACCAATGACAGACTAGCTGGAGGTGTCTGGACGGGCAAATTTAACTCTCATTTCCCACCAGGAAGAGGAATTAACCAAAGGCTCAGCGTGCCGTGCCGGAACCAGATTAGGGCCTGAAGCCATCCTGCGGTGTTGCGGCCAGCTCACGAGAAAGCGAGTTGAAGAAAGGAGCTCAGGGGCACTGTAATTCACAAACCTGCAGAGTTATAAATGACAGCTATCGTCCAAAAATATACTGAAGTAAGGCTGCCAAGAGGACTTGAAAGCGGGGCAGAATTGCAGGAAACCGATTTCAGGAGGTAGACTGGAATTGCATTGAAAGCATAGGAAAAGAGGCAGAACGTCCACAATGATGTACTTGGCCAAAAAGGGCGTATGCGTTTTTTCCTGAATATATTCAGGAAAAAACGCATACGCCCTTTTTGGCCAACCAAGCAAGCTTGCAAAGGAAATCTGCACTACAGTGAAGTCTCACTTCCCCCCGGTCAAAAGGGCCATCTGAAAAAAGTGTAAAATCCAGAAAGGCAGGACAGGCCATGGAGAACTGGGAGCCTTGTTATGCTGATGGGCGGGATGTAAATTGCCAACAGCCACTCGGGAGAAGTGTATGGTGTTTCCTGAAACAGCTAAAAAACAAAGCAACAGAGCCTAGGGCACTTCCACTTATGGTCCTATAGCTTAGGGAAATTAAAATCAAAAAGACACAGCCACCCCAAAGGTTGGGATGGCTCTGTTTACAAGAACCTGGTTTACGGAACAAGTTCAATATCGCAGAAAGTGAAAAATGGATAAAGAAGTTGTGGTACTTACGTACAATGCAGTATCACTCAGCAATGAAATCTATGTCATCAGGCCCGTAGCAGCATAATGAGTGGATTCAGGTATGATGATTCTAACTGAAATAAGTCACACAGGAAAAGAAACATCATAAGATATCACTAATACACGGAATGTAAACTTGGCTACACAGGAACTGAATTACAAAACAGAACAGGGTCTCAAATTTAGAAAACCAACTTATGCTTGCTTAAGGGGAAAGGTGAGTTGGGGTGCTGCATAAAACCAGAGATTGAAATGAGCACAGATAAAGTTCCTTAAGCCAAATATGGAATAGACAAGAGCTACTCCTTGCTCAACGAAATGGACTCAACACCCCATATTAAATGCCTAAGAGTGTACCTGACTAGGAAGTATCTTAAAACCTATGGATTGCTATGTCTCTGGAAGAGAATCAAGTGTGTGTACAGGGGCATAAACGCAGCAGTGATAGGATTGGAGAGGTTCGGTGAGCAAATGAAGACCCTTTGAAGTCATATTGCATGGTACCCATTCCACGGGTCTCAACTCTCCAGGTTTAAGGTATTCTTCCTTCAGCTAAAACATGCATGTGGAACCCAGAGTATGATCAACCGTGTGATCGGGAGACGTGTTCCAATATGTCTCAGTTTTCGTCCCCTGGTACTCGGGTGCAACATTCCAGACGCTTTACTAACACTCTCCCGACTTGGAGAGTCAGTGCCTTTAACCTCCTGTTTGGCCCAGTTTGCAATTTCTGCGGAAGATGAACAGGAATAGGGAGAACCAATGACAGACTAGCTGGAGGTGTCTGGACGGGCAAATTTAACTCTCATTTCCCACCAGGAAGAGGAATTAACCAAAGGCTCAGCGTGCCGTGCCGGAACCAGATTAGGGCCTGAAGCCATCCTGCGGTGTTGCGGCCAGCTCACGAGAAAGCGAGTTGAAGAAAGGAGCTCAGGGGCACTGTAATTCACAAACCTGCAGAGTTATAAATGACAGCTATCGTCCAAAAATATACTGAAGTAAGGCTGCCAAGAGGACTTGAAAGCGGGGCAGAATTGCAGGAAACCGATTTCAGGAGGTAGACTGGAATTGCATTTAAAGCATAGGAAAAGAGGCAGAACGTCCACAATGATGCACTTGGCCAAAAAGGGCGTATGCGTTTTTTCCTGAATATATTCAGGAAAAAACGCATACGCCCTTTTTGGCCAACCAAGCAAGCTTGCAAAGGAAATCTGCACTACAGTGAAGTCTCACTTCCCCCCGGTCAAAAGGGCCATCTGAAAAAAGTGTAAAATCCAGAAAGGCAGGACAGGCCATGGAGAACTGGGAGCCTTGTTATGCTGATGGGCGGGATGTAAATTGCCAACAGCCACTCGGGAGAAGTGTATGGTGTTTCCTGAAACAGCTAAAAAACAAAGCAACAGAGCCTAGGGCACTTCCACTTATGGTCCTATAGCTTAGGGAAATTAAAATCAAAAAGACACAGCCACCCCAAAGGTTGGGATGGCTCTGTTTACAAGAACCTGGTTTACGGAACAAGTTCAATATCGCAGAAAGTGAAAAATGGATAAAGAAGTTGTGGTACTTACGTACAATGCAGTATCACTCAGCAATGAAATCTATGTCATCAGGCCCGTAGCAGCATAATGAGTGGATTCAGGTATGATGATTCTAACTGAAATAAGTCACACAGGAAAAGAAACATCATAAGATATCACTAATACACGGAATGTAAACTTGGCTACACAGGAACTGAATTACAAAACAGAACAGGGTCTCAAATTTAGAAAACCAACTTATGCTTGCTTAAGGGGAAAGGTGAGTTGGGGTGCTGCATAAAACCAGAGATTGAAATGAGCACAGATAAAGTTCCTTAAGCCAAATATGGAATAGACAAGAGCTACTCCTTGCTCAACGAAATGGACTCAACACCCCATATTAAATGCCTAAGAGTGTACCTGACTAGGAAGTATCTTAAAACCTATGGATTGCTATGTCTCTGGAAGAGAATCAAGTGTGTGTACAGGGGCATAAACGCAGCAGTGATAGGATTGGAGAGGTTCGGTGAGCAAATGAAGACCCTTTGAAGTCATATTGCATGGTACCCATTCCACGGGTCTCAACTCTCCAGGTTTAAGGTATTCTTCCTTCAGCTAAAACATGCATGTGGAACCCAGAGTATGATCAACCGTGTGATCGGGAGACGTGTTCCAATATGTCTCAGTTTTCGTCCCCTGGTACTCGGGTGCAACATTCCAGACGCTTTACTAACACTCTCCCGACTTGGAGAGTCAGTGCCTTTAACCTCCTGTTTGGCCCAGTTTGCAATTTCTGCGGAAGATGAAGAGGAATAGGGAGAACCAATGACAGACTAGCTGGAGGTGTCTGGACGGGCAAATTTAACTCTCATTTCCCACCAGGAAGAGGAATTAACCAAAGGCTCAGCGTGCCGTGCCGGAACCAGATTAGGGCCTGAAGCCATCCTGCGGGGTTGCGGCCAGCTCACGAGAAAGCGAGTTGAAGAAAGGAGCTCAGGGGCACTGTAATTCACAAACCTGCAGAGTTATAAATGACAGCTATCGTCCAAAAATATACTGAAGTAAGGCTGCCAAGAGGACTTGAAAGCGGGGCAGAATTGCAGGAAACCGATTTCAGGAGGTAGACTGGAATTGCATTTAAAGCATAGGAAAAGAGGCAGAACGTCCACAATGATGCACTTGGCCAAAAAGGGCGTATGCGTTTTTTCCTGAATATATTCAGGAAAAAACGCATACGCCCTTTTTGGCCAACCAAGCAAGCTTGCAAAGGAAATCTGCACTACAGTGAAGTCTCACTTCCCCCCGGTCAAAAGGGCCATCTGAAAAAATTGTAAAATCCAGAAAGGCAGGACAGGCCATGGAGAACTGGGAGCCTTGTTATGCTGATGGGCGGGATGTAAATTGCCAACAGCCACTCGGGAGAAGTGTATGGTGTTTCCTGAAACATCTAAAAAACAAAGCAACAGAGTCTAGGGCAATTCCACTTATGGTCCTATAGCTTAGGGAAATTAAAATCAAAAGACACAGCCACCCCAAAGGTTGGGACGGCTCTGTTTACAAGAACCTGGTTTACGGTACAAGTTCAATATCGCAGAAAGTGAAAAATGGATAAAGAAGTTGTGGTACTTACGTACAATGCAGTATCACTCAGCAATGAAATCTATGTCATCAGGCCCGTAGCAGCATAATGAGTGGATTCAGGTACGATGATTCTAACTGAAATAAGTCACACAGGAAAAGAAACATCATAAGATATCACTAATACACGGAATGTAAACTTGGCTACACAGGAACTGAATTACAAAACAGAACAGGGTCTCAAATTTAGAAACCCAACTTATGCTTGCTTAAGGGGAAAGGTGAGTTGGGGTGCTGCATAAAACCAGAGATTGAAATGAGCACAGATAAAGTTCCTTAAGCCAAATATGGAATAGACAAGAGCTACTCCTTGCTCAACGAAATGGACTCAACACCCCATATTAAATGCCTAAGAGTGTACCTGACTAGGAAGTATCTTAAAACCTATGGATTGCTATGTCTCTGGAAGAGAATCAAGTGTGTGTACAGGGGCATAAACGCAGCAGTGATAGGATTGGAGAGGTTCGGTGAGCAAATGAAGACCCTTTGAAGTCATATTGCATGGTACCCATTCCACGGGTCTCAACTCTCCAGGTTTAAGGTATTCTTCCTTCAGCTAAAACATGCATGTGGAACCCAGAGTATGATCAACCGTGTGATCGGGAGACGTGTTCCAATATGTCTCAGTTTTCGTCCCCTGGTACTCGGGTGCAACATTCCAGACGCTTTACTAACACTCTCCCGACTTGGAGAGTCAGTGCCTTTAACCTCCTGTTTGGCCCAGTTTGCAATTTCTGCGGAAGATGAACAGGAATAGGGAGAACCAATGACAGACTAGCTGGAGGTGTCTGGACGGGCAAATTTAACTCTCATTTCCCACCAGGAAGAGGAATTAACCAAAGGCTCAGCGTGCCGTGCCGGAACCAGATTAGGGCCTGAAGCCATCCTGCGGTGTTGCGGCCAGCTCACGAGAAAGCGAGTTGAAGAAAGGAGCTCAGGGGCACTGTAATTCACAAACCTGCAGAGTTATAAATGACAGCTATCGTCCAAAAATATACTGAAGTAAGGCTGCCAAGAGGACTTGAAAGCGGGGCAGAATTGCAGGAAACCGATTTCAGGAGGTAGACTGGAATTGCATTTAAAGCATAGGAAAAGAGGCAGAACGTCCACAATGATGCACTTGGCCAAAAAGGGCGTATGCGTTTTTTCCTGAATATATTCAGGAAAAAACGCATACGCCCTTTTTGGCCAACCAAGCAAGCTTGCAAAGGAAATCTGCACTACAGTGAAGTCTCACTTCCCCCCGGTCAAAAGGGCCATCTGAAAAAAGTGTAAAATCCAGAAAGGCAGGACAGGCCATGGAGAACTGGGAGCCTTGTTATGCTGATGGGCGGGATGTAAATTGCCAACAGCCACTCGGGAGAAGTGTATGGTGTTTCCTGAAACATCTAAAAAACAAAGCAACAGAGCCTAGGGCACTTCCACTTATGGTCCTATAGCTTAGGGAAATTAAAATCAAAAGACACAGCCACCCCAAAGGTTGGGACGGCTCTGTTTACAAGAACCTGGTTTACGGTACAAGTTCAATATCGCAGAAAGTGAAAAATGGATAAAGAAGTTGTGGTACTTACGTACAATGCAGTATCACTCAGCAATGAAATCTATGTCATCAGGCCCGTAGCAGCATAATGAGTGGATTCAGGTACGATGATTCTAACTGAAATAAGTCACACAGGAAAAGAAACATCATAAGATATCACTAATACACGGAATGTAAACTTGGCTACACAGGAACTGAATTACAAAACAGAACAGGGTCTCAAATTTAGAAACCCAACTTATGCTTGCTTAAGGGGAAAGGTGAGTTGGGGTGCTGCATAAAACCAGAGATTGAAATGAGCACAGATAAAGTTCCTTAAGCCAAATATGGAATAGACAAGAGCTACTCCTTGCTCAACGAAATGGACTCAACACCCCATATTAAATGCCTAAGAGTGTACCTGACTAGGAAGTATCTTAAAACCTATGGATTGCTATGTCTCTGGAAGAGAATCAAGTGTGTGTACAGGGGCATAAACGCAGCAGTGATAGGATTGGAGAGGTTCGGTGAGCAAATGAAGACCCTTTGAAGTCATATTGCATGGTACCCATTCCACGGGTCTCAACTCTCCAGGTTTAAGGTATTCTTCCTTCAGCTAAAACATGCATGTGGAACCCAGAGTATGATCAACCGTGTGATCGGGAGACGTGTTCCAATATGTCTCAGTTTTCGTCCCCTGGTACTCGGGTGCAACATTCCAGACGCTTTACTAACACTCTCCCGACTTGGAGAGTCAGTGCCTTTAACCTCCTGTTTGGCCCAGTTTGCAATTTCTGCGGAAGATGAACAGGAATAGGGAGAACCAATGACAGACTAGCTGGAGGTGTCTGGACGGGCAAATTTAACTCTCATTTCCCATCAGGAAGAGGAATTAACCAAAGGCTCAGCGTGCCGTGCCGGAACCAGATTAGGGCCTGAAGCCATCCTGCGGGGTTGCGGCCAGCTCACGAGAAAGCGAGTTGAAGAAAGGAGCTCAGGGGCACTGTAATTCACAAACCTGCAGAGTTATAAATGACAGCTATCGTCCAAAAATATACTGAAGTAAGGCTGCCAAGAGGACTTGAAAGCGGGGCAGAATTGCAGGAAACCGATTTCAGGAGGTAGACTGGAATTGCATTTAAAGCATAGGAAAAGAGGCAGAACGTCCACAATGATGCACTTGGCCAAAAAGGGCGTATGCGTTTTTTCCTGAATATATTCAGGAAAAAACGCATACGCCCTTTTTGGCCAACCAAGCAAGCTTGCAAAGGAAATCTGCACTACAGTGAAGTCTCACTTCCCCCCGGTCAAAAGGGCCATCTGAAAAAAGTGTAAAATCCAGAAAGGCAGGACAGGCCATGGAGAACTGGGAGCCTTGTTATGCTGATGGGCGGGATGTAAATTGCCAACAGCCACTCGGGAGAAGTGTATGGTGTTTCCTGAAACATCTAAAAAACAAAGCAACAGAGCCTAGGGCACTTCCACTTATGGTCCTATAGCTTAGGGAAATTAAAATCAAAAGACACAGCCACCCCAAAGGTTGGGACGGCTCTGTTTACAAGAACCTGGTTTACGGTACAAGTTCAATATCGCAGAAAGTGAAAAATGGATAAAGAAGTTGTGGTACTTACGTACAATGCAGTATCACTCAGCAATGAAATCTATGTCATCAGGCCCGTAGCAGCATAATGAGTGGATTCAGGTACGATGATTCTAACTGAAATAAGTCACACAGGAAAAGAAACATCATAAGATATCACTAATACACGGAATGTAAACTTGGCTACACAGGAACTGAATTACAAAACAGAACAGGGTCTCAAATTTAGAAAACCAACTTATGCTTGCTTAAGGGGAAAGGTGAGTTGGGGTGCTACATAAAACCAGAGATTGAAATGAGCACAGATAAAGTTCCTTAAGCCAAATATGGAATAGACAAGAGCTACTCCTTGCTCAACGAAATGGACTCAACACCCCATATTAAATGCCTAAGAGTGTACCTGACTAGGAAGTATCTTAAAACCTATGGATTGCTATGTCTCTGAAAGAGAATCAAGTGTGTGTACAGGGGCATAAACGCAGCAGTGATAGGATTGGAGAGGTTCGGTGAGCAAATGAAGACCCTTTGAAGTCATATTGCATGGTACCCATTCCACGGGTCTCAACTCTCCAGGTTTAAGGTATTCTTCCTTCAGCTAAAACATGCATGTGGAACCCAGAGTATGATCAACCGTGTGATCGGGAGACGTGTTCCAATATGTCTCAGTTTTCGTCCCCTGGTACTCGGGTGCAACATTCCAGACGCTTTACTAACACTCTCCCGACTTGGAGAGTCAGTGCCTTTAACCTCCTGTTTGGCCCAGTTTGCAATTTCTGCGGAAGATGAACAGGAATAGGGAGAACCAATGAGAGACTAGCTGGAGGTGTCTGGACGGGCAAATTTAACTCTCATTTCCCACCAGGAAGAGGAATTAACCAAAGGCTCAGCGTGCCGTGCCGGAACCAGATTAGGGCCTGAAGCCATCCTGCGGTGTTGCGGCCAGCTCACGAGAAAGCGAGTTGAAGAAAGGAGCTCAGGGGCACTGTAATTCACAAACCTGCAGAGTTATAAATGACAGCTATCGTCCAAAAATATACTGAAGTAAGGCTGCCAAGAGGACTTGAAAGCGGGGCAGAATTGCAGGAAACCGATTTCAGGAGGTAGACTGGAATTGCATTTAAAGCATAGGAAAAGAGGCAGAACGTCCACAATGATGCACTTGGCCAAAAAGGGCGTATGCGTTTTTTCCTGAATATATTCAGGAAAAAACGCATACGCCCTTTTTGGCCAACCAAGCAAGCTTGCAAAGGAAATCTGCACTACAATGAAGTCTCACTTCCCCCGGTCAAAAGGGCCATCTGAAAAAAGTGTAAAATCCAGAAAGGCAGGCCAGGCCATGGAGAACTGGGAGCCTTGTTATGCTGATGGGCGGGATGTAAATTGCCAGCAGCCACTCGGGAGAAGTGTATGGTGTTTCCTGAAACATCTAAAAAACAAAGCAACAGAGCCTAGGGCACTTCCACTTATGGTCCTATAGCTTAGGGAAATTAAAATCAAAAGACACAGCCACCCCAAAAGTTGGGACGGCTCTGTTTACAAGAACCTGGTTTACGGTACAAGTTCAATATCGCAGAAAGTGAAAAATGGATAAAGAAGTTGTGGTACTTACGTACAATGCAGTATCACTCAGCAATGAAATCTATGTCATCAGGCCCGTAGCAGCATAATGAGTGGATTCAGGTACGATGATTCTAACTGAAATAAGTCACACAGGAAAAGAAACATCATAAGATATCACTAATACACGGAATGTAAACTTGGCTACACAGGAACTGAATTACAAAACAGAACAGGGTCTCAAATTTAGAAACCCAACTTATGCTTGCTTAAGGGGAAAGGTGAGTTGGGGTGCTGCATAAAACCAGAGATTGAAATGAGCACAGATAAAGTTCCTTAAGCCAAATATGGAATAGACAAGAGCTACTCCTTGCTCAACGAAATGGACTCAACACCCCATATTAAATGCCTAAGAGTGTACCTGACTAGGAAGTATCTTAAAACCTATGGATTGCTATGTCTCCGAAAGAGAATCAAGTGTGTGTACAGGGGCATAAACGCAGCAGTGATAGGATTGGAGAGGTTCGGTGAGCAAATGAAGACCCTTTGAAGTCATATTGCATGGTACCCATTCCACGGGTCTCAACTCTCCAGGTTTAAGGTATTCTTCCTTCAGCTAAAACATGCATGTGGAACCCAGAGTATGATCAACCGTGTGATCGGGAGACGTGTTCCAATATGTCTCAGTTTTCGTCCCCTGGTACTCGGGTGCAACATTCCAGACGCTTTACTAACACTCTCCCGACTTGGAGAGTCAGTGCCTTTAACCTCCTGTTTGGCCCAGTTTGCAATTTCTGCGGAAGATGAACAGGAATAGGGAGAACCAATGACAGACTAGCTGGAGGTGTCTGGACGGGCAAATTTAACTCTCATTTCCCATCAGGAAGAGGAATTAACCAAAGGCTCAGCGTGCCGTGCCGGAACCAGATTAGGGCCTGAAGCCATCCTGCGGGGTTGCGGCCAGCTCACGAGAAAGCGAGTTGAAGAAAGGAGCTCAGGGGCACTGTAATTCACAAACCTGCAGAGTTATAAATGACAGCTATCGTCCAAAAATATACTGAAGTAAGGCTGCCAAGAGGACTTGAAAGCGGGGCAGAATTGCAGGAAACCGATTTCAGGAGGTAGACTGGAATTGCATTTAAAGCATAGGAAAAGAGGCAGAACGTCCACAATGATGCACTTGGCCAAAAAGGGCGTATGCGTTTTTTCCTGAATATATTCAGGAAAAAACGCATACGCCCTTTTTGGCCAACCAAGCAAGCTTGCAAAGGAAATCTGCACTACAGTGAAGTCTCACTTCCCCCCGGTCAAAAGGGCCATCTGAAAAAAGTGTAAAATCCAGAAAGGCAGGACAGGCCATGGAGAACTGGGAGCCTTGTTATGCTGATGGGCGGGATGTAAATTGCCAACAGCCACTCGGGAGAAGTGTATGGTGTTTCCTGAAACATCTAAAAAACAAAGCAACAGAGCCTAGGGCACTTCCACTTATGGTCCTATAGCTTAGGGAAATTAAAATCAAAAGACACAGCCACCCCAAAGGTTGGGACGGCTCTGTTTACAAGAACCTGGTTTATGGTACAAGTTCAATATCGCAGAAAGTGAAAAATGGATAAAGAAGTTGTGGTACTTACGTACAATGCAGTATCACTCAGCAATGAAATCTATGTCATCAGGCCCGTAGCAGCATAATGAGTGGATTCAGGTACGATGATTCTAACTGAAATAAGTCACACAGGAAAAGAAACATCATAAGATATCACTAATACACGGAATGTAAACTTGGCTACACAGGAACTGAATTACAAAACAGAACAGGGTCTCAAATTTAGAAAACCAACTTATGCTTGCTTAAGGGGAAAGGTGAGTTGGGGTGCTACATAAAACCAGAGATTGAAATGAGCACAGATAAAGTTCCTTAAGCCAAATATGGAATAGACAAGAGCTACTCCTTGCTCAACGAAATGGACTCAACACCCCATATTAAATGCCTAAGAGTGTACCTGACTAGGAAGTATCTTAAAACCTATGGATTGCTATGTCTCTGAAAGAGAATCAAGTGTGTGTACAGGGGCATAAACGCAGCAGTGATAGGATTGGAGAGGTTCGGTGAGCAAATGAAGACCCTTTGAAGTCATATTGCATGGTACCCATTCCACGGGTCTCAACTCTCCAGGTTTAAGGTATTCTTCCTTCAGCTAAAACATGCATGTGGAACCCAGAGTATGATCAACCGTGTGATCGGGAGACGTGTTCCAATATGTCTCAGTTTTCGTCCCCTGGTACTCGGGTGCAACATTCCAGACGCTTTACTAACACTCTCCCGACTTGGAGAGTCAGTGCCTTTAACCTCCTGTTTGGCCCAGTTTGCAATTTCTGCGGAAGATGAACAGGAATAGGGAGAACCAATGACAGACTAGCTGGAGGTGTCTGGACGGGCAAATTTAACTCTCATTTCCCATCAGGAAGAGGAATTAACCAAAGGCTCAGCGTGCCGTGCCGGAACCAGATTAGGGCCTGAAGCCATCCTGCGGGGTTGCGGCCAGCTCACGAGAAAGCGAGTTGAAGAAAGGAGCTCAGGGGCACTGTAATTCACAAACCTGCAGAGTTATAAATGACAGCTATCGTCCAAAAATATACTGAAGTAAGGCTGCCAAGAGGACTTGAAAGCGGGGCAGAATTGCAGGAAACCGATTTCAGGAGGTAGACTGGAATTGCATTTAAAGCATAGGAAAAGAGGCAGAACGTCCACAATGATGCACATGGCCAAAAAGGGCGTATGCGTTTTTTCCTGAATATATTCAGGAAAAAACGCATACGCCCTTTTTGGCCAACCAAGCAAGCTTGCAAAGGAAATCTGCACTACAGTGAAGTCTCACTTCCCCCCGGTCAAAAGGGCCATCTGAAAAAAGTGTAAAATCCAGAAAGGCAGGACAGGCCATGGAGAACTGGGAGCCTTGTTATGCTGATGGGCGGGATGTAAATTGCCAACAGCCACTCGGGAGAAGTGTATGGTGTTTCCTGAAACATCTAAAAAACAAAGCAACAGAGCCTAGGGCACTTCCACTTATGGTCCTATAGCTTAGGGAAATTAAAATCAAAAGACACAGCCACCCCAAAGGTTGGGACGGCTCTGTTTACAAGAACCTGGTTTACGGTACAAGTTCAATATCGCAGAAAGTGAAAAATGGATAAAGAAGTTGTGGTACTTACGTACAATGCAGTATCACTCAGCAATGAAATCTATGTCATCAGGCCCGTAGCAGCATAATGAGTGGATTCAGGTACGATGATTCTAACTGAAATAAGTCACACAGGAAAAGAAACATCATAAGATATCACTAATACACGGAATGTAACCTTGGCTACACAGGAACTGAATTACAAAACAGAACAGGGTCTCAAATTTAGAAAACCAACTTATGCTTGCTTAAGGGGAAAGGTGAGTTGGGGTGCTACATAAAACCAGAGATTGAAATGAGCACAGATAAAGTTCCTTAAGCCAAATATGGAATAGACAAGAGCTACTCCTTGCTCAACGAAATGGACTCAACACCCCATATTAAATGCCTAAGAGTGTACCTGACTAGGAAGTATCTTAAAACCTATGGATTGCTATGTCTCTGAAAGAGAATCAAGCGTGTGTACAGGGGCATAAACGCAGCAGTGATAGGATTGGAGAGGTTCGGTGAGCAAATGAAGACCCTTTGAAGTCATATTGCATGGTACCCATTCCACGGGTCTCAACTCTCCAGGTTTAAGGTATTCTTCCTTCAGCTAAAACATGCATGTGGAACCCAGAGTATGATCAACCGTGTGATCGGGAGACGTGTTCCAATATGTGTCAGTTTTCGTCCCCTGGTACTCGGGTGCAACATTCCAGACGCTTTACTAACACTCTCCCGACTTGAAGAGTCAGTGCCTTTAACCTCCTGTTTGGCCCAGTTTGCAATTTCTGCGGAAGATGAACAGGAATAGGGAGAACCAATGACAGACTAGCTGGAGGTGTCTGGACGGGCAAATTTAACTCTCATTTCCCACCAGGAAGAGGAATTAACCAAAGGCTCAGCGTGCCGTGCCGGAACCAGATTAGGGCCTGAAGCCATCCTGCGGTGTTGCGGCCAGCTCACGAGAAAGCGAGTTGAAGAAAGGAGCTCAGGGGCACTGTAATTCACAAACCTGCAGAGTTATAAATGACAGCTATCGTCCAAAAATATACTGAAGTAAGGCTGCCAAGAGGACTTGAAAGCGGGGCAGAATTGCAGGAAACCGATTTCAGGAGGTAGACTGGAATTGCATTTAAAGCATAGGAAAAGAGGCAGAACGTCCACAATGATGCACTTGGCCAAAAAGGGCGTATGCGTTTTTTCCTGAATATATTCAGGAAAAAACGCATACGCCCTTTTTGGCCAACCAAGCAAGCTTGCAAAGGAAATCTGCACTACAATGAAGTCTCACTTCCCCCCGGTCAAAAGGGCCATCTGAAAAAAGTGTAAAATCCAGAAAGGCAGGACAGGCCATGGAGAACTGGGAGCCTTGTTATGCTGATGGGCGGGATGTAAATTGCCAGCAGCCACTCGGGAGAAGTGTATGGTGTTTCCTGAAACATCTAAAAAACAAAGCAACAGAGCCTAGGGCACTTCCACTTATGGTCCTATAGCTTAGGGAAATTAAAATCAAAAGACACAGCCACCCCAAAGGTTGGGACGGCTCTGTTTACAAGAACCTGGTTTACGGTACAAGTTCAGTATCGCAGAAAGTGAAAAATGGATAAAGAAGTTGTGGTACTTACGTACAATGCAGTATCACTCAGCAATGAAATCTATGTCATCAGGCCCGTAGCAGCATAATGAGTGGATTCAGGTACGATGATTCTAACTGAAATAAGTCACACAGGAAAAGAAACATCATAAGATATCACTAATACACGGAATGTAAACTTGGCTACACAGGAACTGAATTACAAAACAGAACAGGGTCTCAAATTTAGAAACCCAACTTATGCTTGCTTAAGGGGAAAGGTGAGTTGGGGTGCTGCATAAAACCAGAGATTGAAATGAGCACAGATAAAGTTCCTTAAGCCAAATATGGAATAGACAAGAGCTACTCCTTGCTCAACGAAATGGACTCAACACCCCATATTAAATGCCTAAGAGTGTACCTGACTAGGAAGTATCTTAAAACCTATGGATTGCTATGTCTCTGAAAGAGAATCAAGTGTGTGTACAGGGGCATAAACGCAGCAGTGATAGGATTGGAGAGGTTCGGTGAGCAAATGAAGACCCTTTGAAGTCATATTGCATGGTACCCATTCCACGGGTCTCAACTCTCCAGGTTGAAGGTATTCTTCCTTCAGCTAAAACATGCATGTGGAACCCAGAGTATGATCAACCGTGTGATCGGGAGACGTGTTCCAATATGTCTCAGTTTTCGTCCCCTGGTACTCGGGTGCAACATTCCAGACGCTTTACTAACACTCTCCCGACTTGGAGAGTCAGTGCCTTTAACCTCCTGTTTGGCCCAGTTTGCAATTTCTGCGGAAGATGAACAGGAATAGGGAGAACCAATGACAGACTAGCTGGAGGTGTCTGGACGGGCAAATTTAACTCTCATTTCCCACCAGGAAGAGGAATTAACCAAAGGCTCAGCGTGCCGTGCCGGAACCAGATTAGGGCCTGAAGCCATCCTGCGGTGTTGCGGCCAGCTCACGAGAAAGCGAGTTGAAGAAAGGAGCTCAGGGGCACTGTAATTCACAAACCTGCAGAGTTATAAATGACAGCTATCGTCCAAAAATATACTGAAGTAAGGCTGCCAAGAGGACTTGAAAGCGGGGCAGAATTGCAGGAAACCGATTTCAGGAGGTAGACTGGAATTGCATTTAAAGCATAGGAAAAGAGGCAGAACGTCCACAATGATGCACTTGGCCAAAAAGGGCGTATGCGTTTTTTCCTGAATATATTCAGGAAAAAACGCATACGCCCTTTTTGGCCAACCAAGCAAGCTTGCAAAGGAAATCTGCACTACAATGAAGTCTCACTTCCCCCCGGTCAAAAGGGCCATCTGAAAAAAGTGTAAAATCCAGAAAGGCAGGACAGGCCATGGAGAACTGGGAGCCTTGTTATGCTGATGGGCGGGATGTAAATTGCCAACAGCCACTCCGGAGAAGTGTATGGTGTTTCCTGAAACAGCTAAAAAACAAACCAACAGAGCCTAGGGCACTTCCACTTATGGTCCTATAGCTTAGGGAAATTAAAATCAAAAAGACACAGCCACCCCAAAAGTTGGGACGGCTCTGTTTACAAGAACCTGGTTTACGGTACAAGTTCAATATCGCAGAAAGTGAAAAATGGATAAAGAAGTTGTGGTACTTACGTACAATGCAGTATCACTCAGCAATGAAATCTATGTCATCAGGCCCGTAGCAGCATAATGAGTGGATTCAGGTATGATGATTCTAACTGAAATAAGTCACACAGGAAAAGAAACATCATAAGGTATCACTAATACACGGAATGTAACCTTGGCTACACAGGAACTGAATTACAAAACAGAACAGGGTCTCAAATTTAGAAAACCAACTTATGCTTGCTTAAGGGGAAAGGTGAGTTGGGGTGCTGCATAAAACCAGAGATTGAAATGAGCACAGATAAAGTTCCTTAAGCCAAATATGGAATAGACAAGAGCTACTCCTTGCTCAACGAAATGGACTCAACACCCCATATTAAATGCCTAAGAGTGTACCTGACTAGGAAGTATCTTAAAACCTATGGATTGCTATGTCTCTGAAAGAGAATCAAGTGTGTGTACAGGGGCATAAACGCAGCAGTGATAGGACTGGAGAGGTTCGGTGAGCAAATGAAGACCCTTTGAAGTCATATTGCATGGTACCCATTCCACGGGTCTCAACTCTCCAGGTTTAAGGTATTCTTCCTTCAGCTAAAACATGCATGTGGAACCCAGAGTATGATCAACCGTGTGATCGGGAGACGTGTTCCAATATGTCTCAGTTTTCATCCCCTGGTACTCGGGTGCAACATTCCAGACGCTTTACTAACACTCTCCCGACTTGGAGAGTCAGTGCCTTTAACCTCCTGTTTGGCCCAGTTTGCAATTTCTGCGGAAGATGAACAGGAATAGGGAGAACCAATGACAGACTATCTGGAGGTGTCTGGACGGGCAAATTTAACTCTCATTTCCCACCAGGAAGAGGAATTAACCAAAGGCTCAGCGTGCCGTGCCGGAACCAGATTAGGGCCTGAAGCCATCCTGCGGTGTTGCGGCCAGCTCACGAGAAAGCGAGTTGAAGAAAGGAGCTCAGGGGCACTGTAATTCACAAACCTGCAGAGTTATAAATGACAGCTATCGTCCAAAAATATACTGAAGTAAGGCTGCCAAGAGGACTTGAAAGCGGGGCAGAATTGCAGGAAACCGATTTCAGGAGGTAGACTGGAATTGCATTTAAAGCATAGGAAAAGAGGCAGAACGTCCACAATGATGCACTTGGCCAAAAAGGGCGTATGCGTTTTTTCCTGAATATATTCAGGAAAAAACGCATACGCCCTTTTTGGCCAACCAAGCAAGCTTGCAAAGGAAATCTGCACTACAATGAAGTCTCACTTCCCCCCGGTCAAAAGGGCCATCTGAAAAAAGTGTAAAATCCAGAAAGGGAGGACAGGCCATGGAGAACTGGGAGCCTTGTTATGCTGATGGGCGGGATGTAAATTGCCAACAGCCACTCTGGAGAAGTGTATGGTGTTTCCTGAAACAGCTAAAAAACAAAGCAATAGAGCCTAGGGCACTTCCACTTATGGTCCTATAGCTTTGGGAAATTAAAATCAAAAAGACACAGCCACCCCAACGGTTGGGACGGCTCTCTTTACAAGAACCTGGTTTACGGTACAAGTTCAATATCGCAGAATGTGAAAAATGGATAAAGAAGTTGTGGTACTTACGTACAATGCAGTATCACTCAGCAATGAAATCTATGTCATCAAGCCCGTAGCAGCATAATGAGTGGATTCAGGTATGATGATTCTAACTGAAATAAGTCACACAGGAAAAGAAACATCATAAGATATCACTAATACACGGAATGTAAACTTGGCTACACAGGAACTGAATTACAAAACAGAACAGGGTCTCAAATTTAGAAAACCAACTTATGCTTGCTTAAGGGGAAAGGTGAGTTGGGGTGCTGCATAAAACCAGAGATTGAAATGAGCACAGATAAAGTTCCTTAAGCCAAATATGGAATAGACAAGAGCTACTCCTTGCTCAACGAAATGGACTCAACACCCCATATTAAATGCCTAAGAGTGTACCTGACTAGGAAGTATCTTAAAACCTATGGATTGCTATGTCTCTGAAAGAGAATCAAGTGTGTGTACAGGGGCATAAACGCAGCAGTGATAGGATTGGAGAGGTTCGGTGAGCAAATGAAGACCCTTTGAAGTCATATTGCATGGTACCCATTCCACGGGTCTCAACTCTCCAGGTTTAAGGTATTCTTCCTTCAGCTAAAACATGCATGTGGAACCCAGAGTATGATCAACCGTGTGATCGGGAGACGTGTTCCAATATGTCTCAGTTTTCGTCCCCTGGTACTCGGGTGCAACATTCCAGACGCTTTACTAACACTCTCCCGACTTGGAGAGTCAGTGCCTTTAACCTCCTGTTTGGCCCAGTTTGCAATTTCTGCGGAAGATGAACAGGAATAGGGAGAACCAATGACAGACTAGCTGGAGGTGTCTGGACGGGCAAATTTAACTCTCATTTCCCACCAGGAAGAGGAATTAACCAAAGGCTCAGCGTGCCGTGCCGGAACCAGATTAGGGCCTGAAGCCATCCTGCGGTGTTGCGGCCAGCTCACGAGAAAGCGAGTTGAAGAAAGGAGCTCAGGGGCACTGTAATTCACAAACCTGCAGAGTTATAAATGACAGCTATCGTCCAAAAATATACTGAAGTAAGGCTGCCAAGAGGACTTGAAAGCGGGGCAGAATTGCAGGAAACCGATTTCAGGAGGTAGACTGGAATTGCATTTAAAGCATAGGAAAAGAGGCAGAACGTCCACAATGATGCACTTGGCCAAAAAGGGCGTATGCGTTTTTTCCTGAATATATTCAGGAAAAAACGCATACGCCCTTTTTGGCCAACCAAGCAAGCTTGCAAAGGAAATCTGCACTACAGTGAAGTCTCACTTCCCCCCGGTCAAAAGGGCCATCTGAAAAAAGTGTAAAATCCAGAAAGGCAGGACAGGCCATGGAGAACTGGGAGCCTTGTTATGCTGATGGGCGGGATGTAAATTGCCAACAGCCACTCCGGAGAAGTGTATGGTGTTTCCTGAAACATCTAAAAAACAAAGCAACAGAGCCTAGGGCACTTCCACTTATGGTCCTATAGCTTAGGGAAATTAAAATCAAAAGACACAGCCACCCCAAAGGTTGGGACGGCTCTGTTTACAAGAACCTGGTTTACGGTACAAGTTCAATATCGCAGAAAGTGAAAAATGGATAAAGAAGTTGTGGTACTTACGTACAATGCAGTATCACTCAGCAATGAAATCTATGTCATCAGGCCCGTAGCAGCATAATGAGTGGATTCAGGTACGATGATTCTAACTGAAATAAGTCACACAGGAAAAGAAACATCATAAGATATCAGTAATACACGGAATGTAAACTTGGCTACACAGGAACTGAATTACAAAACAGAACAGGGTCTCAAATTTAGAAAACCAACTTATGCTTGCTTAAGGGGAAAGGTGAGTTGGGGTGCTGCATAAAACCAGAGATTGAAATGAGCACAGATAAAGTTCCTTAAGCCAAATATGGAATAGACAAGAGCTACTCCTTGCTCAACGAAATGGACTCAACACCCCATATTAAATGCCTAAGAGTGTACCTGACTAGGAAGTATCTTAAAACCTATGGATTGCTATGTCTCTGAAAGAGAATCAAGTGTGTGTACAGGGGCATAAACGCAGCAGTGATAGGATTGGAGAGGTTCGGTGAGCAAATGAAGACCCTTTGAAGTCATATTGCATGGTACCCATTCCACGGGTCTCAACTCTCCAGGTTTAAGGTATTCTTCCTTCAGCTAAAACATGCATGTGGAACCCAGAGTATGATCAACCGTGTGATCGGGAGACGTGTTCCAATATGTCTCAGTTTTCATCCCCTGGTACTCGGGTGCAACATTCCAGACGCTTTACTAACACTCTCCCGACTTGGAGAGTCAGTGCCTTTAACCTCCTGTTTGGCCCAGTTTGCAATTTCTGCGGAAGATGAACAGGAATAGGGAGAACCAATGACAGACTAGCTGGAGGTGTCTGGACGGGCAAATTTAACTCTCATTTCCCACCAGGAAGAGGAATTAACCAAAGGCTCAGCGTGCCGTGCCGGAACCAGATTAGGGCCTGAAGCCATCCTGCGGGGTTGCGGCCAGCTCACGAGAAAGCGAGTTGAAGAAAGGAGCTCAGGGGCACTGTAATTCACAAACCTGCAGAGTTATAAATGACAGCTATCGTCCAAAAATATACTGAAGTAAGGCTGCCAAGAGGACTTGAAAGCGGGGCAGAATTGCAGGAAACCGATTTCAGGAGGTAGACTGGAATTGCATTTAAAGCATAGGAAAAGAGGCAGAACGTCCACAATGATGCACTTGGCCAAAAAGTGCGTATGTGTTTATTCCTGAATAAATTCAGGAAAAAACGCATACGCCCTTTTTGGCCAACCAAGCAAGCTTGCAAAGGAAATCTGCACTACAATGAAGTCTCACTTCCCCCCGGTCCAAAGGGCCATCTGAAAAAAGTGTAAAATCCAGAAAGGGAGGACAGGCCATGGAGAACTGGGAGCCTTGTTATGCTGATGGGCGGGATGTCAATTGCCAACAGCCACTCGGGAGAAGTGTATGGTGTTTCCTGAAACATCTAAAAAACAAAGCAACAGAGCCTAGGGCACTTCCACTTATGGTCCTATAGCTTAGGGAAATTAAAATCAAAAGACACAGCCACCCCAAAGGTTGGGACGGCTCTGTTTACAAGAACCTGGTTTACGGTACAAGTTCAATATCGCAGAAAGTGAAAAATGGATAAAGAAGTTGTGGTACTTACGTACAATGCAATATCACTCAGCAATGAAATCTATGTCATCAGGCCCGTAGCAGCATAATGAGTGGATTCAGGTACGATGATTCTAACTGAAATAAGTCACACAGAAAATGAAACATCATAAGATATCACTAATAGACGGAATGTAAACTTGGCTACACAGGAACTGAATTACAAAACAGAACAGGGTCTCAAATTTAGAAAACCAACTTATGCTTGCTTAAGGGGAAAGGTGAGTTGGGGTGCTGCATAAAACCAGAGATTGAAATGAGCACAGATAAAGTTCCTTAAGCCAAATATGGAATAGACAAGAGCTACTCCTTGCTCAACGAAATGGACTCAACACCCCATATTAAATGCCTAAGAGTGTACCTGACTAGGAAGTATCTTAAAACCTATGGATTGCTATGTCTCTGGAAGAGAATCAAGTGTGTGTACAGGGGCATAAACGCAGCAGTGATAGGATTGGAGAGGTTCGGTGAGCAAATGAAGACCCTTTGAAGTCATATTGCATGGTACCCATTCCACGGGTCTCAACTCTCCAGGTTTAAGGTATTCTTCCTTCAGCTAAAACATGCATGTGGAACCCAGAGTATGATCAACCGTGTGATCGGGAGACGTGTTCCAATATGTCTCAGTTTTCGTCCCCTGGTACTCGGGTGCAACATTCCAGACGCTTTACTAACACTCTCCCGACTTGGAGAGTCAGTGCCTTTAACCTCCTGTTTGGCCCAGTTTGCAATTTCTGCGGAAGATGAACAGGAATAGGGAGAACCAATGACAGACTAGCTGGAGGTGTCTGGACGGGCAAATTTAACTCTCATTTCCCACCAGGAAGAGGAATTAACCAAAGGCTCAGCGTGCCGTGCCGGAACCAGATTAGGGCCTGAAGCCATCCTGCGGGGTTGCGGCCAGCTCACGAGAAAGCGAGTTGAAGAAAGGAGCTCAGGGGCACTGTAATTCACAAACCTGCAGAGTTATAAATGACAGCTATCGTCCAAAAATATACTGAAGTAAGGCTGCCAAGAGGACTTGAAAGCGGGGCAGAATTGCAGGAAACCGATTTCAGGAGGTAGACTGGAATTGCATTTAAAGCATAGGAAAAGAGGCAGAACGTCCACAATGATGCACTTGGCCAAAAAGGGCGTATGCGTTTTTTCCTGAATATATTCAGGAAAAAACGCATACGCCCTTTTTGGCCAACCAAGCAAGCTTGCAAAGGAAATCTGCACTACAGTGAAGTCTCACTTCCCCCCGGTCAAAAGGGCCATCTGAAAAAAGTGTAAAATCCAGAAAGGCAGGACAGGCCATGGAGAACTGGGAGCCTTGTTATGCTGATGGGCGGGATGTAAATTGCCAACAGCCACTCGGGAGAAGTGTATGGTGTTTCCTGAAACATCTAAAAAACAAAGCAACAGAGCCTAGGGCACTTCCACTTATGGTCCTATAGCTTAGGGAAATTAAAATCAAAAGACACAGCCACCCCAAAGGTTGGGACGGCTCTGTTTACAAGAACCTGGTTTACGGTACAAGTTCAATATCGCAGAAAGTGAAAAATGGATAAAGAAGTTGTGGTACTTACGTACAATGCAGTATCACTCAGCAATGAAATCTATGTCATCAGGCCCGTAGCAGCATAATGAGTGGATTCAGGTACGATGATTCTAACTGAAATAAGTCACACAGGAAAAGAAACATCATAAGATATCACTAATACACGGAATGTAAACTTGGCTACACAGGAACTGAATTCCAAAACAGAACAGGGTCTCAAATTTAGAAAACCAACTTATGCTTGCTTAAGGGGAAAGGTGAGTTGGGGTGCTGCATAAAACCAGAGATTGAAATGAGCACAGATAAAGTTCCTTAAGCCAAATATGGAATAGACAAGAGCTACTCCTTGCTCAACGAAATGGACTCAACACCCCATATTAAATGCCTAAGAGTGTACCTGACTAGGAAGTATCTTAAAACCTATGGATTGCTATGTCTCTGAAAGAGAATCAAGCGTGTGTACAGGGGCATAAACGCAGCAGTGATAGGATTGGAGAGGTTCGGTGAGCAAATGAAGACCCTTTGAAGTCATATTGCATGGTACCCATTCCACGGGTCTCAACTCTCCAGGTTTAAGGTATTCTTCCTTCAGCTAAAACATGCATGTGGAACCCAGAGTATGATCAACCGTGTGATCGGGAGACGTGTTCCAATATGTCTCAGTTTTCGTCCCCTGGTACTCGGGTGCAACATTCCAGACGCTTTACTAACACTCTCCCGACTTGGAGAGTCAGTGCCTTTAACCTCCTGTTTGGCCCAGTTTGCAATTTCTGCGGAAGATGAACAGGAATAGGGAGAACCAATGACAGACTAGCTGGAGGTGTGTGGACGGGCAAATTTAACTCTCATTTCCCACCAGGAAGAGGAATTAACCGAAGGCTCAGCGTGCCGTGCCGGAACCAGATAGGGCCTGAAGCCATCCTGCGGTGTTGAGGCCAGCTCACGAGAAAGCGACTTGAAGAAAGGAGCTCAGGGGCACTGTAATTCACAAACCTGCAGAGTTATAAATGACAGCTATCGTCCAAAAATATACTGAAGTAAGGCTGCCAAGAGGACTTGAAAGTGGGGCAGAATTGCAGGAAACCGATTTCAGGAGGTAGACTGGAATTGCATTTAAAGCATAGGAAAAGAGGCAGAACGTCCACAATGATGCACTTGGCCAAAAAGGGCGTATGCGTTTTTTCCTGAATATATTCAGGAAAAAACGCATACGCCCTTTTTGGCCAACCAAGCAAGCTTGCAAAGGAAATCTGCACTACAATGAAGTCTCACTTCCCCCCGGTCAAAAGGGCCATCTGAAAAAAGTGTAAAATCCAGAAAGGGAGGACAGGCCGTGGAGAACTGGGAGCCTTGTTATGCTGATGGGCGGGATGTAAATTGCCAACAGCCACTCGGGAGAAGTGTATGGTGTTTCCTGAAACAGCTAAAAAACAAAGCAATAGAGCCTAGGGCACTTCCACTTATGGTCCTATAGCTTTGGGAAATTAAAATCAAAAAGACACAGCCACCCCAACGGTTGGGACGGCTCTCTTTACAAGAACCTGGTTTACGGTACAAGTTCAATATCGCAGAATGTGAAAAATGGATAAAGAAGTTGTGGTACTTACGTACAATGCAGTATCACTCAGCAATGAAATCTATGTCATCAAGCCCGTAGCAGCATAATGAGTGGATTCAGGTATGATGATTCTAACTGAAATAAGTCACACAGGAAAAGAAACATCATAAGATATCACTAATACACGGAATGTAAACTTGGCTACACAGGAACTGAATTACAAAACAGAACAGGGTCTCAAATTTAGAAAACCAACTTATGCTTGCTTAAGGGGAAAGGTGAGTTGGGGTGCTGCATAAAACCAGAGATTGAAATGAGCACAGATAAAGTTCCTTAAGCCAAATATGGAATAGACAAGAGCTACTCCTTGCTCAACGAAATGGACTCAACACCCCATATTAAATGCCTAAGAGTGTACCTGACTAGGAAGTATCTTAAAACCTATGGATTGCTATGTCTCTGAAAGAGAATCAAGTGTGTGTACAGGGGCATAAACGCAGCAGTGATAGGATTGGAGAGGTTCGGTGAGCAAATGAAGACCCTTTGAAGTCATATTGCATGGTACCCATTCCACGGGTCTCAACTCTCCAGGTTTAAGGTATTCTTCCTTCAGCTAAAACATGCATGTGGAACCCAGAGTATGATCAACCGTGTGATCGGGAGACGTGTTCCAATATGTCTCAGTTTTCGTCCCCTGGTACTCGGGTGCAACATTCCAGACGCTTTACTAACACTCTCCCGACTTGGAGAGTCAGTGCCTTTAACCTCCTGTTTGGCCCAGTTTGCAATTTCTGCGGAAGATGAACAGGAATAGGGAGAACCAATGACAGACTAGCTGGAGGTGTCTGGACGGGCAAATTTAACTCTCATTTCCCACCAGGAAGAGGAATTAACCAAAGGCTCAGCGTGCCGTGCCGGAACCAGATTAGGGCCTGAAGCCATCCTGCGGTGTTGCGGCCAGCTCACGAGAAAGCGAGTTGAAGAAAGGAGCTCAGGGGCACTGTAATTCACAAACCTGCAGAGTTATAAATGACAGCTATCGTCCAAAAATATACTGAAGTAAGGCTGCCAAGAGGACTTGAAAGCGGGGCAGAATTGCAGGAAACCGATTTCAGGAGGTAGACTGGAATTGCATTTAAAGCATAGGAAAAGAGGCAGAACGTCCACAATGATGCACTTGGCCAAAAAGTGCGTATGCGTTTTTTCCTGAATATATTCAGGAAAAAACGCATACGCCCTTTTTGGCCAACCAAGCAAGCTTGCAAAGGAAATCTGCACTACAATGAAGTCTCACTTCCCCCCGGTCAAAAGGGCCATCTGAAAAAAGTGTAAAATCCAGAAAGGCAGGCCAGGCCATGGAGAACTGGGAGCCTTGTTATGCTGATGGGCGGGATGTAAATTGCCAACAGCCACTCGGGAGAAGTGTATGGTGTTTCCTGAAACATCTAAAAAACAAAGCAACAGAGCCTAGGGCACTTCCACTTATGGTCCTATAGCTTAGGGAAATTAAAATCAAAAGACACAGCCACCCCAAAGGTTGGGACGGCTCTGTTTACAAGAACCTGGTTTACAGTACAAGTTCAATATCGCAGAAAGTGAAAAATGGATAAAGAAGTTGTGGTACTTACGTACAATGCAGTATCACTCAGCAATGAAATCTATGTCATCAGGCCCGTAGCAGCATAATGAGTGGATTCAGGTACGATGATTCTAACTGAAATAAGTCACACAGGAAAAGAAACATCATAAGATATCACTAATACACGGAATGTAAACTTGGCTACACAGGAACTGAATTACAAAACAGAACAGGGTCTCAAATTTAGAAAACCAACTTATGCTTGCTTAAGGGGAAAGGTGAGTTGGGGTGCTGCATAAAACCAGAGATTGAAATGAGCACAGATAAAGTTCCTTAAGCCAAATATGGAATAGACAAGAGCTACTCCTTGCTCAACGAAATGGACTCAACACCCCATATTAAATGCCTAAGAGTGTACCTGACTAGGAAGTATCTTAAAACCTATGGATTGCTATGTCTCTGAAAGAGAATCAAGTGTGTGTACAGGGGCATAAACGCAGCAGTGATAGGACTGGAGAGGTTCGGTGAGCAAATGAAGACCCTTTGAAGTCATATTGCATGGTACCCATTCCACGGGTCTCAACTCTCCAGGTTTAAGGTATTCTTCCTTCAGCTAAAACATGCATGTGGAACCCAGAGTATGATCAACCGTGTGATCGGGAGACGTGTTCCAATATGTCTCAGTTTTCATCCCCTGGTACTCGGGTGCAACATTCCAGACGCTTTACTAACACTCTCCCGACTTGGAGAGTCAGTGCCTTTAACCTCCTGTTTGGCCCAGTTTGCAATTTCTGCGGAAGATGAACAGGAATAGGGAGAACCAATGACAGACTAGCTGGAGGTGTCTGGACGGGCAAATTTAACTCTCATTTCCCACCAGGAAGAGGAATTAACCAAAGGCTCAGCGTGCCGTGCCGGAACCAGATTAGGGCCTGAAGCCATCCTGCGGGGTTGCGGCCAGCTCACGAGAAAGCGAGTTGAAGAAAGGAGCTCAGGGGCACTGTAATTCACAAACCTGCAGAGTTATAAATGACAGCTATCGTCCAAAAATATACTGAAGTAAGGCTGCCAAGAGGACTTGAAAGCGGGGCAGAATTGCAGGAAACCGATTTCAGGAGGTAGACTGGAATTGCATTTAAAGCATAGGAAAAGAGGCAGAACGTCCACAATGATGCACTTGGCCAAAAAGTGCGTATCCGTTTTTTCCTGAATAAATTCAGGAAAAAACGCATACGCCCTTTTTGGCCAACCAAGCAAGCTTGCAAAGGAAATCTGCACTACAATGAAGTCTCACTTCCCCCCAGTCAAAAGGGCCATCTGAAAAAAGTGTAAAATCCAGAAAGGGAGGACAGGCCATGGAGAACTGGGAGCCTTGTTATGCTGATGGGCGGGATGTAAATTGCCAACAGCCACTCGGGAGAAGTGTATGGTGTTTCCTGAAACATCTAAAAAACAAAGCAACAGAGCCTAGGGCACTTCCACTTATGGTCCTATAGCTTAGGGAAATTAAAATCAAAAGACACAGCCACCCCAAAGGTTGGGACGGCTCTGTTTACAAAAACCTGGTTTACGGTACAAGTTCAATATCGCAGAAAGTGAAAAATGGATAAAGAAGTTGTGGTACTTACGTACAATGCAATATCACTCAGCAATGAAATCTATGTCATCAGGCCCGTAGCAGCATAATGAGTGGATTCAGGTACGATGATTCTAACTGAAATAAGTCACACAGAAAATGAAACATCATAAGATATCACTAATAGACGGAATGTAAACTTGGCTACACAGGAACTGAATTACAAAACAGAACAGGGTCTCAAATTTAGAAAACCAACTTATGCTTGCTTAAGGGGAAAGGTGAGTTGGGGTGCTGCATAAAACCAGAGATTGAAATGAGCACAGATAAAGTTCCTTAAGCCAAATATGGAATAGACAAGAGCTACTCCTTGCTCAACGAAATGGACTCAACACCCCATATTAAATGCCTAAGAGTGTACCTGACTAGGAAGTATCTTAAAACCTATGGATTGCTATGTCTCTGGAAGAGAATCAAGTGTGTGTACAGGGGCATAAACGCAGCAGTGATAGGATTGGAGAGGTTCGGTGAGCAAATGAAGACCCTTTGAAGTCATATTGCATGGTACCCATTCCACGGGTCTCAACTCTCCAGGTTTAAGGTATTCTTCCTTCAGCTAAAACATGCATGTGGAACCCAGAGTATGATCAACCGTGTGATCGGGAGACGTGTTCCAATATGTCTCAGTTTTCGTCCCCTGGTACTCGGGTGCAACATTCCAGACGCTTTACTAACACTCTCCCGACTTGGAGAGTCAGTGCCTTTAACCTCCTGTTTGGCCCAGTTTGCAATTTCTGCGGAAGATGAACAGGAATAGGGAGAACCAATGACAGACTAGCTGGAGGTGTCTGGACGGGCAAATTTAACTCTCATTTCCCACCAGGAAGAGGAATTAACCAAAGGCTCAGCGTGCCGTGCCGCAACCAGATTAGGGCCTGAAGCCATCCTGCGGTGTTGCGGCCAGCTCACGAGAAAGCGAGTTGAAGAAAGGAGCTCAGGGGCACTGTAATTCACAAACCTGCAGAGTTATAAATGACAGCTATCGTCCAAAAATATACTGAAGTAAGGCTGCCAAGAGGACTTGAAAGCGGGGCAGAATTGCAGGAAACCGATTTCAGGAGGTAGACTGGAATTGCATTTAAAGCATAGGAAAAGAGGCAGAACGTCCACAATGATGCACTTGGCCAAAAAGGGCGTATGCGTTTTTTCCTGAATATATTCAGGAAAAAACGCATACGCCCTTTTTGGCCAACCAAGCAAGCTTGCAAAGGAAATCTGCACTACAATGAAGTCTCACTTCCCCCCGGTCAAAAGGGCCATCTGAAAAAAGTGTAAAATCCAGAAAGGCAGGCCAGGCCATGGAGAACTGGGAGCCTTGTTATGCTGATGGGCGGGATGTAAATTGCCAACAGCCACTCGGGAGAAGTGTATGGTGTTTCCTGAAACATCTAAAAAACAAAGCAACAGAGCCTAGGGCACTTCCACTTATGGTCCTATAGCTTAGGGAAATTAAAATCAAAAGACACAGCCACCCCAAAGGTTGGGACGGCTCTGTTTACAAGAACCTGGTTTACGGTACAAGTTCAATATCGCAGAAAGTGAAAAATGGATAAAGAAGTTGTGGTACTTACGTACAATGCAATATCACTCAGCAATGAAATCTATGTCATCAGGCCCGTAGCAGCATAATGAGTGGATTCAGGTACGATGATTCTAACTGAAATAAGTCACACAGAAAATGAAACATCATAAGATATCACTAATAGACGGAATGTAAACTTGGCTACACAGGAACTGAATTACAAAACAGAACAGGGTCTCAAATTTAGAAAACCAACTTATGCTTGCTTAAGGGGAAAGGTGAGTTGGGGTGCTGCATAAAACCAGAGATTGAAATGAGCACAGATAAAGTTCCTTAAGCCAAATATGGAATAGACAAGAGCTACTCCTTGCTCAACGAAATGGACTCAACACCCCATATTAAATGCCTAAGAGTGTACCTGACTAGGAAGTATCTTAAAACCTATGGATTGCTATGTGTCTGAAAGAGAATCAAGTGTGTGTACAGGGGCATAAACGCAGCAGTGATAGGACTGGAGAGGTTCGGTGAGCAAATGAAGACCCTTTGAAGTCATATTGCATGGTACCCATTCCACGGGTCTCAACTCTCCAGGTTTAAGGTATTCTTCCTTCAGCTAAAACATGCATGTGGAACCCAGAGTATGATCAACCGTGTGATCGGGAGACGTGTTCCAATATGTCTCAGTTTTCGTCCCCTGGTACTCGGGTGCAACATTCCAGACGCTTTACTAACACTCTCCCGACTTGGAGAGTCAGTGCCTTTAACCTCCTGTTTGGCCCAGTTTGCAATTTCTGCGGAAGATGAACAGGGATAGGGAGAACCAATGACAGACTAGCTGGAGGTGTCTGGACGGGCAAATTTAACTCTCATTTCCCACCAGGAAGAGGAATTAACCAAAGGCTCAGCGTGCCGTGCCGGAACCAGATTAGGGCCTGAAGCCATCCTGCGGGGTTGCGGCCAGCTCACGAGAAAGCGAGTTGAAGAAAGGAGCTCAGGGGCACTGTAATTCACAAACCTGCAGAGTTATAAATGACAGCTATCGTCCAAAAATATACTGAAGTAAGGCTGCCAAGAGGACTTGAAAGCGGGGCAGAATTGCAGGAAACCGATTTCAGGAGGTAGACTGGAATTGCATTTAAAGCATAGGAAAAGAGGCAGAACGTCCACAATGATGCACTTGGCCAAAAAGGGCGTATGCGTTTTTTCCTGAATATATTCAGGAAAAAACGCATACGCCCTTTTTGGCCAACCAAGCAAGCTTGCAAAGGAAATCTGCACTACAATGAAGTCTCACTTCCCCCCGGTCAAAAGGGCCATCTGAAAAAAGTGTAAAATCCAGAAAGGCAGGACAGGCCATGGAGAACTGGGAGCCTTGTTATGCTGATGGGCGGGATGTAAATTGCCAACAGCCACTCGGGAGAAGTGTATGGTGTTTCCTGAAACATCTGAAAAACAAAGCAACAGAGCCTAGGGCACTTCCACTTATGGTCCTATAGCTTAGGGAAATTAAAATCAAAAGACACAGCCACCCCAAAGGTTGGGACGGCTCTGTTTACAAGAACCTGGTTTACGGTACAAGTTCAGTATCGCAGAAAGTGAAAAATGGATAAAGAAGTTGTGGTACTTACGTACAATGCAGTATCACTCAGCAATGAAATCTATGTCATCAGGCCCGTAGCAGCATAATGAGTGGATTCAGGTACGATGATTCTAACTGAAATAAGTCACACAGGAAAAGAAACATCATAAGATATCACTAATACACGGAATGTAAACTTGGCTACACAGGAACTGAATTACAAAACAGAACAGGGTCTCAAATTTAGAAACCCAACTTATGCTTGCTTAAGGGGAAAGGTGAGTTGGGGTGCTGCATAAAACCAGAGATTGAAATGAGCACAGATAAAGTTCCTTAAGCCAAATATGGAATAGACAAGAGCTACTCCTTGCTCAACGAAATGGACTCAACACCCCATATTAAATGCCTAAGAGTGTACCTGACTAGGAAGTATCTTAAAACCTATGGATTGCTATGTCTCCGAAAGAGAATCAAGCGTGTGTACAGGGGCATAAACGCAGCAGTGATAGGATTGGAGAGGTTCGGTGAGCAAATGAAGACCCTTTGAAGTCATATTGCATGGTACCCATTCCACGAGTCTCAACTCTCCACGTTTAAGGTATTCTTCCTTCAGCTAAAACATGTATGTGGAACCCAGAGTATGATCAACCGTGTGATCGGGAGACGTGTTCCAATATGTCTCAGTTTTCGTCCCCTGGTACTCGGGTGCAACATTCCAGACGCTTTACTAACACTCTCCCGACTTGGAGAGTCAGTGCCTTTAACCTCCTGTTTGGCCCAGTTTGCAATTTCTGCGGAAGATGAACAGGAATAGGGAGAACCAATGACAGACTAGCTGGAGGTGTCTGGACGGGCAAATTTAACTCTCATTTCCCACCAGGAAGAGGAATTAACCAAAGGCTCAGCGTGCCGTGCCGGAACCAGATTAGGGCCTGAAGCCATCCTGCGGTGTTGCGGCCAGCTCACGAGAAAGCGAGTTGAAGAAAGGAGCTCAGGGGCACTGTAATTCACAAACCTGCAGAGTTATAAATGACAGCTATCGTCCAAAAATATACTGAAGTAAGGCTGCCAAGAGGACTTGAAAGCGGGGCAGAATTGCAGGAAACCGATTTCAGGAGGTAGACTGGAATTGCATTTAAAGCATAGGAAAAGAGGCAGAACGTCCACAATGATGCACTTGGCCAAAAAGGGCGTATGCGTTTTTTCCTGAATATATTCAGGAAAAAACGCATACGCTCTTTTTGGCCAACCAAGCAAGCTTGCAAAGGAAATCTGCACTACAATGAAGTCTCACTTCCCCCCGGTCAAAAGGGCCATCTGAAAAAAGTGTAAAATCCAGAAAGGCAGGACAGGCCATGGAGAACTGGGAGCCTTGTTATGCTGATGGGCGGGATGTAAATTGCCAACAGCCACTCGGGAGAAGTGTATGATGTTTCCTGAAACATCTAAAAAACAAAGCAACAGAGCCTAGGGCACTTCCACTTATGGTCCTATAGCTTAGGGAAATTAAAATCAAAAGACACAGCCACCCCAAAGGTTGGGACGGCTCTGTTTACAAGAACCTGGTTTACGGTACAAGTTCAGTATCGCAGAAAGTGAAAAATGGATAAAGAAGTTGTGGTACTTACGTACAATGCAGTATCACTCAGCAATGAAATCTATGTCATCAGGCCTGTAGCAGCATAATGAGTGGATTCAGGTATGATGATTCTAACTGAAATAAGTCACACAGGAAAAGAAACATCATAAGATATCACTAATACACGGAATGTAAACTTGGCTACACAGGAACTGAATTACAAAACAGAACAGGGTCTCAAATTTAGAAAACCAACTTATGCTTGCTTAAGGGGAAAGGTGAGTTGGGGTGCTGCATAAAACCAGAGATTGAAATGAGCACAGATAAAGTTCCTTAAGCCAAATATGGAATAGACAAGAGCTACTCCTTGCTCAACGAAATGGACTCAACACCCCATATTAAATGCCTAAGAGTGTACCTGACTAGGAAGTATCTTAAAACCTATGGATTGCTATGTGTCTGAAAGAGAATCAAGTGTGTGTACAGGGGCATAAACGCAGCAGTGATAGGATTGGAGAGGTTCGGTGAGCAAATGAAGACCCTTTGAAGTCATATTGCATGGTACCCATTCCACGGGTCTCAACTCTCCAGGTTTAAGGTATTCTTCCTTCAGCTAAAACATGCATGTGGAACCCAGAGTATGATCAACCGTGTGATCGGGAGACGTGTTCCAATATGTCTCAGTTTTCGTCCCCTGGTACTCGGGTGCAACATTCCAGACGCTTTACTAACACTCTCCCGACTTGGAGAGTCAGTGCCTTTAACCTCCTGTTTGGCCCAGTTTGCAATTTCTGCGGAAGATGAACAGGGATAGGGAGAACCAATGACAGACTAGCTGGAGGTGTCTGGACGGGCAAATTTAACTCTCATTTCCCACCAGGAAGAGGAATTAACCAAAGGCTCAGCGTGCCGTGCCGGAACCAGATTAGGGCCTGAAGCCATCCTGCGGGGTTGCGGCCAGCTCACGAGAAAGCGAGTTGAAGAAAGGAGCTCAGGGGCACTGTAATTCACAAACCTGCAGAGTTATAAATGACAGCTATCGTCCAAAAATATACTGAAGTAAGGCTGCCAAGAGGACTTGAAAGCGGGGCAGAATTGCAGGAAACCGATTTCAGGAGGTAGACTAGAATTGCATTTAAAGCATAGGAAAAGAGGCAGAACGTCCACAATGATGCACTTGGCCAAAAAGGGCGTATGCGTTTTTTCCTGAATATATTCAGGAAAAAACGCATACGCCCTTTTTGGCCAACCAAGCAAGCTTGCAAAGGAAATCTGCACTACAATGAAGTCTCACTTCCCCCCGGTCAAAAGGGCCATCTGAAAAAAGTGTAAAATCCAGAAAGGCAGGACAGGCCATGGAGAACTGGGAGCCTTGTTATGCTGATGGGCGGGATGTAAATTGCCAACAGCCACTCGGGAGAAGTGTATGGTGTTTCCTGAAACATCTGAAAAACAAAGCAACAGAGCCTAGGGCACTTCCACTTATGGTCCTATAGCTTAGGGAAATTAAAATCAAAAGACACAGCCACCCCAAAGGTTGGGACGGCTCTGTTTACAAGAACCTGGTTTACGGTACAAGTTCAGTATCGCAGAAAGTGAAAAATGGATAAAGAAGTTGTGGTACTTACGTACAATGCAGTATCACTCAGCAATGAAATCTATGTCATCAGGCCCGTAGCAGCATAATGAGTGGATTCAGGTACGATGATTCTAACTGAAATAAGTCACACAGGAAAAGAAACATCATAAGATATCACTAATACACGGAATGTAAACTTGGCTACACAGGAACTGAATTACAAAACAGAACAGGGTCTCAAATTTAGAAACCCAACTTATGCTTGCTTAAGGGGAAAGGTGAGTTGGGGTGCTGCATAAAACCAGAGATTGAAATGAGCACAGATAAAGTTCCTTAAGCCAAATATGGAATAGACAAGAGCTACTCCTTGCTCAACGAAATGGACTCAACACCCCATATTAAATGCCTAAGAGTGTACCTGACTAGGAAGTATCTTAAAACCTATGGATTGCTATGTCTCCGAAAGAGAATCAAGCGTGTGTACAGGGGCATAAACGCAGCAGTGATAGGATTGGAGAGGTTCGGTGAGCAAATGAAGACCCTTTGAAGTCATATTGCATGGTACCCATTCCACGAGTCTCAACTCTCCACGTTTAAGGTATTCTTCCTTCAGCTAAAACATGTATGTGGAACCCAGAGTATGATCAACCGTGTGATCGGGAGACGTGTTCCAATATGTCTCAGTTTTCGTCCCCTGGTACTCGGGTGCAACATTCCAGACGCTTTACTAACACTCTCCCGACTTGGAGAGTCAGTGCCTTTAACCTCCTGTTTGGCCCAGTTTGCAATTTCTGCGGAAGATGAACAGGAATAGGGAGAACCAATGACAGACTAGCTGGAGGTGTCTGGACGGGCAAATTTAACTCTCATTTCCCACCAGGAAGAGGAATTAACCAAAGGCTCAGCGTGCCGTGCCGGAACCAGATTAGGGCCTGAAGCCATCCTGCGGTGTTGCGGCCAGCTCACGAGAAAGCGAGTTGAAGAAAGGAGCTCAGGGGCACTGTAATTCACAAACCTGCAGAGTTATAAATGACAGCTATCGTCCAAAAATATACTGAAGTAAGGCTGCCAAGAGGACTTGAAAGCGGGGCAGAATTGCAGGAAACCGATTTCAGGAGGTAGACTGGAATTGCATTTAAAGCATAGGAAAAGAGGCAGAACGTCCACAATGATGCACTTGGCCAAAAAGGGCGTATGCGTTTTTTCCTGAATATATTCAGGAAAAAACGCATACGCTCTTTTTGGCCAACCAAGCAAGCTTGCAAAGGAAATCTGCACTACAATGAAGTCTCACTTCCCCCCGGTCAAAAGGGCCATCTGAAAAAAGTGTAAAATCCAGAAAGGCAGGACAGGCCATGGAGAACTGGGAGCCTTGTTATGCTGATGGGCGGGATGTAAATTGCCAACAGCCACTCGGGAGAAGTGTATGATGTTTCCTGAAACATCTAAAAAACAAAGCAACAGAGCCTAGGGCACTTCCACTTATGGTCCTATAGCTTAGGGAAATTAAAATCAAAAGACACAGCCACCCCAAAGGTTGGGACGGCTCTGTTTACAAGAACCTGGTTTACGATACAAGTTCAGTATCGCAGAAAGTGAAAAATGGATAAAGAAGTTGTGGTACTTACGTACAATGCAGTATCACTCAGCAATGAAATCTATGTCATCAGGCCTGTAGCAGCATAATGAGTGGATTCAGGTATGATGATTCTAACTGAAATAAGTCACACAGGAAAAGAAACATCATAAGATATCACTAATACACGGAATGTAAACTTGGCTACACAGGAACTGAATTACAAAACAGAACAGGGTCTCAAATTTAGAAAACCAACTTATGCTTGCTTAAGGGGAAAGGTGAGTTGGGGTGCTGCATAAAACCAGAGATTGAAATGAGCACAGATAAAGTTCCTTAAGCCAAATATGGAATAGACAAGAGCTACTCCTTGCTCAACGAAATGGACTCAACACCCCATATTAAATGCCTAAGAGTGTACCTGACTAGGAAGTATCTTAAAACCTATGGATTGCTATGTGTCTGAAAGAGAATCAAGTGTGTGTACAGGGGCATAAACGCAGCAGTGATAGGATTGGAGAGGTTCGGTGAGCAAATGAAGACCCTTTGAAGTCATATTGCATGGTACCCATTCCACGGGTCTCAACTCTCCAGGTTTAAGGTATTCTTCCTTCAGCTAAAACATGCATGTGGAACCCAGAGTATGATCAACCGTGTGATCGGGAGACGTGTTCCAATATGTCTCAGTTTTCGTCCCCTGGTACTCGGGTGCAACATTCCAGACGCTTTACTAACACTCTCCCGACTTGGAGAGTCAGTGCCTTTAACCTCCTGTTTGGCCCAGTTTGCAATTTCTGCGGAAGATGAACAGGAATAGGGAGAACCAATGACAGACTAGCTGGAGGTGTCTGGACGGGCAAATTTAACTCTCATTTCCCACCAGGAAGAGGAATTAACCAAAGGCTCAGCGTGCCGTGCCGGAACCAGATTAGGGCCTGAAGCCATCCTGCGGTGTTGCGGCCAGCTCACGAGAAAGCGAGTTGAAGAAAGGAGCTCAGGGGCACTGTAATTCACAAACCTGCAGAGTTATAAATGACAGCTATCGTCCAAAAATATACTGAAGTAAGGCTGCCAAGAGGACTTGAAAGCGGGGCAGAATTGCAGGAAACCGATTTCAGGAGGTAGACTGGAATTGCATTTAAAGCATAGGAAAAGAGGCAGAACGTCCACAATGATGCACTTGGCCAAAAAGGGCGTATGCGTTTTTTCCTGAATATATTCAGGAAAAAACGCATACGCCCTTTTTGGCCAACCAAGCAAGCTTGCAAAGGAAATCTGCACTACAATGAAGTCTCACTTCCCCCCGGTCAAAAGGGCCATCTGAAAAAAGTGTAAAATCCAGAAAGGCAGGACTGGCCATGGAGAACTGGGAGCCTTGTTATGCTGATGGGCGGGATGTAAATTGCCAACAGCCACTCGGGAGAAGTGTATGGTGGTTCCTGAAACATCTAAAAAACAAAGCAACAGAGCCTAGGGCACTTCCACTTATGGTCCTATAGCTTAGGGAAATTAAAATCAAAAGACACAGCCACCCCAAAGGTTGGGACGGCTCTGTTTACAAGAACCTGGTTTACGGTACAAGTTCAATATCGCAGAAAGTGAAAAATGGATAAAGAAGTTGTGGTACTTACGTACAATGCAATATCACTCAGCAATGAAATCTATGTCATCAGGCCCGTAGCAGCATAATGAGTGGATTCAGGTACGATGATTCTAACTGAAATAAGTCACACAGGAAAAGAAACATCATAAGATATCACTAATACACGGAATGTAACCTTCGCTACACAGGAACTGAATTACAAAACAGAACAGGGTCTCAAATTTAGAAACCCAACTTATGCTTGCTTAAGGGGAAAGGTGAGTTGGGGTGCTGCATAAAACCAGAGATTGAAATGAGCACAGATAAAGTTCCTTAAGCCAAATATGGAATAGACAAGAGCTACTCCTTGCTCAACGAAATGTATTCAACACCCCATATTAAACACCTAAGAATGTACCTGACTAGGAAGTATCTTAAAACCTATGGATTGCTATGTCTCCAAAAGAGAATCAAGCGTGTGTGCAGGGGCATAAACGCAGCAGTGATAGGACTGGAGAGGTTCGGTGAGCAAATGAAGACCCTTTGAAGTCATATTGCATGGTACCCATTCCACGGGTCTCAACTCTCCAGGTTTAAGGTATTCTTCCTTCAGCTAAAACATGCATGTGGAACCCAGAGTATGATCAACCGTGTGATCGGGAGACGTGTTCCAATATGTCTCAGTTTTCGTCCCCTGGTACTCGGGTGCAACATTCCAGACGCTTTACTAACACTCTCCCGACTTGGAGAGTCAGTGCCTTTAACCTCCTGTTTGGCCCAGTTTGCAATTTCTGCGGAAGATGAACAGGAATAGGGAGAACCAATGACAGACTTGCTGGAGGTGTCTGGACGGGCAAATTTAACTCTCATTTCCCACCAGGAAGAGGAATTAACCAAAGGCTCAGCGTGCCGTGCCGGAACCAGATTAGGGCCTGAAGCCATCCTGCGGTGTTGCGGCCAGCTCACGAGAAAGCGAGTTGAAGAAAGGAGCTCAGGGGCACTGTAATTCACAAACCTGCAGAGTTATAAATGACAGCTATCGTCCAAAAATATACTGAAGTAAGGCTGCCAAGAGGACTTGAAAGCGGGGCAGAATTGCAGGAAACCGATTTCAGGAGGTAGACTGGAATTGCATTTAAAGCATAGGAAAAGAGGCAGAACGTCCACAATGATGCACTTGGCCAAAAAGGGCGTATGCGTTTTTTCCTGAATATATTCAGGAAAAAACGCATACGCCCTTTTTGGCCAACCAAGCAAGGTTGCAAAGGAAATCTGCACTACAGTGAAGTCTCACTTCCCCCCGGTCAAAAGGGCCATCTGAAAAAAGTGTAAAATCCAGAAAGGCAGGACAGGCCATGGAGAACTGGGAGCCTTGTTATGCTGATGGGCGGGATGTCAATTGCCAACAGCCACTCGGGAGAAGTGTATGGTGTTTCCTGAAACATCTAAAAAACAAAGCAACAGAGCCTAGGGCACTTCCACTTATGGTCCTATAGCTTAGGGAAATTAAAATCAAAAGACACAGCCACCCCAAAGGTTGGGACGGCTCTGTTTACAAGAACCTGGTTTACGGTACAAGTTCAGTATCGCAGAAAGTGAAAAATGGATAAAGAAGTTGTGGTACTTACGTACAATGCAGTATCACTCAGCAATGAAATCTATGTCATCAGGCCCGTAGCAGCATAATGAGTGGATTCAGGTATGATGATTCTAACTGAAATAAGTCACACAGGAAAAGAAACATCATAAGATATCACTAATACACGGAATGTAAACTTGGCTACACAGGAACTGAATTACAAAACAGAACAGGGTCTCAAATTTAGAAACCCAACTTATGCTTGCTTAAGGGGAAAGGTGAGTTGGGGTGCTGCATAAAACCAGAGATTGAAATGAGCACAGATAAAGTTCCTTAAGCCAAATATGGAATAGACAAGAGCTACTCCTTGCTCAACGAAATGGACTCAACACCCCATATTAAATGCCTAAGAGTGTACCTGACTAGGAAGTATCTTAAAACCTATGGATTGCTATGTCTCTGAAAGAGAATCAAGTGTGTGTACAGGGGCATAAACGCAGCAGTGATAGGATTGGAGAGGTTCGGTGAGCAAATGAAGACCCTTTGAAGTCATATTGCATGGTACCCATTCCACGGGTCTCAACTCTCCAGGTTTAAGGTATTCTTCCTTCAGCTAAAACATGCATGTGGAACCCAGAGTATGATCAACCGTGTGATCGGGAGACGTGTTCCAATATGTCTCAGTTTTCGTCCCCTGGTACTCGGGTGCAACATTCCAGACGCTTTACTAACACTCTCCCGACTTGGAGAGTCAGTGCCTTTAACCTCCTGTTTGGCCCAGTTTGCAATTTCTGCGGAAGATGAACAGGGATAGGGAGAACCAATGACAGACTAGCTGGAGGTGTCTGGACGGGCAAATTTAACTCTCATTTCCCACCAGGAAGAGGAATTAACCAAAGGCTCAGCGTGCCGTGCCGGAACCAGATTAGGGCCTGAAGCCATCCTGCGGGGTTGCGGCCAGCTCACGAGAAAGCGAGTTGAAGAAAGGAGCTCAGGGGCACTGTAATTCACAAACCTGCAGAGTTATAAATGACAGCTATCGTCCAAAAATATACTGAAGTAAGGCTGCCAAGAGGACTTGAAAGCGGGGCAGAATTGCAGGAAACCGATTTCAGGAGGTAGACTGGAATTGCATTTAAAGCATAGGAAAAGAGGCAGAACGTCCACAATGATGCACTTGGCCAAAAAGGGCGTATGCGTTTTTTCCTGAATATATTCAGGAAAAAACGCATACGCCCTTTTTGGCCAACCAAGCAAGCTTGCAAAGGAAATCTGCACTACAATGAAGTCTCACTTCCCCCCGGTCAAAAGGGCCATCTGAAAAAAGTGTAAAATCCAGAAAGGCAGGACAGGCCATGGAGAACTGGGAGCCTTGTTATGCTGATGGGCGGGATGTCAATTGCCAACAGCCACTCGGGAGAAGTGTATGGTGTTTCCTGAAACATCTAAAAAACAAAGCAACAGAGCCTAGGGCACTTCCACTTATGGTCCTATAGCTTAGGGAAATTAAAATCAAAAGACACAGCCACCCCAAAGGTTGGGACGGCTCTGTTTACAAGAACCTGGTTTACGGTACAAGTTCAGTATCGCAGAAAGTGAAAAATGGATAAAGAAGTTGTGGTACTTACGTACAATGCAGTATCACTCAGCAATGAAATCTATGTCATCAGGCCTGTAGCAGCATAATGAGTGGATTCAGGTACGATGATTCTAACTGAAATAAGTCACACAGGAAAAGAAACATCATAAGATATCACTAATACACGGAATGTAAACTTGGCTACACAGGAACTGAATTACAAAACAGAACAGGGTCTCAAATTTAGAAACCCAACTTATGCTTGCTTAAGGGGAAAGGTGAGTTGGGGTGCTGCATAAAACCAGAGATTGAAATGAGCACAGATAAAGTTCCTTAAGCCAAATATGGAATAGACAAGAGCTACTCCTTGCTCAACGAAATGGACTCAACACCCCATATTAAATGCCTAAGAGTGTACCTGACTAGGAAGTATCTTAAAACCTATGGATTGCTATGTCTCTGAAAGAGAATCAAGTGTGTGTACAGGGGCATAAACGCAGCAGTGATAGGACTGGAGAGGTTCGGTGAGCAAATGAAGACCCTTTGAAGTCATATTGCATGGTACCCATTCCACGGGTCTCAACTCTCCAGGTTTAAGGTATTCTTCCTTCAGCTAAAACATGCATGTGGAACCCAGAGTATGATCAACCGTGTGATCGGGAGACGTGTTCCAATATGTGTCAGTTTTCGTCCCCTGGTACTCGGGTGCAACATTCCAGACGCTTTACTAACACTCTCCCAACTTGGAGAGTCAGTGCCTTTAACCTCCTGTTTGGCCCAGTTTGCAATTTCTGCGGAAGATGAACAGGAATAGGGAGAACCAATGACAGACTAGCTGGAGGTGTCTGGACGGGCAAATTTAACTCTCATTTCCCACCAGGAAGAGGAATTAACCAAAGGCTCAGCATGCCGTGCCGGAACCAGATTAGGGCCTGAAGCCATCCTGCGGGGTTGCGGCCAGCTCACGAGAAAGCGAGTTGAAGAAAGGAGCTCAGGGGCACAGTAATTCACAAACCTGCAGAGTTATAAATGACAGCTATCGTCCAAAAATATACTGAAGTAAGGCTGCCAAGAGGACTTGAAAGCGGGGCAGAATTGCAGGAAACCGATTTCAGGAGGTAGACTGGAATTGCATTTAAAGCATAGGAAAAGAGGCAGAACGTCCACAATGATGCACTTGGCCAAAAAGGGCGTATGCGTTTTTTCCTGAATATATTCAGGAAAAAACGCATACGCTCTTTTTGGCCAACCAAGCAAGCTTGCAAAGGAAATCTGCACTACAATGAAGTCTCACTTCCCCCCGGTCAAAAGGGCCATCTGAAAAAAGTGTAAAATCCAGAAAGGCAGGACAGGCCATGGAGAACTGGGAGCCTTGTTATGCTGATGGGCGGGATGTCAATTGCCAACAGCCACTCGGGAGAAGTGTATGATGTTTCCTGAAACATCTAAAAAACAAAGCAACAGAGCCTAGGGCACTTCCACTTATGGTCCTATAGCTTAGGGAAATTAAAATCAAAAGACACAGCCACCCCAAAGGTTGGGACGGCTCTGTTTACAAGAACCTGGTTTACGGTACAAGTTCAATATCGCAGAAAGTGAAAAATGGATAAAGAAGTTGTGGTACTTACGTACAATGCAGTATCACTCAGCAATGAAATCTATGTCATCAGGCCTGTAGCAGCATAATGAGTGGATTCAGGTATGATGATTCTAACTGAAATAAGTCACACAGGAAAAGAAACATCATAAGATATCACTAATACACGGAATGTAAACTTGGCTACACAGGAACTGAATTACAAAACAGAACAGGGTCTCAAATTTAGAAAACCAACTTATGCTTGCTTAAGGGGAAAGGTGAGTTGGGGTGCTGCATAAAACCAGAGATTGAAATGAGCACAGATAAAGTTCCTTAAGCCAAATATGGAATAGACAAGAGCTACTCCTTGCTCAACGAAATGGACTCAACACCCCATATTAAATGCCTAAGAGTGTACCTGACTAGGAAGTATCTTAAAACCTATGGATTGCTATGTGTCTGAAAGAGAATCAAGTGTGTGTACAGGGGCATAAACGCAGCAGTGATAGGATTGGAGAGGTTCGGTGAGCAAATGAAGACCCTTTGAAGTCATATTGCATGGTACCCATTCCACGGGTCTCAACTCTCCAGGTTTAAGGTATTCTTCCTTCAGCTAAAACATGCATGTGGAACCCAGAGTATGATCAACCGTGTGATCGGGAGACGTGTTCCAATATGTCTCAGTTTTCGTCCCCTGGTACTCGGGTGCAACATTCCAGACGCTTTACTAACACTCTCCCGACTTGGAGAGTCAGTGCCTTTAACCTCCTGTTTGGCCCAGTTTGCAATTTCTGCAGAAGATGAACAGGAATAGGGAGAACCAATGACAGACTAGCTGGAGGTGTCTGGACGGGCAAATTTAACTCTCATTTCCCACCAGGAAGAGGAATTAACCAAAGGCTCAGCGTGCCGTGCCGGAACCAGATTAGGGCCTGAAGCCATCCTGCGGTGTTGCGGCCAGCTCACGAGAAAGCGAGTTGAAGAAAGGAGCTCAGGGGCACTGTAATTCACAAACCTGCAGAGTTATAAATGACAGCTATCGTCCAAAAATATACTGAAGTAAGGCTGCCAAGAGGACTTGAAAGCGGGGCAGAATTGCAGGAAACCGATTTCAGGAGGTAGACTGGAATTGCATTTAAAGCATAGGAAAAGAGGCAGAACGTCCACAATGATGCACTTGGCCAAAAAGGGCGTATGCGTTTTTTCCTGAATATATTCAGGAAAAAACGCATACGCCCTTTTTGGCCAACCAAGCAAGCTTGCAAAGGAAATCTGCACTACAATGAAGTCTCACTTCCCCCCGGTCAAAAGGGCCATCTGAAAAAAGTGTAAAATCCAGAAAGGCAGGACAGGCCATGGAGAACTGGGAGCCTTGTTATGCTGATGGGCGGGATGTCAATTGCCAACAGCCACTCGGGAGAAGTGTATGGTGTTTCCTGAAACATCTAAAAAACAAAGCAACAGAGCCTAGGGCACTTCCACTTATGGTCCTATAGCTTAGGGAAATTAAAATCAAAAGACACAGCCACCCCAAAGGTTGGGACGGCTCTGTTTACAAGAACCTGGTTTACGGTACAAGTTCAATATCGCAGAAAGTGAAAAATGGATAAAGAAGTTGTGGTACTTACGTACAATGCAGTATCACTCAGCAATGAAATCTATGTCATCAGGCCTGTAGCAGCATAATGAGTGGATTCAGGTATGATGATTCTAACTGAAATAAGTCACACAGGAAAAGAAACATCATAAGATATCACTAATACACGGAATGTAACCTTGGCTACACAGGAACTGAATTCCAAAACAGAACAGGGTCTCAAATTTAGAAAACCAACTTATGCTTGCTTAAGGGGAAAGGTGAGTTGGGGTGCTGCATAAAACCAGAGATTGAAATGAGCACAGATAAAGTTCCTTAAGCCAAATATGGAATAGACAAGAGCTACTCCTTGCTCAACGAAATGGACTCAACACCCCATATTAAACACCTAAGAATGTACCTGACTAGGAAGTATCTTAAAACCTATGGATTGCTATGTCTCCAAAAGAGAATCAAGCTTGTGTGCAAGGGCATAAACGCAGCAGTGATAGGATTGGAGAGGTTCGGTGAGCAAATGAAGACCCTTTGAAGCCATATTGCATGGTACCCATTCCACGGGTCTCAACTCTCCAGGTTTAAGGTATTCTTCCTTCAGCTAAAACATGCATGTGGAACCTAGAGTATGATCAACCGTGTGATCGGGAGACGTGTTCCAATATGTCTCAGTTTTCGTCCCCTGGTACTCGGGTGCAACATTCCAGACGCTTTACTAACACTCTCCCGACTTGGAGAGTCAGTGCCTTTAACCTCCTGTTTGGCCCAGTTTGCAATTTCTGCAGAAGATGAACAGGAATAGGGAGAACCAATGACAGACTAGCTGGAGGTGTCTGGACGGGCAAATTTAACTCTCATTTCCCACCAGGAAGAGGAATTAACCAAAGGCTCAGCGTGCCGTGCCGGAACCAGATTAGGGCCTGAAGCCATCCTGCGGTGTTGCGGCCAGCTCACGAGAAAGCGAGTTGAAGAAAGGAGCTCAGGGGCACTGTAATTCACAAACCTGCAGAGTTATAAATGACAGCTATCGTCCAAAAATATACTGAAGTAAGGCTGCCAAGAGGACTTGAAAGCGGGGCAGAATTGCAGGAAACCGATTTCAGGAGGTAGACTGGAATTGCATTTAAAGCATAGGAAAAGAGGCAGAACGTCCACAATGATGCACTTGGCCAAAAAGGGCGTATGCGTTTTTTCCTGAATATATTCAGGAAAAAACGCATACGCCCTTTTTGGCCAACCAAGCAAGCTTGCAAAGGAAATCTGCACTACAATGAAGTCTCACTTCCCCCCGGTCAAAAGGGCCATCTGAAAAAAGTGTAAAATCCAGAAAGGCAGGACAGGCCATGGAGAACTGGGAGCCTTGTTATGCTGATGGGCGGGATGTAAATTGCCAACAGCCACTCGGGAGAAGTGTATGGTGGTTCCTGAAACATCTAAAAAACAAAGCAACAGAGCCTAGGGCACTTCCACTTATGGTCCTATAGCTTAGGGAAATTAAAATCAAAAGACACAGCCACCCCAAAGGTTGGGACGGCTCTGTTTACAAGAACCTGGTTTACGGTACAAGTTCAATATCGCAGAAAGTGAAAAATGGATAAAGAAGTTGTGGTACTTACGTACAATGCAATATCACTCAGCAATGAAATCTATGTCATCAGGCCCGTAGCAGCATAATGAGTGGATTCAGGTACGATGATTCTAACTGAAATAAGTCACACAGGAAAAGAAACATCATAAGATATCACTAATACACGGAATGTAACCTTCGCTACACAGGAACTGAATTACAAAACAGAACAGGGTCTCAAATTTAGAAACCCAACTTATGCTTGCTTAAGGGGAAAGGTGAGTTGGGGTGCTGCATAAAACCAGAGATTGAAATGAGCACAGATAAAGTTCCTTAAGCCAAATATGGAATAGACAAGAGCTACTCCTTGCTCAACGAAATGTATTCAACACCCCATATTAAACACCTAAGAATGTACCTGACTAGGAAGTATCTTAAAACCTATGGATTGCTATGTCTCCAAAAGAGAATCAAGCGTGTGTGCAGGGGCATAAACGCAGCAGTGATAGGATTGGAGAGGTTCGGTGAGCAAATGAAGACCCTTTGAAGTCATATTGCATGGTACCCATTCCACGGGTCTCAACTCTCCAGGTTTAAGGTATTCTTCCTTCAGCTAAAACATGCATGTGGAACCCAGAGTATGATCAACCGTGTGATCGGGAGACGTGTTCCAATATGTCTCAGTTTTCGTCCCCTGGTACTCGGGTGCAACATTCCAGACGCTTTACTAACACTCTCCCGACTTGGAGAGTCAGTGCCTTTAACCTCCTGTTTGACCCAGTTTGCAATTTCTGCGGAAGATGAACAGGAATAGGGAGAACCAATGACAGACTAGCTGGAGGTGTCTGGACGGGCAAATTTAACTCTCATTTCCCACCAGGAAGAGGAATTAACCAAAGGCTCAGCGTGCCGTGCCGGAACCAGATTAGGGCCTGAAGCCATCCTGCGGTGTTGCGGCCAGCTCACGAGAAAGCGAGTTGAAGAAAGGAGCTCAGGGGCACTGTAATTCACAAACCTGCAGAGTTATAAATGACAGCTATCGTCCAAAAATATACTGAAGTAAGGCTGCCAAGAGGACTTGAAAGCGGGGCAGAATTGCAGGAAACCGATTTCAGGAGGTAGACTGGAATTGCATTTAAAGCATAGGAAAAGAGGCAGAACGTCCACAATGATGCACTTGGCCAAAAAGGGCGTATGCGTTTTTTCCTGAATATATTCAGGAAAAAACGCATACGCCCTTTTTGGCCAACCAAGCAAGGTTGCAAAGGAAATCTGCACTACAGTGAAGTCTCACTTCCCCCCGGTCAAAAGGGCCATCTGAAAAAAGTGTAAAATCCAGAAAGGCAGGACAGGCCATGGAGAACTGGGAGCCTTGTTATGCTGATGGGCGGGATGTAAATTGCCAACAGCCACTCGGGAGAAGTGTATGGTGGTTCCTGAAACATCTAAAAAACAAAGCAACAGAGCCTAGGGCACTTCCACTTATGGTCCTATAGCTTAGGGAAATTAAAATCAAAAGACACAGCCACCCCAAAGGTTGGGACGGCTCTGTTTACAAGAACCTGGTTTACGGTACAAGTTCAATATCGCAGAAAGTGAAAAATGGATAAAGAAGTTGTGGTACTTACGTACAATGCAGTATCACTCAGCAAGGAAATCTATGTCATCAGGCCCGTAGCAGCATAATGAGTGGATTCAGGTATGATGATTCTAACTGAAATAAGTCACACAGAAAAAGAAACATCATAAGATATCACTAATACACGGAATGTAACCTTGGCTACACAGGAACTGAATTACAAAACAGAACAGGGTCTCAAATTTAGAAACCCAACTTATGCTTGCTTAAGGGGAAAGGTGAGTTGGGGTGCTGCATAAAACCAGAGATTGAAATGAGCACAGATAAAGTTCTTTAAGCCAAATATGGAATAGACAAGAGCTACTCCTTGCTCAACGAAATGTATTCAACACCCCATATTAAACACCTAAGAATGTACCTGACTAGGAAGTATCTTAAAACCTATGGATTGCTATGTCTCCAAAAGAGAATCAAGCGTGTGTGCAGGGGCATAAACGCAGCAGTGATAGGATTGGAGAGGTTCGGTGAGCAAATGAAGACCCTTTGAAGTCATATTGCATGGTACCCATTCCACGGGTCTCAACTCTCCAGGTTTAAGGTATTCTTCCTTCAGCTAAAACATGCATGTGGAACCCAGAGTATGATCAACCGTGTGATCGGGAGACGTGTTCCAATATGTCTCAGTTTTCGTCCCCTGGTACTCGGGTGCAACATTCCAGACGCTTTACTAACACTCTCCCGACTTGGAGAGTCAGTGCCTTTAACCTCCTGTTTGGCCCAGTTTGCAATTTCTGCGGAAGATGAACAGGAATAGGGAGAACCAATGACAGACTAGCTGGAGGTGTCTGGACGGGCAAATTTAACTCTCATTTCCCACCAGGAAGAGGAATTAACCAAAGGCTCAGCGTGCCGTGCCGGAACCAGATTAGGGCCTGAAGCCATCCTGCGGTGTTGCGGCCAGCTCACGAGAAAGCGAGTTGAAGAAAGGAGCTCAGGGGCACTGTAATTCACAAACCTGCAGAGTTATAAATGACAGCTATCGTCCAAAAATATACTGAAGTAAGGCTGCCAAGAGGACTTGAAAGCGGGGCAGAATTGCAGGAAACCGATTTCAGGAGGTAGACTGGAATTGCATTTAAAGCATAGGAAAAGAGGCAGAACGTCCACAATGATGCACTTGGCCAAAAAGGGCGTATGCGTTTTTTCCTGAATATATTCAGGAAAAAACGCATACGCCCTTTTTGGCCAACCAAGCAAGCTTGCAAAGGAAATCTGCACTACAATGAAGTCTCACTTCCCCCCGGTCAAAAGGGCCATCTGAAAAAAGTGTAAAATCCAGAAAGGCAGGACAGGCCATGGAGAACTGGGAGCCTTGTTATGCTGATGGGCGGGATGTCAATTGCCAACAGCCACTCGGGAGAAGTGTATGGTGTTTCCTGAAACATCTAAAAAACAAAGCAACAGAGCCTAGGGCACTTCCACTTATGGTCCTATAGCTTAGGGAAATTAAAATCAAAAGACACAGCCACCCCAAAGGTTGGGACGGCTCTGTTTACAAGAACCTGGTTTACGGTACAAGTTCAATATCGCAGAAAGTGAAAAATGGATAAAGAAGTTGTGGTACTTACGTACAATGCAATATCACTCAGCAATGAAATCTATGTCATCAGGCCCGTAGCAGCATAATGAGTGGATTCAGGTACGATGATTCTAACTGAAATAAGTCACACAGAAAAAGAAACATCATAAGATATCACTAATACACGGAATGTAAACTTGGCTACATAGGAACTGAATTACAAAACAGAACAGGGTCTCAAATTTAGAAAACCAACTTATGCTTGCTTAAGGGGAAAGGTGAGTTGGGGTGCTGCATAAAACCAGAGATTGAAATGAGCACAGATAAAGTTCCTTAAGCCAAATATGGAATAGACAAGAGCTACTCCTTGCTCAACGAAATGGACTCAACACCCCATATTAAATGCCTAAGAGTGTACCTGACTAGGAAGTATCTTAAAACCTATGGATTGCTATGTCTCTGAAAGAGAATCAAGTGTGTGTACAGGGGCATAAACGCAGCAGTGATAGGATTGGAGAGGTTCGGTGAGCAAATGAAGACCCTTTGAAGTCATATTGCATGGTACCCATTCCACGGGTCTCAACTCTCCAGGTTTAAGGTATTCTTCCTTCAGCTAAAACATGCATGTGGAACCCAGAGTATGATCAACCGTGTGATCGGGAGACGTGTTCCAATATGTGTCAGTTTTCGTCCCCTGGTACTCGGGTGCAACATTCCAGACGCTTTACTAACACTCTCCCAACTTGGAGAGTCAGTGCCTTTAACCTCCTGTTTGGCCCAGTTTGCAATTTCTGCGGAAGATGAACAGGAATAGGCAGAACCAATGACAGACTAGCTGGAGGTGTCTGGACGGGCAAATTTAACTCTCATTTCCCACCAGGAAGAGGAATTAACCAAAGGCTCAGCGTGCCGTGCCGGAACCAGATTAGGGCCTGAAGCCATCCTGCGGTGTTGCGGCCAGCTCACGAGAAAGCGAGTTGAAGAAAGGAGCTCAGGGGCACTGTAATTCACAAACCTGCAGAGTTATAAATGACAGCTATCGTCCAAAAATATACTGAAGTAAGGCTGCCAAGAGGACTTGAAAGCGGGGCAGAATTGCAGGAAACCGATTTCAGGAGGTAGACTGGAATTGCATTGAAAGCATAGGAAAAGAGGCAGAACGTCCACAATGATGCACTTGGCCAAAAAGGGCGTATGCGTTTTTTCCTGAATATATTCAGGAAAAAACGCATACGCCCTTTTTGGCCAACCAAGCAAGCTTGCAAAGGAAATCTGCACTACAGTGAAGTCTCACTTCCCCCCGGTCAAAAGGGCCATCTGAAAAAAGTGTAAAATCCAGAAAGGCAGGACAGGCCATGGAGAACTGGGAGCCTTGTTATGCTGATGGGCGGGATGTCAATTGCCAACAGCCACTCGGGAGAAGTGTATGGTGTTTCCTGAAACATCTAAAAAACAAAGCAACAGAGCCTAGGGCACTTCCACTTATGGTCCTATAGCTTAAGGAAATTAAAATCAAAAAGACACAGCCACCCCAAAGGTTGGGACGGCTCTGTTTACAAGAACCTGGTTTACGGTACAAGTTCAATATCGCAGAAAGTGAAAAATGGATAAAGAAGTTGTGGTACTTACGTACAATGCAGTATCACTCAGCAATGAAATCTATGTCATCAGGCCCGTAGCAGCATAATGAGTGGATTCAGGTATGATGATTCTAACTGAAATAAGTCACACAGGAAAAGAAACATCATAAGATATCACTAATACACGGAATGTAACCTTGGCTACACAGGAACTGAATTACAAAACAGAACAGGGTCTCAAATTTAGAAAACCAACTTATGCTTGCTTAAGGGGAAAGGTGAGTTGGGGTGCTGCATAAAACCAGATATTGAAATGAGCACAGATAAAGTTCCTTAAGCCAAATATGGAATAGACAAGAGCTACTCCTTGCTCAACGAAATGGACTCAACACCCCATATTAAATGCCTAAGAGTGTACCTGACTAGGAAGTATCTTAAAACCTATGGATTGCTATGTCTCTGAAAGAGAATCAAGTGTGTGTACAGGGGCATAAACGCAGCAGTGATAGGATTGGAGAGGTTCGGTGAGCAAATGAAGACCCTTTGAAGTCATATTGCATGGTACCCATTCCACGAGTCTCAACTCTCCAGGTTTAAGGTATTCTTCCTTCAGCTAAAACATGCATGTGGAACCCAGAGTATGATCAACCGTGTGATCGGGAGACGTGTTCCAATATGTGTCAGTTTTCGTCCCCTGGTACTCGGGTGCAACATTCCAGACGCTTTACTAACACTCTCCCGACTTGGAGAGTCAGTGCCTTTAACCTCCTGTTTGGCCCAGTTTGCAATTTCTGCAGAAGATGAACAGGAATAGGGAGAACCAATGACAGACTAGCTGGAGGTGTCTGGACGGGCAAATTTAACTCTCATTTCCCACCAGGAAGAGGAATTAACCAAAGGCTCAGCGTGCCGTGCCGGAACCAGATTAGGGCCTGAAGCCATCCTGCGGTGTTGCGGCCAGCTCACGAGAAAGCGAGTTGAAGAAAGGAGCTCAGGGGCACTGTAATTCACAAACCTGCAGAGTTATAAATGACAGCTATCGTCCAAAAATATACTGAAGTAAGGCTGCCAAGAGGACTTGAAAGCGGGGCAGAATTGCAGGAAACCGATTTCAGGAGGTAGACTGGAATTGCATTTAAAGCATAGGAAAGGAGGCAGAACGTCCACAATGATGCACTTGGCCAAAAAGGGCGTATGCGTTTTTTCCTGAATATATTCAGGAAAAAACGCATACGCCCTTTTTGGCCAACCAAGCAAGCTTGCAAAGGAAATCTGCACTACAATGAAGTCTCACTTCCCCCCGGTCCAAAGGGCCATCTGAAAAAAGTGTAAAATCCAGAAAGGCAGGACAGGCCATGGAGAACTGGGAGCCTTGTTATGCTGATGGGCGGGATGTCAATTGCCAACAACCACTCGGGAGAAGTGTATGGTGTTTCCTGAAACATCTAAAAAACAAAGCAACAGAGCCTAGGGCACTTCCACTTATGGTCCTATAGCTTAGGGAAATTAAAATCAAAAGACACAGCCACCCCAAAGGTTGGGACGGCTCTGTTTACAAGAACCTGGTTTACGGTACAAGTTCAATATCGCAGAAAGTGAAAAATGGATAAAGAAGTTGTGGTACTTACGTACAATGCAATATCACTCAGCAATGAAATCTATGTCATCAGGCCCGTAGCAGCATAATGAGTGGATTCAGGTACGATGATTCTAACTGAAATAAGTCACACAGAAAAAGAAACATCATAAGATATCACTAATACACGGAATGTAAACTTGGCTACACAGGAACTGAATTACAAAACAGAACAGGGTCTCAAATTTAGAAAACCAACTTATGCTTGCTTAAGGGGAAAGGTGAGTTGGGGTGCTGCATAAAACCAGAGACTGAAATGAGCACAGATAAAGTTCCTTAAGCCAAATATGGAATAGACAAGAGCTACTCCTTGCTCAACGAAATGGACTCAACACCCCATATTAAATGCCTAAGAGTGTACCTGACTACGAAGTATCTTAAAACCTATGGATTGCTATGTCTCTGAAAGAGAATCAAGTGTGTGTACAGGGGCATAAACGCAGCAGTGATAGGATTGGAGAGGTTCGGTGAGCAAATGAAGACCCTTTGAAGTCATATTGCATGGTACCCATTCCACGGGTCTCAACTCTCCAGGTTTAAGGTATTCTTCCTTCAGCTAAAACATGCATGTGGAACCCAGAGTATGATCAACCGTGTGATCGGGAGACGTGTTCCAATATGTCTCAGTTTTCGTCCCCTGGTACTCGGGTGCAACATTCCAGACGCTTTACTAACACTCTCCCGACTTGGAGAGTCAGTGCCTTTAACCTCCTGTTTGGCCCAGTTTGCAATTTCTGCGGAAGATGAACAGGAATAGGCAGAACCAATGACAGACTAGCTGGAGGTGTCTGGACGGGCAAATTTAACTCTCATTTCCCACCAGGAAGAGGAATTAACCAAAGGCTCAGCGTGCCGTGCCGGAACCAGATTAGGGCCTGAAGCCATCCTGCGGGGTTGCGGCCAGCTCACGAGAAAGCGAGTTGAAGAAAGGAGCTCAGGGGCACTGTAATTCACAAACCTGCAGAGTTATAAATGACAGCTATCGTCCAAAAATATACTGAAGTAAGGCTGCCAAGAGGACTTGAAAGCGGGGCAGAATTGCAGGAAACCGATTTCAGGAGGTAGACTGGAATTGCATTTAAAGCATAGGAAAAGAGGCAGAACGTCCACAATGATGCACTTGGCCAAAAAGGGCGTATGCGTTTTTTCCTGAATATATTCAGGAAAAAACGCATACGCCCTTTTTGGCCAACCAAGCAAGCTTGCAAAGGAAATCTGCACTACAATGAAGTCTCACTTCCCCCCGGTCCAAAGGGCCATCTGAAAAAAGTGTAAAATCCAGAAAGGCAGGACAGGCCATGGAGAACTGGGAGCCTTGTTACGCTGATGGGCGGGATGTAAATTGCCAACAGCCACTCGGGAGAAGTGTATGGTGTTTCCTGAAACATCTAAAAAACAAAGCAACAGAGCCTAGGGCACTTCCACTTATGGTCCTATAGCTTAGGGAAATTAAAATCAAAAGACACAGCCACCCCAAAGGTTGGGACGGCTCTGTTTACAAGAACCTGGTTTACGGTACAAGTTCAATATCGCAGAAAGTGAAAAATGGATAAAGAAGTTGTGGTACTTACGTACAATGCAGTATCACTCAGCAATGAAATCTATGTCATCAGGCCCGTAGCAGCATAATGAGTGGATTCAGGTACGATGATTCTAACTGAAATAAGTCACACAGGAAAAGAAACATCATAAGATATCACTAATACACGGAATGTAAACTTGGCTACACAGGAACTGAATTACAAAACAGAACAGGGTCTCAAATTTAGAAACCCAACTTATGCTTGCTTAAGGGGAAAGGTGAGTTGGGGTGCTGCATAAAACCAGAGATTGAAATGAGCACAGATAAAGTTCCTTAAGCCAAATATGGAATAGACAAGAGCTACTCCTTGCTCAACGAAATGGACTCAACACCCCATATTAAATGCCTAAGAGTGTACCTGACTAGGTAGTATCTTAAAACCTATGGATTGCTATGTCTCTGAAAGAGAATCAAGTGTGTGTACAGGGGCATAAACGCAGCAGTGATAGGATTGGAGAGGTTCGGTGAGCAAATGAAGACCCTTTGAAGTCATATTGCATGGTACCCATTCCACGGGTCTCAACTCTCCAGGTTTAAGGTATTCTTCCTTCAGCTAAAACATGCATGTGGAACCCAGAGTATGATCAACCGTGTGATCGGGAGACGTGTTCCAATATGTCTCAGTTTTCGTCCCCTGGTACTCGGGTGCAACATTCCAGACGCTTTACTAACACTCTCCCGACTTGGAGAGTCAGTGCCTTTAACCTCCTGTTTGGCCCAGTTTGCAATTTCTGCGGAAGATGAACAGGAATAGGGAGAACCAATGACAGACTAGCTGGAGGTGTCTGGACGGGCAAATTTAACTCTCATTTCCCACCAGGAAGAGGAATTAACCAAAGGCTCAGCGTGCCGTGCCGGAACCAGATTAGGGCCTGAAGCCATCCTGCGGGGTTGCGGCCAGCTCACGAGAAAGCGAGTTGAAGAAAGGAGCTCAGGGGCACTGTAATTCACAAACCTGCAGAGTTATAAATGACAGCTATCGTCCAAAAATATACTGAAGTAAGGCTGCCAAGAGGACTTGAAAGCGGGGCAGAATTGCAGGAAACCGATTTCAGGAGGTAGACTGGAATTGCATTGAAAGCATAGGAAAAGAGGCAGAACGTCCACAATGATGCACTTGGCCAAAAAGGGCGTATGCGTTTTTTCCTGAATATATTCAGGAAAAAACGCATACGCCCTTTTTGGCCAACCAAGCAAGCTTGCAAAGGAAATCTGCACTACAGTGAAGTCTCACTTCCCCCCGGTCAAAAGGGCCATCTGAAAAAAGTGTAAAATCCAGAAAGGCAGGACAGGCCATGGAGAACTGGGAGCCTTGTTATGCTGATGGGCGGGATGTAAATTGCCAACAGCCACTCGGGAGAAGTGTATGGTGTTTCCTGAAACATCTAAAAAACAAAGCAACAGAGCCTAGGGCACTTCCACTTATGGTCCTATAGCTTAGGGAAATTAAAATCAAAAGACACAGCCACCCCAAAGGTTGGGACGGCTCTGTTTACAAGAACCTGGTTTACGGTACAAGTTCAATATCGCAGAAAGTGAAAAATGGATAAAGAAGTTGTGGTACTTACGTACAATGCAGTATCACTCAGCAATGAAATCTATGTCATCAGGCCCGTAGCAGCATAATGAGTGGATTCAGGTACGATGATTCTAACTGAAATAAGTCACACAGAAAAAGAAACATCATAAGATATCACTAATACACGGAATGTAAACTTGGCTACACAGGAACTGAATTCCAAAACAGAACAGGGTCTCAAATTTAGAAACCCAACTTATGCTTGCTTAAGGGGAAAGGTGAGTTGGGGTGCTGCATAAAACCAGAGATTGAAATGAGCACAGATAAAGTTCCTTAAGCCAAATATGGAATAGACAAGAGCTACTCCTTGCTCAACGAAATGGACTCAACACCCCATATTAAATGCCTAAGAGTGTACCTGACTAGGAAGTATCTTAAAACCTATGGATTGCTATGTCTCTGAAAGAGAATCAAGTGTGTGTACAGGGGCATAAACGCAGCAGTGATAGGATTGGAGAGGTTCGGTGAGCAAATGAAGACCCTTTGAAGTCATATTGCATGGTACCCATTCCACGGGTCTCAACTCTCCAGGTTTAAGGTATTCTTCCTTCAGCTAAAACATGCATGTGGAACCCAGAGTATGATCAACCGTGTGATCGGGAGACGTGTTCCAATATGTCTCAGTTTTCGTCCCCTGGTACTCGGGTGCAACATTCCAGACGCTTTACTAACACTCTCCCGACTTGGAGAGTCAGTGCCTTTAACCTCCTGTTTGGCCCAGTTTGCAATTTCTGCGGAAGATGAACAGGAATAGGGAGAACCAATGACAGACTAGCTGGAGGTGTCTGGACGGGCAAATTTAACTCTCATTTCGCACCAGGAAGAGGAATTAACCAAAGGCTCAGCGTGCCGTGCCGGAACCAGTTTAGGGCCTGAAGCCATCCTGCGGGGTTGCGGCCAGCTCACGAGAAAGCGAGTTGAAGAAAGGAGCTCAGGGGCACTGTAATTCACAAACCTGCAGAGTTATAAATGACAGCTATCGTCCAAAAATATACTGAAGTAAGGCTGCCAAGAGGACTTGAAAGCGGGGCAGAATTGCAGGAAACCGATTTCAGGAGGTAGACTGGAATTGCATTGAAAGCATAGGAAAAGAGGCAGAACGTCCACAATGATGCACTTGGCCAAAAAGGGCGTATGCGTTTTTTCCTGAATATATTCAGGATAAAACGCATACGCCCTTTTTGGCCAACCAAGCAAGCTTGCAAAGGAAATCTGCACTACAGTGAAGTCTCACTTCCCCCCGGTCAAAAGGGCCATCTGAAAAAAGTGTAAAATCCAGAAAGGCAGGACAGGCCATGGAGAACTGGGAGCCTTGTTATGCTGATGGGCGGGATGTCAATTGCCAACAGCCACTCGGGAGAAGTGTATGGTGTTTCCTGAAACATCTAAAAAACAAAGCAACAGAGCCTAGGGCACTTCCACTTATGGTCCTATAGCTTAGGGAAATTAAAATCAAAAGACACAGCCACCCCAAAGGTTGGGACGGCTCTGTTTACAAGAACCTGGTTTACGGTACAAGTTCAATATCGCAGAAAGTGAAAAATGGATAAAGAAGTTGTGGTACTTACGTACAATGCAGTATCACTCAGCAATGAAATCTATGTCATCAGGCCCGTAGCAGCATAATGAGTGGATTCAGGTACGATGATTCTAACTGAAATAAGTCACACAGGAAAAGAAACATCATAAGATATCACTAATAGACGGAATGTAAACTTGGCTACACAGGAACTGAATTACAAAACAGAACAGGGTCTCAAATTTAGAAACCCAACTTATGCTTGCTTAAGGGGAAAGGTGAGTTGGGGTGCTGCATAAAACCAGAGATTGAAATGAGCACAGATAAAGTTCCTTAAGCCAAATATGGAATAGACAAGAGCTACTCCTTGCTCAACGAAATGGACTCAACACCCCATATTAAATGCCTAAGAGTGTACCTGACTAGGAAGTATCTTAAAACCTATGGATTGCTATGTCTCTGAAAGAGAATCAAGTGTGTGTACAGGGGCATAAACGCAGCAGTGATAGGATTGGAGAGGTTCGGTGAGCAAATGAAGACCCTTTGAAGTCATATTGCATGGTACCCATTCCACGGGTCTCAACTCTCCAGGTTTAAGGTATTCTTCCTTCAGCTAAAACATGCATGTGGAACCCAGAGTATGATCAACCGTGTGATCGGGAGACGTGTTCCAATATGTCTCAGTTTTCGTCCCCTGGTACTCGGGTGCAACATTCCAGACGCTTTACTAACACTCTCCCGACTTGGAGAGTCAGTGCCTTTAACCTCCTGTTTGGCCCAGTTTGCAATTTCTGCGGAAGATGAACAGGAATAGGGAGAACCAATGACAGACTAGCTGGAGGTGTGTGGACGGGCAAATTTAACTCTCATTTCCCACCAGGAAGAGGAATTAACCAAAGGCTCAGCGTGCCGTGCCGGAACCAGATTAGGGCCTGAAGCCATCCTGCGGTGTTGCGGCCAGCTCACGAGAAAGCGAGTTGAAGAAAGGAGCTCAGGGGCACTGTAATTCACAAACCTGCAGAGTTATAAATGACAGCTATCGTCCAAAAATATACTGAAGTAAGGCTGCCAAGAGGACTTGAAAGCGGGGCAGAATTGCAGGAAACCGATTTCAGGAGGTAGACTGGAATTGCATTGAAAGCATAGGAAAAGAGGCAGAACGTCCACAATGATGCACTTGGCCAAAAAGGGCGTATGCGTTTTTTCCTGAATATATTCAGGAAAAAACGCATACGCCCTTTTTGGCCAACCAAGCAAGCTTGCAAAGGAAATCTGCACTACAGTGAAGTCTCACTTCCCCCCGGTCAAAAGGGCCATCTGAAAAAAGTGTAAAATCCAGAAAGGCAGGACAGGCCATGGAGAACTGGGAGCCTTGTTATGCTGATGGGCGGGATGTAAATTGCCAACAGCCACTCGGGAGAAGTGTATGGTGTTTCCTGAAACATCTAAAAAACAAAGCAACAGAGCCTAGGGCACTTCCACTTATGGTCCTATAGCTTAGGGAAATTAAAATCAAAAGACACAGCCACCCCAAAGGTTGGGACGGCTCTGTTTACAAGAACCTGGTTTACGGTACAAGTTCAATATCGCAGAAAGTGAAAAATGGATAAAGAAGTTGTGGTACTTACGTACAATGCAGTATCACTCAGCAATGAAATCTATGTCATCAGGCCCGTAGCAGCATAATGAGTGGATTCAGGTACGATGATTCTAACTGAAATAAGTCACACAGGAAAAGAAACATCATAAGATATCACTAATAGACGGAATGTAAACTTGGCTACACAGGAACTGAATTACAAAACAGAACAGGGTCTCAAATTTAGAAACCCAACTTATGCTTGCTTAAGGGGAAAGGTGAGTTGGGGTGCTGCATAAAACCAGAGATTGAAATGAGCACAGATAAAGTTCCTTAAGCCAAATATGGAATAGACAAGAGCTACTCCTTGCTCAACGAAATGGACTCAACACCCCATATTAAATGCCTAAGAGTGTACCTGACTAGGAAGTATCTTAAAACCTATGGATTGCTATGTCTCTGAAAGAGAATCAAGTGTGTGTACAGGGGCATAAACGCAGCAGTGATAGGATTGGAGAGGTTCGGTGAGCAAATGAAGACCCTTTGAAGTCATATTGCATGGTACCCATTCCACGGGTCTCAACTCTCCAGGTTTAAGGTATTCTTCCTTCAGCTAAAACATGCATGTGGAACCCAGAGTATGATCAACCGTGTGATCGGGAGACGTGTTCCAATATGTCTCAGTTTTCGTCCCCTGGTACTCGGGTGCAACATTCCAGACGCTTTACTAACACTCTCCCGACTTGGAGAGTCAGTGCCTTTAACCTCCTGTTTGGCCCAGTTTGCAATTTCTGCGGAAGATGAACAGGAATAGGGAGAACCAATGAGAGACTAGCTGGAGGTGTCTGGACGGGCAAATTTAACTCTCATTTCCCACCAGGAAGAGGAATTAACCAAAGGCTCAGCGTGCCGTGCCGGAACCAGATTAGGGCCTGAAGCCATCCTGCGGTGTTGCGGCCAGCTCAGGAGAAAGCGAGTTGAAGAAAGGAGCTCAGGGGCACTGTAATTCACAAACCTGCAGAGTTATAAATGACAGCTATCGTCCAAAAATATACTGAAGTAAGGCTGCCAAGAGGACTTGAAAGCGGGGCAGAATTGCAGGAAACCGATTTCAGAAGGTAGACTGGAATTGCATTTAAAGCATAGGAAAAGAGGCAGAACGTCCACAATGATGCACTTGGCCAAAAAGGGCGTATGCGTTTTTTCCTGAATATATTCAGGAAAAAACGCATACGCCCTTTTTGGCCAACCAAGCAAGCTTGCAAAGGAAATCTGCACTACAATGAAGTCTCACTTCCCCCCGGTCAAAAGGGCCATCTGAAAAAAGTGTAAAATCCAGAAAGGCAGGACAGGCCATGGAGAACTGGGAGCCTTGTTATGCTGATGGGCGGGATGTAAATTGCCAACAGCCACTCGGGAGAAGTGTATGGTGTTTCCTGAAACATCTAAAAAACAAAGCAACAGAGCCTAGGGCACTTCCACTTATGGTCCTATAGCTTAGGGAAATTAAAATCAAAAGACACAGCCACCCCAAAGCTTGGGACGGCTCTGTTTACAAGAACCTGGTTTACGGTACAAGTTCAATATCGCAGAAAGTGAAAAATGGATAAAGAAGTTGTGGTACTTACGTACAATGCAGTATCACTCAGCAATGAAATCTATGTCATCAGGCCCGTAGCAGCATAATGAGTGGATTCAGGTACGATGATTCTAACTGAAATAAGTCACACAGAAAAAGAAACATCATAAGGTAACACTAATACACGGAATGTAAACTTGGCTACACAGGAACTGAATTACAAAACAGAACAGGGTCTCAAATTTAGAAACCCAACTTATGCTTGCTTAAGGGGAAAGGTGAGTTGGGGTGCTGCATAAAACCAGAGATTGAAATGAGCACAGATAAAGTTCCTTAAGCCAAATATGGAATAGACAAGAGCTACTCCTTGCTCAACGAAATGTATTCAACACCCCATATTAAAAACCTAAGAATGTACCTGACTAGGAAGTATCTTAAAACCTATGGATTGCTATGTCTCCAAAAGAGAATCAAGCGTGTGTGCAGGGGCATAAACGCAGCAGTGATAGGATTGGAGAGGTTCGGTGAGCAAATGAAGACCCTTTGAAGTCATATTGCATGGTACCCATTCCACGGGTCTCAACTCTCCAGGTTTAAGGTATTCTTCCTTCAGCTAAAACATGCATGTGGAACCCAGAGTATGATCAACCATGTGATCGGGAGACGTGTTCCAATATGTCTCAGTTTTCGTCCCCTGGTACTCGGGTGCAACATTCCAGACGCTTTACTAACACTCTCCCGACTTGGAGAGTCAGTGCCTTTAACCTCCTGTTTGGCCCAGTTTGCAATTTCTGCGGAAGATGAACAGGAATAGGGAGAACCAATGACAGACTAGCTGGAGGTGTCTGGACGGGCAAATTTAACTCTCATTTCCCACCAGGAAGAGGAATTAACCAAAGGCTCAGCGTGCCGTGCCGGAACCAGATTAGGGCCTGAAGCCATCCTGCGGTGTTGCGGCCAGCTCACGAGAAAGCGAGTTGAAGAAAGGAGCTCAGGGGCACTGTAATTCACAAACCTGCAGAGTTATAAATGACAGCTATCGTCCAAAAATATACTGAAGTAAGGCTGCCAAGAGGACTTGAAAGCGGGGCAGAATTGCAGGAAACCGATTTCAGGAGGTAGACTGGAATTGCATTGAAAGCATAGGAAAAGAGGCAGAACGTCCACAATGATGCACTTGGCCAAAAAGGGCGTATGCGTTTTTTCCTGAATATATTCAGGAAAAAACGCATACGCCCTTTTTGGCCAACCAAGCAAGCTTGCAAAGGAAATCTGCACTACAATGAAGTCTCACTTCCCCCCGGTCAAAAGGGCCATCTGAAAAAAGTGTAAAATCCAGAAAGGCAGGACAGGCCATGGAGAACTGGGAGCCTTGTTATGCTGATGGGCGGGATGTCAATTGCCAACAGCCACTCGGGAGAAGTGTATGGTGTTTCCTGAAACATCTAAAAAACAAAGCAACAGAGCCTAGGGCACTTCCACTTATGGTCCTATAGCTTAGGGAAATTAAAATCAAAAGACACAGCCACCCCAAAGGTTGGGACGGCTCTGTTTACAAGAACCTGGTTTACGGTACAAGTTCAATATCGCAGAAAGTGAAAAATGGATAAAGAAGTTGTGGTACTTACGTACAATGCAATATCACTCAGCAATGAAATCTATGTCATCAGGCCTGTAGCAGCATAATGAGTGGATTCAGGTACGATGATTCTAACTGAAATAAGTCACACAGAAAAAGAAACATCATAAGATATCACTAATACACGGAATGTAAACTTGGCTACATAGGAACTGAATTACAAAACAGAACAGGGTCTCAAATTTAGAAAACCAACTTATGCTTGCTTAAGGGGAAAGGTGAGTTGGGGTGCTGCATAAAACCAGAGATTGAAATGAGCACAGATAAAGTTCCTTAAGCCAAATATGGAATAGACAAGAGCTACTCCTTGCTCAACGAAATGGACTCAACACCCCATATTAAATGCCTAAGAGTGTACCTGTCTAGGAAGTATCTTAAAACCTATGGATTGCTATGTCTCTGAAAGAGAATCAAGTGTGTGTACAGGGGCATAAACGCAGCAGTGATAGGATTGGAGAGGTTCGGTGAGCAAATGAAGACCCTTTGAAGTCATATTGCATGGTACCCATTCCACGGGTCTCAACTCTCCAGGTTTAAGGTATTCTTCCTTCAGCTAAAACATGCATGTGGAACCCAGAGTATGATCAACCGTGTGATCGGGAGACGTGTTCCAATATGTGTCAGTTTTCGTCCCCTGGTACTCGGGTGCAACATTCCAGACGCTTTACTAACACTCTCCCGACTTGGAGAGTCAGTGCCTTTAACCTCCTGTTTGGCCCAGTTTGCAATTTCTGCGGAAGATGAACAGGAATAGGGAGAACCAATGACAGACTAGCTGGAGGTGTCTGGACGGGCAAATTTAACTCTCATTTCCCACCAGGAAGAGGAATTAACCAAAGGCTCAGCGTGCCGTGCCGGAACCAGATTAGGGCCTGAAGCCATCCTGCGGTGTTGCGGCCAGCTCTCGAGAAAGCGAGTTGAAGAAAGGAGCTCAGGGGCACTGTAATTCACAAACCTGCAGAGTTATAAATGACAGCTATCGTCCAAAAATATACTGAAGTAAGGCTGCCAAGAGGACTTGAAAGCGGGGCAGAATTGCAGGAAACCGATTTCAGGAGGTAGACTGGAATTGCATTTAAAGCATAGGAAAAGAGGCAGAACGTCCACAATGATGCACTTGGCCAAAAAGGGCGTATGCGTTTTTTCCTGAATATATTCAGGAAAAAACGCATACGCCCTTTTTGGCCAACCAAGCAAGCTTGCAAAGGAAATCTGCACTACAGTGAAGTCTCACTTCCCCCCGGTCAAAAGGGCCATCTGAAAAAAGTGTAAAATCCAGAAAGGCAGGACAGGCCATGGAGAACTGGGAGCCTTGTTATGCTGATGGGCGGGATGTCAATTGCCAACAGCCACTCGGGAGAAGTGTATGGTGTTTCCTGAAACATCTAAAAAACAAAGCAACAGAGCCTAGGGCACTTCCACTTATGGTCCTATAGCTTAAGGAAACTAAAATCAAAAAGACACAGCCACCCCAAAGGTTGGGACGGCTCTGTTTACAAGAACCTGGTTTACGGTACAAGTTCAATATCACAGAAAGTGAAAAATGGATAAAGAAGTTGTGGTACTTACGTACAATGCAGTATCACTCAGCAATGAAATCTATGTCATCAGGCCCGTAGCAGCATAATGAGTGGATTCAGGTATGATGATTCTAACTGAAATAAGTCACACAGGAAAAGAAACATCATAAGATATCACTAATACACGGAATGTAACCTTGGCTACACAGGAACTGAATTACAAAACAGAACAGGGTCTCAAATTTAGAAACCCAACTTATGCTTGCTTAAGGGGAAAGGTGAGTTGGGGTGCTGCATAAAACCAGAGATTGAAATGAGCACAGATAAAGTTCCTTAAGCCAAATATGGAATAGACAAGAGCTACTCCTTGCTCAACGAAATGGACTCAACACCCCATATTAAATGCCTAAGAGTGTACCTGACTAGGAAGTATCTTAAAACCTATGGATTGCTATGTCTCTGAAAGAGAATCAAGTGTGTGTACAGGGGCATAAACGCAGCAGTGATAGGATTGGAGAGGTTCGGTGAGCAAATGAAGACCCTTTGAAGTCATATTGCATGGTACCCATTCCACGGGTCTCAACTCTCCAGGTTTAAGGTATTCTTCCTTCAGCTAAAACATGCATGTGGAACCCAGAGTATGATCAACCGTGTGATCGGGAGACGTGTTCCAATATGTGTCAGTTTTCGTCCCCTGGTACTCGGGTGCAACATTCCAGACGCTTTACTAACACTCTCCCGACTTGGAGAGTCAGTGCCTTTAACCTCCTGTTTGGCCCAGTTTGCAATTTCTGCAGAAGATGAACAGGAATAGGGAGAACCAATGACAGACTAGCTGGAGGTGTCTGGACGGGCAAATTTAACTCTCATTTCCCACCAGGAAGAGGAATTAACCAAAGGCTCAGCGTGCCGTGCCGGAACCAGATTAGGGCCTGAAGCCATCCTGCGGTGTTGCGGCCAGCTCACGAGAAAGCGAGTTGAAGAAAGGAGCTCAGGGGCACTGTAATTCACAAACCTGCAGAGTTATAAATGACAGCTATCGTCCAAAAATATACTGAAGTAAGGCTGCCAAGAGGACTTGAAAGCGGGGCAGAATTGCAGGAAACCGATTTCAGGAGGTAGACTGGAATTGCATTTAAAGCATAGGAAAGGAGGCAGAACGTCCACAATGATGCACTTGGCCAAAAAGGGCGTATGCGTTTTTTCCTGAATATATTCAGGAAAAAACGCATACGCCCTTTTTGGCCAACCAAGCAAGCTTGCAAAGGAAATCTGCACTACAATGAAGTCTCACTTCCCCCCGGTCCAAAGGGCCATCTGAAAAAAGTGTAAAATCCAGAAAGGCAGGACAGGCCATGGAGAACTGGGAGCCTTGTTATGCTGATGGGCGGGATGTCAATTGCCAACAACCACTCGGGAGAAGTGTATGGTGTTTCCTGAAACATCTAAAAAACAAAGCAACAGAGCCTAGGGCACTTCCACTTATGGTCCTATAGCTTAGGGAAATTAAAATCAAAAGACACAGCCACCCCAAAGGTTGGGACGGCTCTGTTTACAAGAACCTGGTTTACGGTACAAGTTCAATATCGCAGAAAGTGAAAAATGGATAAAGAAGTTGTGGTACTTACGTACAATGCAATATCACTCAGCAATGAAATCTATGTCATCAGGCCCGTAGCAGCATAATGAGTGGATTCAGGTACGATGATTCTAACTGAAATAAGTCACACAGAAAAAGAAACATCATAAGATATCACTAATACACGGAATGTAAACTTGGCTACACAGGAACTGAATTACAAAACAGAACAGGGTCTCAAATTTAGAAAACCAACTTATGCTTGCTTAAGGGGAAAGGTGAGTTGGGGTGCTGCATAAAACCAGAGACTGAAATGAGCACAGATAAAGTTCCTTAAGCCAAATATGGAATAGACAAGAGCTACTCCTTGCTCAACGAAATGGACTCAACACCCCATATTAAATGCCTAAGAGTGTACCTGACTACGAAGTATCTTAAAACCTATGGATTGCTATGTCTCTGAAAGAGAATCAAGTGTGTGTACAGGGGCATAAACGCAGCAGTGATAGGATTGGAGAGGTTCGGTGAGCAAATGAAGACCCTTTGAAGTCATATTGCATGGTACCCATTCCACGGGTCTCAACTCTCCAGGTTTAAGGTATTCTTCCTTCAGCTAAAACATGCATGTGGAACCCAGAGTATGATCAACCGTGTGATCGGGAGACGTGTTCCAATATGTCTCAGTTTTCGTCCCCTGGTACTCGGGTGCAACATTCCAGACGCTTTACTAACACTCTCCCGACTTGGAGAGTCAGTGCCTTTAACCTCCTGTTTGGCCCAGTTTGCAATTTCTGCAGAAGATGAACAGGAATAGGGAGAACCAATGACAGAGTAGCTGGAGGTGTCTGGACGGGCAAATTTAACTCTCATTTCCCACCAGGAAGAGGAATTAACCAAAGGCTCAGCGTGCCGTGCCGGAACCAGATTAGGGCCTGAAGCCATCCTGCGGGGTTGCGGCCAGCTCACGAGAAAGCGAGTTGAAGAAAGGAGCTCAGGGGCACTGTAATTCACAAACCTGCAGAGTTATAAATGACAGCTATCGTCCAAAAATATACTGAAGTAAGGCTGCCAAGAGGACTTGAAAGCGGGGCAGAATTGCAGGAAACCGATTTCAGGAGGTAGACTGGAATTGCATTTAAAGCATAGGAAAAGAGGCAGAACGTCCACAATGATGCACTTGGCCAAAAAGGGCGTATGCGTTTTTTCCTGAATATATTCAGGAAAAAACGCATACGCCCTTTTTGGCCAACCAAGCAAGCTTGCAAAGGAAATCTGCACTACAATGAAGTCTCACTTCCCCCCGGTCCAAAGGGCCATCTGAAAAAAGTGTAAAATCCAGAAAGGCAGGACAGGCCATGGAGAACTGGGAGCCTTGTTATGCTGATGGGCGGGATGTAAATTGCCAACAGCCACTCGGGAGAAGTGTATGGTGTTTCCTGAAACATCTAAAAAACAAAGCAACAGAGCCTAGGGCACTTCCACTTATGGTCCTATAGCTTAGGGAAATTAAAATCAAAAGACACAGCCACCCCAAAGGTTGGGACGGCTCTGTTTACAAGAACCTGGTTTACGGTACAAGTTCAATATCGCAGAAAGTGAAAAATGGATAAAGAAGTTGTGGTACTTACGTACAATGCAATATCACTCAGCAATGAAATCTATGTCATCAGCCCCGTAGCAGCATAATGAGTGGATTCAGGTACGATGATTCTAACTGAAATAAGTCACACAGAAAAAGAAACATCATAAGATATCACTAATACACGGAATGTAAACTTGGCTACACAGGAACTGAATTACAAAACAGAACAGGGTCTCAAATTTAGAAAACCAACTTATGCTTGCTTAAGGGGAAAGGTGAGTTGGGGTGCTGCATAAAACCAGAGATTGAAATGAGCACAGATAAAGTTCCTTAAGCCAAATATGGAATAGACAAGAGCTACTCCTTGCTCAACGAAATGGACTCAACACCCCATATTAAATGCCTAAGAGTGTACCTGACTAGGAAGTATCTTAAAACCTATGGATTGCTATGTCTCTGAAAGAGAATCAAGTGTGTGTACAGGGGCATAAACGCAGCAGTGATAGGATTGGAGAGGTTCGGTGAGCAAATGAAGACCCTTTGAAGTCATATTGCATGGTACCCATTCCACGGGTCTCAACTCTCCAGGTTTAAGGTATTCTTCCTTCAGCTAAAACATGCATGTGGAACCCAGAGTATGATCAACCGTGTGATCGGGAGACGTGTTCCAATATGTGTCAGTTTTCGTCCCCTGGTACTCGGGTGCAACATTCCAGACGCTTTACTAACACTCTCCCGACTTGGAGAGTCAGTGCCTTTAACCTCCTGTTTGGCCCAGTTTGCAATTTCTGCAGAAGATGAACAGGAATAGGGAGAACCAATGACAGACTAGCTGGAGGTGTCTGGACGGGCAAATTTAACTCTCATTTCCCACCAGGAAGAGGAATTAACCAAAGGCTCAGCGTGCCGTGCCGGAACCAGATTAGGGCCTGAAGCCATCCTGCGGTGTTGCGGCCAGCTCACGAGAAAGCGAGTTGAAGAAAGGAGCTCAGGGGCACTGTAATTCACAAACCTGCAGAGTTATAAATGACAGCTATCGTCCAAAAATATACTGAAGTAAGGCTGCCAAGAGGACTTGAAAGCGGGGCAGAATTGCAGGAAACCGATTTCAGGAGGTAGACTGGAATTGCATTTAAAGCATAGGAAAGGAGGCAGAACGTCCACAATGATGCACTTGGCCAAAAAGGGCGTATGCGTTTTTTCCTGAATATATTCAGGAAAAAACGCATACGCCCTTTTTGGCCAACCAAGCAAGCTTGCAAAGGAAATCTGCACTACAATGAAGTCTCACTTCCCCCCGGTCCAAAGGGCCATCTGAAAAAAGTGTAAAATCCAGAAAGGCAGGACAGGCCATGGAGAACTGGGAGCCTTGTTATGCTGATGGGCGGGATGTCAATTGCCAACAACCACTCGGGAGAAGTGTATGGTGTTTCCTGAAACATCTAAAAAACAAAGCAACAGAGCCTAGGGCACTTCCACTTATGGTCCTATAGCTTAGGGAAATTAAAATCAAAAGACACAGCCACCCCAAAGGTTGGGACGGCTCTGTTTACAAGAACCTGGTTTACGGTACAAGTTCAATATCGCAGAAAGTGAAAAATGGATAAAGAAGTTGTGGTACTTACGTACAATGCAATATCACTCAGCAATGAAATCTATGTCATCAGGCCCGTAGCAGCATAATGAGTGGATTCAGGTACGATGATTCTAACTGAAATAAGTCACACAGAAAAAGAAACATCATAAGATATCACTAATACACGGAATGTAAACTTGGCTACACAGGAACTGAATTACAAAACAGAACAGGGTCTCAAATTTAGAAAACCAACTTATGCTTGCTTAAGGGGAAAGGTGAGTTGGAGTGCTGCATAAAACCAGAGACTGAAATGAGCACAGATAAAGTTCCTTAAGCCAAATATGGAATAGACAAGAGCTACTCCTTGCTCAACGAAATGGACTCAACACCCCATATTAAATGCCTAAGAGTGTACCTGACTACGAAGTATCTTAAAACCTATGGATTGCTATGTCTCTGAAAGAGAATCAAGTGTGTGTACAGGGGCATAAACGCAGCAGTGATAGGATTGGAGAGGTTCGGTGAGCAAATGAAGACCCTTTGAAGTCATATTGCATGGTACCCATTCCACGGGTCTCAACTCTCCAGGTTTAAGGTATTCTTCCTTCAGCTAAAACATGCATGTGGAACCCAGAGTATGATCAACCGTGTGATCGGGAGACGTGTTCCAATATGTCTCAGTTTTCGTCCCCTGGTACTCGGGTGCAACATTCCAGACGCTTTACTAACACTCTCCCGACTTGGAGAGTCAGTGCCTTTAACCTCCTGTTTGGCCCAGTTTGCAATTTCTGCGGAAGATGAACAGGAATAGGCAGAACCAATGACAGACTAGCTGGAGGTGTCTGGACGGGCAAATTTAACTCTCATTTCCCACCAGGAAGAGGAATTAACCAAAGGCTCAGCGTGCCGTGCCGGAACCAGATTAGGGCCTGAAGCCATCCTGCGGGGTTGCGGCCAGCTCACGAGAAAGCGAGTTGAAGAAAGGAGCTCAGGGGCACTGTAATTCACAAACCTGCAGAGTTATAAATGACAGCTATCGTCCAAAAATATACTGAAGTAAGGCTGCCAAGAGGACTTGAAAGCGGGGCAGAATTGCAGGAAACCGATTTCAGGAGGTAGACTGGAATTGCATTTAAAGCATAGGAAAAGAGGCAGAACGTCCACAATGATGCACTTGGCCAAAAAGGGCGTATGCGTTTTTTCCTGAATATATTCAGGAAAAAACGCATACGCCCTTTTTGGCCAACCAAGCAAGCTTGCAAAGGAAATCTGCACTACAATGAAGTCTCACTTCCCCCCGGTCCAAAGGGCCATCTGAAAAAAGTGTAAAATCCAGAAAGGCAGGACAGGCCATGGAGAACTGGGAGCCTTGTTACGCTGATGGGCGGGATGTAAATTGCCAACAGCCACTCGGGAGAAGTGTATGGTGTTTCCTGAAACATCTAAAAAACAAAGCAACAGAGCCTAGGGCACTTCCACTTATGGTCCTATAGCTTAGGGAAATTAAAATCAAAAGACACAGCCACCCCAAAGGTTGGGACGGCTCTGTTTACAAGAACCTGTTTTACGGTACAAGTTCAATATCGCAGAAAGTGAAAAATGGATAAAGAAGTTGTGGTACTTACGTACAATGCAATATCACTCAGCAATGAAATCTATGTCATCAGCCCCGTAGCAGCATAATGAGTGGATTCAGGTATGATGATTCTAACTGAAATAAGTCACACAGGAAAAGAAACATCATAAGATATCACTAATACACGGAATGTAAACTTGGCTACACAGGAACTGAATTACAAAACAGAACAGGGTCTCAAATTTAGAAACCCAAATTATGCTTGCTTAAGGGGAAAGGTGAGTTGGGGTGCTGCATAAAACCAGAGATTGAAATGAGCACAGATAAAGTTCCTTAAGCCAAATATGGAATAGACAAGAGCTACTCCTTGCTCAATGAAATGGACTCAACACCCCATATTAAATGCCTAAGAGTGTACCTGACTAGGAAGTATATTAAAACCTATGGATTGCTATGTCTCTGAAAGAGAATCAAGTGTGTGTACAGGGGGATAAACGCAGCAGTGATAGGATTGGAGAGGTTCGGTGTGCAAATGAAGACCCTTTGAAGTCATATTGCATGGTACCCATTCCACGGGTCTCAACTCTCCAGGTTTAAGGTATTCTTCCTTCAGCTAAAACATGCATGTGGAACCCAGAGTATGATCAACCGTGTGATCGGGAGACGTGTTCCAATATGTCTCAGTTTTCGTCCCCTGGTACTCGGGTGCAACATTCCAGACGCTTTACTAACACTCTCCCGACTTGGAGAGTCAGTGCCTTTAACCTCCTGTTTGGCCCAGTTTGCAATTTCTGCAGAAGATGAACAGGAATAGGGAGAACCAATGACAGAGTAGCTGGAGGTGTCTGGACGGGCAAATTTAACTCTCATTTCCCACCAGGAAGAGGAATTAACCAAAGGCTCAGCGTGCCGTGCCGGAACCAGATTAGGGCCTGAAGCCATCCTGCGGGGTTGCGGCCAGCTCACGAGAAAGCGAGTTGAAGAAAGGAGCTCAGGGGCACTGTAATTCACAAACCTGCAGAGTTATAAATGACAGCTATCGTCCAAAAATATACTGAAGTAAGGCTGCCAAGAGGACTTGAAAGCGGGGCAGAATTGCAGGAAACCGATTTCAGGAGGTAGACTGGAATTGCATTTAAAGCATAGGAAAAGAGGCAGAACGTCCACAATGATGCACTTGGCCAAAAAGGGCGTATGCGTTTTTTCCTGAATATATTCAGGAAAAAACGCATACGCCCTTTTTGGCCAACCAAGCAAGCTTGCAAAGGAAATCTGCACTACAATGAAGTCTCACTTCCCCCCGGTCCAAAGGGCCATCTGAAAAAAGTGTAAAATCCAGAAAGGCAGGACAGGCCATGGAGAACTGGGAGCCTTGTTATGCTGATGGGCGGGATGTAAATTGCCAACAGCCACTCGGGAGAAGTGTATGGTGTTTCCTGAAACATCTAAAAAACAAAGCAACAGAGCCTAGGGCACTTCCACTTATGGTCCTATAGCTTAGGGAAATTAAAATCAAAAGACACAGCCACCCCAAAGGTTGGGACGGCTCTGTTTACAAGAACCTGGTTTACGGTACAAGTTCAATATCGCAGAAAGTGAAAAATGGATAAAGAAGTTGTGGTACTTACGTACAATGCAATATCACTCAGCAATGAAATCTATGTCATCAGCCCCGTAGCAGCATAATGAGTGGATTCAGGTACGATGATTCTAACTGAAATAAGTCACACAGAAAAAGAAACATCATAAGATATCACTAATACACGGAATGTAAACTTGGCTACACAGGAACTGAATTACAAAACAGAACAGGGTCTCAAATTTAGAAAACCAACTTATGCTTGCTTAAGGGGAAAGGTGAGTTGGGGTGCTGCATAAAACCAGAGATTGAAATGAGCACAGATAAAGTTCCTTAAGCCAAATATGGAATAGACAAGAGCTACTCCTTGCTCAACGAAATGGACTCAACACCCCATATTAAATGCCTAAGAGTGTACCTGACTAGGAAGTATCTTAAAACCTATGGATTGCTATGTCTCTGAAAGAGAATCAAGTGTGTGTACAGGGGCATAAACGCAGCAGTGATAGGATTGGAGAGGTTCGGTGAGCAAATGAAGACCCTTTGAAGTCATATTGCATGGTACCCATTCCACGGGTCTCAACTCTCCAGGTTTAAGGTATTCTTCCTTCAGCTAAAACATGCATGTGGAACCCAGAGTATGATCAACCGTGTGATCGGGAGACGTGTTCCAATATGTCTCAGTTTTCGTCCCCTGGTACTCGGGTGCAACATTCCAGACGCTTTACTAACACTCTCCCGACTTGGAGAGTCAGTGCCTTTAACCTCCTGTTTGGCCCAGTTTGCAATTTCTGCGGAAGATGAACAGGAATAGGCAGAACCAATGACAGACTAGCTGGAGGTGTCTGGACGGGCAAATTTAACTCTCATTTCCCACCAGGAAGAGGAATTAACCAAAGGCTCAGCGTGCCGTGCCGGAACCAGATTAGGGCCTGAAGCCATCCTGCGGGGTTGCGGCCAGCTCACGAGAAAGCGAGTTGAAGAAAGGAGCTCAGGGGCACTGTAATTCACAAACCTGCAGAGTTATAAATGACAGCTATCGTCCAAAAATATACTGAAGTAAGGCTGCCAAGAGGACTTGAAAGCGGGGCAGAATTGCAGGAAACCGATTTCAGGAGGTAGACTGGAATTGCATTTAAAGCATAGGAAAAGAGGCAGAACGTCCACAATGATGCACTTGGCCAAAAAGGGCGTATGCGTTTTTTCCTGAATATATTCAGGAAAAAACGCATACGCCCTTTTTGGCCAACCAAGCAAGCTTGCAAAGGAAATCTGCACTACAATGAAGTCTCACTTCCCCCCGGTCCAAAGGGCCATCTGAAAAAAGTGTAAAATCCAGAAAGGCAGGACAGGCCATGGAGAACTGGGAGCCTTGTTATGCTGATGGGCGGGATGTCAATTGCCAACAGCCACTCGGGAGAAGTGTATGGTGGTTCCTGAAACATCTAAAAAACAAAGCAACAGAGCCTAGGGCACTTCCACTTATGGTCCTATAGCTTAGGGAAATTAAAATCAAAAGACACAGCCACCCCAAAGGTTGGGACGGCTCTGTTTACAAGAACCTGGTTTACGGTACAAGTTCAATATCGCAGAAAGTGAAAAATGGATAAAGAAGTTGTGGTACTTACGTACAATGCAGTATCACTCAGCAATGAAATCTATGTCATCAGGCCCGTAGCAGCATAATGAGTGGATTCAGGTACGATGATTCTAACTGAAATAAGTCACACAGAAAAAGAAACATCATAAGGTAACACTAATACACAGAATGTAAACTTGGCTACACAGGAACTGAATTACAAAACAGAACAGGGTCTCAAATTTAGAAACCCAACTTATGCTTGCTTAAGGGGAAAGGTGAGTTGGGGTGCTGCATAAAACCAGAGATTGAAATGAGCACAGATAAAGTTCCTTAAGCCAAATATGGAATAGACAAGAGCTACTCCTTGCTCAACGAAATGTATTCAACACCCCATATTAAAAACCTAAGAATGTACCTGACTAGGAAGTATCTTAAAACCTATGGATTGCTATGTCTCCAAAAGAGAATCAAGCGTGTGTGCAGGGGCATAAACGCAGCAGTGATAGGATTGGAGAGGTTCGGTGAGCAAATGAAGACCCTTTGAAGTCATATTGCATGGTACCCATTCCACGGGTCTCAACTCTCCAGGTTTAAGGTATTCTTCCTTCAGCTAAAACATGCATGTGGAACCCAGAGTATGATCAACCATGTGATCGGGAGACGTGTTCCAATATGTCTCAGTTTTCGTCCCCTGGTACTCGGGTGCAACATTCCAGACGCTTTACTAACACTCTCCCGACTTGGAGAGTCAGTGCCTTTAACCTCCTGTTTGGCCCAGTTTGCAATTTCTGCGGAAGATGAACAGGAATAGGGAGAACCAATGACAGACTAGCTGGAGGTGTCTGGACGGGCAAATTTAACTCTCATTTCCCACCAGGAAGAGGAATTAACCAAAGGCTCAGCGTGCCGTGCCGGAACCAGATTAGGGCCTGAAGCCATCCTGCGGTGTTGCGGCCAGCTCACGAGAAAGCGAGTTGAAGAAAGGAGCTCAGGGGCACTGTAATTCACAAACCTGCAGAGTTATAAATGACAGCTATCGTCCAAAAATATACTGAAGTAAGGCTGCCAAGAGGACTTGAAAGCGGGGCAGAATTGCAGGAAACCGATTTCAGGAGGTAGACTGGAATTGCATTGAAAGCATAGGAAAAGAGGCAGAACGTCCACAATGATGCACTTGGCCAAAAAGGGCGTATGCGTTTTTTCCTGAATATATTCAGGAAAAAACGCATACGCCCTTTTTGGCCAACCAAGCAAGCTTGCAAAGGAAATCTGCACTACAATGAAGTCTCACTTCCCCCCGGTCAAAAGGGCCATCTGAAAAAAGTGTAAAATCCAGAAAGGCAGGACAGGCCATGGAGAACTGGGAGCCTTGTTATGCTGATGGGCGGGATGTAAATTGCCAACAGCCACTCGGGAGAAGTGTATGGTGTTTCCTGAAACATCTAAAAAACAAAGCAACAGAGCCTAGGGCACTTCCACTTATGGTCCTATAGCTTAGGGAAATTAAAATCAAAAGACACAGCCACCCCAAAGGTTGGGACGGCTCTGTTTACAAGAACCTGGTTTACGGTCAAGTTCAATATCGCAGAAAGTGAAAAATGGATAAAGAAGTTGTGGTACTTACGTACAATGCAGTATCACTCAGCAATGAAATCTATGTCATCAGGCCCGTAGCAGCATAATGAGTGGATTCAGGTACGATGATTCTAACTGAAATAAGTCACACAGAAAAAGAAACATCATAAGGTAACACTAATACACGGAATGTAAACTTGGCTACACAGGAACTGAATTACAAAACAGAACAGGGTCTCAAATTTAGAAACCCAACTTATGCTTGCTTAAGGGGAAAGGTGAGTTGGGGTGCTGCATAAAACCAGAGATTGAAATGAGCACAGATAAAGTTCCTTAAGCCAAATATGGAATAGACAAGAGCTACTCCTTGCTCAACGAAATGTATTCAACACCCCATATTAAAAACCTAAGAATGTACCTGACTAGGAAGTATCTTAAAACCTATGGATTGCTATGTCTCCAAAAGAGAATCAAGCGTGTGTGCAGGGGCATAAACGCAGCAGTGATAGGATTGGAGAGGTTCGGTGAGCAAATGAAGACCCTTTGAAGTCATATTGCATGGTACCCATTCCACGGGTCTCAACTCTCCAGGTTTAAGGTATTCTTCCTTCAGCTAAAACATGCATGTGGAACCCAGAGTATGATCAACCATGTGATCGGGAGACGTGTTCCAATATGTCTCAGTTTTCGTCCCCTGGTACTCGGGTGCAACATTCCAGACGCTTTACTAACACTCTCCCGACTTGGAGAGTCAGTGCCTTTAACCTCCTGTTTGGCCCAGTTTGCAATTTCTGCGGAAGATGAACAGGAATAGGGAGAACCAATGACAGACTAGCTGGAGGTGTCTGGACGGGCAAATTTAACTCTCATTTCCCACCAGGAAGAGGAATTAACCAAAGGCTCAGCGTGCCGTGCCGGAACCAGATTAGGGCCTGAAGCCATCCTGCGGTGTTGCGGCCAGCTCACGAGAAAGCGAGTTGAAGAAAGGAGCTCAGGGGCACTGTAATTCACAAACCTGCAGAGTTATAAATGACAGCTATCGTCCAAAAATATACTGAAGTAAGGCTGCCAAGAGGACTTGAAAGCGGGGCAGAATTGCAGGAAACCGATTTCAGGAGGTAGACTGGAATTGCATTGAAAGCATAGGAAAAGAGGCAGAACGTCCACAATGATGCACTTGGCCAAAAAGGGCGTATGCGTTTTTTCCTGAATATATTCAGGAAAAAACGCATACGCACTTTTTGGCCAACCAAGCAAGCTTGCAAAGGAAATCTGCACTACAATGAAGTCTCACTTCCCCCCGGTCAAAAGGGCCATCTGAAAAAAGTGTAAAATCCAGAAAGGCAGGACAGGCCATGGAGAACTGGGAGCCTTGTTATGCTGATGGGCGGGATGTCAATTGCCAACAGCCACTCGGGAGAAGTGTATGGTGTTTCCTGAAACATCTAAAAAACAAAGCAACAGAGCCTAGGGCACTTCCACTTATGGTCCTATAGCTTAGGGAAATTAAAATCAAAAGACACAGCCACCCCAAAGGTTGGGACGGCTCTGTTTACAAGAACCTGGTTTACGGTACAAGTTCAATATCGCAGAAAGTGAAAAATGGATAAAGAAGTTGTGGTACTTACGTACAATGCAATATCACTCAGCAATGAAATCTATGTCATCAGGCCTGTAGCAGCATAATGAGTGGATTCAGGTACGATGATTCTAACTGAAATAAGTCACACAGAAAAAGAAACATCATAAGATATCACTAATACACGGAATGTAAACTTGGCTACATAGGAACTGAATTACAAAACAGAACAGGGTCTCAAATTTAGAAAACCAACTTATGCTTGCTTAAGGGGAAAGGTGAGTTGGGGTGCTGCATAAAACCAGAGATTGAAATGAGCACAGATAAAGTTCCTTAAGCCAAATATGGAATAGACAAGAGCTACTCCTTGCTCAACGAAATGGACTCAACACCCCATATTAAATGCCTAAGAGTGTACCTGTCTAGGAAGTATCTTAAAACCTATGGATTGCTATGTCTCTGAAAGAGAATCAAGTGTGTGTACAGGGGCATAAACGCAGCAGTGATAGGATTGGAGAGGTTCGGTGAGCAAATGAAGACCCTTTGAAGTCATATTGCATGGTACCCATTCCACGGGTCTCAACTCTCCAGGTTTAAGGTATTCTTCCTTCAGCTAAAACATGCATGTGGAACCCAGAGTATGATCAACCGTGTGATCGGGAGACGTGTTCCAATATGTGTCAGTTTTCGTCCCCTGGTACTCGGGTGCAACATTCCAGACGCTTTACTAACACTCTCCCGACTTGGAGAGTCAGTGCCTTTAACCTCCTGTTTGGCCCAGTTTGCAATTTCTGCGGAAGATGAACAGGAATAGGGAGAACCAATGACAGACTAGCTGGAGGTGTCTGGACGGGCAAATTTAACTCTCATTTCCCACCAGGAAGAGGAATTAACCAAAGGCTCAGCGTGCCGTGCCGGAACCAGATTAGGGCCTGAAGCCATCCTGCGGTGTTGCGGCCAGCTCTCGAGAAAGCGAGTTGAAGAAAGGAGCTCAGGGGCACTGTAATTCACAAACCTGCAGAGTTATAAATGACAGCTATCGTCCAAAAATATACTGAAGTAAGGCTGCCAAGAGGACTTGAAAGCGGGGCAGAATTGCAGGAAACCGATTTCAGGAGGTAGACTGGAATTGCATTTAAAGCATAGGAAAAGAGGCAGAACGTCCACAATGATGCACTTGGCCAAAAAGGGCGTATGCGTTTTTTCCTGAATATATTCAGGAAAAAACGCATACGCCCTTTTTGGCCAACCAAGCAAGCTTGCAAAGGAAATCTGCACTACAGTGAAGTCTCACTTCCCCCCGGTCAAAAGGGCCATCTGAAAAAAGTGTAAAATCCAGAAAGGCAGGACAGGCCATGGAGAACTGGGAGCCTTGTTATGCTGATGGGCGGGATGTCAATTGCCAACAGCCACTCGGGAGAAGTGTATGGTGTTTCCTGAAACATCTAAAAAACAAAGCAACAGAGCCTAGGGCACTTCCACTTATGGTCCTATAGCTTAAGGAAATTAAAATCAAAAAGACACAGCCACCCCAAAGGTTGGGACGGCTCTGTTTACAAGAACCTGGTTTACGGTACAAGTTCAATATCACAGAAAGTGAAAAATGGATAAAGAAGTTGTGGTACTTACGTACAATGCAGTATCACTCAGCAATGAAATCTATGTCATCAGGCCCGTAGCAGCATAATGAGTGGATTCAGGTATGGTGATTCTAACTGAAATAAGTCACACAGGAAAAGAAACATCATAAGATATCACTAATACACGGAATGTAACCTTGGCTACACAGGAACTGAATTACAAAACAGAACAGGGTCTCAAATTTAGAAACCCAACTTATGCTTGCTTAAGGGGAAAGGTGAGTTGGGGTGCTGCATAAAACCAGAGATTGAAATGAGCACAGATAAAGTTCCTTAAGCCAAATATGGAATAGACAAGAGCTACTCCTTGCTCAACGAAATGGACTCAACACCCCATATTAAATGCCTAAGAGTGTACCTGACTAGGAAGTATCTTAAAACCTATGGATTGCTATGTCTCTGAAAGAGAATCAAGTGTGTGTACAGGGGCATAAACGCAGCAGTGATAGGATTGGAGAGGTTCGGTGAGCAAATGAAGACCCTTTGAAGTCATATTGCATGGTACCCATTCCACGGGTCTCAACTCTCCAGGTTTAAGGTATTCTTCCTTCAGCTAAAACATGCATGTGGAACCCAGAGTATGATCAACCGTGTGATCGGGAGACGTGTTCCAATATGTCTCAGTTTTCGTCCCCTGGTACTCGGGTGCAACATTCCAGACGCTTTACTAACACTCTCCCGACTTGGAGAGTCAGTGCCTTTAACCTCCTGTTTGGCCCAGTTTGCAATTTCTGTGGAAGATGAACAGGAATAGGCAGAACCAATGACAGACTAGCTGGAGGTGTCTGGACGGGCAAATTTAACTCTCATTTCCCACCAGGAAGAGGAATTAACCAAAGGCTCAGCGTGCCGTGCCGGAACCAGATTAGGGCCTGAAGCCATCCTGCGGTGTTGCGGCCAGCTCACGAGAAAGCGAGTTGAAGAAAGGAGCTCAGGGGCACTGTAATTCACAAACCTGCAGAGTTATAAATGACAGCTATCGTCCAAAAATATACTGAAGTAAGGCTGCCAAGAGGACTTGAAAGCGGGGCAGAATTGCAGGAAACCGATTTCAGGAGGTAGACTGGAATTGCATTTAAAGCATAGGAAAGGAGGCAGAACGTCCACAATGATGCACTTGGCCAAAAAGGGCGTATGCGTTTTTTCCTGAATATATTCAGGAAAAAACGCATACGCCCTTTTTGGCCAACCAAGCAAGCTTGCAAAGGAAATCTGCACTACAATGAAGTCTCACTTCCCCCCGGTCAAAAGGGCCATCTGAAAAAAGTGTAAAATCCAGAAAGGCAGGACAGGCCATGGAGAACTGGGAGCCTTGTTATGCTGATGGGCGGGATGTCAATTGCCAACAGCCACTCGGGAGAAGTGTATGGTGTTTCCTGAAACATCTAAAAAACAAAGCAACAGAGCCTAGGGCACTTCCACTTATGGTCCTATAGCTTAGGGAAATTAAAATCAAAAGACACAGCCACCCCAAAGGTTGGGACGGCTCTGTTTACAAGAACCTGGTTTACGGTACAAGTTCAATATCGCAGAAAGTGAAAAATGGATAAAGAAGTTGTGGTACTTACGTACAATGCAATATCACTCAGCAATGAAATCTATGTCATCAGGCCCGTAGCAGCATAATGAGTGGATTCAGGTACGATGATTCTAACTGAAATAAGTCACACAGAAAAAGAAACATCATAAGATATCACTAATACACGGAATGTAAACTTGGCTACACAGGAACTGAATTACAAAACAGAACAGGGTCTCAAATTTAGAAAACCAACTTATGCTTGCTTAAGGGGAAAGGTGAGTTGGGGTGCTGCATAAAACCAGAGATTGAAATGAGCACAGATAAAGTTCCTTAAGCCAAATATGGAATAGACAAGAGCTACTCCTTGCTCAACGAAATGGACTCAACACCCCATATTAAATGCCTAAGAGTGTACCTGACTAGGAAGTATCTTAAAACCTATGGATTGCTATGTCTCTGAAAGAGAATCAAGTGTGTGTACAGGGGCATAAACGCAGCAGTGATAGGATTGGAGAGGTTCGGTGAGCAAATGAAGACCCTTTGAAGTCATATTGCATGGTACCCATTCCACGGGTCTCAACTCTCCAGGTTTAAGGTATTCTTCCTTCAGCTAAAACATGCATGTGGAACCCAGAGTATGATCAACCGTGTGATTGGGAGACGTGTTCCAATATGTCTCAGTTTTCGTCCCCTGGTACTCGGGTGCAACATTCCAGACGCTTTACTAACACTCTCCCGACTTGGAGAGTCAGTGCCTTTAACCTCCTGTTTGGCCCAGTTTGCAATTTCTGCGGAAGATGAACAGGAATAGGCAGAACCAATGACAGACTAGCTGGAGGTGTCTGGACGGGCAAATTTAACTCTCATTTCCCACCAGGAAGAGGAATTAACCAAAGGCTCAGCGTGCCGTGCCGGAACCAGATTAGGGCCTGAAGCCATCCTGCGGGGTTGCGGCCAGCTCACGAGAAAGCGAGTTGAAGAAAGGAGCTCAGGGGCACTGTAATTCACAAACCTGCAGAGTTATAAATGACAGCTATCGTCCAAAAATATACTGAAGTAAGGCTGCCAAGAGGACTTGAAAGCGGGGCAGAATTGCAGGAAACCGATTTCAGGAGGTAGACTGGAATTGCATTTAAAGCATAGGAAAAGAGGCAGAACGTCCACAATGATGCACTTGGCCAAAAAGGGCGTATGCGTTTTTTCCTGAATATATTCAGGAAAAAACGCATACGCCCTTTTTGGCCAACCAAGCAAGCTTGCAAAGGAAATCTGCACTACAATGAAGTCTCACTTCCCCCCGGTCAAAAGGGCCATCTGAAAAAAGTGTAAAATCCAGAAAGGCAGGACAGGCCATGGAGAACTGGGAGCCTTGTTATGCTGATGGGCGGGATGTAAATTGCCAACAGCCACTCGGGAGAAGTGTATGGTGTTTCCTGAAACATCTAAAAAACAAAGCAACAGAGCCTAGGGCACTTCCACTTATGGTCCTATAGCTTAGGGAAATTAAAATCAAAAAGACACAGCCACCCCAAATGTTGGGACGGCTCTGTTTACAAGAACCTGGTTTACGGTACAAGTTCAATATCGCAGAAAGTGAAAAATGGATAAAGAAGTTGTGGTACTTACGTACAATGCAGTATCACTCAGAAATGAAATCTATGTCATCAGGCCTGTAGCAGCATAATGAGTGGATTCAGGTATGATGATTCTAACTGAAATAAGTCACACAGGAAAAGAAACATCATAAGATATCACTAATACACGGAATGTAAACTTGGCTACACAGGAACTGAATTACAAAACAGAACAGGGTCTCAAATTTAGAAAACCAACTTATGCTTGCTTAAGGGGAAAGGTGAGTTGGGGTGCTGCATAAAACCAGAGATTGAAATGAGCACAGATAAAGTTCCTTAAGCCAAATATGGAATAGACAAGAGCTACTCCTTGCTCAACGAAATGGACTCAACACCCCATATTAAATGCCTAAGAGTGTACCTGACTAGGAAGTATCTTAAAACCTATGGATTGCTATGTCTCTGAAAGAGAATCAAGTGTGTGTACAGGGGCATAAACGCAGCAGTGATAGGATTGGAGAGGTTCGGTGAGCAAATGAAGACCCTTTGAAGTCATATTGCATGGTACCCATTCCACGGGTCTCAACTCTCCAGGTTTAAGGTATTCTTCCTTCAGCTAAAACATGCATGTGGAACCCAGAGTATGATCAACCGTGTGATCGGGAGACGTGTTCCAATATGTCTCAGTTTTCGTCCCCTGGTACTCGGGTGCAACATTCCAGACGCTTTACTAACACTCTCCCGACTTGGAGAGTCAGTGCCTTTAACCTCCTGTTTGGCCCAGTTTGCAATTTCTGCGGAAGATGAACAGGAATAGGCAGAACCAATGACAGACTAGCTGGAGGTGTCTGGACGGGCAAATTTAACTCTCATTTCCCACCAGGAAGAGGAATTAACCAAAGGCTCAGCGTGCCGTGCCGGAACCAGATTAGGGCCTGAAGCCATCCTGCGGTGTTGCGGCCAGCTCACGAGAAAGCGAGTTGAAGAAAGGAGCTCAGGGGCACTGTAATTCACAAACCTGCAGAGTTATAAATGACAGCTATCGTCCAAAAATATACTGAAGTAAGGCTGCCAAGAGGACTTGAAAGCGGGGCAGAATTGCAGGAAACCGATTTCAGGAGGTAGACTGGAATTGCATTGAAAGCATAGGAAAAGAGGCAGAACGTCCACAATGATGCACTTGGCCAAAAAGGGCGTATGCGTTTTTTCCTGAATATATTCAGGAAAAAACGCATACGCCCTTTTTGGCCAACCAAGCAAGCTTGCAAAGGAAATCTGCACTACAATGAAGTCTCACTTCCCCCCGGTCCAAAGGGCCATCTGAAAAAAGTGTAAAATCCAGAAAGGCAGGACAGGCCATGGAGAACTGGGAGCCTTGTTATGCTGATGGGCGGGATGTCAATTGCCAACAGCCACTCGGGAGAAGTGTATGGTGTTTCCTGAAACATCTAAAAAACAAAGCAACAGAGCCTAGGGCACTTCCACTTATGGTCCTATAGCTTAGGGAAATTAAAATCAAAAGACACAGCCACCCCAAAGGTTGGGACGGCTCTGTTTACAAGAACCTGGTTTACGGTACAAGTTCAATATCGCAGAAAGTGAAAAATGGATAAAGAAGTTGTGGTACTTACGTACAATGCAATATCACTCAGCAATGAAATCTATGTCATCAGGCCCGTAGCAGCATAATGAGTGGATTCAGGTACGATGATTCTAACTGAAATAAGTCACACAGAAAAAGAAACATCATAAGATATCACTAATACACGGAATGTAAACTTGGCTACACAGGAACTGAATTACAAAACAGAACAGGGTCTCAAATTTAGAAAACCAACTTATGCTTGCTTAAGGGGAAAGGTGAGTTGGGGTGCTGCATAAAACCAGAGATTGAAATGAGCACAGATAAAGTTCCTTAAGCCAAATATGGAATAGACAAGAGCTACTCCTTGCTCAACGAAATGGACTCAACACCCCATATTAAATGCCTAAGAGTGTACCTGACTAGGAAGTATCTTAAAACCTATGGATTGCTATGTGTCTGAAAGAGAATCAAGTGTGTGTACAGGGGCATAAACGCAGCAGTGATAGGATTGGAGAGGTTCGGTGAGCAAATGAAGACCCTTTGAAGTCATATTGCATGGTACCCATTCCACGGGTCTCAACTCTCCAGGTTTAAGGTATTCTTCCTTCAGCTAAAACATGCATGTGGAACCCAGAGTATGATCAACCGTGTGATCGGGAGACGTGTTCCAATATGTCTCAGTTTTCGTCCCCTGGTACTCGGGTGCAACATTCCAGACGCTTTACTAACACTCTCCCGACTTGGAGAGTCAGTGCCTTTAACCTCCTGTTTGGCCCAGTTTGCAATTTCTGCGGAAGATGAACAGGAATAGGCAGAACCAATGACAGACTAGCTGGAGGTGTCTGGACGGGCAAATTTAACTCTCATTTCCCACCAGGAAGAGGAATTAACCAAAGGCTCAGCGTGCCGTGCCGGAACCAGATTAGGGCCTGAAGCCATCCTGCGGGGTTGCGGCCAGCTCACGAGAAAGCGAGTTGAAGAAAGGAGCTCAGGGGCACTGTAATTCACAAACCTGCAGAGTTATAAATGACAGCTATCGTCCAAAAATATACTGAAGTAAGGCTGCCAAGAGGACTTGAACGCGGGGCAGAATTGCAGGAAACCGATTTCAGGAGGTAGACTGGAATTGCATTGAAAGCATAGGAAAAGAGGCAGAACGTCCACAATGATGCACTTGGCCAAAAAGGGCGTATGCGTTTTTTCCTGAATATATTCAGGAAAAAACGCATACGCCCTTTTTGGCCAACCAAGCAAGCTTGCAAAGGAAATCCGCACTACAATGAAGTCTCACTTCCCCCCGGTCCAAAGGGCCATCTGAAAAAAGTGTAAAATCCAGAAAGGCAGGACAGGCCATGGAGAACTGGGAGCCTTGTTATGCTGATGGGCGGGATGTCAATTGCCAACAGCCACTCGGGAGAAGTGTATGGTGGTTCCTGAAACATCTAAAAAACAAAGCAACAGAGCCTAGGGCACTTCCACTTATGGTCCTATAGCTTAGGGAAATTAAAATCAAAAGACACAGCCACCCCAAAGGTTGGGACGGCTCTGTTTACAAGAACCTGGTTTACGGTACAAGTTCAATATCGCAGAAAGTGAAAAATGGATAAAGAAGTTGTGGTACTTACGTACAATGCAATATCACTCAGCAATGAAATCTATGTCATCAGGCCCATAGCAGCATAATGAGTGGATTCAGGTACGATGATTCTAACTGAAATAAGTCACACAGAAAAAGAAACATCATAAGATATCACTAATACACGGAATGTAAACTTGGCTACACAGGAACTGAATTACAAAACAGAACAGGGTCTCAAATTTAGAAAACCAACTTATGCTTGCTTAAGGGGAAAGGTGAGTTGGGGTGCTGCATAAAACCAGAGATTGAAATGAGCACAGATAAAGTTCCTTAAGCCAAATATGGAATAGACAAGAGCTACTCCTTGCTCAACGAAATGGACTCAACACCCCATATTAAATGCCTAAGAGTGTACCTGACTAGGAAGTATCTTAAAACCTATGGATTGCTATGTCTCTGAAAGAGAATCAAGTGTGTGTACAGGGGCATAAACGCAGCAGTGATAGGATTGGAGAGGTTCGGTGAGCAAATGAAGACCCTTTGAAGTCATATTGCATGGTACCCATTCCACGGGTCTCAACTCTCCAGGTTTAAGGTATTCTTCCTTCAGCTAAAACATGCATGTGGAACCCAGAGTATGATCAACCGTGTGATCGGGAGACGTGTTCCAATATGTCTCAGTTTTCGTCCCCTGGTACTCGGGTGCAACATTCCAGACGCTTTACTAACACTCTCCCGACTTGGAGAGTCAGTGCCTTTAACCTCCTGTTTGGCCCAGTTTGCAATTTCTGCGGAAGATGAACAGGAATAGGCAGAACCAATGACAGACTAGCTGGAGGTGTCTGGACGGGCAAATTTAACTCTCATTTCCCACCAGGAAGAGGAATTAACCAAAGGCTCAGCGTGCCGTGCCGGAACCAGATTAGGGCCTGAAGCCATCCTGCGGGGTTGCGGCCAGCTCACGAGAAAGCGAGTTGAAGAAAGGAGCTCAGGGGCACTGTAATTCACAAACCTGCAGAGTTATAAATGACAGCTATCGTCCAAAAATATACTGAAGTAAGGCTGCCAAGAGGACTTGAACGCGGGGCAGAATTGCAGGAAACCGATTTCAGGAGGTAGACTGGAATTGCATTTAAAGCATAGGAAAAGAGGCAGAACGTCCACAATGATGCACTTGGCCAAAAAGGGCGTATGCGTTTTTTCCTGAATATATTCAGGAAAAAACGCATACGCCCTTTTTGGCCAACCAAGCAAGCTTGCAAAGGAAATCTGCACTACAATGAAGTCTCACTTCCCCCCGGTCAAAAGGGCCATCTGAAAAAAGTGTAAAATCCAGAAAGGCAGGACAGGCCATGGAGAACTGGGAGCCTTGTTATGCTGATGGGCGGGATGTCAATTGCCAACAGCCACTCGGGAGAAGTGTATGGTGTTTCCTGAAACATCTAAAAAACAAAGCAACAGAGCCTAGGGCACTTCCACTTATGGTCCTATAGCTTAGGGAAATTAAAATCAAAAGACACAGCCACCCCAAAGGTTGGGACGGCTCTGTTTACAAGAACCTGGTTTACGGTACAAGTTCAATATCGCAGAAAGTGAAAAATGGATAAAGAAGTTGTGGTACTTACGTACAATGCAATATCACTCAGCAATGAAATCTATGTCATCAGGCCCGTAGCAGCATAATGAGTGGATTCAGGTACGATGATTCTAACTGAAATAAGTCACACAGAAAAAGAAACATCATAAGATATCACTAATACACGGAATGTAAACTTGGCTACACAGGAACTGAATTACAAAACAGAACAGGGTCTCAAATTTAGAAAACCAACTTATGCTTGCTTAAGGGGAAAGGTGAGTTGGGGTGCTGCATAAAACCAGAGATTGAAATGAGCACAGATAAAGTTCCTTAAGCCAAATATGGAATAGACAAGAGCTACTCCTTGCTCAACGAAATGGACTCAACACCCCATATTAAATGCCTAAGAGTGTACCTGACTAGGAAGTATCTTAAAACCTATGGATTGCTATGTGTCTGAAAGAGAATCAAGTGTGTGTACAGGGGCATAAACGCAGCAGTGATAGGATTGGAGAGGTTCGGTGAGCAAATGAAGACCCTTTGAAGTCATATTGCATGGTACCCATTCCACGGGTCTCAACTCTCCAGGTTTAAGGTATTCTTCCTTCAGCTAAAACATGCATGTGGAACCCAGAGTATGATCAACCGTGTGATCGGGAGACGTGTTCCAATATGTCTCAGTTTTCGTCCCCTGGTACTCGGGTGCAACATTCCAGACGCTTTACTAACACTCTCCCGACTTGGAGAGTCAGTGCCTTTAACCTCCTGTTTGGCCCAGTTTGCAATTTCTGCAGAAGATGAACAGGAATAGGGAGAACCAATGACAGACTAGCTGGAGGTGTCTGGACGGGCAAATTTAACTCTCATTTCCCACCAGGAAGAGGAATTAACCAAAGGCTCAGCGTGCCGTGCCGGAACCAGATTAGGGCCTGAAGCCATCCTGCGGTGTTGCGGCCAGCTCACGAGAAAGCGAGTTGAAGAAAGGAGCTCAGGGGCACTGTAATTCACAAACCTGCAGAGTTATAAATGACAGCTATCGTCCAAAAATATACTGAAGTAAGGCTGCCAAGAGGACTTGAAAGCGGGGCAGAATTGCAGGAAACCGATTTCAGGAGGTAGACTGGAATTGCATTGAAAGCATAGGAAAAGAGGCAGAACGTCCACAATGATGCACTTGGCCAAAAAGGGCGTATGCGTTTTTTCCTGAATATATTCAGGAAAAAACGCATACGCCCTTTTTGGCCAACCAAGCAAGCTTGCAAAGGAAATCCGCACTACAATGAAGTCTCACTTCCCCCCGGTCCAAAGGGCCATCTGAAAAAAGTGTAAAATCCAGAAAGGCAGGACAGGCCATGGAGAACTGGGAGCCTTGTTATGCTGATGGGCGGGATGTCAATTGCCAACAGCCACTCGGGAGAAGTGTATGGTGGTTCCTGAAACATCTAAAAAACAAAGCAACAGAGCCTAGGGCACTTCCACTTATGGTCCTATAGCTTAGGGAAATTAAAATCAAAAGACACAGCCACCCCAAAGGTTGGGACGGCTCTGTTTACAAGAACCTGGTTTACGGTACAAGTTCAATATCGCAGAAAGTGAAAAATGGATAAAGAAGTTGTGGTACTTACGTACAATGCAATATCACTCAGCAATGAAATCTATGTCATCAGGCCCATAGCAGCATAATGAGTGGATTCAGGTACGATGATTCTAACTGAAATAAGTCACACAGAAAAAGAAACATCATAAGATATCACTAATACACGGAATGTAAACTTGGCTACACAGGAACTGAATTACAAAACAGAACAGGGTCTCAAATTTAGAAAACCAACTTATGCTTGCTTAAGGGGAAAGGTGAGTTGGGGTGCTGCATAAAACCAGAGATTGAAATGAGCACAGATAAAGTTCCTTAAGCCAAATATGGAATAGACAAGAGCTACTCCTTGCTCAACGAAATGGACTCAACACCCCATATTAAATGCCTAAGAGTGTACCTGACTAGGAAGTATCTTAAAACCTATGGATTGCTATGTCTCTGAAAGAGAATCAAGTGTGTGTACAGGGGCATAAACGCAGCAGTGATAGGATTGGAGAGGTTCGGTGAGCAAATGAAGACCCTTTGAAGTCATATTGCATGGTACCCATTCCACGGGTCTCAACTCTCCAGGTTTAAGGTATTCTTCCTTCAGCTAAAACATGCATGTGGAACCCAGAGTATGATCAACCGTGTGATCGGGAGACGTGTTCCAATATGTCTCAGTTTTCGTCCCCTGGTACTCGGGTGCAACATTCCAGACGCTTTACTAACACTCTCCCGACTTGGAGAGTCAGTGCCTTTAACCTCCTGTTTGGCCCAGTTTGCAATTTCTGCGGAAGATGAACAGGAATAGGCAGAACCAATGACAGACTAGCTGGAGGTGTCTGGACGGGCAAATTTAACTCTCATTTCCCACCAGGAAGAGGAATTAACCAAAGGCTCAGCGTGCCGTGCCGGAACCAGATTAGGGCCTGAAGCCATCCTGCGGTGTTGCGGCCAGCTCACGAGAAAGCGAGTTGAAGAAAGGAGCTCAGGGGCACTGTAATTCACAAACCTGCAGAGTTATAAATGACAGCTATCGTCCAAAAATATACTGAAGTAAGGCTGCCAAGAGGACTTGAAAGCGGGGCAGAATTGCAGGAAACCGATTTCAGGAGGTAGACTGGAATTGCATTTAAAGCATAGGAAAAGAGGCAGAACGTCCACAATGATGCACTTGGCCAAAAAGGGCGTATGTGTTTTTTCCTGAATATATTCAGGAAAAAACGCATACGCCCTTTTTGGCCAACCAAGCAAGCTTGCAAAGGAAATCCGCACTACAATGAAGTCTCACTTCCCCCCGGTCCAAAGGGCCATCTGAAAAAAGTGTAAAATCCAGAAAGGCAGGACAGGCCATGGAGAACTGGGAGCCTTGTTATGCTGATGGGCGGGATGTCAATTGCCAACAGCCACTCGGGAGAAGTGTATGGTGGTTCCTGAAACATCTAAAAAACAAAGCAACAGAGCCTAGGGCACTTCCACTTATGGTCCTATAGCTTAGGGAAATTAAAATCAAAAGACACAGCCACCCCAAAGGTTGGGACGGCTCTGTTTACAAGAACCTGGTTTACGGTACAAGTTCAATATCGCAGAAAGTGAAAAATGGATAAAGAAGTTGTGGTACTTACGTACAATGCAGTATCACTCAGCAATGAAATCTATGTCATCAGCCCCGTAGCAGCATAATGAGTGGATTCAGGTACGATGATTCTAACTGAAATAAGTCACACAGAAAAAGAAACATCATAAGGTAACACTAATACACGGAATGTAAACTTGGCTACACAGGAACTGAATTACAAAACAGAACAGGGTCTCAAATTTAGAAACCCAACTTATGCTTGCTTAAGGGGAAAGGTGAGTTGGGGTGCTGCATAAAACCAGAGATTGAAATGAGCACAGATAAAGTTCCTTAAGCCAAATATGGAATAGACAAGAGCTACTCCTTGCTCAACGAAATGTATTCAACACCCCATATTAAACACCTAAGAATGTACCTGACTAGGAAGTATCTTAAAACCTATGGATTGCTATGTCTCCAAAAGAGAATCAAGCGTGTGTGCAGGGGCATAAACGCAGCAGTGATAGGATTGGAGAGGTTCGGTGAGCAAATGAAGACCCTTTGAAGTCATATTGCATGGTACCCATTCCACGGGTCTCAACTCTCCAGGTTTAAGGTATTCTTCCTTCAGCTAAAACATGCATGTGGAACCCAGAGTATGATCAACCGTGTGATCGGGAGGCGTGTTCCAATATGTGTCAGTTTTCGTCCCCTGGTACTCGGGTGCAACATTCCAGACGCTTTACTAACACTCTCCCGACTTGGAGAGTCAGTGCCTTTAACCTCCTGTTTGGCCCAGTTTGCAATTTCTGCGGAAGATGAACAGGAATAGGGAGAACCAATGACAGACTAGCTGGAGGTGTCTGGACGGGCAAATTTAACTCTCATTTCCCACCAGGAAGAGGAATTAACCAAAGGCTCAGCGTGCCGTGCCGGAACCAGATTAGGGCCTGAAGCCATCCTGCGGTGTTGCGGCCAGCTCACGAGAAAGCGAGTTGAAGAAAGGAGCTCAGGGGCACTGTAATTCACAAACCTGCAGAGTTATAAATGACAGCTATCGTCCAAAAATATACTGAAGTAAGGCTGCCAAGAGGACTTGAAAGCGGGGCAGAATTGCAGGAAACCGATTTCAGGAGGTAGACTGGAATTGCATTGAAAGCATAGGAAAAGAGGCAGAACGTCCACAATGATGCACTTGGCCAAAAAGGGCGTATGCGTTTTTTCCTGAATATATTCAGGAAAAAACGCATACGCCCTTTTTGGCCAACCAAGCAAGCTTGCAAAGGAAATCTGCACTACAATGAAGTCTCACTTCCCCCCGGTCAAAAGGGCCATCTGAAAAAAGTGTAAAATCCAGAAAGGCAGGACAGGCCATGGAGAACTGGGAGCCTTGTTATGCTGATGGGCGGGATGTCAATTGCCAACAGCCACTCGGGAGAAGTGTATGGTGTTTCCTGAAACATCTAAAAAACAAAGCAACAGAGCCTAGGGCACTTCCACTTATGGTCCTATAGCTTAGGGAAATTAAAATCAAAAGACACAGCCACCCCAAAGGTTGGGACGGCTCTGTTTACAAGAACCTGGTTGACGGTACAAGTTCAATATCGCAGAAAGTGAAAAATGGATAAAGAAGTTGTGGTACTTACGTACAATGCAATATCACTCAGCAATGAAATCTATGTCATCAGGCCCGTAGCAGCATAATGAGTGGATTCAGGTACGATGATTCTAACTGAAATAAGTCACACAGAAAAAGAAACATCATAAGATATCACTAATACACGGAATGTAAACTTGGCTACATAGGAACTGAATTACAAAACAGAACAGGGTCTCAAATTTAGAAAACCAACTTATGCTTGCTTAAGGGGAAAGGTGAGTTGGGGTGCTGCATAAAACCAGAGATTGAAATGAGCACAGATAAAGTTCCTTAAGCCAAATATGGAATAGACAAGAGCTACTCCTTGCTCAACGAAATGGACTCAACACCCCATATTAAATGCCTAAGAGTGTACCTGACTAGGAAGTATCTTAAAACCTATGGATTGCTATGTGTCTGAAAGAGAATCAAGTGTGTGTACAGGGGCATAAACGCAGCAGTGATAGGATTGGAGAGGTTCGGTGAGCAAATGAAGACCCTTTGAAGTCATATTGCATGGTACCCATTCCACGGGTCTCAACTCTCCAGGTTTAAGGTATTCTTCCTTCAGCTAAAACATGCATGTGGAACCCAGAGTATGATCAACCGTGTGATCGGGAGACGTGTTCCAATATGTGTCAGTTTTCGTCCCCTGGTACTCGGGTGCAACATTCCAGACGCTTTACTAACACTCTCCCGACTTGGAGAGTCAGTGCCTTTAACCTCCTGTTTGGCCCAGTTTGCAATTTCTGCGGAAGATGAACAGGAATAGGGAGAACCAATGACAGACTAGCTGGAGGGGTCTGGACGGGCAAATTTAACTCTCATTTCCCACCAGGAAGAGGAATTAACCAAAGGCTCAGCGTGCCATGCCGGAACCAGATTAGGGCCTGAAGCCATCCTGCGGTGTTGCGGCCAGCTCTCGAGAAAGCGAGTTGAAGAAAGGAGCTCAGGGGCACTGTAATTCACAAACCTGCAGAGTTATAAATGACAGCTATCGTCCAAAAATATACTGAAGTAAGGCTGCCAAGAGGACTTGAAAGCGGGGCAGAATTGCAGGAAACCGATTTCAGGAGGTAGACTGGAATTGCATTTAAAGCATAGGAAAAGAGGCAGAACGTCCACAATGATGCACTTGGCCAAAAAGGGCGTATGCGTTTTATCCTGAATATATTCAGGAAAAAACGCATACGCCCTTTTTGGCCAACCAAGCAAGCTTGCAAAGGAAATCTGCACTACAGTGAAGTCTCACTTCCCCCCGGTCAAAAGGGCCATCTGAAAAAAGTGTAAAATCCAGAAAGGCAGGACAGGCCATGGAGAACTGGGAGCCTTGTTATGCTGATGGGCGGGATGTCAATTGCCAACAGCCACTCGGGAGAAGTGTATGGTGTTTCCTGAAACATCTAAAAAACAAAGCAACAGAGCCTAGGGCACTTCCACTTATGGTCCTATAGCTTAGGGAAATTAAAATAAAAAAGACACAGCCACCCCAAAGGTTGGGACGGCTCTGTTTACAAGAACCTGGTTTACGGTACAAGTTCAATATCGCAGAAAGTGAAAAATGGATAAAGAAGTTGTGGTACTTACGTACAATGCAATATCACTCAGCAATGAAATCTATGTCATCAGGCCCGTAGCAGCATAATGAGTGGATTCAGGTACGATGATTCTAACTGAAATAAGTCACACAGAAAAAGAAACATCATAAGATATCACTAATACACGGAATGTAACCTTGGCTACACAGGAACTGAATTACAAAACAGAACAGGGTCTCTAATTTAGAAACCCAACTTATGCTTGCTTAAGGGGAAAGGTGAGTTGGGGTGCTGCATAAAACCAGAGATTGAAATGAGCACAGATAAAGTTCCTTAAGCCAAATATGGAATAGACAAGAGCTACTCCTTGCTCAACGAAATGGACTCAACACCCCATATTAAATGCCTAAGAGTGTACCTGACTAGGAAGTATCTTAAAACCTATGGATTGCTATGTCTCTGAAAGAGAATCAAGTGTGTGTACAGGGGCATAAACGCAGCAGTGATAGGATTGGAGAGGTTCGGTGAGCAACTGAAGACCCTTTGAAGTCATATTGCATGGTACCCGTTCCACGGGTCTCAACTCTCCAGGTTTAAGGTATTCTTCCTTCAGCTAAAACATGCATGTGGAACCCAGAGTATGATCAACCGTGTGATCGGGAGACGTGTTCCAATATGTGTCAGTTTTCGTCCCCTGGTACTCGGGTGCAACATTCCAGACGCTTTACTAACACTCTCCCGACTTGGAGAGTCAGTGCCTTTAACCTCCTGTTTGGCCCAGTTTGCAATTTCTGCAGAAGATGAACAGGAATAGGGAGAACCAATGACAGACTAGCTGGAGGTGTCTGGACGGGCAAATTTAACTCTCATTTCCCACCAGGAAGAGGAATTAACCAAAGGCTCAGCGTGCCGTGCCGGAACCAGATTAGGGCCTGAAGCCATCCTGCGGTGTTGCGGCCAGCTCACGAGAAAGCGAGTTGAAGAAAGGAGCTCAGGGGCACTGTAATTCACAAACCTGCAGAGTTATAAATGACAGCTATCGTCCAAAAATATACTGAAGTAAGGCTGCCAAGAGGACTTGAAAGCGGGGCAGAATTGCAGGAAACCGATTTCAGGAGGTAGACTGGAATTGCATTTAAAGCATAGGAAAGGAGGCAGAACGTCCACAATGATGCACTTGGCCAAAAAGGGCGTATGCGTTTTTTCCTGAATATATTCAGGAAAAAACGCATACGCCCTTTTTGGCCAACCAAGCAAGCTTGCAAAGGAAATCTGCACTACAATGAAGTCTCACTTCCCCCCGGTCAAAAGGGCCATCTGAAAAAAGTGTAAAATCCAGAAAGGCAGGACAGGCCATGGAGAACTGGGAGCCTTGTTATGCTGATGGGCGGGATGTCAATTGCCAACAGCCACTCGGGAGAAGTGTATGGTGTTTCCTGAAACATCTAAAAAACAAAGCAACAGAGCCTAGGGCACTTCCACTTATGGTCCTATAGCTTAGGGAAATTAAAATCAAAAGACACAGCCACCCCAAAGGTTGGGACGGCTCTGTTTACAAGAACCTGGTTTACGGTACAAGTTCAATATCGCAGAAAGTGAAAAATGGATAAAGAAGTTGTGGTACTTATGTACAATGCAGTATCACTCAGAAACGAAATCTATGTCATCAGGCCTGTAGCAGCATAATGAGTGGATTCAGGTATGATGATTCTAACTGAAATAAGTCACACAGGAAAAGAAACATCATAAGATATCACTAATACACGGAATGTAAACTTGGCTACACAGGAACTGAATTACAAAACAGAACAGGGTCTCAAATTTAGAAAACCAACTTATGCTTGCTTAAGGGGAAAGGTGAGTTGGGGTGCTGCATAAAACCAGAGATTGAAATGAGCACAGATAAAGTTCCTTAAGCCAAATATGGAATAGACAAGAGCTACTCCTTGCTCAACGAAATGGACTCAACACCCCATATTAAATGCCTAAGAGTGTACCTGACTAGGAAGTATCTTAAAACCTATGGATTGCTATGTGTCTGAAAGAGAATCAAGTGTGTGTACAGGGGCATAAACGCAGCAGTGATAGGATTGGAGAGGTTCGGTGAGCAAATGAAGACCCTTTGAAGTCATATTGCATGGTACCCATTCCACGGGTCTCAACTCTCCAGGTTTAAGGTATTCTTCCTTCAGCTAAAACATGCATGTGGAACCCAGAGTATGATCAACCGTGTGATCGGGAGACGTGTTCCAATATGTCTCAGTTTTCGTCCCCTGGTACTCGGGTGCAACATTCCAGACGCTTTACTAACACTCTCCCGACTTGGAGAGTCAGTGCCTTTAACCTCCTGTTTGGCCCAGTTTGCAATTTCTGCGGAAGATGAACAGGAATAGGCAGAACCAATGACAGACTAGCTGGAGGTGTCTGGACGGGCAAATTTAACTCTCATTTCCCACCAGGAAGAGGAATTAACCAAAGGCTCAGCGTGCCGTGCCGGAACCAGATTAGGGCCTGAAGCCATCCTGCGGTGTTGCGGCCAGCTCACGAGAAAGCGAGTTGAAGAAAGGAGCTCAGGGGCACTGTAATTCACAAACCTGCAGAGTTATAAATGACAGCTATCGTCCAAAAATATACTGAAGTAAGGCTGCCAAGAGGACTTGAAAGCGGGGCAGAATTGCAGGAAACCGATTTCAGGAGGTAGACTGGAATTGCATTTAAAGCATAGGAAAAGAGGCAGAACGTCCACAATGATGCACTTGGCCAAAAAGGGCGTATGCGTTTTTTCCTGAATATATTCAGGAAAAAACGCATACGCCCTTTTTGGCCAACCAAGCAAGCTTGCAAAGGAAATCTGCACTACAATGAAGTCTCACTTCCCCCCGGTCCAAAGGGCCATCTGAAAAAAGTGTAAAATCCAGAAAGGCAGGACAGGCCATGGAGAACTGGGAGCCTTGTTACGCTGATGGGCGGGATGTCAATTGCCAACAGCCACTCGGGAGAAGTGTATGGTGTTTCCTGAAACATCTAAAAAACAAAGCAACAGAGCCTAGGGCACTTCCACTTATGGTCCTATAGCTTAGGGAAATTAAAATCAAAAGACACAGCCACCCCAAAGGTTGGGACGGCTCTGTTTACAAGAACCTGTTTTACGGTACAAGTTCAATATCGCAGAAAGTGAAAAATGGATAAAGAAGTTGTGGTACTTACGTACAATGCAATATCACTCAGCAATGAAATCTATGTCATCAGCCCCGTAGCAGCATAATGAGTGGATTCAGGTATGATGATTCTAACTGAAATAAGTCACACAGGAAAAGAAACATCATAAGATATCACTAATACACGGAATGTAACCTTGGCTACACAGGAACTGAATTACAAAACAGAACAGGGTCTCAAATTTAGAAACCCAAATTATGCTTGCTTAAGGGGAAAGGTGAGTTGGGGTGCTGCATAAAACCAGAGATTGAAATGAGCACAGATAAAGTTCCTTAAGCCAAATATGGAATAGACAAGAGCTACTCCTTGCTCAACGAAATGGACTCAACACCCCATATTAAATGCCTAAGAGTGTACCTGACTAGGAAGTATCTTAAAACCTATGGATTGCTATGTGTCTGAAAGAGAATCAAGTGTGTGTACAGGGGCATAAACGCAGCAGTGATAGGATTGGAGAGGTTCGGTGAGCAAATGAAGACCCTTTGAAGTCATATTGCATGGTACCCATTCCACGGGTCTCAACTCTCCAGGTTTAAGGTATTCTTCCTTCAGCTAAAACATGCATGTGGAACCCAGAGTATGATCAACCGTGTGATCGGGAGACGTGTTCCAATATGTCTCAGTTTTCGTCCCCTGGTACTCGGGTGCAACATTCCAGACGCTTTACTAACACTCTCCCGACTTGGAGAGTCAGTGCCTTTAACCTCCTGTTTGGCCCAGTTTGCAATTTCTGCGGAAGATGAACAGGAATAGGCAGAACCAATGACAGACTAGCTGGAGGTGTCTGGACGGGCAAATTTAACTCTCATTTCCCACCAGGAAGAGGAATTAACCAAAGGCTCAGCGTGCCGTGCCGGAACCAGATTAGGGCCTGAAGCCATCCTGCGGGGTTGCGGCCAGCTCACGAGAAAGCGAGTTGAAGAAAGGAGCTCAGGGGCACTGTAATTCACAAACCTGCAGAGTTATAAATGACAGCTATCGTCCAAAAATATACTGAAGTAAGGCTGCCAAGAGGACTTGAACGCGGGGCAGAATTGCAGGAAACCGATTTCAGGAGGTAGACTGGAATTGCATTTAAAGCATAGGAAAAGAGGCAGAACGTCCACAATGATGCACTTGGCCAAAAAGGGCGTATGCGTTTTTTCCTGAATATATTCAGGAAAAAACGCATACGCCCTTTTTGGCCAACCAAGCAAGCTTGCAAAGGAAATCTGCACTACAATGAAGTCTCACTTCCCCCCGGTCAAAAGGGCCATCTGAAAAAAGTGTAAAATCCAGAAAGGCAGGACAGGCCATGGAGAACTGGGAGCCTTGTTATGCTGATGGGCGGGATGTCAATTGCCAACAGCCACTCGGGAGAAGTGTATGGTGTTTCCTGAAACATCTAAAAAACAAAGCAACAGAGCCTAGGGCACTTCCACTTATGGTCCTATAGCTTAGGGAAATTAAAATCAAAAGACACAGCCACCCCAAAGGTTGGGACGGCTCTGTTTACAAGAACCTGGTTTACGGTACAAGTTCAATATCGCAGAAAGTGAAAAATGGATAAAGAAGTTGTGGTACTTACGTACAATGCAATATCACTCAGCAATGAAATCTATGTCATCAGGCCCGTAGCAGCATAATGAGTGGATTCAGGTACGATGATTCTAACTGAAATAAGTCACACAGAAAAAGAAACATCATAAGATATCACTAATACACGGAATGTAACCTTGGCTACACAGGAACTGAATTACAAAACAGAACAGGGTCTCAAATTTAGAAAACCAACTTATGCTTGCTTAAGGGGAAAGGTGAGTTGGGGTGCTGCATAAAACCAGAGATTGAAATGAGCACAGATAAAGTTCCTTAAGCCAAATATGGAATAGACAAGAGCTACTCCTTGCTCAACGAAATGGACTCAACACCCCATATTAAATGCCTAAGAGTGTACCTGACTAGGAAGTATCTTAAAACCTATGGATTGCTATGTGTCTGAAAGAGAATCAAGTGTGTGTACAGGGGCATAAACGCAGCAGTGATAGGATTGGAGAGGTTCGGTGAGCAAATGAAGACCCTTTGAAGTCATATTGCATGGTACCCATTCCACGGGTCTCAACTCTCCAGGTTTAAGGTATTCTTCCTTCAGCTAAAACATGCATGTGGAACCCAGAGTATGATCAACCGTGTGATCGGGAGACGTGTTCCAATATGTCTCAGTTTTCGTCCCCTGGTACTCGGGTGCAACATTCCAGACGCTTTACTAACACTCTCCCGACTTGGAGAGTCAGTGCCTTTAACCTCCTGTTTGGCCCAGTTTGCAATTTCTGCAGAAGATGAACAGGAATAGGGAGAACCAATGACAGACTAGCTGGAGGTGTCTGGACGGGCAAATTTAACTCTCATTTCCCACCAGGAAGAGGAATTAACCAAAGGCTCAGCGTGCCGTGCCGGAACCAGATTAGGGCCTGAAGCCATCCTGCGGTGTTGCGGCCAGCTCACGAGAAAGCGAGTTGAAGAAAGGAGCTCAGGGGCACTGTAATTCACAAACCTGCAGAGTTATAAATGACAGCTATCGTCCAAAAATATACTGAAGTAAGGCTGCCAAGAGGACTTGAAAGCGGGGCAGAATTGCAGGAAACCGATTTCAGGAGGTAGACTGGAATTGCATTGAAAGCATAGGAAAAGAGGCAGAACGTCCACAATGATGCACTTGGCCAAAAAGGGCGTATGCGTTTTTTCCTGAATATATTCAGGAAAAAACGCATACGCCCTTTTTGGCCAACCAAGCAAGCTTGCAAAGGAAATCCGCACTACAATGAAGTCTCACTTCCCCCCGGTCCAAAGGGCCATCTGAAAAAAGTGTAAAATCCAGAAAGGCAGGACAGGCCATGGAGAACTGGGAGCCTTGTTATGCTGATGGGCGGGATGTCAATTGCCAACAGCCACTCGGGAGAAGTGTATGGTGGTTCCTGAAACATCTAAAAAACAAAGCAACAGAGCCTAGGGCACTTCCACTTATGGTCCTATAGCTTAGGGAAATTAAAATCAAAAGACACAGCCACCCCAAAGGTTGGGACGGCTCTGTTTACAAGAACCTGGTTTACGGTACAAGTTCAATATCGCAGAAAGTGAAAAATGGATAAAGAAGTTGTGGTACTTACGTACAATGCAATATCACTCAGCAATGAAATCTATGTCATCAGGCCCATAGCAGCATAATGAGTGGATTCAGGTACGATGATTCTAACTGAAATAAGTCACACAGAAAAAGAAACATCATAAGATATCACTAATACACGGAATGTAAACTTGGCTACACAGGAACTGAATTACAAAACAGAACAGGGTCTCAAATTTAGAAAACCAACTTATGCTTGCTTAAGGGGAAAGGTGAGTTGGGGTGCTGCATAAAACCAGAGATTGAAATGAGCACAGATAAAGTTCCTTAAGCCAAATATGGAATAGACAAGAGCTACTCCTTGCTCAACGAAATGGACTCAACACCCCATATTAAATGCCTAAGAGTGTACCTGACTAGGAAGTATCTTAAAACCTATGGATTGCTATGTGTCTGAAAGAGAATCAAGTGTGTGTACAGGGGCATAAACGCAGCAGTGATAGGATTGGAGAGGTTCGGTGAGCAAATGAAGACCCTTTGAAGTCATATTGCATGGTACCCATTCCACGGGTCTCAACTCTCCAGGTTTAAGGTATTCTTCCTTCAGCTAAAACATGCATGTGGAACCCAGAGTATGATCAACCGTGTGATCGGGAGACGTGTTCCAATATGTCTCAGTTTTCGTCCCCTGGTACTCGGGTGCAACATTCCAGACGCTTTACTAACACTCTCCCGACTTGGAGAGTCAGTGCCTTTAACCTCCTGTTTGGCCCAGTTTGCAATTTCTGCGGAAGATGAACAGGAATAGGCAGAACCAATGACAGACTAGCTGGAGGTGTCTGGACGGGCAAATTTAACTCTCATTTCCCACCAGGAAGAGGAATTAACCAAAGGCTCAGCGTGCCGTGCCGGAACCAGATTAGGGCCTGAAGCCATCCTGCGGTGTTGCGGCCAGCTCACGAGAAAGCGAGTTGAAGAAAGGAGCTCAGGGGCACTGTAATTCACAAACCTGCAGAGTTATAAATGACAGCTATCGTCCAAAAATATACTGAAGTAAGGCTGCCAAGAGGACTTGAAAGCGGGGCAGAATTGCAGGAAACCGATTTCAGGAGGTAGACTGGAATTGCATTTAAAGCATAGGAAAAGAGGCAGAACGTCCACAATGATGCACTTGGCCAAAAAGGGCGTATGCGTTTTTTCCTGAATATATTCAGGAAAAAACGCATACGCCCTTTTTGGCCAACCAAGCAAGCTTGCAAAGGAAATCTGCACTACAATGAAGTCTCACTTCCCCCCGGTCCAAAGGGCCATCTGAAAAAAGTGTAAAATCCAGAAAGGCAGGACAGGCCATGGAGAACTGGGAGCCTTGTTACGCTGATGGGCGGGATGTCAATTGCCAACAGCCACTCGGGAGAAGTGTATGGTGTTTCCTGAAACATCTAAAAAACAAAGCAACAGAGCCTAGGGCACTTCCACTTATGGTCCTATAGCTTAGGGAAATTAAAATCAAAAGACACAGCCACCCCAAAGGTTGGGACGGCTCTGTTTACAAGAACCTGTTTTACGGTACAAGTTCAATATCGCAGAAAGTGAAAAATGGATAAAGAAGTTGTGGTACTTACGTACAATGCAATATCACTCAGCAATGAAATCTATGTCATCAGCCCCGTAGCAGCATAATGAGTGGATTCAGGTATGATGATTCTAACTGAAATAAGTCACACAGGAAAAGAAACATCATAAGATATCACTAATACACGGAATGTAACCTTGGCTACACAGGAACTGAATTACAAAACAGAACAGGGTCTCAAATTTAGAAACCCAAATTATGCTTGCTTAAGGGGAAAGGTGAGTTGGGGTGCTGCATAAAACCAGAGATTGAAATGAGCACAGATAAAGTTCCTTAAGCCAAATATGGAATAGACAAGAGCTACTCCTTGCTCAACGAAATGGACTCAACACCCCATATTAAATGCCTAAGAGTGTACCTGACTAGGAAGTATCTTAAAACCTATGGATTGCTATGTGTCTGAAAGAGAATCAAGTGTGTGTACAGGGGCATAAACGCAGCAGTGATAGGATTGGAGAGGTTCGGTGAGCAAATGAAGACCCTTTGAAGTCATATTGCATGGTACCCATTCCACGGGTCTCAACTCTCCAGGTTTAAGGTATTCTTCCTTCAGCTAAAACATGCATGTGGAACCCAGAGTATGATCAACCGTGTGATCGGGAGACGTGTTCCAATATGTCTCAGTTTTCGTCCCCTGGTACTCGGGTGCAACATTCCAGACGCTTTACTAACACTCTCCCGACTTGGAGAGTCAGTGCCTTTAACCTCCTGTTTGGCCCAGTTTGCAATTTCTGCGGAAGATGAACAGGAATAGGCAGAACCAATGACAGACTAGCTGGAGGTGTCTGGACGGGCAAATTTAACTCTCATTTCCCACCAGGAAGAGGAATTAACCAAAGGCTCAGCGTGCCGTGCCGGAACCAGATTAGGGCCTGAAGCCATCCTGCGGTGTTGCGGCCAGCTCACGAGAAAGCGAGTTGAAGAAAGGAGCTCAGGGGCACTGTAATTCACAAACCTGCAGAGTTATAAATGACAGCTATCGTCCAAAAATATACTGAAGTAAGGCTGCCAAGAGGACTTGAAAGCGGGGCAGAATTGCAGGAAACCGATTTCAGGAGGTAGACTGGAATTGCATTGAAAGCATAGGAAAAGAGGCAGAACGTCCACAATGATGCACTTGGCCAAAAAGGGCGTATGCGTTTTTTCCTGAATATATTCAGGAAAAAACGCATACGCCCTTTTTGGCCAACCAAGCAAGCTTGCAAAGGAAATCCGCACTACAATGAAGTCTCACTTCCCCCCGGTCCAAAGGGCCATCTGAAAAAAGTGTAAAATCCAGAAAGGCAGGACAGGCCATGGAGAACTGGGAGCCTTGTTATGCTGATGGGCGGGATGTCAATTGCCAACAGCCACTCGGGAGAAGTGTATGGTGGTTCCTGAAACATCTAAAAAACAAAGCAACAGAGCCTAGGGCACTTCCACTTATGGTCCTATAGCTTAGGGAAATTAAAATCAAAAGACACAGCCACCCCAAAGGTTGGGACGGCTCTGTTTACAAGAACCTGGTTTACGGTACAAGTTCAATATCGCAGAAAGTGAAAAATGGATAAAGAAGTTGTGGTACTTACGTACAATGCAGTATCACTCAGCAATGAAATCTATGTCATCAGCCCCGTAGCAGCATAATGAGTGGATTCAGGTACGATGATTCTAACTGAAATAAGTCACACAGAAAAAGAAACATCATAAGGTAACACTAATACACGGAATGTAAACTTGGCTACACAGGAACTGAATTACAAAACAGAACAGGGTCTCAAATTTAGAAACCCAACTTATGCTTGCTTAAGGGGAAAGGTGAGTTGGGGTGCTGCATAAAACCAGAGATTGAAATGAGCACAGATAAAGTTCCTTAAGCCAAATATGGAATAGACAAGAGCTACTCCTTGCTCAACGAAATGTATTCAACACCCCATATTAAACACCTAAGAATGTACCTGACTAGGAAGTATCTTAAAACCTATGGATTGCTATGTCTCCGAAAGAGAATCAAGCGTGTGTGCAGGGGCATAAACGCAGCAGTGATAGGATTGGAGAGGTTCGGTGAGCAAATGAAGACCCTTTGAAGTCATATTGCATGGTACCCATTCCACGGGTCTCAACTCTCCAGGTTTAAGGTATTCTTCCTTCAGCTAAAACATGCATGTGGAACCCAGAGTATGATCAACCGTGTGATCGGGAGGCGTGTTCCAATATGTGTCAGTTTTCGTCACCTGGTACTCGGGTGCAACATTCCAGACGCTTTACTAACACTCTCCCGACTTGGAGAGTCAGTGCCTTTAACCTCCTGTTTGGCCCAGTTTGCAATTTCTGCGGAAGATGAACAGGAATAGGGAGAACCAATGACAGACTAGCTGGAGGTGTCTGGACGGGCAAATTTAACTCTCATTTCCCACCAGGAAGAGGAATTAACCAAAGGCTCAGCGTGCCGTGCCGGAACCAGATTAGGGCCTGAAGCCATCCTGCGGTGTTGCGGCCAGCTCACGAGAAAGCGAGTTGAAGAAAGGAGCTCAGGGGCACTGTAATTCACAAACCTGCAGAGTTATAAATGACAGCTATCGTCCAAAAATATACTGAAGTAAGGCTGCCAAGAGGACTTGAAAGCGGGGCAGAATTGCAGGAAACCGATTTCAGGAGGTAGACTGGAATTGCATTGAAAGCATAGGAAAAGAGGCAGAACGTCCACAATGATGCACTTGGCCAAAAAGGGCGTATGCGTTTTTTCCTGAATATATTCAGGAAAAAACGCATACGCCCTTTTTGGCCAACCAAGCAAGCTTGCAAAGGAAATCTGCACTACAATGAAGTCTCACTTCCCCCCGGTCAAAAGGGCCATCTGAAAAAAGTGTAAAATCCAGAAAGGCAGGACAGGCCATGGAGAACTGGGAGCCTTGTTATGCTGATGGGCGGGATGTCAATTGCCAACAGCCACTCGGGAGAAGTGTATGGTGTTTCCTGAAACATCTAAAAAACAAAGCAACAGAGCCTAGGGCACTTCCACTTATGGTCCTATAGCTTAGGGAAATTAAAATCAAAAGACACAGCCACCCCAAAGGTTGGCACGGCTCTGTTTACAAGAACCTGGTTGACGGTACAAGTTCAATATCGCAGAAAGTGAAAAATGGATAAAGAAGTTGTGGTACTTACGTACAATGCAATATCACTCAGCAATGAAATCTATGTCATCAGGCCCGTAGCAGCATAATGAGTGGATTCAGGTACGATGATTCTAACTGAAATAAGTCACACAGAAAAAGAAACATCATAAGATATCACTAATACACGGAATGTAAACTTGGCTACACAGGAACTGAATTACAAAACAGAACAGGGTCTCAAATTTAGAAAACCAACTTATGCTTGCTTAAGGGGAAAGGTGAGTTGGGGTGCTGCATAAAACCAGAGATTGAAATGAGCACAGATAAAGTTCCTTAAGCCAAATATGGAATAGACAAGAGCTACTCCTTGCTCAACGAAATGGACTCAACACCCCATATTAAATGCCTAAGAGTGTACCTGACTAGGAAGTATCTTAAAACCTATGGATTGCTATGTGTCTGAAAGAGAATCAAGTGTGTGTACAGGGGCATAAACGCAGCAGTGATAGGATTGGAGAGGTTCGGTGAGCAAATGAAGACCCTTTGAAGTCATATTGCATGGTACCCATTCCACGGGTCTCAACTCTCCAGGTTTAAGGTATTCTTCCTTCAGCTAAAACATGCATGTGGAACCCAGAGTATGATCAACCGTGTGATCGGGAGACGTGTTCCAATATGTCTCAGTTTTCGTCCCCTGGTACTCGGGTGCAACATTCCAGACGCTTTACTAACACTCTCCCGACTTGGAGAGTCAGTGCCTTTAACCTCCTGTTTGGCCCAGTTTGCAATTTCTGCGGAAGATGAACAGGAATAGGCAGAACCAATGACAGACTAGCTGGAGGTGTCTGGACGGGCAAATTTAACTCTCATTTCCCACCAGGAAGAGGAATTAACCAAAGGCTCAGCGTGCCGTGCCGGAACCAGATTAGGGCCTGAAGCCATCCTGCGGTGTTGCGGCCAGCTCACGAGAAAGCGAGTTGAAGAAAGGAGCTCAGGGGCACTGTAATTCACAAACCTGCAGAGTTATAAATGACAGCTATCGTCCAAAAATATACTGAAGTAAGGCTGCCAAGAGGACTTGAAAGCGGGGCAGAATTGCAGGAAACCGATTTCAGGAGGTAGACTGGAATTGCATTTAAAGCATAGGAAAAGAGGCAGAACGTCCACAATGATGCACTTGGCCAAAAAGGGCGTATGCGTTTTTTCCTGAATATATTCAGGAAAAAACGCATACGCCCTTTTTGGCCAACCAAGCAAGCTTGCAAAGGAAATCTGCACTACAATGAAGTCTCACTTCCCCCCGGTCCAAAGGGCCATCTGAAAAAAGTGTAAAATCCAGAAAGGCAGGACAGGCCATGGAGAACTGGGAGCCTTGTTACGCTGATGGGCGGGATGTCAATTGCCAACAGCCACTCGGGAGAAGTGTATGGTGTTTCCTGAAACATCTAAAAAACAAAGCAACAGAGCCTAGGGCACTTCCACTTATGGTCCTATAGCTTAGGGAAATTAAAATCAAAAGACACAGCCACCCCAAAGGTTGGGACGGCTCTGTTTACAAGAACCTGTTTTACGGTACAAGTTCAATATCGCAGAAAGTGAAAAATGGATAAAGAAGTTGTGGTACTTACGTACAATGCAATATCACTCAGCAATGAAATCTATGTCATCAGCCCCGTAGCAGCATAATGAGTGGATTCAGGTATGATGATTCTAACTGAAATAAGTCACACAGGAAAAGAAACATCATAAGATATCACTAATACACGGAATGTAACCTTGGCTACACAGGAACTGAATTACAAAACAGAACAGGGTCTCAAATTTAGAAACCCAAATTATGCTTGCTTAAGGGGAAAGGTGAGTTGGGGTGCTGCATAAAACCAGAGATTGAAATGAGCACAGATAAAGTTCCTTAAGCCAAATATGGAATAGACAAGAGCTACTCCTTGCTCAACGAAATGGACTCAACACCCCATATTAAATGCCTAAGAGTGTACCTGACTAGGAAGTATCTTAAAACCTATGGATTGCTATGTGTCTGAAAGAGAATCAAGTGTGTGTACAGGGGCATAAACGCAGCAGTGATAGGATTGGAGAGGTTCGGTGAGCAAATGAAGACCCTTTGAAGTCATATTGCATGGTACCCATTCCACGGGTCTCAACTCTCCAGGTTTAAGGTATTCTTCCTTCAGCTAAAACATGCATGTGGAACCCAGAGTATGATCAACCGTGTGATCGGGAGACGTGTTCCAATATGTCTCAGTTTTCGTCCCCTGGTACTCGGGTGCAACATTCCAGACGCTTTACTAACACTCTCCCGACTTGGAGAGTCAGTGCCTTTAACCTCCTGTTTGGCCCAGTTTGCAATTTCTGCGGAAGATGAACAGGAATAGGCAGAACCAATGACAGACTAGCTGGAGGTGTCTGGACGGGCAAATTTAACTCTCATTTCCCACCAGGAAGAGGAATTAACCAAAGGCTCAGCGTGCCGTGCCGGAACCAGATTAGGGCCTGAAGCCATCCTGCGGTGTTGCGGCCAGCTCACGAGAAAGCGAGTTGAAGAAAGGAGCTCAGGGGCACTGTAATTCACAAACCTGCAGAGTTATAAATGACAGCTATCGTCCAAAAATATACTGAAGTAAGGCTGCCAAGAGGACTTGAAAGCGGGGCAGAATTGCAGGAAACCGATTTCAGGAGGTAGACTGGAATTGCATTTAAAGCATAGGAAAAGAGGCAGAACGTCCACAATGATGCACTTGGCCAAAAAGGGCGTATGCGTTTTTTCCTGAATATATTCAGGAAAAAACGCATACGCCCTTTTTGGCCAACCAAGCAAGCTTGCAAAGGAAATCCGCACTACAATGAAGTCTCACTTCCCCCCGGTCCAAAGGGCCATCTGAAAAAAGTGTAAAATCCAGAAAGGCAGGACAGGCCATGGAGAACTGGGAGCCTTGTTATGCTGATGGGCGGGATGTCAATTGCCAACAGCCACTCGGGAGAAGTGTATGGTGGTTCCTGAAACATCTAAAAAACAAAGCAACAGAGCCTAGGGCACTTCCACTTATGGTCCTATAGCTTAGGGAAATTAAAATCAAAAGACACAGCCACCCCAAAGGTTGGGACGGCTCTGTTTACAAGAACCTGGTTTACGGTACAAGTTCAATATCGCAGAAAGTGAAAAATGGATAAAGAAGTTGTGGTACTTACGTACAATGCAGTATCACTCAGCAATGAAATCTATGTCATCAGCCCCGTAGCAGCATAATGAGTGGATTCAGGTACGATGATTCTAACTGAAATAAGTCACACAGAAAAAGAAACATCATAAGGTAACACTAATACACGGAATGTAAACTTGGCTACACAGGAACTGAATTACAAAACAGAACAGGGTCTCAAATTTAGAAACCCAACTTATGCTTGCTTAAGGGGAAAGGTGAGTTGGGGTGCTGCATAAAACCAGAGATTGAAATGAGCACAGATAAAGTTCCTTAAGCCAAATATGGAATAGACAAGAGCTACTCCTTGCTCAACGAAATGTATTCAACACCCCATATTAAACACCTAAGAATGTACCTGACTAGGAAGTATCTTAAAACCTATGGATTGCTATGTCTCCGAAAGAGAATCAAGCGTGTGTGCAGGGGCATAAACGCAGCAGTGATAGGATTGGAGAGGTTCGGTGAGCAAATGAAGACCCTTTGAAGTCATATTGCATGGTACCCATTCCACGGGTCTCAACTCTCCAGGTTTAAGGTATTCTTCCTTCAGCTAAAACATGCATGTGGAACCCAGAGTATGATCAACCGTGTGATCGGGAGGCGTGTTCCAATATGTGTCAGTTTTCGTCACCTGGTACTCGGGTGCAACATTCCAGACGCTTTACTAACACTCTCCCGACTTGGAGAGTCAGTGCCTTTAACCTCCTGTTTGGCCCAGTTTGCAATTTCTGCGGAAGATGAACAGGAATAGGGAGAACCAATGACAGACTAGCTGGAGGTGTCTGGACGGGCAAATTTAACTCTCATTTCCCACCAGGAAGAGGAATTAACCAAAGGCTCAGCGTGCCGTGCCGGAACCAGATTAGGGCCTGAAGCCATCCTGCGGTGTTGCGGCCAGCTCACGAGAAAGCGAGTTGAAGAAAGGAGCTCAGGGGCACTGTAATTCACAAACCTGCAGAGTTATAAATGACAGCTATCGTCCAAAAATATACTGAAGTAAGGCTGCCAAGAGGACTTGAAAGCGGGGCAGAATTGCAGGAAACCGATTTCAGGAGGTAGACTGGAATTGCATTGAAAGCATAGGAAAAGAGGCAGAACGTCCACAATGATGCACTTGGCCAAAAAGGGCGTATGCGTTTTTTCCTGAATATATTCAGGAAAAAACGCATACGCCCTTTTTGGCCAACCAAGCAAGCTTGCAAAGGAAATCTGCACTACAATGAAGTCTCACTTCCCCCCGGTCAAAAGGGCCATCTGAAAAAAGTGTAAAATCCAGAAAGGCAGGACAGGCCATGGAGAACTGGGAGCCTTGTTATGCTGATGGGCGGGATGTCAATTGCCAACAGCCACTCGGGAGAAGTGTATGGTGTTTCCTGAAACATCTAAAAAACAAAGCAACAGAGCCTAGGGCACTTCCACTTATGGTCCTATAGCTTAGGGAAATTAAAATCAAAAGACACAGCCACCCCAAAGGTTGGCACGGCTCTGTTTACAAGAACCTGGTTGACGGTACAAGTTCAATATCGCAGAAAGTGAAAAATGGATAAAGAAGTTGTGGTACTTACGTACAATGCAATATCACTCAGCAATGAAATCTATGTCATCAGGCCCGTAGCAGCATAATGAGTGGATTCAGGTACGATGATTCTAACTGAAATAAGTCACACAGAAAAAGAAACATCATAAGATATCACTAATACACGGAATGTAAACTTGGCTACATAGGAACTGAATTACAAAACAGAACAGGGTCTCAAATTTAGAAAACCAACTTATGCTTGCTTAAGGGGAAAGGTGAGTTGGGGTGCTGCATAAAACCAGAGATTGAAATGAGCACAGATAAAGTTCCTTAAGCCAAATATGGAATAGACAAGAGCTACTCCTTGCTCAACGAAATGGACTCAACACCCCATATTAAATGCCTAAGAGTGTACCTGACTAGGAAGTATCTTAAAACCTATGGATTGCTATGTCTCTGAAAGAGAATCAAGTGTGTGTACAGGGGCATAAACGCAGCAGTGATAGGATTGGAGAGGTTCGGTGAGCAAATGAAGACCCTTTGAAGTCATATTGCATGGTACCCATTCCACGGGTCTCAACTCTCCAGGTTTAAGGTATTCTTCCTTCAGCTAAAACATGCATGTGGAACCCAGAGTATGATCAACCGTGTGATCGGGAGACGTGTTCCAATATGTGTCAGTTTTCGTCCCCTGGTACTCGGGTGCAACATTCCAGACGCTTTACTAACACTCTCCCGACTTGGAGAGTCAGTGCCTTTAACCTCCTGTTTGGCCCAGTTTGCAATTTCTGCGGAAGATGAACAGGAATAGGGAGAACCAATGACAGACTAGCTGGAGGTGTCTGGACGGGCAAATTTAACTCTCATTTCCCACCAGGAAGAGGAATTAACCAAAGGCTCAGCGTGCCATGCCGGAACCAGATTAGGGCCTGAAGCCATCCTGCGGTGTTGCGGCCAGCTCTCGAGAAAGCGAGTTGAAGAAAGGAGCTCAGGGGCACTGTAATTCACAAACCTGCAGAGTTATAAATGACAGCTATCGTCCAAAAATATACTGAAGTAAGGCTGCCAAGAGGACTTGAAAGCGGGGCAGAATTGCAGGAAACCGATTTCAGGAGGTAGACTGGAATTGCATTTAAAGCATAGGAAAAGAGGCAGAACGTCCACAATGATGCACTTGGCCAAAAAGGGCGTATGCGTTTTATCCTGAATATATTCAGGAAAAAACGCATACGCCCTTTTTGGCCAACCAAGCAAGCTTGCAAAGGAAATCTGCACTACAGTGAAGTCTCACTTCCCCCCGGTCAAAAGGGCCATCTGAAAAAAGTGTAAAATCCAGAAAGGCAGGACAGGCCATGGAGAACTGGGAGCCTTGTTATGCTGATGGGCGGGATGTCAATTGCCAACAGCCACTCGGGAGAAGTGTATGGTGTTTCCTGAAACATCTAAAAAACAAAGCAACAGAGCCTAGGGCACTTCCACTTATGGTCCTATAGCTTAGGGAAATTAAAATCAAAAGACACAGCCACCCCAAAGGTTGGGACGGCTCTGTTTACAAGAACCTGGTTTACGGTACAAGTTCAATATCGCAGAAAGTGAAAAATGGATAAAGAAGTTGTGGTACTTACGTACAATGCAATATCACTCAGCAATGAAATCTATGTCATCAGGCCCGTAGCAGCATAATGAGTGGATTCAGGTACGATGATTCTAACTGAAATAAGTCACACAGAAAAAGAAACATCATAAGATATCACTAATACACGGAATGTAAACTTGGCTACACAGGAACTGAATTACAAAACAGAACAGGGTCTCAAATTTAGAAAACCAACTTATGCTTGCTTAAGGGGAAAGGTGAGTTGGGGTGCTGCATAAAACCAGAGATTGAAATGAGCACAGATAAAGTTCCTTAAGCCAAATATGGAATAGACAAGAGCTACTCCTTGCTCAACGAAATGGACTCAACACCCCATATTAAATGCCTAAGAGTGTACCTGACTAGGAAGTATCTTAAAACCTATGGATTGCTATGTGTCTGAAAGAGAATCAAGTGTGTGTACAGGGGCATAAACGCAGCAGTGATAGGATTGGAGAGGTTCGGTGAGCAAATGAAGACCCTTTGAAGTCATATTGCATGGTACCCATTCCACGGGTCTCAACTCTCCAGGTTTAAGGTATTCTTCCTTCAGCTAAAACATGCATGTGGAACCCAGAGTATGATCAACCGTGTGATCGGGAGACGTGTTCCAATATGTCTCAGTTTTCGTCCCCTGGTACTCGGGTGCAACATTCCAGACGCTTTACTAACACTCTCCCGACTTGGAGAGTCAGTGCCTTTAACCTCCTGTTTGGCCCAGTTTGCAATTTCTGCGGAAGATGAACAGGAATAGGCAGAACCAATGACAGACTAGCTGGAGGTGTCTGGACGGGCAAATTTAACTCTCATTTCCCACCAGGAAGAGGAATTAACCAAAGGCTCAGCGTGCCGTGCCGGAACCAGATTAGGGCCTGAAGCCATCCTGCGGTGTTGCGGCCAGCTCACGAGAAAGCGAGTTGAAGAAAGGAGCTCAGGGGCACTGTAATTCACAAACCTGCAGAGTTATAAATGACAGCTATCGTCCAAAAATATACTGAAGTAAGGCTGCCAAGAGGACTTGAAAGCGGGGCAGAATTGCAGGAAACCGATTTCAGGAGGTAGACTGGAATTGCATTTAAAGCATAGGAAAAGAGGCAGAACGTCCACAATGATGCACTTGGCCAAAAAGGGCGTATGCGTTTTTTCCTGAATATATTCAGGAAAAAACGCATACGCCCTTTTTGGCCAACCAAGCAAGCTTGCAAAGGAAATCTGCACTACAATGAAGTCTCACTTCCCCCCGGTCCAAAGGGCCATCTGAAAAAAGTGTAAAATCCAGAAAGGCAGGACAGGCCATGGAGAACTGGGAGCCTTGTTACGCTGATGGGCGGGATGTCAATTGCCAACAGCCACTCGGGAGAAGTGTATGGTGTTTCCTGAAACATCTAAAAAACAAAGCAACAGAGCCTAGGGCACTTCCACTTATGGTCCTATAGCTTAGGGAAATTAAAATCAAAAGACACAGCCACCCCAAAGGTTGGGACGGCTCTGTTTACAAGAACCTGTTTTACGGTACAAGTTCAATATCGCAGAAAGTGAAAAATGGATAAAGAAGTTGTGGTACTTACGTACAATGCAATATCACTCAGCAATGAAATCTATGTCATCAGCCCCGTAGCAGCATAATGAGTGGATTCAGGTATGATGATTCTAACTGAAATAAGTCACACAGGAAAAGAAACATCATAAGATATCACTAATACACGGAATGTAACCTTGGCTACACAGGAACTGAATTACAAAACAGAACAGGGTCTCAAATTTAGAAACCCAAATTATGCTTGCTTAAGGGGAAAGGTGAGTTGGGGTGCTGCATAAAACCAGAGATTGAAATGAGCACAGATAAAGTTCCTTAAGCCAAATATGGAATAGACAAGAGCTACTCCTTGCTCAACGAAATGGACTCAACACCCCATATTAAATGCCTAAGAGTGTACCTGACTAGGAAGTATCTTAAAACCTATGGATTGCTATGTGTCTGAAAGAGAATCAAGTGTGTGTACAGGGGCATAAACGCAGCAGTGATAGGATTGGAGAGGTTCGGTGAGCAAATGAAGACCCTTTGAAGTCATATTGCATGGTACCCATTCCACGGGTCTCAACTCTCCAGGTTTAAGGTATTCTTCCTTCAGCTAAAACATGCATGTGGAACCCAGAGTATGATCAACCGTGTGATCGGGAGACGTGTTCCAATATGTCTCAGTTTTCGTCCCCTGGTACTCGGGTGCAACATTCCAGACGCTTTACTAACACTCTCCCGACTTGGAGAGTCAGTGCCTTTAACCTCCTGTTTGGCCCAGTTTGCAATTTCTGCGGAAGATGAACAGGAATAGGCAGAACCAATGACAGACTAGCTGGAGGTGTCTGGACGGGCAAATTTAACTCTCATTTCCCACCAGGAAGAGGAATTAACCAAAGGCTCAGCGTGCCGTGCCGGAACCAGATTAGGGCCTGAAGCCATCCTGCGGTGTTGCGGCCAGCTCACGAGAAAGCGAGTTGAAGAAAGGAGCTCAGGGGCACTGTAATTCACAAACCTGCAGAGTTATAAATGACAGCTATCGTCCAAAAATATACTGAAGTAAGGCTGCCAAGAGGACTTGAAAGCGGGGCAGAATTGCAGGAAACCGATTTCAGGAGGTAGACTGGAATTGCATTTAAAGCATAGGAAAAGAGGCAGAACGTCCACAATGATGCACTTGGCCAAAAAGGGCGTATGCGTTTTTTCCTGAATATATTCAGGAAAAAACGCATACGCCCTTTTTGGCCAACCAAGCAAGCTTGCAAAGGAAATCCGCACTACAATGAAGTCTCACTTCCCCCCGGTCCAAAGGGCCATCTGAAAAAAGTGTAAAATCCAGAAAGGCAGGACAGGCCATGGAGAACTGGGAGCCTTGTTATGCTGATGGGCGGGATGTCAATTGCCAACAGCCACTCGGGAGAAGTGTATGGTGGTTCCTGAAACATCTAAAAAACAAAGCAACAGAGCCTAGGGCACTTCCACTTATGGTCCTATAGCTTAGGGAAATTAAAATCAAAAGACACAGCCACCCCAAAGGTTGGGACGGCTCTGTTTACAAGAACCTGGTTTACGGTACAAGTTCAATATCGCAGAAAGTGAAAAATGGATAAAGAAGTTGTGGTACTTACGTACAATGCAGTATCACTCAGCAATGAAATCTATGTCATCAGCCCCGTAGCAGCATAATGAGTGGATTCAGGTACGATGATTCTAACTGAAATAAGTCACACAGAAAAAGAAACATCATAAGGTAACACTAATACACG